>NC_137896.1:126021844-126617268 GCF_963455335.1 Martes martes
GGGATATCCCACCCCCTCCACAGGCTCCAGACCATTGTGGCAAGACATGGAGGTACCTATTTCCTCTGAGGACTTTCCAGACTATTGTTCCACAGTGTCAACTGGTTCTTTAATCAATATCCTTTCTTACCCCTGATCAACGTGGTAACATTGTACTCTCCCAGATTAGTCGTGGTTGGTTTCCCTAAAAGTAGGCTGAAGAAAGGTCATTCTTGAGTGAATGGAACTGCTCTTCCCACTTGGCCCACAGTCCCCTCACCTATCGTTACTGATGACCTTGTGTGGAAGGCAAAAGTATGTTGCATTTGAGAGATCACATTCTAGGACTGAAGTGATTATGGACTGAAGAATTCATGAATTCTTTATGAGAAGACATGATTGGAAGATATGTCATCCTACATTTATGTTAAAAGATTCTAAATGGCAAATTTTACAGGACCAAAAATCAGATTATTGATTACCTTTTTTTTTCATCCTCTGGGGAAGACTTGCGCTGAGGGTCATCATCAACAAAGCACAATAATGAGCTTTGAGAGAGTCACTGAGAGTTGGTATTTGGAAACAGCATAATGGATGGGTGACACAGTGTTATGAGTAATGTTGGAACCACCCTTAAATAAATGATGTTAGTAAACAGCAGAGGGGGGAAAAAAGAAACTACAGAGATAAGACATTCTCTGTTGTTTCAATACAAACAGATTATGAAGAGAATTGATATTGTGAGGAACAATGGCATTGCTATCTTTTCTTATCAGGAGAAGGTACAAGGTTAGCCTTCCATGAAGAAGAATGTGCAGAGTTGGTTCTGGAGACTAGAACTGGATGGTGCCTGGACTGAATAATCTTCACAGGTCCTGATTGGATGAACAAATATGAGCGCACCCTTTCTCTACCATTATTCTAAATTTTCATCAATAAATCACTATATCTAATTAGAGCCCATGCTTAGTATACTTTTAATCAAATTGTTTATATAGGCAGGGATCTTGCAAAAATATTTGCATGTGCTCATTCTGCAGTGATCCCTCTGACTGGAAGGATATCGTACTCCAATCAGTCATGGGAAGGTCACATGCCCCAAAACAGAGCCAGGTGCCCAGGCACCCAAAGCATGAGAATTAGAGTCAGGGAGGGAATGATTTCCCAAAGGAAAATGAAGCTGCTATTCTCAGAACTGGGAAAACAAACGCAGTACAGGCTGAAACCAACAGATGTTCACCTACTCTTCGCATCATGGGTTCACGTCATCACTATCTTACATGAGGTGCTTAAAGAGTGCAAGGCCTGGTCATTTGTCCAAAGTGCCATGCAAGTCAGGGACAGAGCCAAGAGATGGGCTCACATTAAATCCCCATCTTGGACCATTTACATCTGGCAATAACCGACCAAATCCAGGACCTTAGATCCGGCAAAGACTTTCACATAAGAAGACTTGGAGTAATTCCGGCTCCTTTATTTACTAGCTGTGTGATGCTGAACAACTTAGTTAAGCTCTGAATCTTGTTTCTTCAAGCCCAAAATTTGGGATAGCAGTAATTTCCTTATAGCATTGACATTAGCATTAAATGAGAGTACACAGAAAGGATGAGCCTAATGTGCCGTTAGTAATTACGTAGTACGGTATAATTACTACTCAGTAATTATAGCAGACGTAAAGGAGCTTGTATTTTATTTATTTTTTAACACACTTTAAAATAGCTCCTCTTTATGTGCCAGACGCTGTCCCACATGTATCATAAATATTAACTCAATTAATAAAACAGTGATCCTCTTTTTTTAAGTAAGGAGACTGAGGCCCAGAGAGTTTCAGTGACTCGCCCAAGGTCACAAGCTAGCGAATGGGGTGCCAGGATTCAAACCCAGGTAGACAGTCTCCAGAGTCAATGCTCAGAGTCTCTATACTCTACTGTCTCTCAGGGAAAAGACGGTTATAATTATTACTCAATAAATGGCAGCCCTTTATTGCCATTATTATTATAGATGATAAGACTGAAATCTAGAGGCACCAAAATAGAAGTAAAGTTAAAAATAAATCCTGGGTCTAATGCTTCCCAGTCCACTGCCCTTTCCAATATGCTGCCCCATTTCCTACTCAGAGGAGAATTACATTAAGGAGAAGTAGTAGGATTATGTATCTGCTGACAAATGAGATCTTTCCTACAATTCATCAGATGTTATTATCAGGGAGAAAAAAAAACTTCTTTTTCCATGATAGATTCTAATTGTGGGTAAGTCAGTAAGAGAAGATGAGTGAAAATTTTCTTGTTTCTAGATAGAAGCAAGAAACACACACAAATTCAATCTGCCACAGGTTTGGGGAGTCATAGTGTGAGTTTGTAAAAAAAAAAAAAAATCAGCATTCCATTCATAAAGCACATTAGTGATGCCAGCAGGTGCCAGTGGCTACAGAGGGCTGAAGAATGCACAGGGGAGAAGACACGACCTTGGAAGTTAATATTGGTCATAAGATTGCTCAGGGATAGCAGTTTATTTATTTTTTTTATTTTAAAGATTTTTATTTATTTATTTGACAGACAGAGATCACAAGTAGGCAGAGAGGCAGGCAGAGAGAGAGGGGGAAGCAGGCTAGCCACTGAGCAGAGAGCCCAATGGGGGGCTCGATCCCAGGACCCTGGGATCATGACCTGAGCCGAAGGCAGAGGCTTTAACCCACTGAGCCACCCAGGCGCCCCAAGGGATCGCAGTTTTAAGGACGCAACAGCCTCCTTGGGGTTGAGCTGAAGCAGATTCAGACTCTGGGCAAAACCCCAAGGACCAGGCCATGGTTTTCATATTCTCAGAGAATTTCCTTTCACTTTACTGTAGAGAAACCCGTCCTCCCTTGAGGCTCCTTTAGACTAAGGCATAAATCAAGCATCTGTAAATTTTCTGTAAAGGGCCAGATAGTAAATATTTTAAGCTTTTTAAGACAGGCAGCCTCAGTCCCAACCGCTCATCTCTGCCATTGTAGCAAAAGTAATGAAAGAACAGACATCAAGAAATGGGAGCGGCTGCGTTCCAATAGACTATAAAGCAGACAGTGGGCTGGATTTGGTCTGGGGGCTGCAGGCAATCGGCCGACGCCGGCAGAAGTCCTTCTTCCATGCAGACTCTGTCCAAGGGCCCACACCTGCCTCCGTGTCACCAGGGCCTCCTCCCCACGCGGCAGGCTGAGCGCCCCGCTGAGTGCCAAGCCCCGAGCTTCCTCCCCTTCCTTCCCAGCCGCTGCTGTGTTCCGAGGGAACGCCAGTCAAGCCGGTGAACTGCCCAACACCTTGGCATCCCTGTCTTGACCTATTAGACCTAAGTGCCTTCTTGCAGTTCCAGCCGGGTCACTTTAGGGAACCCCATCTCACCTGTCAGTGGCCAGGTGTTTGACCTCAGATTCTGAACTACCCCGTCTCTGATCGCAAACCCTCAGCCTCCCTCACCCTCTTACATCTCCCATCACATGTCCGCAGAGTCCCTCTGCTGTGCTGACCCTTACGGTCACCCGAGTCCCCTGGGATCCTAAGTGCTTAAAGTCGGGCGTACAAAAATCAACACGGGCTGTAGGGGCAAATACACGCCACATTTCCAAAACTTGGTATAAAACCAAGAATATAAATATCTGAATAATAATTCTTACGTAATTACATGTTGAAATTCTACTATTTGTGAGATGTGGGTTAAATACATTTTTAAAGAAAAAGTCACAAGAGAAAATGAGTGAAGGAAATCAGATTTTTCTATGTCAGTAGCAGTTGTCTTGTTCTTGAAATTACAAGTGATTGTTTTCATTCACAGCCTTTTCCCCAACTTTTGACAGTGAGTATGCATCATGTCGATAATAAAGTTGAAGTGAATTAAAGAAAAAGAGCTGAAATCACATACAAATGCCAGATCCTTCAGAATACGGTAACCTTAAAATTAACCACGTTTGGAATTCATCTAGAAGAAAGCGCAACTTTTAAATCGTTTATAACCGACGGTCCGTAGAAATAATGTTGCCATCTCCCACAATGTCATATTATTTTGTAATTTAATGTTATTATGTTAAGCGTAATAACAGCACAAATGTATGAAAATACAGATTTCAAGGTTTAAAAAAACACACACCTGTTTCATTTCTAATAAATAAAAGAGGAGTTAAGGAGAAGAGGAGCTCCAGCCCTTGGCAGTTGCTCTACTTTTCGGCTGGGGCTCACTGGGCCCTGTGCCCCCTGCTCTCAGCCACCCACCGAAGTTTTTTCTCTCACCCACAGGGAGCAGGTGGGAAGTCGCAGCAGGCGGGTTCCCTCCCCAGTAGGTAGTGCAGCTTATGGGCAAACCCATCAGGGAGGGACAAGGACCCCTTGTTCTCTGCTCACTAGAAAGCCTGAAGTCAGCTCCAGCAAGGGAAACTTGAGACAGCACAATTTGGATTCAAACTGCTCTGGTCCATATCTTTTTTTTTTTTTTTTTAAGATTTTATTTATTTGACAGAGAAAGAGCGCGAGAGCAAGAACACAAGAAGGGGGAGTGGGTGAGGGAGAAGTGGGCTTTCCACCGAGCAGGGAGCCCAATATGGGGCTCAAACCCAGGACCCTGGGATCATCACCTGAGCCGAAGGCAGAGGCTTAACGACTGAGCCACCCAGGTACCCTCAAGATCTTATTTTATTTCCGTGGAAGAGAGCGAGAGAGCAGGAGCCGGCTGAGGGGCAGAGGGAGAAGCAAGCTCTCCACCAAGCAGGAAGCCCAATGCAGGGCTCAAACCAGGGAGTCCAGGATCATGACCTGAGCCAAAGGCAGACACCTAACCGACTGCACCACCAACGCACCCGGTCCATATACTCTTGAAAACACTCAAGCTCAGATGTTCAGAAGGCGCAGTCCCCAGATGAGAAGCACCACATTTCAGGGATATGTAGATGGACATGCAGGTTCTTGGACTCCAGCCCAGACACACAGAATGAGAAACAGAGCGGGCGAGAGTCATCAGTCCATGTTTGAGCAAGCCCTCTGGGGGACTCGGGCACACACTCAAGCCTGAGAACCACTCGCCTAACTGAGTGGCTTTGGACAATTACCAAATCCCTCCAAACCTCAGTTTTCCTCCCTGGCAAAATGAAGATAATAAAACCTAACCTCAAAACTTTGTAAGGATTAATGAGAAGATGGATATCGGGCACCAAGGAGCTCTCTGAATTAGATCATCATTTTCTCCCTCGGGATTCTTAAAAACTCAACATCCTCTGAACAAATTTTCCATTTTTTCCCCCTTTAATACAGTTAATTCTTGTCCTGGTGGAAACAATAAATGGACATCTCTGTTAGATTGAACAAAATAATACATTAGGTCCAGATAAGCAGGTCATTATGGTTATATTGTTTCTTGTTATTAAAAAAAAAAAAAAGCTGTAGGGACAGGTGGAAAGAATCCTAAGGTCAGATATAGGAAACAGACTCCAGTTCGAACTCAGTGCGCATCTCTTTGTGTATGAGGCCATGTGGAACGACAGAGGAGGCAAAAACATTGTAATCAGGGAACTTGGGGTTCATATCCTACCTCTGCCATCACACAGACTTCTGGGGTAAGTTTTGCCCACCTCGAACACTTGTGCGCACACACGGTGGCTCAGAATGCATCTCATTCCTTTCCTTTACCCTATTAGTTTCATCCTAATAGACCAGGAGATAATGAGCTGTTTCTACCATGCCAATCAAGGGACAGGGAGAAGTTGTCCCCGACGCTCCTATCCCATTGGGTCAGGCTTTTAATCTTAACTCCTCTCCTCTCTGTGTGCCTGGGATGTCAACCAATTTTGCAAATGGCAGGCTCCACCACACAAACCCAGACAACAGAGGATGCTGCCACCCTCACACAGCTGGCTAGCAATCAGAAGATATCTGCACCCACGCCCAGATTAACATGAACAACATAGCCAGAGAGCCCTGAGTGACAGTCCATCCTTCTGTAGATACTCCGTAAGTGGCCCAGGTGCCACATACTGAATATTAATGACCCTTTTTATGACAGGAAGTGGGCATGCCCCGTGAGACCACAGCCACACAAGGCCACCGTATTCCAAGACTCCATCTTTGCCACTGTGAAGAGGGGTCCTCTGGTGGCTTCATTTCCAATGGTTGCTGAAACAGATTACCACAAACTTGGCAGTTTGAAAAAACTCCATGTTTATACTCTTACCGTTGTGGCAATCAGAAATGAAATCAGCTTCATCAGGCCAAAATCTAGGTACCTGCAAGGCCATGCTCCCTCTGGAAACTCCCAGGGATAATATGTCTCTGTTCTTTCCAGTGTATAGAACCACCTTCCTTATAGTAGTTGGCCTGCAGCTTCTACCTCCATCTTCAAAGCCAGTGTGTAGCCTCCTGTGTCAGTCCTCACATGACCTTTTGTTCCTGTGAACAAATTTCTCTTGGCTTCCCTTTCATAAGGACACTATTGTTGACTTATTTCACTCAGCATAATCTCCTCCAGTCCTGTCCATGTTAATGCAGAAGTTGGGTATTCATCCTTTCTGATGGCTGCATAATATTCCATTGTATATATGGACCATATCTTTATCCGTTCGTCTGTTGAAGGGCAACTTGGCTCTTTCCACGTTTGGCAATTGTGGCCATTGCTGTTATGAACATTGGGGTACATATATGGTCCTTCACTGTGGTAACATGTTAGGCAGATCCAGACGACCCAAGGCAACCACCTCACCTCAACATCCTTAACTTCGTCACAGCCACCAAGTTCCTTTTGCTGTAAGAGTAACATTCATAATCGCAGGGGTCGGACTTGGATGGCTAGGGGACCATTAGTCAACTTACCACATTCAGTATCAAGTGTCTTTTTTATGAAAATGAGAAATCTCCCTCCTATTAGGTGGCAAGTGATAGATATTATTACTTTTAATTTCCACCAACCCAGAGAGGAAAATTAACCCTCATGGCTTCAGAAAAATATGCCTGTACATCTGGGCAGGGCTTAGGCGAGAAGGGAGGTGCTGTGAAGACCCTCAGTGCCCCCGGACAAGTCTGCCATTTCCCTTCTGTGATCTCACGCCTGGTTATCTGCCTTGTAAAACGGGGGATGAGGAAATCTTGCTGAGAGAATTAGGTGCAATGGTGTATGATCAGGGCCTATCATGGAGCTTGTGGAGCAGTAAACAACCTCAGTTTCCACTCTGGTCTCTGATTCCATCAGTATTAAAAAGGAGTTGCTCAAGGATTTTGCTAGGATCCCACAAAATCAAAATTTCTCCCACAGTAACTCCTGCACAGATTGAGATCCCCCCTCTGTGTGCCTCCTTCTGAGCATCACTCGGGGCCCCTTTGCCAGTCTGGCCTCTGCCATAACCCAGTTGGTCCCATCATGGCTCTGCCATGGCGCCTTTGTTGCCCAGAACAAAAGAAGACATTAAGTTCACTTTTACCTGTTCTCTTTTCCTTTCCTCTCCTCCTGCCTCAAACCTGCTACTTCCAGAAATATTTGAGGGAGAGCAATAAAGGACCCCCACTTCCGTCTTTAGGAGATAAACAAATGCTAAACAAAAAACCAACCAACATGAATGGATAGATTGGCTGGCTAGAGACTTGTTGAGTTTTGAATTTGTTATTCTTTTTTTTCCCCTTTTTTTCCTCACACAACTCAGGGCTCTTCATAATTTCAGAAGCTCATAAGCACATACTTCGACAGAGACTATTGTGAGAAATAAATGATTTTTACTGTTAAGTTGTATAAACTGTATCTGCTCCTGGCTTTCCAGCTTCCTGAATGGCATCCTCATCTGTCCTCACAACACAAGAAACTCAGCCACATGCTGAGTGTTTTGTGGATGCCAGAAACAGAACGAGAGCTTTACATGTATTTCCCACAGTCTTCGATCCTGTCACCAAAGTAACATGGGCCTTGTGTTACAAATGAGGACACAAGCCTCATAAGACTAGTTCAAGTTCCTACAGCCCAGTAAATGTGGTGGTTAGAAAACCACACTGTCTCCTTCTTCCAGGGCCTGAGTTTCCAGCTCTGACTTTGGTCAAGATGATCTCCATTTCCCTTAATAAGAGCTCCATGGTTATGAGTCTGTTATGGTACAAACATGCAGAGACAGAGAGAGAAAGGGAAAGGAAAAACAAAAGAGAACAAAACAAAGCCACTTCAGGACCACCGAGAAAGCCTTTGCTGTACATATCCCACCCACCTAGAAGATCAAGGAGGAACATGATTAGGCAGTATCTTCCTCCCAAGCTCAGAAGCTCTAGAAGTATTTTGGGCCATAGGAAAATGAAAAGAAGTAACACTGAAGTTGGAATATTGAGAAGAAAGAACCAGATGGCGGAGAAATGGAGAGAAGAGACCTCAGCAGGTTGGGCACAGCCTTAGCCCTGGCATATCAGACCTCCCCCTCACACCAGTGCAGCCCTCGTCTCAGAGACAAAACTCAAGAGAGATGGATGCTGGGTCTTGCTGTGCCCACAGACACGCACGCACACATGCACACTGACGCAGAAGTGTGGATTCTACACAAATTTCACTCTCAAGACAAGTGAGACCGTTTCTGAGAGCTGCTTTGCAAATGATAGTAGAATGCACTGTGAAACACCCTGTGAGATCAGAGTGATGTCTTCTGTCTCTACCTGTACCTGTGGCAATGCCAGACTGTGGCAGGAGAAGGCCTCAGAGATGGTTGAGTCACTCCAGCTGCCCAGGCCACAAACACTTGCCCCCTCCTCACTCAGAGAAGCAGAAACCAGCAACCTGCCTTTGCTGGCTCAGGAGAACTAGGAGAAGGCAATGTCCTCACCACACTAGGAAGGAGAATAGCTGAGTTGACCAGACTAGGGCTAATTCAAAAATTCATCTTTAGGGACACCTGGGTGGCTCAGATGGTTAGGCATCTGCCTTCGGCTCCGGTCATGATTCCATAGTCCTGGGATCGAGCCCCGCATCTGGCTCCCTGCTTGGGCAGGGAGTCTGCTTCTCCCTCTCTCTCCCCATTGTCTCCCCTGCTAGTGCTCTCTCACCCTGTCTGTCAGATAAATAACTAAATAAATAAATAAATAAATAAATCTATCTTTAAAAAAATTCATTTTTAGAATACCGTATTCATTAGCTACAGTTGATGCAACAAGTACCACAAACTGAGTGGCTTAAATAATAGGAATGTGTTCTGTCACAGTTCCGGGTCTAGAAGTTCAATACCAAGATGGCGGTGGGGCAGAGTCACCTCTGAAGCACTGGGGGAAGGTCTGGCCCAGCCCCTCTCCCAACTTCTGGTGGTCATGCCAGCATCACTCTAGTCCACACACAGCATTCTTATCTGTGTTCCAGTTACCTCTTTTCAAGAGGACCGCAGTCGTATTGGATTAAGGGTCCCCCCTACTCCACTGTGACCTCATCTCAACTAATTGTGCTGCAATGGCCCTATTTCCAAAGAAGTTCACATTCCAAGGTTCCGGGGGTTAGGACTTCAACGTATGAATTTAGAGAGGGCACAATTCAACCCATAACAAGCACTTTCCAAGAAAAACAAGCCACAACCCAGTCTCAATTTTCTATTTATGAAACACAAGTTGGACAGGGTGGTCACTAAGGGTCTTTTCAGCAGAACGATTCTAAAATTCTATCCGTGGCAGTGGGCAGTGCTGTCACTGCCCATCAGAATTATGTGGATAGCTTCTAAACGATGCCACCCCTGCCTCAGGGCAATTAATTAGTCAGCCTTTCCAGGGGTGGAGCCTGGCCATTTTAACCCCCCTAGATGATGTTAATACACAGCCATTTTGAGAAGTACTCATCTGTAGAATTCCCTAGAAGAGATGAGGCAACACAGTGGGTGTCCGAGACATCATCCTGTCAAAACACACAAGCTTAACCTTTCTCCACGCAGGAATCTGGATCACAGAATTATTCACAAACACTCACAGTAGGCAAGAACATGGCTATCTTCTGAGGACAACTGCTAGAGTTTCGATTGAAATTCCAATTTTCATAATAAACCAGAGCAAGCATTACTACTGCAGGAAGTTGTCCCTGACTCTCATGGGCTGAGCTGAATCTTCTTCCTCCTCCCTTGGGTTTCCCCCTAACATGGCACTTACTGTGTTCCTATAATGGTCTGTCCTCCCCATGAGGCTGTGTGCTTCTTAAGGCCGAGGTCCGTGTCTTAGTCCTTGCACTAACACACACGCCGGGCATGGTTTATGAATGCTGTTGCATAAACGAATGAATAAATGAAAGGGGAGTGAATGAATCAATATGTGATGATTAATAACAGAAAATTTAAAGCAAAATGTCAGTAATGGTTTATTATTATAGTAATTCAGAAGAATGACATATTTTCAATTTTGCCAAGAAGAAGGTTTATTTAATTTTATTATCTTGATTGCAAGAATCCTCGTTTGACACTAAAGTTAAGAATAGAGGGGTGCCTGGGTGGCTCAGTGGATTAAGCCTCTGCCTTCGGCTCAGGTCATGATCCCAGGGTCCTGGGATCGAGCCCCACGTCAGGCTCTCTGCTCAGTGGGGAGCCTGCTTCCTCCTCTCTCTCTCTCTCTCTCTCTCTCTGCCTGCCTCTCTGCCTACTTGTGATCTCTCTCTCTGTCAAATAAATAAATAAAATCTTTAAAAAAAAAGAAGAAGAAGAAGAAGAATAGAGTGAGTACTAGGGTGCCTGGGTGGTTCAGTTGGTAAAACAACTGCCTTCAGCTCAGGTCAAGATCCTGGAGTCCCGGGATTGAGTCTTGCATTGGGCTCCCGGCTCCATGGGGAGTCTGCTTCTCCCTCTGACCTTCTCCCCTCTCATGCTCTCTCTCACTCTCTCTCTCTCTCAAATAAATAGATAAAATCTTTAAGGAAAAAAAAAGAATAGAGTGAGTATTGCTCACTTTTTATATGACTACATTTTTTGGCAAATATACTTTGAAGTACAAACAAGTCATAGGGTGCCCAGGGCTTCAGACCCTTTTCCCACAGAACCAACAGCTTTCTCCTTTGGAATTAGAATGAAAGTTCACACATTTATGGCAAATCATGAAGGATGCAGGATATACCCAGAATGAAACTCCTTGTCAGGGAATACTGTGAATTAATCCAGTTACTCCAGTCCAACTTGTCTATGTATGGAAGCAAGACCTTACACAAAGACAGGATGATAAGCAGGACAGCTTTCTAGAATCCAAACACATAATTCTGTAAAATAAGAGGAAATCCTTACACAAATCTATTCATGGCCTGATAGCTTCCTTTCCTTTGAAAAAGCAGGCACCACTAACACGAAGCAACTATCATGGTCATTTTTCAGGAAAATGAAATGCAAAGATGCTTAAAAATGCAGAGATCTATCCATGCACTAATTTATTAAGTGCATTTTCAATGAATACTTGCTGTGCTCCATGTTTGGTGCTCTGGGAAGAAAATAGACATTAAAATAAGGTCCTATCTAAAAGGAAATTTCATTCTAATATAGCAGGAAAAATGCTATATAGTTGTAATATCAGACAGGATGATTTTCTGCAGTACAATGGATGCTCTAAATAAAGTGTGATCATGAATTAAAGTGTAGAGATTTGTCAGAAAATTATGGGAAGGCGATATTGAACAGATGCTCAGAGAGGGTCAGGTTTTGATAGGTAGAGATTTGAAGGAGAATATTACAAATGGGGGGAAATCAAGGCATGAGGAAAGGTTTAGGTGAAAATTACCATAATCAGGGTAAGAAGTTTGGTGTTAACTTTAAAGGCAACCGGAAGCCATAGAATGCTTTTGAGAATTGCAGCAACACTAGGAGAATTACTCTTTTAAGAAAGTTTAGTGTAAATCGGGGAGGGAAGAAGACTGGAAGCACGGGAACCAGTATGGGAGACACATTCAACTATAGGACTGATGGGAAGATGGAAAGAAAACAGGATCAGAGGCATGGATAAAGGACGGAGGGACAATTCCAGTCCAAGGAGGCACTTGAGCACAAGCATTTGTCTCTCCACCTTCTATGTATCCCCCAGAGTAAAAGAACATGGATAATCTTGTAAGAACAAAGAGATCTGAAGAGACCACACTTGATCTTAGCCAAAAGACCGAGAAGCGATTGATCTGAAGAGACCACAAATCTGCCAATAAAATGGTGAAAACCAGCTGCCTAAAAAAATGTCCATTCTCCATTTATAGTTGTCACCACTTAAAATCTCTAGTCGTTAGAAGAAACTTACCAACATGAAAAAAATAAGATTGAGATAAATGAGGGAAAATAGCTAATTCCATAAAAATAAAGAATTTAAGATATTAAAAAAACTGCTTTAGATAGTATTCTTGGAGAAATTCAGCAAGGTATTACAAGATGATATAAAATTTAAACAGAGCAAGAAGAAACTCTTGAATATTAAAGAAAAGTCAAGGTACTCTCCCAGGAAGTAGAGCAAAAAGAAAAAAAAAATTAAAAATGAGAAAAAATTAAGAGATCTAAATCTCAGTTTAGGAGGTTATAATCAGACAGGGTTTAATCAGGGAAGCAGATATGGGTATCAGGGTACCAGGCATGATGAGATAGGAGATTTGTTGTAGATATTAAATCTTGGGGCACCTCGCTGGCATAGTAGGTTAAACATTTGCCTTCAGCTCAGATCATGATCTCTAGGTCCTGGGATGGACCCCCGAATCAGACTTCCTGCTCAGCAGGGAGACTGCTTCTCCCTCTCCCTCTGCCCCTCACCCGTGTTCATGCTCTCTCTCTCTCTCCCTCTATCAATCAATCAATCAATCAATAATAAAATAAATAAATAAATAAATAAATAAATAAAAATAATCAAATAAATAAATGAATAAAATCTTTATTTTATTTATTATCAAATATTATTATCAAATATTATTTGATATATATTTGATATATTATCAAATATTATCATCAAATATTATTATCAAATAAATATTTGATAAATATTATCAAGTAAATAAATAAAATAAATAATAATTTATATAAATAAATAAATAAAATCTTTAAAAAAAATAAAGCTCACCCAGTTGTGTGAGGAGCTGGGGAAGTTAGGGTCTGGGAGGTGAGAGCAGTCACATATAAGTCAGCCTGAGAAGTCAGCCAGGCTCAGCTGCCTGATGGGACTGAGAATGGAAGGCTCCTGGATGGTTCCATGGCCTACTTCCATCTGCACAGCTTCCATCTCTGTAGGTCTGCTACCACGTGTCCGGTGGAGGGCTTGGGGCTGCTATTTGTCTACTGGGTCAACAGTCAACAGGTGCAAAATGGAACCCCTGACCTTCTGCAACCTGTCACCACATCAAAGCGTGGCAGCTTTCAGAGAACAAAGTCTGTGGCTTCACACTGACCCCCCAGGTCTCACAGACACTCCCGCTTCAGCAAATCTAACCTAGACCCTACAGGGAAAGGGATTCAGAAGTTCCAGCCAGACCAAACTGACACAATATAAACCACCCACATCTGACTAGGAAAAGTGAAAAAGAAGGAACACAGAAAAAGAGAAAATTATCACTATCATAAAGGGGGAGTGGGGACGAGAGACATATGTCTTCAGATTTAAAGAGTACCACAGGGGCGCCTGGGTGGCTCAGTGGGTTAAAGCCTCTGCCTTCGGCTCAGGTCATGATCTCAGGGTCCTGGGATCGAGCCCCTCATTGGGCTCTCTGCTCAGCGGGGAGCCTGCTTCCCCCTCTCTCTCTCTACCTCTCTGCCTACTTGTGATCTCTCTGTCAAATAAATAAATATAAATAAAATCTTTTAAAAAAAAAAAAGAGTACCACAAAGGCAAAGCAGGTTGTATTTTTAAAAGGTCCACACCTAAAACACCTTTGTTAAATTTTGAAATACTCATGATAAGCATAAACTCATAAATGCTTCTGGAAAAAATAAATCACAAGTGAGAATGACACTCACTAAATGTCCTATCTTAGCAGATATACTGATGGCCAGAAGACAGGAGGGTAATGCCTTTACAGTTCTCAGGGAAAATGATTTCGAACCTAGGATTCTGTATTCCAATGTAGTGCAGGTGCCAAGGAAGGTCACTTAGACCTGCAAATATCAAACACCCAGTCAGCATGTTTTCAATGTGAAAGAATATGAAATTTGCTCAAAAAAACTAAAAATGGAGTTACCATATAATCCAGTGATGTCACTGCTAGGTATATGCCTAAAGAATATAAAAGCACTAATTCAAAAAGATATCTGTATCCCTACATTTATTGCAGCATTGTTTACAAGAGCTGAATGATGAAAGCAGCTCAAGGTGTCCATCGACAGACAAACGGATAAAGAGGATGTGGTGTATAGACACAAGGGAATATGACTCAGCCATGAAAAAGAATGAACTCTTGCCATTGGCAGCAACATGGATGGAGCTAGATGGTGTCATGCTAAGTGAACTAAGTCAGTCGGGGAAAGACAAATACCATATGATTTCACTCACATGCGCAATTTAAGAAACCAAACAAATGAACAAAAGTAAAAGAGAAAAACAAATAAACAGACTTAAATACAGAGAACAAACAGATGGTCACCAGAAGGTAAGTGGGTGCAGGATGGATGAAAGAGGTCAAGGGAATGAAGAGTACATTTATTGTGATAAGCCATGAGTAATGTTTAGAATTGTTGAATCGCCATATTATACACCTGACACTAATATGACACTGGATGTTAATTATACTTGAATTTTTTTTAAATGGCAAAAAAATGCTAAGATAAAATTAAAGAAAAAAAAAAACAAGACTAGCGATTAAAGACAGGAGCAGCAACCCACACAGTCTTGTAGACAGAGTATTCAAGGGTGCTGAGTGCAGAACTGGGATTAGAAACTGGGTTTCTGGAAACTTCTTCTCAAGGCGATCCTGCTCCTAATTCCACTTGGCTGTGGGTCTGATTTCCAACAGTGGTGAGGACAGAGCCCAGGCCCGCACTGGGGTGACAGGCTTCTTAGAGTGTGGCCAGGCCTGCAAGCCGCTGCAAGCCTCTCGGAAGTGAGTCGAGGGCACGACTCTAGTAAATCAAATGTTGGTAAGACATCGAGAACTAGTGACATTCCTAAAACTATTTTAAGCAATTCTCAATGTATTTATCCAAATGGAAACAATGACTCAGTAAATATGGATAAATATTTTTACCAAATCTGTTCCTTTTGACCTTTTAATTTGAAGCCCAACTCATTTTGTTTATTTTCCCACTAAAAGTAGTTAGGCTTCTTCTGAGAACACTTAGATTTGTTATTAAAGCTTTTTGGGGGGTGCCTAGGTTGCTCAGTTGGTTAAGTGTCAGCCTTTGGCTCAGGTCATGATGCCAGGATTTGGGGATCAAGCCCCATATCAGGTTCCTGCTCAGTGGGGAGTCTACTTCTCCCTCTGCCTCTGCTTCTTCCCCTGCTCATGTTCTCTCTTTCTCAAATAAATAAGTGAAATCTTTAAAAAAATCAAAAAATTGTTTTTTATTGTGTGAAGTCATAAACTAAAACATATTCAGAGAAAGACCTAAAGATAATTTTATTAGTAGTATTATATTAAAGATGATACATTTTTACAAACCATTTCCAGATTACTAGAGTTTTCTGATTAGATCTTGCACTAAGATATATGAGACTATTTGACAAATGACCTTGAGTCTTTGGGGCCCACAAGTTGTCAAAAATAATGACACTGAGACTCATGCCCAATCTTTGCAGAAGGTAACCCGGTATTGCCAAAATCCTCAAGCATTATCACTGAAGTCCTAGCAGAACTACCCCTTTAAGCTGTATCAGACAAGCTAAGTTAGGATTTCTTTTAAAAAGCTGTATAACTTAAATCCTGCCCTTGAGGAAGTGACTTGCTCAGTTTAAGGGAAAAGATTAAGGAAAAAAAAAAAAGAGAAAGAGAAAGAGAGACATTACCAAGAATATAACTGCTAATATCCAGGAGAAAATATCTTCACACACATTTCAAGTTTTACTTTTTTTCCTCAAGCAAAAGTGCCTCGCGTTCTCTTCCCTTGGTTTTCCTTTCCACATCTGACCCAGCAGGAAATATAAACCAAAAAACTCTGCCTTCTGAATCTCCTCCTTTTCCATCTGTCTTGCAGTCCCAAGGAAATAGAAGCAGACCGGAGCTCTATCATTTCTAGCCTGGAGATATTTCACTTTTATTCAAATAGTTTAAGCTCCATAAAGCATATGAAGCTACATCTTCAAACTTCAAAGAATACAGCAAGTGTGTTCTTTTCTCGGCGTCATTTAATATTTGACAAATTGCTCCTGAATGATTTTGCTACCTAAATATACTCTTTTTTTGTGTGCAGTTTTTATCCATTTGGGTGGAGTTTTTTAAATCTTTCTGTCACTGTATCACCTTCAATTCATTCTTTAAAGCACAGAATTATTACTTTTTTGTTGCTGACAAGATATGAAATAATTCTTTGAGACACATTATATTCAAGAGCCGTGTATTAGTTCCAATGCCCAGGAGTGAGATGCTTTTGAGAAATAGTGTGCTTAGTGACAGCATATCCCAGAAGTAATGTGGAGCCAGCACTTGGAGCGCTGTTAGATGGCTGCCCATATCCCTTAATCATGTTCATGGCCACCATCTGAGACTCTCCTTACATGATTCCTGCCTCCAACTGTGCCTCTCCCACCATCCTTGACCCAACGGATGCTCTCAATTTGGTACCTGCTATGTACTCTTGCAGTTGTGTTTACTATACATTAAAACGATTCTGAGATTCTATTTAACTCATCTTGATTGTCTCAGAGTGAAGTACAGTTTGGGGGTGCTTGTGAGCACTCAGCAAATCCTTGTGGAAAAAGAAAGGACAGAAGGAGGTAGAAACATCTTTACAAATTGTAAGAAGTTGTAAAGAAACACTCTTTACAAATTCTAGCTTTGGCTGGGGTAGCCTTCTAATAGTTAAAACGATATAAGTGATAGTTTAGAAGGAGATAAGAATCCTCAACATTCTCCGTGAGCAGCAAGGCTGAGGACAGTACGGCAGGCTACTCAAATCCACAAGGCTTGATGATCAGCTTTATGTTCAGTACAACCATCTGAGTCCATTCTGGCTACCATAACAAATTATATCATAGACTGGGGGGAGGGGGGCTTATAAACAATGAAAACATATTCTCACAGCTCTGGAGACTGGCAGTTCAAGTTAAAGGTGCCACCATGGTTGGGTTCTGGGGAGAACCCCTTCCTCTGGTTTGCAGATGGCCATCTTCTCCTTGGATCCTCACAGGGTGGAGAGCAGAGACATTCTCTGGGGTATCTTTTATAAAGTCACTAATCCTTTACAGGCACATGGGCTCCACACTCATGAACTCATTACCTCCCAAAGGCCACACCTTTTCACACATCATACTGGGGGCTGGGATTTCAACATATGAATTCGGGGGGGACTCAAGCATTCAGTCTGTAATGTCAACTACGTGGTTGCACTTATTGTGGAGAATTTAAGACGGACAGAGTCATCCGATGGCAGGACGGGGACACCTGCTCAGCCTAAGGTTGCCTTGAGAGGTGTGGGGTGTGGAGTGAGGAAGAGTTGACCTCTCTCCAGGACTTTCCAACCCAAAGTGATATGTCTTGTAACATTACAGTCTCCCTGCTGGACTTGGTGTCTCCATCAGAGAGTCTGACCAAATCAAAGAGAAGTGGTACTTCCTTTTTTAAAATTCTGAACATGATCCTTTCTTATCCAGCTTATTTTGGCAGTTTTGCATTTGAGATCAAGTTCCCCTTCCTTAATTAAGCAGCACATCTTCCCTCTAAAGCCTCTTTCCTCAAGTTCTCTTGAACTAGAAATAGTCTCATTCTTTGATGTTTTGGCATTTAATTGGTGGAACCTCATTTCTCTACTATGTGTTATTCGCTTCCTTTTTTTCCTGATAGCGTCATCATATTAAACCCAGTCTTCGCTTAGCATATACTGAGCACCAACCGCATACAGAATCCATAACATGCCTCCTATGAAGAGGGAACCAAGGGGGTCCCTGGGGCAGTGATCACTTTGGAAGTTGAAGATGGTTATGATAGCATGGGTTTCCAAGCCAGTCATCAGCTAGCTAAGTAGGAAAGGCCAGGAAGTGAAAGGTTAAATGGGTGCACCAGGGTGATCCTGGTTGAATAGCTCAGCTCATGACCATTACTGGGGGTTGCTACTCTATGAAAGGCTGCATGGGAGGCTTGTGGGACTTCAGGATTGAGAACAATATGGATAAATGTAGACATTGCCATTGAGGGTTAAACAATGAATTGCCTAAGTGCAAAGGGGTGACTTAGATTGACAGAGGGTCTTTAAAGGTATTTTTATTTTAAATTGTGAAATATTTCAAATATTGACAGACCACAAGCACAGCCTGAGCCAGCAGGATTCTAAATCTGAAAAAACAAACAAACAAACAAACAAACAAAAAAACTAAAAGTGTTGAGTCAGCAAGAGAAGAAAAGCAATGCCTTGCTCAAGGGAAGTCATGGTTTCCTGGATCTGTCTGCTCCTGATACCCACCCCATTCCCATTTTCAAGGGAACTTGACAGAGACACACTGGGGTATATTTCAAGCAGGATGATCTGAATAGTGAGAGATCAGCCTCTGAGACCAGAGAGAGATGGTTGAAGAAATTTAGTCTGTTTAACCCAAAGAAGAGGCTCGGAGTCCCTGTGACAGCTGTCCCAGCAATAAGGGAAGGGTGGTCAGGAGCCCAGACAGAGTTGATTTACTTTTGTGACTCCAGGGAGCCGTTGGAAACAATGAGTAAAAGTCACAGAGAGGAAACAGTTTTCAGGTCTTGTACAGAGAACTTTCTAACATGAATATTGTCCAGCAGTGAGTCTGGGATGTTACAGGAAATAAAAGCCTTATTTCTGGAGGGCTCTGTGAGATACCAGATGCCACCTCTCGGGAATCAGCAGATTTCAAACTTCCTCCCAAGATGCTCACAGTCCCAAGGTATGGGAGATGAGCAAAAAAAGCCCACTACAATATCATGTAATGAGTGCTTGGCAAAGACAGGAGATTTATACAATCCTTTGAAAGATCAAAGGACACTTCAGAGAGGAGGTGACATCAAACCTGCTGCTTGAGGTATGTAGGAAATACAACAGAGGAGTCACCATGTGCAATGACATAGAAAGCTTACAAGAGGCCCGAGAAGTGTGTTGGATCTGAAATTCCAAGTGTTTGAACCGGAAGTGGTGGAGAATGAGGCCACCACTGAGAACCAAGCTTAGGAATTTGGAATTGACCACATGAGCAAATCCCTGATTACATCCCTATTTTAAGAGTATCACTTTGGTAGTTGCATTTGAGGTAGACATTGTCTTGATATGTTGAAGAGCTCAGCTATCACGGGCAACTAATGCAATCTGGTATCAGCTTTATTGATTTATGGAGTCTCTTTCCCAATTATTAACTACATGACAGATTGCCTGGAAACACTTTTTTAAAAGAGAAAAGCAGGATCCCTGGACATTTCTGATTCTGTGTGTCCTGTCTACAGAAGACAGCAAGTGTTGAGAGTAGAGACAATGTCATTACACCCAAACATCTAAACGGTTCTGGGCCACATGAGGCTTCAGTGTATGTCTAACACATTGGGATATTGAGAAGGTGCTTTATTTTTGAAAACCAAAGATGAGGAACCCCAGCACAGTACACACCAGTCACATTTTAATTTAAAAACAATTTGGAAAAATTATCCTTCTTTGTTCCAGTCACCACTTTCTAAAGCATTCTTCAGTAACTGGTCTGTCTAGTTAGATAAAATATACTTTTTGCCATCTGAATTCCTTTGCCCTTCTTTTGGTAAAGTGCACCAGAATCTGGCCAACTCCTGACCCATGCAGTATGGTTGGAGTTGATCTTACTCTCAGCTCTAGCCGTAGCTCCTCAATGACCAGAGCCAATCACCATCCTGCATTCCCCTGGCCATAGTGATTGGTTTAGAGATGGTTCAAACACTGAATCAACCACAAGACGTCACTGGAACTTGCTGCGGGTTCTGCAGAAGACACACTGAACCATCCCTGCCCCTAGTCTTGAAGCTAGAGGCAGGGGGATGACAGGTCTGGAAGTCCTGCCGCCAATTTCTGCTCATAGAGGAAGAGCCTCCCTGAGAATGGGTACATGACAGGAGCCAGAGCCAGACATGGAGAAAACGCACCTCTGAGAGCATAGCTTGATCCAGATCCACCACTGGGCTTTTCACCTACATTAGTCACAAATTCTCTCCTTTGCTTAAGCTACTTGGAGATTTTCTGTCACGGGCAACCCAGAACACCTACCTGGTAGATAAAATTTTGGAGGGGGGGCAGTCAATAAGATAAATTCATCATTCATTCTATCTACCCATTAAAAAAGCTGTCTCTGTGGTTAAATTATTTTTTCCTAGAAATACTCACCTGGGTCACATTTTCCTAGTTCTGCTTTGTGAAGGTGCACAGAAAGTACATTTCCTAACCTCTGCATCATGCCCCCACTACATCATGAGAATTTGCTCTCTCTTATGGTATCTTGAAGAGTAGACATTTGTGAGTTCGTCATTATGTGTTAATGGGCCTTTGTTGTCCAGTAAGAGGGCAATTTCTTGCTTATCTTTGGATATTCCACTGCCCTTAATATAGGGCCTGGCATGTAGCAGGTGCTCAATAAATGTTTGATAAAGTAATTTGCATTCAATTACCGTGTCATGTACAATGCCCTTCCAGGTCGTACAAAATCAAATTTTGAGTTGTTCTGGCAATGCCACTCTTTTTAAAAAAATCAATAGAAATAAATGTGAAATTAGTGAAAACATTTCCTTCTGAAACACTCACAGATTCTGCAGGACTGACAATCCCACGTGTAATAGAACAAGTCACGTATTTTGAAAGGAAAAGAGAATATCTGTAAATGGTATTTTAAAGATCTAGACAATGTTGAAGAGAAGCCTTCAGTTTTATTTTAATAGAACTAGGAAACCATATTATGTCAAGAGTAAAATGTAATCCTGAACACAGAGATACACAAAAGTTGTTTGCGTTTTATCAAAAATAATTGTAATCCATGTATCTGATTCAAAAGATAAAGGCAAAGGACAATGATTGAACAGATTAATATCATTTACTTTCACTTCCTTCACTGTCTGGTGGGGGGGAAATCATGTCAGTCCATGGTCCTGGTGTCCCACTGTCATCATGGAAATCTAGCACCTTGCATGCTGTCCGCACATTTGCCCACAGAAGGTTGATTGAACTAAAAGAGAGGGGGAAAAGGAACATTTCTGTGCATGTAGCATGTGTCAAGCAATGTTTGAAGATGTTTAAATTTTTTATCCCACTTAATCTTTATGACAGTCTTTTCCTTCATCCGTTCAGCCATTTATTCATCATTCAGCATGTGTTACCTGTAGCCTACTCTGTGGTAGACCAGTGAGCAGCACAATCAGACTGCAGTCCAGCACTCTTGGTTCCAAAGTCTGCATCATTTCCTCCCCACCTATTAGGGGTAGGCACCCTAGTCCAGGGAAAAGAAAAGCAATGATTTTAAGCACAAAACAAATCCTTATGTTGGAAGACTGAAAGGCACGTTGATGAGCATCACTGATGCACGTGGACTGGGGCAAGGCTGGCAGGCCTGAAGTCTGAATTCTAGACTCTTTCCTAGCTTGTCATGACTTCCCAAGTCTCTCTGTGAGTAAGTTAGATTAATGAGTCCTGGTATGTTTGGTCTCAGTATCTTGGGTCTTTTACATGGCAACCTTAGGAAATAGAAAATAATTTGCAATTGCCTTTTTTTTAAAGATCTTATTTATTTATTTGAAAGACAGATATCACAAGTAGGCAGAGAGGCAGGCAGCGAGAGGGGAAGCATGTTCCCTGCTGAGCAGAGAGCCCGATGTGGGGATCGATCCCAGGACCCTAAGATCATTACCCGAGCTGAAGGCAGAGGCTCAACCCCCTGAGCCACCCAGGTGCCCCGCATTTGCCCTTTTGATTGCTTCAGCAAGTATGAATATTTCCAAATAATAGCAACTATCATCTTTTAGGTGCTTATGACACAACAGAAATAGTGGAAATTTTCTTCATACATCATCTCATTCAATCCTTGCAGATCTCAGTGAGGTCAATACTACCAGTCAAAATTCTATGTACTTGAGAAAATTGAGACCTTACCATGTTAAATTTACATTAATGGGCACATAATCAGTAAAAAAGCCAAACTAGAGGAGTTTGCCAGTGTCTCCTTGACCCATCTAATCCTGTGTACTGTATTAATTTGCATAACATTCCCCAAAACTGCCAACCTCTTTCTCAAGTGCCATATTAACCTAGCCCCATGTGAATTGGCCCAAATTCTGAATGAGTGGGATCCAAATTACTGACATTTTCTTATATAGATTTTTTTTCTTAAAATAGTTTGGGTCAGCTTCCAAATAGCTGGTTTGGGCAGCTAAAAAGCAGTGAAAGAATCAAGTATGATTAGCCAAGAGACATACTCTTCTTTACCTACGTGTATAAGTCAGCTTGGGCTGTCCTAAGAAAAGACCAAAGACTGGGTGTCTTAAACAATAGAGAATTATTTTTTTTAAGATTTTATTTCTTTATTCATTTATTTGAGTGGGGAAGGGACAGAGTGGGAGGGAGACAGACAAGCAGACTCCTCGCTGAGCATGGAGCCTGATGTAGGACTTGATCTTACGATCCTGAGATCAAGACCTGAGCTGAAATCAAGAGTCAGATGCTTAACTGACTGCATCATCCAGGTGCCCCAATAGAGATTTATTTTATCAGAGTTCTGCAGGATGGAAGTTCAAGATTAAGATACCAGAAAATTCAATGTTTAGTGAAGCTTCTCTTCCTGACTTGTAGGTTGCCTTCTCATTTTGTCCTCACATGTCCTCTTCTCTGTGCAGGCTTGTAGAGACAGAGAAAGAGAGAGAGTGCATTCTGATGTCTCTTCTTCCTCTTATGGGGACACCAGTCCCATTAGATTAAGATTCCAGTTTTATGACCTCATTCAAACTTAATTACCTCCTTATAAGCTCCATCTCCAAACAAAATCACATTGGGGTTTAGGGATTCCATATATGAATTTGTAAGGACACAACTCAGTCCATGCCATGAGGCCAGCATCCTCTTCACCAGAGAGATCAGTTTCTGATGGGACTTGGAGATGCCAAAACAAAACGAAAACGAAACAAAACAAGAAAGGAGATTTTCCTTCCTCACCCAGAGAGAGATTAAGGGCCAGCAGCTTTAAGCAATGAAACCAAATCTTATGCCTAAAAATGGTGTTATGCCTGTGACAAAGAGAAATCCATCTTTCTTAATAAAGGCCCATGAAGACAAATGATAGCATTTAAATAAACAAATGAAGGAGAGGTGAGAGCAGAGGATTTGACTGGAAGATACAAGCACAGTTAATGTGACCACTGTACAGCCTCATTCACTTCTCACTTTCTCCAACATTCTCACCTCTTTCCAAAATCCCCCCTCCCCGTTCCACTCAGGGATGCTGCAGCAGATTCTCCCCTGGTTTCTTGGGCTTCCAGAGTTCATGTCCAAACCACTTCTAAACAGCAGCCAGAGTGACAGTTTTAGAGTCAAAATTAATCATATTATCCCCCTGTTTAAAATCCCACAGTGCCTTCTAAGTTCTCTTATGATAACAACCCACATTCTTCTCATAGAATTTTCTTCAAGGCCCAGCGTAACCCAATATTGCCTGTGTCTCCAACCTCCTGGGGGCTCGGACCCCCTCGCTCTTTGTCTCCAGCCCCAGCAGTTTTCTGGTTCTCCAGGCTCCCCACATGAGTCTGGGTCCTCAGTTAGAAGCTCCCTTGGCCTCCTACTCTTCTCATCTCAACACTTAGCACTGTTGCAAGTAAATACTTTGTTCTGTGATTGTCTGCTAGAGACGTCAGGCCTGTGAGGCCAGAGATGCTCCTGACCCATAGCACAGTGCTTAGTTAGTAAACCTCGATGAATATTTGATGAATAGATGACTCCAAGTAGAAAGAGATTTTGCTGCCAAATTAGAAAACCTAGATTTTCATATTTTGAACGAAAGACGCTACAGATTTCTGAACTTGGACACAACATGCATAAAACTTTTCACCAGTTTTCCCCAGAACATGGTTAAGGGAATTTAGCACCCCCTTTGCCGTTAACATTCTGGATCCTTCCAGGGTGGAAGACCCCAGAGGTTAAAAAATGGTAGCTGAAAACGTGGAGGCTTTCCAATAACATTCTTTTTTTTTTTTTAAGATTTTATTTATTTATTTGACAGACAAAGATCACAAGTAGGCAGAGAGGCAGGCAGAGAGAGAGGAGGAAGCAGACTCCCTGGCTGAGCAGAGAGCCCGATGCGGGGCTCAATCCCAGGACCCTGGGATCATGACCTGAGCCGAAGGCAGAAGCTTACCCCACTGAGCCACCCAGGCGCCCCTCCAATAACATTCTTCAAAGCCACCGTGACCCACCCTGTCTGAAAAAGGAGAGGGAAGTTGGAGGACAGTGAATTCTGTGGGCTTGGCCTTGTTCTAGAAGAAGCAGCCCCAAAAGAAGCAAAGTTTCTGACATTCGGGCTGGATAGATCTTTTAGGATTCACTGAGCCAAGGGCCATATCTCATGAAGATTCAACAGCAGGGAAGTTAAAATCCATGCAGTCTAGAATTTATTTCTGGAGATTGTCACAACCCATTACTAGGTGGGGGGGGGGGTTGCACAAACATGTATTTATAGGCTGTCAGTATAAGTGTAAAGAATGGGTGCTCAAAGGTTTTTCTGTCCCATTTATCTTTTTTTTTTTAATTTCTTTTCAGTGTAACAGTATTCATTGTTTTTGCACCACACCCAGTGCTCCATGCAATACGTGCCCTCCCCAATACCCACCACCTGGTTCCCCCAACCTCCCACCCCCCGCCCCTTCAAAACCCTCGGGTTGTTTTTCAGTGTCCATAGTCTCTCATGGTTCTCCTCCCCTTCCAATTTCCCTCAACTCCCTTCTCCTCTCCATCTCCCCATGTCCCATTTATCTTGAGGGGCCACTGAGGAGCTAAGGAACAGGATGTTACTTCCATTCACGGGAGTCGGGTTGGGGTGGGGGGGGTGGGAAGAAAGCAGACTGAATTCACTCCAAAATCCAGTTTTATTTTCAGGGCCATCTGTGCACAGACATACCCCAGAGGCAATAAAAAGCTGCATTATTCTTCATTATTGTCCTGGAAGAGTACTCTGGCTTAATAAGGGAGCCCTGATTTCATAAATGGAAAGGAACAACAGTTCTCTGGGATGGCGAATTAACTTGCTTTTGATAAATAAATGAATTTTCTCCCTGAGTAAACTTTGCTGAAGTTAATTCAACATCTTAGTTTTTTTTTACATAATACTAATATTCTAGTACCACAGAGTTCTGTTTCTGGTTAACTCTGTGGCTTTCCTATCTGAAGTTAAATTTCTGTTTTACTCATTTGCAAAAATATTATTTGGTTAGCTTGTGAAAATCGTGCTTAAATATATATATATTTTTAATCCTGGGAATAATTTTTCGATATGAGGCAAAGTCATTGCGTGAAGAGGGAAGTTGTTTGCATGGCTTTGGGGACATCTCGGAAGCTTCTGCTCCTGTCTAGAATGAGATGAACCCACATAGCCTTCTGGAATGTTCACTAAAGGTCTCTAATTCCTGTACCCTTCACCAGAGGAAACCAAGAGTTAACAGTTCCTTTAGTTTGGGGACTGGATGCCTAATACCCAATTCCAAGTTTTCAAAGGCATTTTTTCAGGTGTTGGAATGTTTGGGTGTATATTTTGGACATTGTGGCACAAGGTCTACAAGGTCTATTTTCTTTTTACTGGACCATGTGACCAGGATAAAGGGGTACCCCATGAAACACCTTCCACTAAAAGCCATCCACCCCTTACAGAAGCTGCACCCCCTTCTAAACTCCCCATGTGCTCCCAAGCAGGGTCAGGACTGCACAGTGACCCATGAGTGACCAGAAGACAGAGTCTGAAGTGGGGGCTGGGGGGATATCCTAGCAATTGTGTATAGTCAGGGTCAGCTGTGCAGGTTAGGAAGAGTTGTGGGATCAAGGCCAGGAGACCCAAGTCAATACCTAACCCAGTGCACTGTCTCTGGAAAGCCATTTAAACTCACTAAGCTTCAGTTTTCTAACCCACAGAATGGACACCCTCCTCCAACCAAAGTCAGTTTCTAGGATCCAGGGAAGTGATGGATATGCACACACTTGGCAAATTACAGAGAATGGTTGTGAAGCTCCAGGACAACTGCCCAGCACAGAGCCTGATATTTCTGAGATGGAAAGTTCTGTGAAGGCAAGAGCTTTCTCATTCAGCCGGGAGCCCCCAAGGCTCACCAAGGGCAGTAACCAGCATATGGAAGGCAATAGATGAACCCTTGGTGAACAAGGTATGAAGGAATTCTTGAACATAAGAGATAATTAATATTAGTTTCCTCCTTTGTCTCCACAAGACGAAAAATGGTGCCTTATATTGAATTCTTTAAAAGCTCTGCTGTTTGGTTAACAGAAGTTAGGACATTACATCTTTCTTCCTCCAGGGCTTTCCAATTTCCCCAGTGAATAGTTCTATAAAACCCCAAGTGCCCGTTCTGAGACCAGAGTTTAAGTTTCAGAGAAAACATTGGGGGAAGGCTTTGGTTGGACCTGGCGAGCCACAAACCATGTCTTCAACAACCGGCCTTCCAGAGAGAACAGAACAATGAAAGGAAAGGGCCAGTTGTAGAGCAGGGTTTTGGGAGGCTAGAGTTCCTGCACCCACAGTTTACTGGGGAGCTCAAGCTGGTAGGGCGGCAGATAGCCAGAAAAGGCACGGGGCCAAGAAGGAAGGGGAGCAAATGTAAAGGCTGCTTTACGAAGCAGGTCACAGCCCCCTCAAGCCAACTGCTCAACTTCCAGAAACCACTACAGCCCTGACTACTGTCTCCAGGTGGAAGAAGTGAGACAACTGAATTCCTGACTCCGCGGAAGTTCACCCACAGAATGTTGACTTTTCCAACCTCGGGGGCACTCAAGCTTGGGTGCCAGGTGGGTCCTGCAGCATCTCGTGCAACAGGGACGCCATGGTGGGAGGCCCACCGTGCAGGAGACCAGCTATGCCCGCAAAAGCCCGGAGGGGCTGGGAGCAGCTTCCCCAGTGAGCGCTTCCATCCGCAGAATCCACAGAGGAGGCAGGACCCGCCCCAGGCCTGTGGGAACAGCACTGCCCAAGCCAGGCCCCCTCCGGCCAGAAAGCCATGGGCATACGTGAGAGCTAGTGCTGAAGTGTCTTGGGTGTTTTACCCTTGGGATGATTTTATGAATCAAAACTTCTAAAATTCCATTATCTAATGGGTGCGATAACATGGCAGAGTGGAAAGAGTAGAGAATTTTAATCCCATCCTGGTTCAAACCCCAGCTCTAAACTGTACTGTGCAGCCCCGTAACTTGGCAGGAGTCACAGTGTGAGCCCCAGCTTCTCCATTTCAAAATGAGAGCGATGATCTGTACCTCCAGGAGTGGGTTGGAGCCCAGAGATTAGATAGGTAATTACACACACACACACGTACACATATATACATACATAGATATCATATATACAAACATACAGAGATAGAAATTGCATACATGTACGTATGTATATGCATACAGATGCGTTTGTATGCCTAGTATGTGACTGGCACACCATGCCTGTTAAGTAAGTGATACTGAAATCAGAATCAGATGGGAGTTGACATTTAGCCGGCAAGAGTGATCTTTTTTTTTTTTTTAATTTTTTATTTAAGTAGAATTTAGTGTATTAGTAGTTTGAGGGGTAGAATTCAGTGATTCCTCAGTTACATAGAACACCCAGTGCTCATTCCATCAAGTGCCCTCCCTCATGCCCATCACTCAGTGGTTGCATCCCCCTGCCCACCTCCCCTCTAGCAACCCTGTTTCCTAGAGTTAAAAGCATAGGGGAAGGGAATGAAAAATAAAATAAGATAAAAACAGAAAGGGAGGCAAACCATATTGGAGGGGGAGACAAACCATGAGAGACTGTGGACTCTGAGAAACAAACTGAGGGTTTGGGAGGGCAGGGGGATGAAGGTTTGGGTAAGACTGGTGGTGAGTATTATGGAGGGCACGTAATTGCATGGAGCGCTGGGTGTGGTGCATAAACAATAAATTCTGGACACCAAAAAGAAATAAAATAAAATAAAATGAAAAAAAGTAATAATAATAATAATAATCATGTCATTCCTCTGTTCAGACCTTCTAGTGGTTTCCCACGGCATTCAGAATTACACAATCCATTGGGCACCTGGGTGGCTCAGTCGGTTAGGTGTCTGCCTTCAGCTCAGGTCATGATCCCAGGATCCTGAGACTATGGTGCTCTGGGCTCCGTTGGGCGTCTGCTTCTCTCTTTCTCTACCCTCCTCCTCCCCATTTGTGTGGTTGCTCTCTATGTCTCTCTGACAAATAAGTAAATAAAATCTTAAAAATTAAAAAAAAAAAAAAGAATAACACGCAGACCCTCCTTCCCCTGTGTGGCAAGGTTCAACCGGATCTAGCCCCTGACTACTTCTTAGACCTATGTGGCGGCTTTTCACTTTCTCCAATCCACCAGCTCTTTTCTACCCCAGAGCCTTTGCACTTAACCATACTTTCTGCCAAGACTTCACTGCCCCCTTTGATTTCTTTCTGTGTCTTTTTCTTATTGTACAGATAGATGTCAGCTCCCTAAAGACGCCTTCATTGATGTTCCAATTTAAATCCTTCTCTGACATTGCCTCATATTTTGACTGTTTATATGGTACTCACCTTTTTCTTAAATCAACAAGCATATTCATATGGCTCTGTGTTTATTACCCAGCTCAGCCCATTGGAATAGGAGCTCCCTCAGAGCCTTCATTGTCCCTTGATCTACAGAGCTTAGAACAGGGCCAAGAACCAAGTAGGGACTCCTTATCCATCTGTTCAATGAATAAACCAGTGAACTTCATAGTCGACCACATTCTCTCCAACTCTGGGGATATGCAGGCTGCCCAGGATCTCAGGAATGAAGCAAAATTCAGGACTGATTGCAGTCAGAAGGCACTTCTCACTTCCAGAGACCACAAGCTGGGCTGTGACCTAAACAGGAACAGTGTAACTGGAAAAACTAATCACCATGAGCAAGATCTTGAGAGATTTGAATTTAAAAGCTTTACAAATGTTTAAAACCAATGCCAACAGCAAGTTCAACGCATGGACATAATGTAGGTGGTCTAGATGTCTCATCTGATTTTGATCTATTTCTCTGTCCTTCCATCTAGTCAACAGCAACCGACACCAAGCAATGTGTTAATTCTGTGTTTGTTTTGGTCTCTAAGTTCTTCCAAAAGAGCTCTTCATGTATTATTTCAAGTGACTTCTGAACACAGTTTCCTGGCATTCATCATTGGAAGGATAAATCTAAAGATAAACTGAACTACAAATATATACATGTATATATTCAGAAGAAAAATCCCTTGCATACAGCCAACCCTTCCTCAAAAACCACTTGGGCCAACCCTACTCTGTAGCAAGATCTTTTCCTCCAAATCCCTTAAACACATGTGCACAGATTCTGTCTCTCCCCATCTTAGCCTTGGCCTGCTTCATGCAGAATCATGTTGTCATAGAAAGAATACCAGCTTCATCAAATAAAATCTCGGCTCCATCATTTACTATCTGTGTGTCTTTGAACAAGATATTGAAATTCTCAGAGTTTCATTTCCCTCTGTTGTAAAATGGACATCATAATAATCTCACAGCATTGTGAGAAATAAACGTGAGAAATAAATGTGAAAAGTATGTTAAATTCCTGGCACATGGTAGCTGTTCAAAACATGGAAGTCACTCTGACCACGACTACCACTACCATACCACTGTTATCATCACTATTATTACCATTACCGTTATGCCATTACTGCTTCCTCTCTGTCTGTCTAGACTTGTCAGTCGGTCTTGCTGGCAGGCCATAGAGCATGCTTTCCTATGGCTTCTTTGTACTTAATAATACTACAGTAACAGTCGATGCTTCATAAAGGCTTACTGATCAGGTTAATTTTTCATACAACTACAAAGTCAAGTTCAACCAACCTTTACTGAAGTTTCCCAATGTGGTGCACACTGTGATACACACCTGCATGCATGGGGATAAAAGAAGAGGACATTCCTGGTGTGATTTCAGAGAAGTCAGGCTGCCCTGTCCTCGTTTTCCTTTTTCTGATGGCTAATGCCTAGAATTCAACCATTTACATGCTATCTGTGTAGCTTAAGACTTTAGTCAGAATGCAAACATCTATGGGAGGGCTGTTTTGTTTAATCCCTGTTTGTTTGTTTGTTTGTTTGTTTTTAAGATTTTATTTATTTGAGAGAGGGAGCATGCACATAAGAGTAGGAAGGGCAACGTAATCCTAACCATAACCTAACTGTAATCTGACGCTAACCCTGGGACCATGACCCAAGCCGAAGGCAGACGCTTAACTGACTGAGCCACCCCAGTGCCCCATTTAATCCCTGTTTGTAATGAAGGGGCCTGAAAGCATTTGCCTGGAATCGAGGGAGAATGAGGACCCCTGAGCTCTGAAGGGAGGAGGGACGGCCCGGAGCAGGAAACCTCAAGGGCAGGGGGCAGTCAGAATCAGTCCTTGTCCAGTCTTTTTGAATGGAAAAATCTCCGAAGTCAAAATGATCACCGAAGTGAAGGGGGAGTGTGTGGCCCACCTGGTACCTGCCTGAGCAGGCAGAATCCCTTGTCCCTGTCAGTACCCTCTGGGTCACAGGAATCCTACTCAACCTGCAGCGTTTCTCCATCCCAGGAGCTAGGAGGATATATGGATTCCTTCCCTGTTTTGTCCTGCATCGGAGATCACATTCTAAATTTATGGTCTTCCCAGTATCATCTCTGCTCAGGCGTTCTCCTGGGAACAAAGCCAGACAGAGACATTGGCAAGATCTGATGAGACCTCCTCCCCGCCTTTGCTGGATTTTGGTCACCTGCCAGTTTAATTGCCAGAGCACTTCTCTAGCATCCACCTGCCTTGGGGTTCATTTCCAAAGAGCAACGTGAAAGTGACCACCTCAGTGTCTCCTGGCAACAGTGAGCTTGTAAAGCACGCGGTCGATCTCACCACTCTTCGGAGGAAATACTACGTGGAGATGGTTTAGAAATTCAGTTGAATTTGGCCAAGTCCTGTAGCAGGCCTGGCCTGAGCCCCACGGGAAATCAGAGATGTATCAATAATAGCTCTTGCCCTCTGGAAGCGTGCAGTCTACTGGAGAAGGAAGATCCCAAACGCGAACCCAACCCCCAATAGTACGTAATAGAAGTAATCTAAATTGACTGTCCAGAATACACAGCAGAATGAAATATTTAAGAAGATGTTTTCTAAACTGGAATGAAATCTGCATAAAAAGGTGCTGACCAAACCAACTATGAGTGGAAGGGCCATTGCAGAAGCAGAGAAAAGTCAGAGACGGCTGGGCGACCCATGCATGGAGCAAAAATTGGGAGCCGGGGGAGGCGGGCAAACTGAGAGCCACCCCAGTCTGGTGCTACCAGGTCTGTGAGACAGTGGGGAGGGGTCAGATTATGGGTGAGGTCAGATTATGATGGATTGAGAGCTTGAGGCTCTGTTAAGAAATTTGCATTCCCCACCCCACCCCTAAGCAATTAACATTGCCAAAGGTCAGAGAAGGAGGCAAGAGGGCAGATACTCTAGTGGCTGGATAGGGGTTGGGGAGAAGAAATGTTGCTGCAGGCCAGATGCCAGAAAAAGATGACAGGCAGTTCCTACAGCCAAGACCCTGGTGTGGATCCCACTCCCAGGCAAACTGCATGGGAAGGGAGGATCATTTAAAGCTGTGGGTACTGAAAATAGCTTCTGTGCACATTGACAGCCCTTCCTTTGGAAAATGGATAACTAGTAGATTGTTCAAGTCTCAGCTGATGTCCCTGTAAGTCCTGGCAAAAAGAGATAGAGCCTGGGACCACAGGCAGCAGCATGCACTGTGGTTACCATTCATTTCCCCAGAGCCTGATTTAGCCCTTGTGCTGGGATCACTGAGCACTCTGGGGCATTCCTCCCAACAGACAGATCCACCCAAGTCAGAGCAGGCCTGCCCCCCAGAGGCCCTGCAGGAAGCTCCAGGGAGGTTTGGCGCAAGGAAACACCACATTCGCTGACTCACTCCCTCATCCACTGCACAAATATTTGTGGAGTTCACTCTAATGATTAAATCCTTTCAACGAAGGGAAAGGACTTTACCATGCTCTTTATTAGTTATTGGATTTTCCATTTCTTCTTGTGGAGGTGGAGAAGATGCAATAAAGGCAAACAGTTTGAAATTGATCGTTTGCTTCTCTCCTGGGTAATTTCCTGGCAACTGACAAAATTCGCAGCCTATAAGAAGCAGTCACAGACTTGTTGGGAAACCTCTCCCTTTGTAGTTTAAACTTTAAAAAAATAATCTCTCTAAGCCCCCAATTTCTTTATTTGTAAAGTGAGAATAATATCACTGACCTCACAGGGCAGCTGCAAACAGGTTCACCACCACATGGAAGTGGAAAGCAGGGTAGGGCCGAGCTCTAGGGGGCGCCATTTGCATAGACTAGGATGTGAACAAGACCCACAGGAGTTGTGTGATACACAACTTCCACAACCGTACTGGCAGCCCTGGTGCTGAGAGAGGATCGAGGGAAAAAGCTATGAAAGCACTTTATAAACTGTAAAGGACTGTTATCATCATCATCGCTATTTCCCAGGACATCCAAGGAAGTACACAAATCCCAACAATGAGGCCAGGAGCACGACTGAGCCATGAGCAGCCTGAATTGATGTTAGGGGTATACAGAAGAGCAACAAAGAACTTAACCCCAGCAGATGGACATCCTTACAAGCCATGACCTGCTGAGGGCAGTGGATTAGGAATCACAGAAAAAGGGAGCAGAGAATCACAGTACAGATGTATGTTGAATGTTTGCTTTATTCCAAACACTTTTCCAACATGTTACATGTGTTGTCCAATTTAATCCCCATGACCACCCTGTAAGGTGAGTACTGCCTTCCAGTTTAGAGGTGAGAAAATGCTACACAGTGTTAGCAGATGCTCGACCAGGGGACCATGGGCTAGAAGAGGTGGAGCAGAGAGTGGCAAGTAGGCAGGTTCCTCCAACAGCGTGGTTTCAACCACCACCTCCTGCCCCAACAGAAGATAAACCACACTGTGCATGAGGCTCTCGGTGCAGAATCTGGGCATCAGCTAGCCAGTGGGGGAAAGAGATGAAGCCAACAAATCATGTGCTAAGGGTACACTGGGTGGCTCTAGATGGTCATCCCTGGCCTCCGGGAGCTTGCCCTGTGTCTGTGGCCATCAAAAATCCAGGAGACAATCAGTAAATCAGTCATGTGGTACCAAGCAACTGCATGCTGAAAAAAAGGAAACAAATTCCTGAAAGGCTTCCTAAGGGACCTGGAGCCTGATCAGGGTCTTGGAAGGAAGAATCTGGAAGGAAGTGGAAGGGAGAGGTGCTGTCTCTAAATTTCCATTGCATGGGGTATGATTAGGTTGTGGGTGGGGAGATGACAAAGAAGCAGCCTGGTTCTTCTGATGGAGATGCTACTTCTAGGCACCTGCACTCACCCCATGTACTCTGCCTCCTCTCCAACCACTACAAAGACATGGTAGTGCTGCCGCTTCAGACACAGTATAAAATGTAAGCCAAATTATGCCACTTGTCTGCTCAGATTTCTTTCTTTCTTTCTTTCTTTCTTTCTTTCTTTCTTTCTTTCTTTCTTTCTTTCTTTTCCTGCTCAAAATTCTTTTGCAGGTTTACATCTCACTCAAGATTCAGGGGGAAAAAAAAAAGCTTTTAATCATAATCTTCCCATCCTTCACACATTCACTATCTCTCTAGACTCATTTTCCCCTTATTCCTTCTGCCTGAAGGCCCCATTAGCCTCCTGCTAGCCCTTGAGTTCTACACACACATACCTACCTCAGGACCTTTGCACTTGCTTCCTTACTTGAAACGCTCTTCCCCCCTGAGATCCCAAAGTCTCCCTCCCTCACATGCTCCAGATTTCTTCAATGCTGATTTATCGAAGAGGTCTTCCCTAACCACTCTACATATGGCATCAAACTTGGAACTCCCTAGCTCTATTTCCCAAATGATGTCCTCCATGCCACATAGCTTCTGTTGTTGTCATTGTTTCCTGCTCCTCACATTTGGATGTAAACCCTTTGAAAAGCAGACCTATGTGTATTTTGTCTACTACTATTGGGAAAAAAAAGTGCATACTACAGTGTCTGGCATCTAGTAGGGTTCAAGTAATATCTTTTGAATGAATAAAGTAATCTGACTTAACATGTTAGCTTCTCCTTTTTTTTTTTCTTTAAGATTTTTATCCAATAAAGGGTTTTTCTCCTCAAGAAAAAGTGAAGCTGAAAAACACTGCTCTAAATTACAGAAGCTATTGCTTGGACAAATTTAGGCCATCACTTTGAAACATTGTGAAGTAAGAGCCCCATTCTAGGCATCTCGGACTCTAAACTTGGCAGTGACAAGATTGAATACAAAATAGAGACGCTGGTTTTCAGGAGGAAGCAATTGTTACCTTCCCTTCCCGCATCTTGGTTTCTAAATGATCTTCTTCTGCAGCACAATCTCTAGGTTCCCACGGCAGGGCTGAGACAAATGATAAGGCCCTCTCCAAGCAGCGTTGTCAACATGACAAGACTACTGGGCAGGATTTCTGACGTCATGCCTGGGCCCACAAGACGAAGTGAATGGTCCTGTGGCTGGTTGCCTATTCCAGAAGCACTTTCTGTGCGGTCTCTCTGTCTGATGCTTTTGAAGCCACACTGACTGTTCTTGGATGACTTATCTTGCCAAGCCAAGGAGAAGCTGTCTCGAGATGATAAAGCTGGAGAGGTACCTTAGCAACTCGTGGAGCCTTGTTGTGTTTCTTCAAATACAGACTTTATAATTCATTCCCTCCTATCTCTGAGAGTATAATCTCCATGAAGACAGAAACATAATGGGATTTGGTCACTCACTCCCCCGCTCCTACCGCAGTCCTGACACAGAGTCAGTACCCAAAATGGATTGTGAGATGAGTGAATGCATAGAGAGAACCTGCACATTTATAATGCAAAGACGTTCTCAGAGCCTTCTATGTGTTGTGCACAGAGAGATACAAAAGAGACAGGATCGTGGTGTTTCAGCGGGTGGGGGGGAGGGGGGTTGGGGTGGGGGCAGTCATGCTGGCTCTTTGACAGGTAGAAACAACACAGGAGCATCACCCTTGGGGACTCTCAGTCTAATGTGGAGTGAAGACAGACGTGCAGACAACCATCTATAAAACAAAGCAGAATGAAATAATAGCAAATACCGTTATGAGGCATAGAAAAGCATAAGGAAAGGAACAGCTGAGTCTGACCTGAAAGGGGTAGGCACAGAACATGTCTGAACATGCTGCTGCTGCTGAGCCTTCAAGTCCAAGAGGAAATTCTTCAGTCAGTGTTGCAGTCAGAAAGAATAGTAAAAAAGTGCGGGAACGATCCTTTCTCCTCGCATCTACCTCCAGAACAGTGGGCTGAACACCAGGACACTCTGCAATAAAAGACCACTTTAAAAAAAAAATGTCTGTTCCATGATGGAATGATTTTTTTTGGTAAATACAGTAAAAATGCCAAAACAATGAGAACTTACTATAATTGACTTAGGAGTTAAGTTGATGGCATCCAAGGCCAAGTTGATGGCATCCAAGGCCAAGCACTGCTGTGTGATTCGGGAGCAAGCAAACAATAGTCAGATGGCAGAGGTGGCATGCGACGGGCCAGGCCTCACCACAGGAGGGCCCAAGGTGTCAAGCTGTGAGGAGCAACCCTGCACCATCCTTCTTTAGTGTTCACCTCTAGTACCTGTGAGTTCTATGGAGAACATAGGGCTGCCAGAAAATTAGGGACAATGTGAGATCTTCAACACTGATATTCTATTAGTTCAGTCTTCCTGACAATTATTTTTTTTTAAATGAGCAGAAGTGTTGAGTTCGATCCCTGCCTGAATTATGTCCTGCAAGGGAGAGAGAGGCAATATTTCTAGGTTAGATCAGGCACCTCCGGATCTCACAAGTGGGGCTTTTACTCTCTGAATGTATATGGTAGAATGACTAGTTTCTATATTTTTATAGTCTTTAAAGAAAATCATTCTCCATGGGGGCCAGGGCAGCTGAGTCGGTGAAGTGTCTGAGTCTTGGTTTCAGCTCAGGTTGTGATCTCAGGGTCATGAGATCAAGCCCTGCATTGGGCTCCACACTCAGCACAGAGTCAGCTTGAGATTCTCTCTCCCTCCCACTGCCCCTCCCCGCCTTGTGTGTACACATGCTTGCATTCTCTCTAAAATAAATAAATAAAATCTTTTTTTTAAAAATTCATTTTCCAAATCTTCAACTTAAACCTATATTTCAGTTTGATGAAATAGATCTGCAGTGACTCCAGAAGCAACAGCATACACTGCCTGGTGTGGTCTGCTGGTTACCTCACAAACCCACTGTCAGCACATTTTCTGAGATGGTAAGAGGGAGACATTTTATCATCAAGAGTTTCAAGGGAAAGAACTCTTTCCCCTCAGACCTCTGATAGAAGTAAAACTGTCTGGAGGTAAAAACAGTAAGATGAGGAAAAAAAACTCTGTGAACCCTTCTATTCAAAATAGAGGTCCTAATCAGTGCCTTAAAAACAGATAAGAAACAAAGATAAAAAGGTATAAAAACTGGGCAGAAAAAAGATAAAATATATTATTTATAGGTAAAATGATTCTTTATCTTGAAAACACACAGTGATCCACAGATTTATTATTAGAATTATTTGGAGATGCAGGAGCACCTGGGTGGCTCATTTGGTGAAATGATCGGCTCTTGATTCCAGCTCAGGTCATGATCTCCACACTGGGTATGGAACCTGCTTAAGATTCTCTCTCTCGGGACGCCTGGGTGGCTCAGTGTGTTAAGCCTCTGCCTTCGGCTCAGGTCATGATCCCAGGGTCCTGGGATCGAGCCCCGCATCGGGCTCTCTGCTCAGCGGGGAGCCTGCTTCCCCCACTTCTCTCTCTCCCTGCTGCTCTGCCTACTTCTGATCTCTCTCTGTCAAATAAAATCTTAAAAAAAAAAAAAAAGATTCTCTCTCTCCCTCTGCCCCTCCCCACCTTCTCTCCCTCTCTTAAAAAAAAAAAAAAGAATTATTTGGAGCTGTTAGCAAATTTGCTAGATACAAAATTCATATAAAAATTAATTCTCTATATACCAACAATAAAAATTGGAAAATGTTAATTTTTAAGAAGCATATCTTTTTTTTAAGATTTTATTTATTTATTTGACAGAGAGAGAGAGCACAAGCAGGGGGAGAGGCAGGCAAAGGGAAAGGGAGAAGCAGACTCTGAGCTGAGCAGAGAGCCTAAGATGAGGCTTGATCCCAGGGCCCTGAGATCATGACCTGAGTCAAAAAGCGGTCGTTTTTAACTGACTGAGCCACCCAAGTGCCCCAAGAAGGCTATCTTTATAATAGCAACAATAACAATGAAAACCCTGAGAATATTTAGAAATAAATCTCACAAAGATATGCGGTATCCTTATGGATAATATAAAATTTTGTTGAAAGATTGTTGAAGAAAAATAAAGAAAATTAAGAGATACACAATGGTCCTTGGGGGGAAAAAAACCTCAATATTGTAAACTCAGCAATTCTCCCCATGTATCTGCAAAGATTCAACGCAATTGCAATTAAAATCCATATGTAGTTGTGTGTGAGAAGTGAAAAAGTGATTCTATGATGAATATGGAAGAGCAAAGGGCAATATTCAGACAGTCCTAAAAAGGGGTCAAGTGAATTATTTGCCCTACCAGATATTAAGATTTAGTAGGAAGAAGAAAAGAGGTGAAAAAGGGGAGGAGGAAGAGGTAGAGAAGAAAAAGGCTGTAGAAATCATGGGAAAACTGGTACTGGCACAGATATAGGAAAAAATGGTCGCAAATTTATGACAAAGTTAAAACTGCAGATGAGTGAACAAATGTCATGGTTCCTTAGCAGATGCTGGAGTATTTAGTTATCCATATGGGACAATAATTGACACTGGATCCCTACCTCACACTATACCCAGAATCTATTCCAAGTTAACTAAGCACTTAATTGTAAAGGTAAAGCCATAAAAGATTCAGAAGACAACGTCTGAGAATCCTATTATTATCTTGTGGTAGGAAAGGATTCTTAAAACAAGAATGTACAAAATACAAAGACTGATTAATTTTAAGCTTAAAAATATAAATGTTATTTAGAAAAAGATTCTACAAAAGGAGTGAAGAGATAAGACTAAAATATAAGATATAACTTCCAAAGGTTAATACCTAAATTATAGAACTCCCACAAATTAATTTTTAAAATGAAAAAAAAGTTGAACAAAGGATATAGTAAGAATTTCATGATAGAGAAAACACACACACAAAACCCGTAAAATTATGAAAAGCCCCTCAAGCTCTTAATTAATCATGTAAAAGTCAATTAAAACCACAATGAGACACCATTCCAAACCCAGCAGACTGACAAAATTGAAAAGTTGGTCCAAAAGTTGGAACAATTTGGACAAAAAAATAAATTACATGGCATTGGATTCTAATCCTGAGTATAAAGTAAATATCCATGAGTCCGTAGTGATATAAATAAATGACTAAATGAATTAATAAATGGGAAGAAGAGACAAATCTCCCACATAGAAGAATAAAAAACCATCATGTAGATACTCCAGTCAAGAGATTTTTCATAAATCCCCATTTCTTATGTGTGGGCTGCACATAATGACTTCCTCCAAAGTGTATGGTATGGAAAAGGAAGCAAAAAGAGTAAGTTTATGGGAAAAAAATCTGGCAATGGTACTTCAGCGAGGTGGTCAAGGTCAACAAGTCATATTGGCTGTATGTATGTACCCTGGATATGAACGGAGGTAAGTGGCACTTGACCTCTGTGATCTTCTTCCCCCCAAACCCGTAACTCCCATATGGTTGTGGGAAGAACATCAGACAAATTTCAATCCAGAAGTATCCTACAAATTCCCTGACCAGCATTGTTGGCAACGACCAAGCTCAGCAAACGGTAGCCTGTGGCCGAATCCGGCCTACCATCTGCTTTTGTAAATCAAGTGTTATTGGAACACAGACACACCCATTCTTTGCATATTGTCTACTGCTACTTTCCTCTACAACGGCAAAGTAGTCGTGACAGATACTCTGTGTCCTGCAAAGCCAAAAATAATTGCTTTCTGGCTCTTACAGAAAAAATGTTGCTGGCACCTTCCATCTTCAAAGCCAGCAAGGGCAGGTCAGATCCCTCCTGTGCTTCTAATTTCTCCAACTCCTCCTTATGCCACATCTCTCTGACTCCAGCCAAAGAAAACTATCTGCTTTTAAGAGCTCATGTGGTTAGATCAGGCCTACCTGGGGAATCCAGAATAATCTCCCTGTTTTAATGCCTGAAAACCTTAATTTTATCTGTAAAATCCCTTTTGCTATGTAAGGTAACAGTGATTTGACTATGAAGATCTTTAGGGAGTTGTTCTGCCGACCCCCAAAATTACTGGGAAAGTGTTCACCCAGGAGCAGCATGACAAATGCACTGTCCAAGGGTCACCGCCCCCTTTAGCAGGCTTCTGACACACATAGCTAAGCCATCCTGAATCTTTCTTCAAATCTCAAGTAGCCTTGCCATCCTTCACTTTAGGCAAAAGGACCAACAAATTGGCTTTGGCCTATGAAGTGAAACCCATTTTACTATCCTGGCATAGGGCCCACCACAGAGCTAGAATTTGAGAAATACCATCTTTTAGCTATGGGACTTTATGCAAATCATTAACATTTCTAGGCCTTCATTCCTTTCTCTCAAAAATTGAGATAATGTCATTTGCCTTAATCTTCTTCACAGGGCTGTGTGAGAATCATGTGAAGGGGGAGCATAAAAGACCATTTATGGAGGCCTACCATATGCCAGGGATTGTACCAGATTCTTGGCACATACAACTTAATTTCATCCTTACACCAACCTCCTGGTGTGGATTCCATTCTACCTATGTAGCCAGTAAAGAGGATGAAACTCAAAGAGGCTAAGTGACTCATTCAAAGTGACACAGCTAGTAAATGGCAGAGGGATCGAACCTCTCATCTGACCCAAAGCATGACCCCTCCTCTGGACTGATCGATTCCCATGATACAGCACAAATGCAAGAGATTGCAAAGATGAAAAACCTAGAGCTGCACCCACTCGCCCATTGGCAAGTGGGGAGCAGAGCTGCTGTATTTACTCCCCACCCCTGCTATGTTCTCAAGTATTTCCACACTGGGTTCTTCTGGTTCTTCTGTTCTTTTACCCTCCAAGGACAACAGAAGCCTAATTCAGTCCAACAAATGTTCTGGCCTCAGTTTACAATCCATGTCCAAATGTCTAGTTCTCCAACATCAAAGTCCTCTCAGTTCAGATACAGCATTTAACTAGATTTTGGGGGGCCCCACCTTCCCTACACAAGTCACTCAGACCACTTGTCTCCCTCTAGCAATTCTTACTCATCCCTTCCCCCCATGGGGTGAGTCTGGGTTCAGCCAGCTCTCCAGATCAATCCTGCAAACTGTTTCCTCACAGGGAATTGGGCTTACCCATGACGGTGACCATGGCCATAATCATGATGTGATTTATTATGTGCTGACTTTTTCTCTTTATGTCTTTAGTCTCATTTAATCCCCATAACAACCTATGGCACAGGTGCTCATGTTAAGGATGGAGCAAGTGAAGAACAATGCAGCTGGGTAACTTGTCCAGTTAATAAATAGCTGGGCAAGAATTTAAATCATTTCCCAAGGTCAGGAGTTCTCAGTTCAGGGCACTGGAAAATTTGTTTTTGGAGCAATGCTTATCCTGCAAACCCTAATGTCTTTTCTTTGTTGGAAAAACTCAAATGAAGCCAAGGGCTTCGTGATGATCATGGGGCATAGGGGAATGAATCCTGGAAGATTAGGGATTCAGTAGAATCCAGCAAAATTATGAAGGTCAAGATTTGTTTCATCTCTTGACCCTACTTTTCTTTTTCAGTCCCCTCTTTGATGGCCACGGAGTTCTCTGGTCAAGTTCGCTGGGGTCCTGCCAAACCTGGCTGCAAATCTCTGTCTGCCAGTTGGGAACTTCCAACAAAGCTCTTAATTCTTCTCTATTCTAGTGACCTCATCTGCAAGATGGAGATAATAGCACACATACTTCACAGCAATGGTTCTCAAAGTGTGGTCCTTAACCACATCATCAGCATCATCAGGACCTTGTTCTAAATGCAAACTCTTGAACCCCACCCCACACCTACTGAATCAGAACCTTTGGAGGTGGAACCCAACTCTCTATATTTACAAGTTCTCCAGATGATTCTGATGCACACAAAGATTGACAACCACTGTTTTAGGGGTTATTCTGAGTCTTCAATAAGATTAAGTCTATAAAGAGCTAAGCCTGGCTGGCACACAATTCCAGAAACTGAAAGATCAGGATACTTCAGATTCCTTTAAAAACAGGAAGAACTATGCATTGATGAGTCATCAACACTTTAGTGTGAACTAGTTTAAAATATTTTGTAGGAAGTATTTGTACAAAGCAGTGAGATTTAGTAGACTGTTGTTTTTTTTCCTATCATTAAAGACAAAAACAGATGGCAGAACTGGGGCTCAAAGAGGTGAATATTTTTCCCAAGGTTACTTGGAGAGAAATCCAGAAATAAAATCCAGACTGACTCTGCACTTGGTTCATTTTCCAGCCCCCACTCTCCTGTTCAGCATTAACTACAAGCACCCTCATGGGAAGGGAATTCATCAAGATCAAGGCCTCCGCACTGGCTCAGGCCAGGTACAGGGACCAACTGAGAACTGGCTCTGTGTTGAAAATCTGAATCTCAGACGCCGAATGTCTCCTGCCTGAGGAACCGACTAATTGTTCTTGCATCTGCCCTACTTGCTGATGAAGGCAAGAAAGTGTGACCTTCATCTGCAAGGAGGCATTCCTCTCTCATTCCTGCTAAAAATAAAAGAATCATTGTAACCAAAACTCATGCAAAGGCCAATTTAAACAGATCTAAATAGGTCACACACTAGAATTCTTTTACCGCGTTAGCCACCTAGTGTTCTCGAGGTGACAAAACATACGTGCAGGTAAAGGAAGCCCAATCCATTTTTAGTCTGAGCTGACAAAAATGTGCTGGTGTGGTGTCACTGTGTGGGAAGGACCCTGTGGCCACAATTCCCTGGGCAGTGATGTTAGAAGTTGAGTCTGTGGTCATTACAGGGTTCAGATATTTTTCCTCCGTATCAGGGACTGGGCAACATGCTAGATGGATGGGGTTGGGGTCTCACATGAAAGGAGGAGTTGCTCACTGAGACTGTTGCAATGTCTGACAAGAGCTGAGAGAAAGTCCAGAAAAGCTAGAACATTCTCTTGACCCTAATGGTGAAGACACCTAGACATTGGAGACGTCTGTGTCTCCTGGCTTCTTGGGGTCTAAGAGTAAGGCCAACTTCTGATCAAGAGCTGGAAACTGGCCTAAGTGGTTGGGGAGAGGAGAGAGGATAAGCAAGTGCAGGGGGCTTCATCAGCCAGCCAGCCACGGTCAGGTTAAAATCCCATATTATGGGATTCCTATTGTTTTTTGCACCTCGCCGTTTGTGTGGGTCTCCCTAAGGACTATCGCCAGGTTCAGTGCAGTCTTCTGAGAGTTCTAGCTTACCTCAGATATGCTGGCAGGAACCAGGAGGAACTGTCATGTCCACATTGGTACCTTAGTCTTCTGGAAACTACCTGAAAGGGTCACAAGAGTCAGAGCAACCTGTAGGGGAGGCGGAGCCTCAGGAAGAAAGGTCCTTAACTTTAGAGTTCTGAGGGGTATTTGATTTATAGCAGAGGGCTTCTCCAACTGCTAAATTTCTAAATCTGGTGAATAGGCTGAATCCTGGTATATTCTTCATTTTTTAAAAGCATCATTTAATTTCTTTTCCTTTATTTTATTTTATTCTTTTTCAGTGCTCCAAAATTCATTGTTTATGCATCACACCCAGTGCCCCATGCAATACGTGCCCTCCATAATACCCACCACCAGGCTCACCCAACCCCCCACCCCCCTCCCATCCAAAACCCTCAATTTGTTTCTCAGAGTCCACAGTCTTTCACGGTTTGTCTCCCCCTCCGATTTCCCCCAACTCCCTTCTCCTCTCCATCTCTCAATGTCCTCCGTGCTATTCCTTATGCTCCACAAGTAAGTGAAACCATATGATAATTGGCTCTCTCTGCTTGACTTATTTCACCCAGCATAATCTCCTTCAGTCCCGTCCATGTTGATACAAGAGTTGGGTATTCATTCTTTCTGATTGAGGTGTAATATTCCCTTGTATATACGGACCATATTTCTTTATCCATTTGTCTGTTGAAGTGCATCTTGGCTCTTCCCACAGTTTGGCTACTATGGCCATTGCTGCTAAGAACATTGGCATACAGATGGCTCTTCTTTTTATTACATCTGTATCTTTGGGGTAAATACCAAGCAGTGCAATTGCAGGGTCAGAGGGAAGCTCTATTTTTAATTTCTTAAGGAATCTCCACACTGTTTCCCAAAGTGGCTGCACAAACTTGCATTCCCACTGACAGTGTGAGAGGGTTCCCCTTTCTCCACATCCTTTTTAACACATGTTGTTTACTTTCTTGTTAATTTCGGCCATTCTAACTGGTATAAAGTGATATCTCAATGTGGTTTTGACTTGAATCTCCCTGCGGGCTAATGATGATGAACATTTTTTCATATGTCTGTTAGCCATTTGTATGTCTTCTTTGGAGAAGTGTCTGTTCATGTCTTCTGCCCATTTTTTGACGTGATTATCTGTTTTGTGCGTGTTGAGTTTGAGGAGTTCTTTATAGATCTTGGATATCAGCCCTTTTTCTGTAGTGTCATTTGTGAATATGTTCTCCCATTCCGTGGGTTGCCTCTTTGTTTTGTTGACTGTTTCCTTTGCTGTGCAGCCAGCATTACCTTGATCCCCAGGCAAAGACCCCACCAACAAGGAAAATTTCAGACCAATATTCCTGATGAATATGGATGCCAAGATTCTCAACAAGATCCTAGCTAATATGGTTCCAACAGTACATTAAAAAGATTTTCCACCATGACCAGGTGGGATTTTTCCCTGGAATGCAAGGGTGGTTCAACATTCGCAAATCAATCAATATGATAGAACAAATCAATAAGAGAAGAGAGAAGAACCCCATGGTCCTCTCTATTGATGCAGAAAAAGCATTTGACGAGATACCACATCCGTTCCTGATTAAAACTATTCAAGATATAGGGACAGAAGGAACATTCCTCAACTTCATAAAATCTTTCTATGAAAAACCCACAATGAATATCATCCTCAATGGGGAAAAGCTGACAGCCTTCCCTTTGAGATCAGAAACATGGCAAGGATACCCACTCTTGCCACTCTTGTTCAACATAGTACTAGAAGTCCTAGTAACAGCAATCAGACAACAAAAAGAAATAAAAGGTATTCAAATTGGCAATGAAGAAGTCAAACTCTCTCTCTTTGCAGATGACATGATACTTTATATGGGAAACCCAAAAGACTCCACCCCCAAACTACTAGAACTCATACAGCAATTCAGTAATGTGGCAGGATACAAAATCAACATGCAGAAATCAGTTGCTTTCTTATATACTAACAATGAAAATATAGAAAGGAAAATTAGAGAAATGATTCCATTTACTATAGCACCAAGAGCCATAAGATACCTGGGAATAAACCTAACCAAAGAGTTAAAGGATCTGTACTCGAGGAACTACAGAACACTCAGGAAAGAAATTGAAGACACAAAAAGATGGGAGAGCATTCCTTGCTCATGGATCAGAAGAATAAACATTGTTAAAATGTCTATACTGTCTAGAGCAATCTATACTTTCAGTGCCATTCTGATCAAAATTCCACTGGCATTTCGCAAAGAGCTGGAACAAACAATCCTAAAATTTATATGGAACCAGAAGTGACCCTGGATTGCTAAGGAAATGTTGAAAAAGAAAAACAAAACTTGGGGCATCATGTTGCCTGATTTCAAGCTTTACTACAAAGCTGTGATCACCAAGACAGCATGGTACTGGCACAAAAACAGACACATAGACCAGTGGAACAGAGTAGAGAGCCCAGATATGGACCCTCAACACTATGGTCAAATAATCTTCAACAAAGCAGGAAAAAAGATCCAATGGGAAAAAAAGACAGTCTCTTCAATAAATGGTGCTGGGAAAATCAGACAGCTACATGTAGAAGAATGAAACTCTACCATGCTCTTACACCATACACAAAGATAAACTCAAAATGGTTGAAAGACCTCGACGTGGGGCAGGAATCTATCAAAATCCTAGAGAAGAACATAGGCAGTAACCTCTTCGACATCAGCCACAGCAACTTCTTTCAAGATGTGTCCCCAAAGGCAAAGCAAACAAAAGCGAAAATGAACTTTTGGGACTTCATCATTTAATTTCTATGTATAGCCCAGAAATCCCCTTACATACCGTCCCAAGGGCCAGATCAGAGGATATGCGCCCCCTGTATCTGGTACCCCTAGGAAGCACACATGTTGAGGGAAGGTACCCTGGGCAGATAGGAAATTTTGCACACCCCAACAGGATCCTTCTACCTGCCCCTTCCTAGCCACAGGATCTGCTGGGGACAAGGGGGAGCGGGTCCTCCTCATTTGTCAAGTAACGTGTGTTACTCACAGGTGGATGAAAGTCACCAAGACCTTCCTAAAATCGTCAGCCTGGGGACTTTGATCACTTTCTAAGTCTTTTCGTAGTTCAGAGTGGCCTGTGGTCTTCACGATCTGGCATCTCAGGTAGAAGGAGGCTTCAGCTGAGGCAAGAGGAGTCTTGCCATTGCAGAGTCGGGGTTGAAGCTGCTTCCTTGTGGTCCCCAGTGTGAAACCGAGGCCCAGAACAGGGTGTGACTTTCCAGGCTGGAGCAGGTGAGCCGGACATCCTCCATCTTCTCTCTCAAGGAAGGACAAAGGAAAGAAGTCAGGACAAGAGGGGGCAGGACAGAATAGAGTCAAACGCAGTGAGCACTCACCTGTCATTAGCCCCATCCCTTCACACCAGCACTGCTGATGAGCTACACTGGCCAAGACTCATTGGCCTGCCCATCCAAACACCTTCGCTCCCTCTCTCTTTTGTAGGGTCCAGCTGCTGCCTCTTGGCCTCCCTGTCTTGCTCACAGCTTCTGCATTGGGCGGCCCCATAGGCTTCCAACCTGCCCCTACGGCCCTCACAGCAGCTCTCATTTCTGCCTCAGTGAGGTCTGCCCAGTGCTGCCTCCTGCCTTCACGAGCAGGAACTCTCGCCAAAGATGGAGCCCATGGCCTTTCTCCAGCCACGGATTCCTGAGCAGTAAGTTCAAAGGTGCATTGTTTCCAATTCCATTTGTGTTCTAACACGGTAGAAAGTGCTCTGAGTCACATAGTCGATGCCAGTCACGGACATTATACCAGTCATAATTCTCTAAGCTTCAACTTTCCCACTGGAAAATGGGAGAATTAATAATAAATGTCCTACCTACAGAGTTATGGTGAGGATGAATGAAAGACATACATGCCATTACCTACCTATGTCTGGCACAGGCTAAGAGCATCTTTGGTGGGTGAAAGAATAGCTTTTCCCTTGTCTAGTGGGGGAGATAACCCTGATTCTGTGAACAATGTACTTTTTACAACTCTGATAAATATTACCTTCAAGAGCTTAGCCTCTGGATTATAATTTAGGCTCTGGCATTTTCACTTTGAGACATAACATTAAATGTCCTAGCTCCAAGAGGACCTTTTGAGGAATGCCTGAATAGGTCATTGCCCGGGGACACACAGCTGTAGGTGTGTGGGCCAGAATCTGCATCCACAGCTTTCTCGTGCTTTCCACACATCTATATTCTCAAAGTGTGGGCAGAGGACCATCTGTACCAGAAGCACCTGGGAAGCTGGTAAACAATGCAGATTCCAAAAATAATAGAAAGCAGAGTCTCAAAGAGATTTATACCCCCATGTTCATAGCAGTGTTGTTCACAATAACCAAAAGAGCAGAAGTAGCCCAAGAACCCATCATCAAGCGAATGGATAAGCAAATTGCTGTATAGACATGCAATGGAATATTATTCAGCATTAAAAAGAAGGAAAATGCTGACACATGGTAGAGCATGGACGAGGCTATGGGACTCTGTGGAGTGAAATAAGCCAATTACAAAGAACAAATACTTAGGATCCACTTATGTGAGGTACCAGAGTAACCAGCTACCTAGAGTAGCCAAATACCTAGAGACAGAAAGTAAGATGGTGGCCACCAGAGTCCGGGGGAGGGTAGAAGGGGGAGTTAGTGTGTAACGGGCACTAAGTTTCAGTTGTTCAAGGTGACAAGAGTTCTGTAGTTGGATGGTAGTGGTGTTTGCACAATGGTGTGAGTATGCTTAATGCCACTGAATTGCACACTTAAAAATAGTTAAGTTGGAAAATTTTAAGTTGTGTGTATTTTACAATTTAAAATAACAATTTATTTTTTCTTTTTAAATCAGATTCTTCAACTCACTCTGGATTCTCAAAATCAGAGCTCCTGGTGGTGGACTCAGGATCTGTCTTAGGAAGTTGTGTAGGTGAGTCAAACGCACACCCAGATGTGAAGGCTTCCACTCTGCCATTTGGTTCAGGCACAGCTTCTGAAAACCAGGACACATACACCCACGCACAGGCAGAGCCACACATAAGAAACTTACCAAAATGAGTAGAAGAGACCATGGTTTTCATGCTAACTGGAATCATGTGATCTACTTTTCCTTTGTTTGAACCAGGCAAGCTGCTGGGTGCCTTTCAGCCCCAACACTCAGCAATTCCCCAATACCTCTAGCATTTTCTGGGTATGTATGCTGGCTCACCTCTCATTCTGGAACAGGATCACTGCCTGGGGGTACTGAGATCCTGCCTGCCCCTCTACAGTAATTAAAACCCCTTTGCCAAACAGGCACTAAGAGAGAGAGAGAAGCATGTGATTTCTGGGAAGGGGGTACCGGCAGTATTTGCCTCAAAGGCCCCACCCACACAGTGTGTCTCTGCTTCTTTTCACCAATCCAGCCATCCAAGCTGCCCGGCTCACTTTCTCTGATACCCTGGAACTAGGGCTACAGGATGGAGAGCAGATTGGGGCTGGGAGGAGGGGGTTGGGAGGAGGGTGGCATAGGGAAGTGTAGATATGAGGTGACTTGGAAACACACTGTCCCAGGTGAGATTGTGGTGTCTTAGAGTGTGGCTGGGGGAAAGAAAGAAAAGTGGAGCTGAGATGTATTTAGAGGATAAAACCATCAGAGTTCTGCCTAGGTTGGGTATTGGATCCAGGAAAGCACAGCTGTGTTGGGAATGGTCTGCTTTTTGAGGGGATATAAATGTGTCCTGTGGACTAAATATGGGCCACATGGGAAAGAAAAGGCCGGCGAGGAGCCATCTTCACTGAAGAGGTGAAGGGACTCCGGCAGCAAAAAGCCAGAGGTGAATGGTGAGGTTCTTAGAGGACAGGAAGTCACATAGGACTTCCCTCCTTGGCTCCACTAGAAGCTGGCCCCCATCTTTAGGCGCTTTCCAAAAATCACCTCATTGACATGACAAAAGACACCCTTATACCTCTCATCACTTAGAAAAATCCAAGGGTTTGAGGAGCTCTGTGCCAGGAACTGGGTCCAAGACCAAATACTTATTTCTTCTTATAAATCACAGTATCACAACTAGGAAGGAAAACACGGAAAGAGGGAGCATAGAGAAATCTTTCGAGCAGTAAGGCTGGTGAACACAGTTAAAGAGGTTAAAGTTTTGAAGGTTAAAGAGGGTTCATTTTTAACGCTTGACGGTATGGAATGAGAATAATCCAAGAGAGAGGAGAATCACTGAAAGAAGTCTCCAAGGAGGTGACAGAACCTAGAGCTTTGGGAGCGAGGCCTGAAATAGGAGTAGGACCACCTGCTCGACAGGAGAGTAGAGATACATACCTAAGAATCCCAGTCAGTGTGTGGATTTAGTGCAAGTCACTGCCCACGACAGCTGTCTTCTTAATGACATACTTGTCTGTAGTCATTGAGCAAAAGAAGGTTTGGGTTAATGGCGGCAGTGGAAGGAGACTGGCGTAGGATGAGGGTTACAGGAGAAGCGAGGGAGAACATGACAGGGGCAGGCAGAGCAATGAGGGGAGGTCATTCTTTAGAGAAGGTGTCTGTGGATAGGAAGGGATTGCGTGATAATGGGCGGGCAAAGTGAGTTCATGGATATATGGTTGGTTGTTTTGTTTCTTTGTTTAAAGATTTTATTTATTTATTTGAGAGGAGAGAGAAAACTCGAGCAGGAAGAGAGGCATTGGGGGAGGGAGAAGCAGACTTCTTGCTGAGCAGGGAGCCCAACGTGGAGCTCGATCTCAGGACCCTGGGATCATGGCCTGAGCTAAGGCAGCTGCTTAACCAACTGAGCGAACCAGGTGCCCCTGGTTGGTTGTTTTTAAGGACTATTGTTTTGTATTAAGATGGGAAAAGCTTGAGCGTGTTGAAATTTTGATGGGAAGGTCAATTCAAAACGGAAAGGCTCAGAATATACCTGAGAGAATAGAGAATGATGTAAGGGCACGTTGCCAGCAAGGGCTGTAGAACAGTAGAGGAGGAAGAGAGACACTTCTATGACAACAGGGACGCAGGAGGAAGGATGGGACAAACGCAGATGTGTTTTCAGATTGGAGGAAAAGAAGTTGTAGGATTTCCCTCTACAGCTGCTCCAATTTCCCTTTTCAAATAAAAGGAAACATGTTGAGAGTGAGAAGAGAGAAAAATAGGGTTTGAGAAAGCTACACTTTATACTTCATATTAGCTAACAGAGCATCAAAGTGTTATAAACAGAGAGCAAGGAAGGGGGGAGGGAGCTCAGGAGGGAGGAGGAGGGATGGAAACCTTGTGGATTTCCTCTGATGTATTTTATATCCTGGTGGACCATGAGTGGCATTCACTATGGGGGACTCTATAATGAAACTGAAGAACAGTTCACGCCTTCACAAAAGAGCATTTTGTCAGACTATCACATTTTAGTGACGGAAAGGGCCTTGGGGATTTCCTAGTCCAACATCCCTGAAAATTCATGTTGGGATTGGGGAAGTCTCACAGATGGGTCATGGCCAAACCAGAATTAATAATACCACATTGCCCACACCCAGACTGCACTGGACGCCCGCCCCATGGCCAGACCCCAATAGGCAGGGACTCGTCTCCAGTGCATGAGCCGCTGACTGAGGAGAAGTGTTGGCAGGAGGGTGGGCTGGCCTTCTCCCACCCAGACTCTGCCACCAGCCCTTGCAGAAGGGCTTCCCCTGGGTTCAGGCAGGAATTCATTGAGCCACCTCTGCTTCTCTCTGCCTCACTGTTGGGTTCAAGAGGTTCCCACAGTGATTAGCCGAACTAGGAAACCCATCGGACTGGGATTCTGGAGCAGCTTCATTTAATGGGTTCAACTCCATGGTGAAGAAGAAATAGCTGCTAACTGGCCTGGACAGTGAGGTTGTGTTCTTTGTATCTCTGCTGTCTTGATGGACAGTGTCAACCCAGTCTAACTTCTCCATTATGCTTACGTATTATCATCTCCAGGTGCTGTGTGTGCTTCCAGCATGTCTCAGAGGAAGGCTTTCAATGTTAGACTTGCTAGTATTTGGAATTTGGAGAGAATGGTCCTCAAGTCACAGTGTTTTGACACTTTAATTCACTTTTATATCACATCTTTTATTCCTGGATCCTAAAGGCTCCGGTCTCATTTTGCAGATGGAAGAATTACACCAGGTGACACAAGGAACACCAAAACAATTCCGTCATACCCCCGAGGATGTTTATAATCAAGAGGTGTTTCAAATTAAGGCACACAATAGCTTTTATTGTTTTGCACCATGATATGAAGGAACTTTAGCACAAAATAACATTGTGTTCACGAGCTTTTCGGAATGTGTCATTTCCTTTTCATTTTGCCTACTTGCAGTAACTGAGGTTCCCATCGATCACCATGGAAGGTAATGTCTCAACAGTCATAATTCTGACTGTGAATTCAGCGTGTTCAGAAACCAAGGTCCTGCCATTGTCTCAGAGACGCTGTCAGACAAAGGGAAAAGCCCATACCATTGTCACCAGAGCCTAATGGGGATTCCATCTCTCTGGGAGGTTGGAACATTTTGTTTCCTTCTATGTGATGATAATAAGCCATGATTATTGTTCTTGGAAATGGAAGGCCTGGGATATGGAACCAAAAGAAAAAGACAATGAAAAACTAATATATCATTAACATGCCTTTGGGGAAGCTCCTTTGGCAACTACAAATGCATTATCCAGGACCAGCTTGAAGATAAGGATCAATTTAATTAATTTTAAATGGCTTTGTGCATTGAAAAAGCCAAGGACTAAAGAAAATGGGAAGTTGGTTCAGATGTTTTCTGGGGAAAGAACCGTTACAGAGAGAAGATAGAGCTCAATCGTGTACCCCTGTCTGTGAGCTTAGGGCTGGTTTCAATTCCACAGCCCTTCAAGAATGAAGTGTAAGTGTCACAAGTGCGAAGAGCAGAGTTAGTATTAAAAAATCTGAGTTCAAACCTTGACTCTGCAATTCATTCATTGGGCAACACGAGCAGGTGAACTAACATTTCTACAGGCTCACTCTATAACTGATTCAAGATTCCCATCATGAATTTTAAGGTAGGATATCAGGCTCTCCAAAAATGTCCCTGCAATTCTCTTCATTTAGCATAGCTATGCTTGTGGTACACCTGGCTTATTTCATGATCTGTTCAATCATCTGATCCCATGGTACCTGTCTGATCTGCACAGTGCCCACAAGCACGTGGTGGTCGTTTGGTGGGTCTATCACAAAGCTACCTGTGTGTTCAAGCTCCACAGCTAGCCATGGGACTCAAAGGAAGTATAAGCTCCACCTCTGGTCTCTAGGAGTTTTCCAACATATCCAAGAGATGAAATGTGCAAACCTACAGAAAGTGAAATGTCACACAGGGCCATCTGTGCTTCATGCCCTGTGAATGGCACACTTATGGGCCATGGAAGGGAGCAGGGCAAGAGCCAAAAGTAGAAGCTTCCTAGAGAGGAGGGCTAGACCTGTTAAAGGATAGAGCTCTGGTTATTCCCTGCTGACTTAGACAGAAGGACAAAATAAAATAATAGATGTATTTAACACCTCCAGCCCAGAGCCCAGCAGATGGGAAGAGCCCAGTCTTCCCAAATGAGTTCGATCTCTACTGCATTTCTGAAACCATCCAAAGTGTCCTCCATCACCAAAGAGGGACAATGACACCTGAGCAGCTGTCTGTGTCTGTTCTTCAGAAAGAGCTGTGGTGCTGGGCCAAGGCACATACGCCTCCAAAACCATAGCCAAAGAACTTGGTTGGAATTAAATTGGAGCTCCACCTGTGCATCAAGGTCTGGGTCCTGTGGGCACACTGAACAGCAAACTGAGAGCTTCCAGGTCCCCACGGTCAATCCAAACCAATTCCAGAATCAATTCTTAAGCACTTGTGTCTAGCAAGAAGTATTATGATGAATAAAAGGATTATTAAGAGATAGTATATGTTTTTAAGTAGTTCATAAGCCAGAATCAGAATCAGAAAAGTATACATAGAACTACCCTACAGGATCAAATGAGCTAGTAACAAAGAAATGTGTGCTTCTGAAGTTCAATGAAGAAGCATTTGGAACATATAGGCAAGATCAGGAGAGGTCTCTTGCAGAAGTGGAAATGGCATCTCTGTTTCTATTCCCTCATCCATAACCTGTAGATAATATATGTACCTGTATCATAACATCATTGTAAGAATCAAATAGGTTCCCAATATAAAAAACTAAGGCACATACTATTGATATTAAATATTAATATTAAAAATCTGGCACATACCGACTACTCATTTACTTATTAATGGAGGATGACCTTGAAGGATGGGTAGCAGCTTATAGATAAAAATGAGGGGGGCGCCTGGGTGGCTCAGTGGGTTAAAGCCTCTGCCTTCAGCTCAGGTCATGATCTCAGGGTCCTGGGATCAAGCCCCACATGGGGCTCTCTGCTCAGCAGGGAGCCTGCTTCCCTTCCTCTCTCTCTGCCTGCCTCTCTCCTTACTTGTAATCTCTGTCAAATAAATAAATTTTTAAAAAATGAGGGATGGGAGAGTTCAGTCTATCATGAAAGCAAAGGTAATATCTGTTCTTACTCAACTGCTTATCTCATAACCAGGGAGAAAGGAACCAGAGATGAAAAGGCATCTGCCAGAGATGGGAATGTCAAAGGCCCGCCCAGGAAGCTGTAAACATTCTATTGGGAGTAGAACAGAGCTTCACATTGAACAATGAGAGATGAGGCATAGAAGCAATTTGGGGAAGGCTTTGAATGCTGGTTTGGAGACTTTGCACAAATTCTTGGCCCCCGCCCATGCTTCCATTACAGAAAATAACCCAGTCATCCATATTTTCTTAATCTGGCAAGCCATGCAGATGGACCCCATTCTGAGTGTAGCATCACCACTTAGCCATTACAATGAACACAGTCTTTAGAGCATCAAAATTGAAAGTTTGCAGCAGAGCGAGTCAAAGTTATTGATTAGCGCTTTCTTTTGTGCCGAGTGTCTGCTGGGCTGGACAAACATTAGCTGCATTTGTCTGAGAAACCTCGTCTCAGTCTCTCTCAGCAGGATAAGGAATGGGCAGACTGTGCAATCCAAGTGCCAGGAGAATGGCTGAAGTTATACACTTTAGCCGCAATTATAGAGACACATAGCACTTAAGACCAAGTGCAAAACTCCTTTCCAGGCAAACCTGCTTTTGCTGGAGGAAAAGAGTAAACACAAGACCCAACAGCATCACCAAGCAGTCAAGAGGCAATGAGCCATCAGATAACAGAAGGATGGGTCCAACATCAACATTCTCAGTGGGATAGGAGGTATCCAGAAAATCAGGAAGTCTCTAGGAGTCAAGGAAGACATCACAGAGATGGAATAGAGATAGGTGGCAAAAGACCAGGGGGATAAGAAAACTGAGCAACCTATCCCACCCATTTATTTATTAATAACTATTTATCGAGCATCTGTTCTGGGCCAGGCACTGTGCTGGGCAATGAGTATGCTAAAGTCCCTGTCTTCATGAAGTTTACATTGAAGTAGGGGGACAAAACAAAAATAGAAAGGAACATAAATATGCACTCCAGTGTCACAGAAGAAGGACTATGAAGGAAACTAAATTTAGGTCAAGGGAATGGAGGCATGCTCTTATTGATTGAATGGTCAGGGTGGATGTATTAGTCTGCTCAGCCTGGGTAACAAAATACCACACAATGAGAGGCTTGAACAACAGAAATTTGTTTCTCACAGTTCTGGAGACTGGAAGCCCAAGGTCAAGGGGCTATGGGGATGATTTCTTCCCTGACGTCTTTCCTTGGCTTGTAGATGGCTACTTTCTCACTGTGTCCTCCCATGGTCTTTTCTCTATGTGTGCACATCCCTGGTGTCTCTTCATCCACAATTTCCTCTTTTTATAAGGGAATTGGTCCAATCAAATTAAGACCCAGTCTAACAGCTTCATTTTAACTTAATCACCTCTTGAAAGACCCCTTCTCAAGTACAGTCACATTAGAGGTCCTGGGAGTTAGGACTTCAACACATGAATTTGTCGCAGGGGAACGATGCATCCGATAAGAGTGGGTCTTTTTGATGAAGGGACTGAAGTGCCATAATGAATTGACCTCTGGGACAAGAGAGAACAGCCAATACAAAGAAAGTTCATCATGCTCTAGAAACAGTCAATGAGGTGGGCGTGGCTGGGTAAAGTAAGTAAAGAGAAGAGTGGGTGAGGACAGTGGAGAGCTGCCCAGGAACCAGATCACATTGGGTTTATGAAGTGAATTGAATAAGGATTTTGAAATCTGGGGAAAGATTTGGAGGGATTTGGGAGATAAGTGACATATTCCAACTTATATTCTAAAACAATTATTCTGGATTCTGAGTGGGAAATTGACTATAAGAAGCTTGAGTGGGAAAAGGGAGACACATCAGGAGGCTATTGTAATTGTCTGGGGAAAAGAGGCTGGTGGCTTGGACCAGAGATTATAAGGAGATAGTGCTGTTCTTATCCTATCCTATCTCCAGCCCCTCACTAGGGGTACAGTCAGGTGTGTGACAAGATAGAGTTGGAGGACAGCTTCCCACCTTTCCCTTCAAGGAGATAAGGACAAGGCAGGGGCCAGCTATAGACTTGTCACAGAGTTAAAATGCAGACCATTTACAAAGGATTTGAGATGTGGAATCTTAAAGGAAACCGCACTCACTCAATTCCCTAAAGGTCCATCAAGCCTATACAGTTAATGGTGAGTCAGATGAGGAGCATGAGCCAGGCTTCCCACTGATTTATGGCAATCCTGGCGATTAAAAAACATAACTGAATAAAAATTTCCACAGTTGACTCTCAGTTAGCCACACTTTTGGAGCAGAAAGGTTGTGGATAATCCAAATACCTCCTATTTGTTATTATTGCGCTAAATAGTTGTAAAAGGAGATTTCAAAATGAAGCGAACAAGTCTAGCTAGAGTCTTTTCTGCAAGAGGGTCAGGAGGCTGCCAGGGAGGAGGAATTCATACAAGTCTTTGTCAGAGGAACTATGAACTTTTTTGCCAACTACAAGCCCCCAGCCTAGACTTAACTCCTTCCTCACCAAGATACCTAAATTCTTTGCATTCTTTGCTTCAAAGAAAGGAGCCACTGGATTTGACGAATTTTAAATCCATGATTTGCATATTTTCCCAACCAATCCCAGCTAACCTAGTTTCAATCTCTGTTTTACTTAGAGGACCTAAATGAGACTGACACTCATGACATTTGGCCCTTCTAACTTTGCCCTATCATTGTCTTCCTTGGAACAGAGTCAGGTTTCTACCTGAATCTGTATTTCCTGGATTGCAATTCTAATTGCCCAAAGAAATGTCTGCTTGCTTAAACTTTCAGTGAATTCTTCCTTGGTCGATACAGGCTTCCCCATCCATTCAACATTATCTATCTCTCCTACCCTATTTTGTCCATCACAATATATTAAAATTGTCATTCAAGGCATAGGGAACAGTAAATATTCCTTTGTGAGTGAAGATGTCACCCTGAATAATTATTTTTTTTTCCTTTGGGGGGTGGGTGGGTCAGGGCAGAAGAAGAGGGAGAGAGAGGATGTTAAGCAGGCTCCATGCTCAGCACAAGCCCAAAACAGGGCTCATTCTCAAGATCCTGAGATCACGACCTGAGCAGAAATCAAGAGTTGGACACTTAACCGACAGCCACCCAGATGTCCCTCATCCTGAATAATTCTGACTGTTCCAGCATTTATAGCCCCTTAGACACAGTAATCAATGTAATCTACAATTAAATGGAACCATCTTGTTTTCAAAGCAGTTTAAAAAATATTTTTCCTATGTAGGGCTCAGAATTTTAGAGGGACCCCAATGCCCTGTCACTGTGTTTCTATCAATGGAATTCTTTCTTTTTTTTTTTTTTTCTCAAAGATTTTATTTATTTATTTGACAGAGAGAGAGATCACAAGTAGGCAGAGAGGCAGGCAGAGAGAGAGGGGGAAGCAGGGTCCCTGCTGAGCAGAGAGCCCCATGCGGGGCTCGATCCCAGGACCCTGACATCATGACCTGAGCCAAAGGCAGAGGCTTAACCCCACTGAGCCACCCAGGCGCCCCTATCAATGGAATTCTTATCTAGAGTAAAATTCTTGGCCTTTCTGGAGGAGCATGCACATTTTTGGAGGATGCCATGTCTCTGGCCTGGGTGTAGTTAATATTTAAAAGCAATACCCATTCATTTGTGGTCTTTCTCTCTTTTCTGCTCTTGAAAATATGAAACCCTAACTTATGTCATAGTTAGGGCAGACCCAGGTGGTCCCATGTGGTCTTGGATGGGAATTAGGTGGGGAAGGCATTTAGGAGGAAGGATGGTTGCCGATTCAGGCTTGGTTCTTCAGTGCAGCTTCTCCAGTAATAAAGATGGATATTCATATGTCCACCTGGCTGGTTCCTGTCACTTACCTGGTCTGTATCCAACACCCTAGGCAATGATCTTGAAATCTGGAGTTGCTAGTCAGACAAAGTTAGGAAAGATAACTTAAAATTCAATCAAAAATAATTTTAATGTCCAGAAAGTTTTGATGCTGAAAATTAAGAAGAAAAAATAAAAATAATTAAAATGGGTCAAGCTTGAAAATCTTTTTAATTAGAATAGAAGATGCTTAAATGTCTTAAGAGCTAAAAATGCAAAAATCTCACCTGCATGGAGATGAAGATTTACTTGAATGGCTGGAAGAATTAAGTCAATTATACTTTTTAAGAAATGAAATCTCTGTGACCGGCTCCTTTAAATTACAGAGGACTTGTTACAGATATAAATAGAGTCCAGGCCTGGACATTGTTGTTAACAAAAAATCTGATCAGTTTTGGGGCCAAAATCTTTGTTGTACAAACTTATTGCTGGGAGAGGTATGTCCCAAAGTAGCTTAGGATAATGTAATTGTTTAATTAGCATGTAAGCATCTTTAAACCAAGACAACTTAGAACTAATATGTAAATACACAAGAAAATGATATTTTTAACATTTATATATTTAAGAGTGACTTTTTTAATCGACCTGTCTTATCTAAAACTGAACAATTTCCAAGTTTATATTCACAACATTAGAATATTTAAGAGAGTTCAAATTCATCATAAACATAAGTTTAATTTATTAGATTTTTAAGCTATTTAAGTACTTGGGATGGTTTTATTTCTATTTCAGATAACTGATGTATTTCTAAATGAAACCAGATTATTTAACACATAAATACAGTTTGAAATACAAAGGAAATTTAATTAGGTTGTTAAAACTCAAACTGATTATTAAATGTGATAAATATACAAAACATATAATAATATTTGTAAGTAAACTTAAAAGGCTAAAAAGAGAATTAGATTTTTGAATTTGTAACTACAAAATTTAAGTATTACTATCTGAAACCAGAATTGCTTCTAAATAATGTCTTTTGCGCAGAAAAACCAGGGTGTGAGGACACAAAACTCACATTAGTACATGCTATCAGAGAAGGAAAATGCTGTAGCTCGTTGACCCTTCCAGCCAATATCAACAGGCATCCAGTATGGTGGTCAGAGTGTGGGATCTGGGGTCAGAGACTCTCTGTAATGTGATTCTATACAAATTCCTTAGTCTCTCTGACTCTGATTCTTTATCTGTAAAAAGGGGCCAAATAACAATAGCTATCCTGCTAGATTATTCTAAAGAGTGAATGAGACAATTGGTATAAAAAAAGAACCCTGGTGTATCTGGGTTCAGGCAGTGGATCATCTGACTCTTGATTTCAGCTCAGGTCATGACCTCAGGGTCGTGAGGACAAGCCCCACATTGGACTCAATCCTGGCCATGGAGCCTGATTAAGCTTCTCTCTCTCTCCCCCTCTGCCTCTGCCCCTCTGCTCCCCTACTTGTGCTCTCTCTCTCTGGCTCTCAAGAAAATGAAATGAAATAAAATGAAATACAATGAAATAATAAAATAAAATCGTAAAAAAAGAACTTGCTAACTATAGAATTATAAACTCTCTCTCCTCCCCCCTTTCTCACACACACACAACCAGTAGTTATTATTGCATGGGGGGAGGAGGGGACTTCTTGCAGAAAAAGCTAAGGTATGAGAGGAAAACTGAGCAACATCACACTGCAGAGTAATGATATAATCAATACTATGTATTTCATTTTATTTCATTTCATTGCTACTCTGTATTATTTCAGATACACAATACTACATTGCAGTTTTCCTGGAGGACAAATAATTCTCTGAATTTCAACCAGGGAAAGGCCAAATGGTCGCAAGGGTGATTTTGTCATTGCAGTCCCTTTTCCTCAAAGTGTGAGCCTTGGGGCACTTGCAGCATGAACACCTTGTGTGCTTGTTAAAAATACAGATTCTCCAGACACACTGGAGTCAGACTCTCAGACCGTGGGGTCCAGGACCTAGTTCTAAAAGGTTCCCTGGCTGATTCTGGGGCATATTTCGATTTGGGAACTACTCCTTCAAATAATTAGAATAGATCACTTAAAAAATAATTTTATGGCCATAAAAGTATGAACATTATGCATCCAGGATTGGACAGAGGGTGCTGAGTTCATAGCGGCTTCCTCCCCACCTGTAGTGAAGTTGCAAACGTTCTGTAAATGTCCCTTGAAGATACCTCTCAGCATTCAGGGAGCCCTGTGTCTGCCTCCTGCCTTCCTGTCCAGAAATGTTGACTTTGTTCTCCATTTTCAGTCTATTTCCAGTGTTTACATGCTTTGTTTCTCTGCCACTTACATTTTGTGATCAGGTAGGCCTCCCAGATGGCTCTGCTCCCAGGTTATGCCTCTCGTGCCCTCTCCACAGGGTTCATCCCTTCCTTGACTCTATTCTATGCAGCCCAAGAAAGGCATCAGGTCCCTACACCTAGCCCAGATTCCCGGAAGCACACTTGCTCCCACTCCAAAATGGAAGGGTATTCATGCAAATGGTCTCTGGGGTAGCCACTGTGCTCTGTCCTCTGGGAGGCATTCTGATCCTCTAGCATGGCCTGAATATGCTTTGAAGCTCCGTTCATCCAAGTCAGGCCCATGGACCGGCAACATGAGCATCCCTGGGTCTCGTTAGAATGCAGAAACGCAGGCTCCTCTCCAGACCTCTGAAATCAGAGTCGGCATCTTAACAAGATCCCTAGGTGATCCATGTACACATTAAAGCTTGATAAACACTTTTTCTTGGAATGTTAATAAATCTGAGGAGTCCATACCGAGTCTTCAAATATTAGCAAGATTCTCAGATCAAATATTTTAGAGATTACCATGCATTATAATGATGACCTGTCGCTCTTGTTGAAGATGCTGAGTCCTAGAATCCTACCTTGGAGATTCTGCTTCCATAGGCTTGGAATCTGCACTTTTACTACCTCTACCAGGTATGTCAGCGATCCTCATGGGAAAGAAGCACTGGACTAGAAAGCAGAGGGCAAGAAATGAAGCAGAAGGTCCCCCTAGGAACCAAGCCTAGAGACTCTAACATTGTACCATATGTTCTCTCTGATGAGGAGAGGGCCAGTCCAAGTCTCTGTCTAAGGAACCCAGAATCGTCCATCAAGCTCCTGAGTTAGTTGCACAATTTCAGAAAGAAGAGAGAGCACGTGAGTGAGCAGGATGGGGGAGGGGGGTAGATGCAAAGAGAGAGGGAGGGAGAGAATCTTAAGCAGCCTCCATGCTCAATACAGAGCCTGAGGGAGGGCTCCAGCTCAAGACACTGAGATCATGACCTGAGCTGAAATCAAGAGCTGGTTGCTCCTGATTGACAAAGCCCCCCAGGTGCTCCTAAACCTAGTAATCCCTTAAAGAATTTTTTTTGCAATAGCATACATGTTTCTATATTAGATACTGTGTATATTGGCCCATAAATGCATTTAAGTGGCTGACATTCAGGTCCACAAATGCTGAAAAGCTGATAAGTATTAGGTTTTCTGTTTTTGTCTAACTGACTCTTGTGTATATAGAAGCATGTTGGGCTTTAGTTGTCATAAAAACTGAATTGTCTCTATAGAAGCACACTGATGGATTGGGGGTTGAATTACTCCTTTGAAATGAATCATAGGATATTTTAAAAAATCCACGGTTCTGAATCATATCAAAACAATTACTCTGATAAATTTAAGATAAACCAAATATCAAAATCTTGTAAAGATTAAGAATGAATGTCTATTTGCTCTTAAATTGTTTGGGAAGAAAAAGGCAAACAAGCATGACATGTTTACTTCTGGAGCAGCTAAGTGTGACCACGCTCAGCTCTTTGTACTAATAGGGCCAAGATACAGTTGAAGAAGCTTAGGTTTTATTATTATGAAAACTGTATTTAGAGACTGTTTTGGTAAAAAATAATCACATTTAACACAAAACATGGACAGTGCTTTTGAGTGGATGATAGGCAAATTGCTTTGTTAACAACTTTATTGGGGTATAATTTATATACCAAAAAATTCACCTTATTTTAAGTGTGCAATTTAACAACCTTTAAATAAATTACTCAGTAGTGCAACCATCATCAAAACCTAGTTTTAGAACATTTCTATCACTACCATAAAATCCTTTGTGCTCATTTACAGTTAATCCTTATTCCTACTCTCAATCCTAGGCTAGTACTAATCTAAACTATTTTTTTAATTTATTTGTTTTGTTTTACAGAGGGTGGGAGCATGAGGTGGGGGGAGGGGACAAAGGGAGATAGGGAATCCTAAGCAGGCTTGAAATGTTTGGAGCCTGATGCGGAGCTCGATTTCATGACCCCAAGGTCATGACCTGAGCCAAAATCAAGAGTTGGATGTGTAACCCACTGAGCCATCCAGGCACCCCTAAGCTAAATTATTTTTTAATACATTTTTTTTTGGAAAATGATACTGCTTTCTCCTGTGTTCCATTAGAGAAATCATCACAGAGGGGGATGTTAGGAAAAACTACAGGACAGCATTCTATCTATAAAAACAATCAGGATGCTTACGCCCAGAATATACCCAAGTATACTGAGAATAACAAATATTTGGCAATCTCTAATTTCAGAGGCTATATTTAAATCTAAAACAGAATCCATGGGCTGCGATCTAATTTTGGCAAGAACCACAATGCCTGAAAAGACATTTACTAGTAATTAAAACCCAGATGGAGCATAGGCAGGTTGATAAGTTTACCTGGAAGAGCAACCTTGGCTCTGGTAAGGTTTGTAATCTATTTTCAAATGGCTCTGAAAAACACTGAGAAGAATACAAGGTTTTTTGCAACAATAAGGAAAATAAGTAACAACTATATGTCTTCATACAGTGTTTATGCCATTGGTTTACTTAAATATTTGCTTTCTTCAACACACATGTGCTCTGCAAAATTCTAGTGCTTACTATGTTGTAGGTGCTGGGATGGAATGATGAACAGACTAGACAGTCTCTTGTCTTCACAGAGCTGATAGTTTAACTCTCTGTGATTTGGGAGCTCATGCAAATCAGTAAAAGAAGAACATCTCCATGTTTTAGTAAAATGGCAGCATGGGCCATTGGCCAGCCATCAAGTGGGCTTTGGAACCAGAGACCTACGCTGCCACATGCTAGCTTCTTTCACATAATAGGTTGAGACTTTGGAGACCTTGACATAGGAAGAATGTATTTTGCAGTGGGTCAGTTGTCTTTGAGGACCAGAGGGTAGACGAGGGTAGGCAGAATAATGACCTACCCCAGCATGCCCATGCTCTAACCTATGAATATGTTACTCTATGTGGAAAAAAGGGATTTGCAACTAGATTACAAACCCTGAGAATGGAAAGATTGTAGATTATCTGAGTGAGCCTGAGCTAATAATCACAGAAGTCCTTAAAGGCAGAGAACATTTCCTGGCTGTAGTCAGAGAGACAAGATGGAAGACAAAGAATCAGAGAGATACAATGTAAACATCGGGCCCATTGTTGCTGGCTGTGAAGATCTAGGAAGTTGCCCATGAGCCAGGAAGCCTCTAGCAACCAGAGAAAGCAAGAAAACAGATTTTCACACAGAACCTTCAGGAAGGAAAACAATGCTCTCGGCATCCTGTTTCGTCCTGATCAGATCCACTTCAAACTTATGAGCTATCAAACAGTAAGGTGACAAATTTGTGTTACAACACTAAATTTGTGGTAATTTGTTATGGAAGCCATAAAAAATGAATACATCATATCAGGCAACTTATAAAACGTCTCCAAACCCTTCTTTGTAAAATAAGGACGATGGTACTGATAGAATTATGAGGATGATTGGTGTGATAAACTGTAAAGTGCCCAGCATTGCTCCAGGTACCTAAAGACCACTTAGAAATAGGCGAAAATGGGTCCACCGAAAAGCTCTAAGAAGGAGGCAAAGGAAATACCTCTCACCACACAAGATAAAGCTACACTTCGGTCCAGAGCTTGGTTGGTAATGACAAGATATATATAAACTTAGGCACCTCATGTCCTCTCTCTGGGCTGCAGTTTTTCCAAATGAGGGTTTTGAATTAGAAGATTGATTTCTAAGGGCACCTCTTGCTCTGACATGAATAAATAATATAAATGAAAAGCCATCAAATTTTTGCATTCAAGTATGAAGAAATAAGATATTACCATAACAAAGATTTACTTTGATATTCAGACTTCTAGAAGGCCCTCGCCTTACCAAAAGGTTGCCAGAGGGTAAGACTTGAGCTGACACATTGCTTCCTCAGCAGTTGCTCCTGGCCTAGAAGAGAAAATATACACATACAATATTTTATAAGCAAAATGGTTAAAATTCTACAGTAACCAGCCCTAGCCCCAGCACATGGACTCCCCTGGAGTTAAGATCCCAAGCAAAGCCCTATTGAAAACCTTCACAAAATAATCCCCAGACTTACTTCAGACATTAATCAGGACTCTTAGAGCATAACAAAGAGATAAAAATCCCTTTTCTAGTACTATTTGGAAGGAGCCTCCAAATGTCAAAATACTTAACTGCTTTCTGTCACAGAGTCCTACGTGTAAGTAGAAGGAAGTTCTAAGTGTAATGAGAAGGAGGTTTTGGGGGGAAACAAGGAGAAAAGGAGATGGAGTTTGGAGTTTTGCGTCACAGGAAAGGTTGTGTCCATGGTGGGTTTCTGGAATACTTCTGTTCAGCTTGTTAAAGGATAAATAGGACTTTTTTTCCTTGCCAAGCTGTAGCAATCCCAAAACTTGAAGCAGTGATCAGGTCTGAATGGAAATGATAGTTTCCCACAGGAAACAGAGCTATTTTGGTATCTCATGTTCATCCCAGGACACTGAGGGTTTTGAATTTGGTTTGAAAAATATCCCAGCCTCTGAAGTGGGGTCCTTCTGCTGGGGGTAGGTGTCAGCAGAGTCTGGACCTTGGATGTGCCCTGACCTCGTCCTGGGGGCTTCTGTGTGAGGTCCGATCAGCAGGGAACAGTCTGCGGTTCCACTAAGTGCAGGGGACTGGGCTTTTCCTTCAATTACTCTTATGACTTCTCTCTCCTCTCAGTCTCCAGGGACCCCTGGACTGGGATGTTCTCAGCCCAGCTGCTCTCAGGCTGTTGGAAAATTAAGTTGCTTAGTTTAAGGTTTTCTCTCTTTCCTTGGGTTAAAATACTAAACTTTTAGCTTGCTGCTTGTTGTCTTGGAAAAACAAAACAAAGCAAAACTTGGGTTTTTAAGCATAATCACAAGAAAGCTGGGAGGAAGGGGGGTGTTCTTGTTCTTACACATAATTCTCGAGAATATGAACCTGTAAAATTACTTAATGGACAAGCTGGCAAAGTCAGTTGTATAAATTGTATGTATCTTTTGGCCCAGTGATCCCATTTTCAGGAGTATGTACTAAGGAAGTAATCATAATACATTTGTTAAGTTATACGCAAAGGGTATTCATTGCAACATGGTTTATTCTAGTAAAAGAAATAACAACCTAAATGTTCATCATCAGGAGATTGATTAAATACATTTAAGCACCGCTGCACAAATGTATTAGATCTTAAAAATTCAAAATACTTGTTTATATAATGTGTGTTGATTATATTAATGCTTATGTAAACACCTATACAGAAAGAGATTTGGAAAGATGCTTCGTTTATAATTTTAATTAAAAAGGCATGTGAGGCAACAGTAAGTATAATAATAAGCCATTTCTATAAGAAACGCTTATATTTCTCTATTAATTAAAATAAGGTTAAAAGGTAGTCTCCAAAATGTTAATCGGATTTTAAAAAAGTAATAATTACGTTGCAATTTCAATTAGCAAAAACTATCGTAGTAGTAATAGATCAGTCAGTTGATCACATCCCTCAGTCCTGGAAGCAGAGCCCGGTTACTGGGCTGGAGGGGCCTTGGGGCAGGGGGTGGGGAGGCTATGCAAGTAAAGTTCCCTGAACAAAGTTTAAGAAATAAAGGGGTTCCGCAGTTCCCAAAGGAGAGGATGTAAGATGTAAGATGGAGCTTTCGCAACCTGCCAGGGGACGCAAAGGAAGGAAACCCACAAGGTTCCCACCAAGTTTGCTGGCCCAGGGGCTGGTGGAAAGGAAACGGGATAGGACAGGGCTTGAACTCTCTTAGAGGCAAGAAAGACCAGAAATATGTACACGATGGGTTGGAGTCTTTTTATTCTTATTATATCTCCCAGATGCCTTCGCTTTATTTATTTATCTATTTTACATTTTATACTTGTAATAGTGACGGATTCAAAATAGCCAGCATTCTTCGCCACGTCACTCATCCGGGGATAAAGTCTACGTCACCTCCCACGTGACGTGGAACTTGGCCACGTGACTCCCTTTGGCCAATGGGCTGCGAACAATCAGGAGACTCAAGCAGAAACTCGATAGTTGCCCATGCTTGTCCTCTTGGAGCTCTTCCTGAGGCGGCCGTGCTGTGAGGAAGAGGATTAGTCTAAGGAAGAACGGCGGAGCAGGGGGAAGATCGAGCTGCTCAGGCTGATAAGCAGCACCAACCCCCAGATATCTGAGTCAGGTCACCTTGAACCATCCAGCCACTCCATTCCATTCTTCGGCCACAGGAGCGAGCCCAGGAGGCACCAGCAGAGGAGCCACAAAATCCTAAGCAATAATTTTTGCTTGAAGTTTGAGGTGTTTGGTTACACAGCCACAGATCACGGACACAGTGGTCGCTCGTGTTCCTTTTTGCAAACTCCAGGCAGTCTCAGTTGGGCTACCGAGTCACACCACGGACGGTAAACACCGAGACTGAAACGGAACTAGCAGGACTGAGGTCAGGCCATTAGTCATTAGCCACCATCTCCCAAACTGGACAAAGAACATCTTCCAGAGCAACGTCCTGCGGAAATCTTAAGAGACGCTTTAAAACGAATTACCTTAAAGACCATCGTACCCTGTGGGGACTCATAGGACGAGTTTACCTGATTCGTGAGCAGAGAGAAAAATCACCGCCATTTAATAAGAGCAAGGAGAAGATTGGATGACGTTTCTGGACCTCTTGCCACGCAGGCGGCCTGGAATAAGTAGCGGGATTATCTTCCCGTTGCAGGTGGAGAAAGTGAGTCCTACAGCAGCTGAGGGACTTGCCCAAGTTCACACAGCCCGGAAGTTGCCCAGCCAGGCTTCCAACTCAGATTTGTCTGAGCAGAAAGCCCTTGCTCGTAGTCATTATTCAATAATTCCTCCCAAACCCTATGCTAATTTCCTTTTCTTTTCCTGAGCTATCTACTCAGATGGGACATGAGTCATCTAAATTTCTGAGTCTCAGTTTTCTCCTGCGTACAGTTGGAGGGATGAGAGCGCCCTGGCCGGCAGGTGTTGAGGAGGATTCAGGGAGATGGCGTGTGAAAGCCCGTAGACATGGTGCCTGGCCTTGAAGGAGCTGTGGGAGCTGCCAGTCCAAGGAGTAAAGACAGCAGTGGAGGAAGCTGCAGCATCAGTCCTTTTGAAGGGACTATAACTCGCTGGTCTGGTGCCATCAGCCCCTGAGGGGAGAGCCATGTTTCTGCCCTTGACTCAGGCTAGTGATCCGATCGCTACTGCAGCATGCCTCAGAGTTTCTAGATGCAGCTAAGGGAGCTGCGCTTCTTTGCTTTCCTGGGTCCTTGTCAGCAGCTGCAGGAGCTAAGTTCAGTGAGTCTGGGTGGCTGAGAAAGTTGAAGAGTCCCCTGCAGTCCGTCTGAGGCCTCTGCAGGTCATCAGCAGCCAGAAACCCTCACCTCCTCACTTACCACCCCCTTTCGGTTCCTGTTGGGCAGATGAACAACCACCTTAGAACGTGATAGGCTTTTGTTCTCGAGATTACAACATGTGCATTGTCACCTATATCAGACCTGGGAATGGTTCTTTGAGGGAGACTGATGTCCAGAGTTTGCTAAGAGGCATCAGAACATCCATACGTCTGCTCTGGGGATAAACCCATGCATTTTAATTGCCATCAAGTTTGCTCTTCGGCAGCTGATGCAACTGTCGTCATCGGGAAAGCTTTCAGCAAACACCCTCTCTCCTCCAAAATATGGAAGGACTTTGGGAAATGGAAAGACTCCTTTTTCTTTTTCTTTTTCCATAGAACATCGTGCTCCCTTTGTCGTCCACCTACTGAGCCTCCTTCTGAAAATGTAGAGAGTGCTGTTGTCAATCTATTGGCATCCAAATGTCTGTCGATGTCACCTTGACTTGGAAGATCTAAATAAAATTAGATGTAATCTCTGGCCTTCACCGGGGGGTGGTTCAAAGTTCTCTCCAAGACACTTGCAAACTTTTGGGGGTAACCTTCTCATGCCCCTCCTATTCTAATTTCCTTGTCCCTGTGCACCTTCTCCCTCACTGCCTTCTGGTATATCATCCCCTTCTCTCCTCCAGTGAGTCTTTTCCCTCTCTTCCACCGACGCAAAATACAGATCACTACCTTACCCTGACCCCTGAGACTGTTGTGTGTAGTGACTTTTCTTAACCAGCTGAACCAAGGATAGGAGATCACACACAGACGGAAAAATGAAACCTTCCTGTTCAAAATCCTCTGTCCAGCCCTCCTTTGGGAATGTTTCACTGGTCATGTTTATGTGTAATTCTTCCCTACTTTTTGCAAAATGTAGTCATCCTTTTCTTTGGGATTGGGGGGGGGGGTGGAACTCAGCTCCAAATTCTCTTCAGTGTCCTATGCAGGAAAGTCAAGTGTTCTTTTTTCACATAGCCCTCTCTTAACTCTGTGATCCAGAGAGCTCAAAATCAAGGTCATGCAGGAGTGTTTCCCAACAAAAACATAACTACTGGAGAGAAGAGCTCTAGGGTAGGAAGTTAGGAGCAATTTCTGCCATGGGCGGCTGCACTGGGGAGAGGGAGCAGCCCTGAACTAGAACCCAGAGACCCCAGTTTGAATCCTAGCTCTGCTGTTTCCTGGCTTTTGCCTGGAAGGAAGACAGTTTCGCTGAGAGTTTCCTTCTTCTGAAAGATACATTTAAAGAATCCTTCCCAGGGATCACATTAGGGCAGGCAAGAGAGTGGAATTCAGAAATGACTATTGTATGCCAGGCAGTTTGGGTGACACAGAACAACTATTGAACAGCCTGACCCTGCTCTCAGGAGCTCACGCTTCAGTTGAGAGAACAAGAGAGGCAGATAGCGAGGGGACCAAAGCCAGAGGTGGGCAGGATCCCTGCCGGCTGGGAGGGGAGGGCAGGGAAGGCTCGGGGGGTTGTGGGAGAGTTGGGCTGGGGCTCAAACTGAGCTCTGAAGGTATGGTGAGGGGACCAGCAAGGTGCTTCAGGCAGCAGGGAGGGTGGGAAGATGAGGCCAAATTTCTGGTTGTCAGGAGATAAGGTCTACCTAAGGCCCCTTAAAATAGAGGTTCAGCAACTTTTTTGAGAATCTGATGAAACCTCTGGATCCTGTACACAGAACGTGTTGTACACAATTTCAGGAGGCTCACTGAGTCTCCGAGTCCAAGGAAAATCCTTTGTTTCCAAAGCTTTATTCTGTTTACAGTCTTGAATTTCATTCCCCCCCTTGGAGCTAAAACTTTTCAACCCAGGATGTATCTATGTTGATTTTCCTGGATTCTCTCTATGCATAAGAACTACGGGGGTTTTAGGTAGCCAAAGAAATGAGACTTCTGTTTCTTGCCTGTGTTCAAAACCAATTAAGAGAGAGATAAAAAGGAGCTAGGTAGATGAGGATCAAAATGTCATCTTAACTCCTGATAAAAGTAATTTTGGATGGTATGACTTAGAACACCATAACAAAGAACTTCTTAATACTCCCTGTGCCCAAGTTAGATCTTGGACTTGTGCACTGGAAGGAAATATGGAGTCTACAGAGCAAACGTATAATGAGGATCACAGCCATCGCACTGCTCGAGAAGAGTGGATTCTATTTGCTTAGTTGATTCTATTTGCCAATCACTGTCTCCTCTTAACAAGGAAATTCACTTGACTTCATTAGGGAGGATTAAGCCCCAGAGTAAGAGACCAAAAACATTTTGCATAAATCCCTCCTCATTAGACAGAGGAATGGAGAATTAGATGCATGTACTCCAAGAAGGAAATATTCTTTTCTCCTTCTTCCCTTCAATTATTCAATCATTCAGTAAATATGCACCATGTTCCTAATATGTTCCCAATTACTATGCTTGGTTCTAGGGATACAATGATGAGGAAAAGAACTAGTATCTGCCCTCCTAGAGTTTTCTGTCTGGAGAATAAGCTAGATATCACATAACCAATCCTACTAATGATACCTATTATTCACTGTGAGGTGACAGCAATGGTTGATGGGTATCTGGTGCTATCAGGGTGTACAGCAGGTGGCCTATCCAAGTGAAATGAGCAAGGATGTTCCCAAGCAATACTTTGAAAGACAAAGTTTTCTAAGTCTTTACCTTTACTCCTCTTCTTTCTTACACCATCACTTGGAGTAGGCTTGTGGTCCTAGCATATGCTTTGGCTCCTCTCTAAGACATAACATCTGGCATCCTCCCCAGATCCAAACAGGTGACCATCTTAAATTTTAAGGACTGTATTTATAATGCCCAGCTCTTAATGGGCAACACTCAGATAAGATGGGGAACTTTCCTCGATCTACCTTCCAGAGATGGTTTGCCAGAAACAGTGACATAGAGGTACTGGGATTCTGGAGAAAACTGAGATTTTTTCTGTCTTAGATGAAACACCTTAGTCCATAGACAAAGGCAGAAGACAAACACTTTATAACGTCAGAAGTAAAAGTGAGTTAATGATGCTTGAAAATAAAAATTATAATTGATAAAAAAATACACATGATTATAATGAATATTTGCTGGCTAAGAAGCTATCAGTGATTATAAAGACCAATATAACACAAATAATTAGCTAAAATTATTTTATGCCAGCAGATCAATAAAATATAGAAATTGTGAGTCAATGAATGATATGGATGTGAAACAGAGTATGCATGGAAGTGTCGGTTTGGTTATGAAATCAGAACACAGATTAATTCTGAAAGAGATGCTTCCCAAAAAATAGAAAAGAGATCCAGCACACAGCTTCCCCATACCTCCTGTAAATGGCAAAATCAAAGGTAAACAGAGAACTGAGAACCAAGGGGAATTGCCCAGTGTAGGTAGACAGGGCCGAGCTGTCCTGTATTATGAAGTCCAGACTCAATGAGACAAAGACGAAGGCACTGAGAAGGCTGGGTGGGAAGTCAAGTGTGCCCATTAGAATCCAGGGCAGGATATCAGGATGTCACACTACAGGTGACCTCACACCACAGGAAAAATTCAAGAAGACAGAGAATCCATGGAACAGTCTGGGACCCAAGATGAGCAAAAGAAAACCAGTAAAGTTTGGGAGTTCAAATTCAGTTACAAAGGGTCCTGTGCAGTTTCATTTGACAGTGTTTGTTTATGTCAGCACTCTTGCTGAAACCCTCAGGCCCTTCTTTACATTCCCCCAAGTACATCTGTAATATTTTTAAAAGAAAAACACATTGGTTCTGCAGCCTAACAGATACCATGTGACAAGATACTGGGAGAAGGCACTCTGGCTTGTCAAACAAGAAGAAGCAGATGCAAACAGACCTTGGGATACAACATAAAAGAAGATGCAGGGAAACAGAATTTACTGAAAGCATTCCATTAGCCATGGGTGTAACCAAAGCAATAGGAACATCACTTTTCTAGTTATACCTAAAGAGGGAAACGGAATCAAAGAGGTAAGTGTGAGACGGTGAAGAGAATGGCAGTGGACAGGGAGTAGAAATGAAACTGATTGATCAAAAACACAAAGAATTCTCTTAAAAATGATCTATCCCACTAGGGCAATGAAATACAGAATTCTGAGTCACATGCCTTTGCCACTAGAACTTGAAAGTCTTTAAAATTTCCACTCTTTTTCTCTACCAGACCTATCTTTCAGCCAAATACCACACTGTAAAACACACACACACACACACACACACACACGCACACAGCTATGTATTTTAGTTTGGCAAGTTCTTAGTTCTTGGGCAGGTAAAGCAAATGTGGTTTATAGCTCCTCAAAACCACCAGCTCAGTCATTATTCAGAAGTAACAACCAGGATATATTCTACTGTTGAGATATAATGGCTTTTGAAAACCCAATCACATTCAATGACCAAACAGCTGGGATGTTTTATAACTGGGGAATAAAAATATCTATTACTTCCCTCTAAGAGACTCAGGAGTTGTATACATTGCCATATATTCTTGGTATCATAACATGAAACTACTTTCCTGACTCAGAGCTCCAAATAACTCCAAAACACATATCATAGAAACAAAGAAGACTTATGTTCCAGGGGTCAGAGACCTCCTACCTCAGACTCCCACAGTTTAGAAGGCAAAGTCAAGAACTTCTATATGTAGACTTTGGCAAGCCCATAGTGTTTAAGATCCCTCCAGAATCTCTAGAAGAAATGCAAAACATTTTAGTGTCTGATATTTGTAATTTCTTTGGGAGAGAAAAAGAAATGGTTGTAGAATATCAGTTTTCGCCTGGTCCTATTAAACCATCTAAGTACGTTAAGATTTCCTTCAACTTTTCACACCCGATTTATTCTTAAATTAAAACAACTTTCAAAGAAATGCCTTTGTACATATTTATCTTGAAATTACACACAGTTTTTAAATGCTGACAAGGATACAGTGAAATTAGTACCTCGGCCCACTGCTAAAAGCAGCTTAGATATGCATGACTGTATCCTGCCTAGGAGACTGTTACCTTTGTCCTCCTACTTCCTCTGGCTTAGAACCTTCTCTTGACGTGGAGGGCTTGGAAACATCTGCAATGTCCCCAATATTTATAGGAGATAAGATCCTCAAAATGCCATTTATTTAGTGGTTTTACACTAGAAGTGAGAGGACTGGGGACCAAACCACAAAGCAACACAAAACCGCCAGGCAAATAAAGAAGGTCATGGAGAAAAAGGAAGGGTGAGGGAAGTGAAGTGGAGAAAAAAAACACAACATGACAAGAAAAACAAACTTATAAACAAATTGAAGAAATCTAATGATACAAAGCCATCAAAATCACCAATATGAAAATTAAAATTTATGCCAATTGAAAATTAATTTACTCCAATTACAATGAATTTTATTTATTTAAACTAGTCCAAATATATTAAGATGCATATATCTGGGATGCTTGAATTTGTACACTAACGCTCTTGTTATCAAAAGTTTGTCTTTCTATTTAGAAAGAAGAGGAAGAGAGGAGGGAGGTAGGAGGTGTGGAGAGCAAGGAAGAGAGCAGGAGTGGAAAAGTTTGGGAGAAATACTCTACAGGTAAGGCTGTGTTTTACTTTGATGATGGGTAGTGATTCCTGATAACTTACTCAGCGGAATGATTTTGTACCTTTCTGGCCAGAGAGAATCCCGGAATAGAAATGTCTAAGATGTATAATTATAACAATGAGCATATGTTCTGAAATTCTAGATACTGCATGTCATTATTTCATTGCACACCTAGGACTCTGCATTTAAGAAGACGTTTCTCCTAGAAGCTCAAGACATTTTATAAAATCTAATTCCAATCAACCAGTGTAGTGGGCATAATAAATCATTGTTAATAGAGAGTAGTCTCAGTGCACAGGTGGAAATTTGTTTTATTATTTTATTTTTTTTAATTTAAATTTTGTTAGTTACCATACAGTGCAAATTGGTTTCTGGAGTAGAATTCAGTGATTTGTCAGTTGCTTAGAACATGCAGGGCTCATCACAGCAAGTGCCCTCCTTGATCCCTACCACCTTTCTAGCCCATCCCCCATCATCCTCTCCCCCCATCAACCCTCATAGTTTGTTTTCTGTCATTAAGAGTCATTTATGGGGCACCTGGGTGGCTCAGTGGGTTAAAGCCTCTGCCTTGGGCTTAGGTCATGATCTCAGGGTCCTGGGATCGAGCCCCGCGTCAGGCTCTCTGCTCAGCGGTGAGCCTGCTTCCCCCCACCTCCCGTCTGCCTCTCTGCCTGCTTGTGATCTCTGCCTGTCAAATAAATAAATAAAATAAATAAATAAAATCATTTTTTAAAAAGAGTCATTTATGGCTTGTTTCCTTCTCTCCTTTTTTTTCCTTTCGCCCTTCCCATTTGCTTACCTGTTTTCTTTTTAAGTTCCACATATGAGTGAGATCATATGGTGTTTGTCTTTCTCTGGCTGACTTATTTCACTTAGGATAATACCCTCTAGCTCCAACCACGTAATTGCAAATGGCAAGATTTCATTCTTTTTGATGGCTGAATAATATTCCACTGAGTGTACATGTGTGTGCGTGTGTGTGTATACATCACGTCTTTTTTAATCCGTTCATTGGTTGACAGACATTTTGGCTCTCTCCGTAGCGTGGTTATTGTGGATAATGCTGCTATAAACATCAGGGTGCATGTACCCCTTCAAATCTGCATTTTTGTATCCTTTGGGTAAATACCTAGTAGTGCAGTTGCTGGATCACAGGGTAGAAATTTGTTTAAAACCTTGGTAACAGATATATACTTCTTTTATTAAGTTTCTCCAGAAAAGTGCTCTTTAAATATAAGACTATTGCATAAATGATTTTGCAAAAGACATTGCAGATTTTAAAAAAAAAAACAAAAACAAAAACAAAAAAACAGAGGGTGCCTGGGTGGCTCAGTCAGTTAAGTGTCTGCCTTCAGATCAGGTCATGATCTCAGGGTGGGATTGAGTCCCACATCAGACTTTCTTATCAGTGGGGCGTCTGCTTGTCCCTCTCCCCCTCCCTGTGTGCTCTACCCCTCTCTCTCTCTCTCTCTCTCTCTCTCTCACAAATAAACAAATAAAATCTATTTTTTTAAAAAGAAACAGAATTGGGTTCTCTTTAGACCTCGTACTGGTTGGTTTTCAGAAATATTGGATACAGCAAAGTATCAAATATCTAAGTAAATTAAATGAGAAGCAAAATTTTTAAAAACATAACTGACTAAACCAGATGGTCTCTGTTTGCACCCTGAGACCTATTTTTCATCCTCTTCCATCTCCAGGAGACCAATTCCAAGATGCATGTCTGGACCTCCTTGCCTTTTGGCTTCCTGATGGCTTCAGCCATGAAGGGGAGAGCCGCCAACGGGCTGTCAGAGGGTGGAAGCAGAGGGAGTTGGGGATAGTTATTTCCCCACTGCCTCCCTACAGCTGCAGCTCCTGTCAGGTCGCCCCACCTGTGGCTTCAGTTCTTGTCTTCACTTCGTCCCTGAGAGCGAAGGTGGTAATGGCTTCCCACTGCTGTTAGTTCCTCAGTGTCAGCATCCTTTATCTGCATCCTTGGCACTGCTCACTCCTCTACAAATAGGATAGTTACTAACTGCCCTTCAATTACTCCTTCAAGTGTGCCCTCTGTTTCTTGTCATGACTCTCGAATAAAGGAGTGACTTGGATGGCTTTGATCTTGTCATCAGAGTTGTGCCAATGAGAACAGTACCACTGCTGTGCTGGTCTTTCTGAGATAGGCTTTTTCTTTTCCAAAGGGGGAGAGAAACTGTCATTGTGCAGAAACCAGCAATGACGATGTCTAGTCCAGAGAGATTGTCTACAGTCTTGCTATCTGGATGTGGCTGTGAGCAGGTGAAAGACAGAGGAAGGGGTGGGGTAGGAGGAAGGACAGTAGTGAGAAAGGGATGGAGAGAGGAAGGAAGCAAGAAAGGGAAGGAAGGAGAAAGAAAAGGAGGGGGAGTTGGAAGGAGGCTCTGCAGAAGCCCCGGGGGATGCACTGGTGCACCCAGTGTGCAGAGAGGAGGAGAAGTAGGTGGAAGGGGAGGTAGACGTGGGAGCTTATGAGAACCAAAAGCCCTAGAGATCATGCTGGCAACTTTATCTGCCAGCAGGAGTTGCAAGTCCCTACCATGTGCTGGACAAGAGCAGAGACCCCTCAGAGCTGGCTCATTCCAACAGATCATTGGGGACAATGAGGAAGTCATCTAAACAGGCAAGAGGGAGGGTGAGATAAGTGTGGTCAGCCTCTCTTGGCTGAAGGACAGATGAGAAAAGAACATTAGAGATGAGAAAGAACAAACTTGGACTCCACTCAGTCTTCTGCAGTTCACTTAGAGGTGAAATGTCAGACATCTGTAATTAGTGAAATAATTCAATTAAATATTCAGTAAATCTAGTTAGAATGGTATCTGTAGCATCCTGAGTAGGTCCTTCTCAAAATGGATGGTTGGCCTTTTTTTTTTTTTTTTTTTTTTTTTTAGGTACTAAACACAAAGCGATTTATTAAAGCTATATGTTTGGTCTTAATAGCTCCCTTTTTAGGACCCAAAGAAGCTACATCATTTTTATATCTGAGATTAGCCAATGCCAGGTGGATCTGGCCAACCATGTGTTTACCTAGCGGGTGCCTCGGTGGAGAGAAACTGCCCAACTCCCTTGGCAGAGAGGGGTAAGAGATAGAGCGTTGACCTTTGAATGCAGGAAGTTATACTTCCCTGTAAAGGAGGGAAAGAAGCACAGAAAAATTGTCAAAGTTTAGAGCAGGAGGAAGCCATAAATATCTTTTGTTCTAATTTTTCCTCACCCATCATTTTACAGATGAGGATATCAAGTTTCCAGAGGAATTGGGGACTCACCCACTTTTAGAAGCCCAGCACTAGTACCCACATCTCTATGTTCCCAGAATGTTCCTGCTCAGACAGGATAAGTGGCCAGAAGAGTATCTAATTCTGTGGGCCCACCCCTCTGGACAGCTGGCAGGTTCTCAGGCCCTTACAAATACAGAGAGCTCTAAGAAGGGCAGGTTTCCATGCTGTGTGGGTACATTGTTAACATTTCTTCAGAGTATATCAACGGAAGATATGCTTTTTTTTTTTTTTTTACCAAAAAAAAATCAGAATTTAATTGTAAAATCACCAACAGACCTTCTTCTAGATTTCTTTCTACACCTGGACAAATAGCAATGTCTGGGCGCAAACCTGCCTCCTTTCTAGAAACCACTTAGTTGCCTCGTTTGCTTGTAAGTAGTTTGGCTGGTAGAGTAGAGATCACTCTGTGAATCAGGATGATATTTAATGGAACACGTTCTTGTTTCACAGAAGCAGGTTCCAAAATAGCCATTCGGAAGGGAAGCCGTTCTCACTGGAATGTTTACAAATCAATTTCCCCACAATCACATCACTGGACCTCCCTTGCCATCTGTGGCTCCGCTGTACAGACTCTGCTGCCCCTGAGTCTGGGAAGGGAAGACATTTGTCGCACGTGTTCTGACTGCATGTTGGTACAGCTGGAGACAGTGGATAGACTAAGCTCTTCAGTAGGACATTATGGCTTCTAACAGATAACATTTATGCTAGACATTCCTGGGTTTTCTTCGAATGGGAAGAATCATTTTAGAGAAAGAAATAGCTCTTTGTACTTATCAACTAAGCAGAAAAGTCCGAAGTTTGTAAATACCAGGGGCTGTACTCCCAATAACTGGCTACAAGAACCAGGTGTCTATCGGAACCAGAATAGTGAGAAAATAGCAGGTCATACTGCTGAAGTGTAGAATCAAATTTCCAGACAGATCCTTGGGATTGAGTAAAGGCCAGGGCTCTGAAAGAAGAATGGGACCAGGTAGCAAAGGAATGAGTTCAGAGGTAGATCCAAAATGCAGAAATAAGCCCAGAAAAAAAAAAAAAAAAAAAAGAGGAAGACAAATTCAACATAGATAGCAAAAATCCCAAACCAAGAGTCCAAGGTCTATTCCACCCCTCTGCGGGGTCATGATCAGGAAGTGTTGAAAGCACCAGAGAATTATGGGTAACTTCACAGAAAGATGGCAGCAGATAGAAGAAAATGGGGGGGGGGGTGGCGCCTGGGTGGCTCAGTGGGTTAAGCCTTTGCCTTCGGCTCAGGTCATGATCTCAGGGTCCTGGAATCAAGTCCCTCATCGGGCTCTCTGCTTGGCGGGGAGCCTGCTTCCTTCTCTCTCTCTACCTGCCTCTCTACCTACTTGTGATCTCTCTGTCAAATAAATAAATAAAATATTTTAAAAGAAGGAGAAGGAGGAGGAGGAGGAGAAGTAGGAGAAGAAGAAGGAGAAAACCAATCACAGGACATCTCTATACTTTGTAGCTTTCTAGCAAGGAAAAAGGGATACTACTGCCGTCCCTCCTTAGCCTTTCTTTGACTACTTCAGTGGGTCTAAGGTTGAAACAGGTATTGATTACCTGATTCCCTAGCTTAGGAAACCAAGACCATTGAGGCAAAGTGATTTACTTCGGACCACTCGGCCAAGAAATGTCTCCTCTTGAAATACTGCCAAGGTCTCCTAATAGCAGTGAGGCAGGAAGAGCACAAGATAAGAAGGTTATTTTGATGCTTGGGTTAACCCTTTCGTCTCCCTAATTCCTGGGATTTCATAGGATTGTTTTCAGAATTAGATCAAATAAAATAATATGTGTTTAAACTATAAAGCAACATGTTATACAAATAAAATATTAGATTATGTCTACCTCATCACCATAAATTTTTAGCAGTCTTTAGTGAACAAAACTAAACAGTTGCCACTTGGCAGGAAAATTTTCAGAGTGTAGATTACACCAGGAAGTGCGGCACATGCCATCAGTTTCAAAACTGTAAACGAGAACATACTGACCACCTACTATGTGTGTCCCACCATGGGCTACACAAACTCAAGACATTCTGGCCAATGTCATAAATGACAGCCTTCTTATGAAGAGCCAGAATATAGCTATTGCAGAAAACAGAATGATGACAATTTTATTCTTTCTCAATATGGAATCTGACCCCATAGTCCCTGCACATTTCTCAGAGTGGTAAGAATCAGCCTTTGTCAACATTCCCGGGCTTAGATTAGTGATTCCCTTGAACGCTCATTAGACAGAGATCTATGACATAGCCTGTATACAGCAGGGTATCTGTCAAGTTGCTAAAGGTTTAAACAAAGGATCTCAGTACTTCATAAATCTAAAGTTTCACAGGTTCAGATTTTGTTTTTGTTTTTCCTCAAGCCACATCATCACCACTCTCACTATTAATCATGGGCATCATATTGAGATGTGTTTTTTTTCATATGGGGAGCTTACCCAGTTCTAGTCATCAGAGAGCGAAAAAACGGAGTGGCTTTGGTGTGCATCCCAATTTGTATAGCAAAATGACTTTATTACTAGCTTGAGGATCTGAAGACCAGCTTGTCCGAATTTTCCAGCCTCCCTCTGTGGCTTAGTACCATTGAGTAATCTCAACCATAGGCACTTCAAAAAATTTTTTCAAAGGTCAAAAAATAATTGGATTCAAAGGGAGAAAGATGGAAGTTTTTACCAATTGCCCATTCTTTCATTCACCCATCCTGGACTCTGGGTTGGAGGATACGTTTATGCTCCGAGCATTTCTCTCCTCCTGTGTCAAAGATGGCAGTGACGATAATGACTCCCTGAACTGTGATTAGATGGCTTCTATATTCCCCCATATTTTTAGGCTGCTGATTCCCCAAGTGAAGCCACGAGAGGGCCACTTATGTCCCCTATTTTTCCATGAACAAGCAGAGCCCTGCCTTGGCTTCTCACCGTGTACCTGCTCCCACCCCTTGTTCCGACATCAATCAATGTCTCTCGTTAGATCAGCTTCTTTGAAGCCTCAGCCAGAAGAGGAGGATCTGATCATACTGGTTCAACCACTTTTTCTTACCTCAAGAGACCGTTTGCTTCTAGTGATCCCGCAGAGGAAAGCATTCCTCTGAACAAGTCTTAGGAAGCACCATGAAATTATCTCTAATGTATTATAAATTTAAAACCAAAACACATTTGGAATATAACCCTAAACATAAGCAGCTATAACTTTTAATGCTCTTCCAAGGGGACATAATCCTAATAACCATCTGTAGAAATTTTCCCTACACAGGCTGACAAATGCTTTCCTTCTCCCCACCAATCCCAACCTACAAATGGAATTTTGGGGCACCTGAATGGTTCACCCAGTTAAGCATCTGCCTTCAGCTCAGGTCATGATCCCAGAGTCCTGGGATCAAGTCCCACATCGGGCTCCCTGCTCAGCTGGGATTCTGCTTCTCCCTCTGCCCCTGACCCTCCCTGCCACTTATTCTCTTTCAAATAAATAAAATCTTTGAAAAAAAATTTTTTTAATGGAATTTTATAAAACCCTTTCGGCAGAAGAAAAAAAAATGTCAATCATCACTCCTGTCCTTAGCAAAAGCAAAACAAAAACAAAAGCACAATGCACTGTATTAGCCAAATTCTTAGCCCTTTTTTGGTGGGTGTGCACATCAGAGCATGACTGCCCATGCCCAAGCCTGGCAGAGAGGAAACACTCCTTGATGACAAAGGGGGAGCAGACTGTGCCATAGGAATTTCTCAAACTGGAACAAAAACCAGGGCCTCAGGATCGCTGCAGTGTCTCAGACAGAGCCCTGAGCCAGGGTGTCCACATGAGAGGCAAGAAGCTCAAATCACAAATGGGCCCTCTTAAGCCCAGAAAAGGCGTCTTTTTAAATTTACTAAAGACCTATTTATTTGGCAAACCTTATGTCCACAGGATTGCCAGAATGTCCCCATGTGGGACCAAGAAAATATGTAACCCGACAGGATGAGAGGCTCCCAGACCCCTGCCTGATGTCCCCACTCAGCTCAGCCACCTCCCCATTGGTTTCTCCTGAGGAAGAAGAAGGTCAAGAGGAGGGAAGGGGAAAGTAAGGGAGGGCAGAGTAGAGGGGGAAACATTTTTGTTCAAAACTAAAAGGGATTAGGTCCAGCTACATGCAGTCCACTCTGGTCAGTTTCCTGGGATGTGTCCCCTTGACCTTGGCAAGCCAACTGTCAATGTTGTCTCTGTGGGATATGGCTATCTCCGACTGTCAGTGTCCAAGCCCAGCTGACCAGCTTGATGCTCTGTCCCCAACATCCTCTGCTCCCCTCCCATGCACATACACAACCCCCCCCCTTCTTACCTGTAGATCCAATGTGGAAATTCAACCAAGCTTGTGGAAAAGTTCTATCGAAAGGGAGAGCAGAAACCCTCTCATGGATGCAGTATTCTTCCCTATCTGTAGGAGGTATTTGTAAATCTGCGCTCACCTCTCTGTTTTTTAGGAAGTGAAGCAAGATATGAATATGTTTCTTTGGTCTACACAGTCTTTCCTGATCTGACACTGCCATTCTGATTCATCAGCCTTGCTTATTAGTGTGGGCCGCGTGAACAGGTGCAACGGGCCAAGGTCACGGGACTGATAGTCGAGGCCCCCACAGGTACCCACTTGACAGCAGCCCAGGATCTTTCACTTTGACACAAGAATTAATATAGCTCATCTTTTGGAGACCAGCAATTTGACTGAAATATGACAAACCATGTTAAAAAATGTCATCTGTTTTCAACTACACTGATAACCCTGGCATGAAACATACATTCATCAGAATGAAAAGTACTCAGATATTTTAGTCCCAGGGACTCCCTCTCACATCTTTGCTGTCTCTTCAATGTGTAGAGATTCTCAGCTAGCTTGGCCTGAACTTGCATTTAGGGCGGCTCCTGGCTTTTAGAGATGAGGAACTAACACCTGCGGGGGAAGAGATTGGCAGAAGATCACAAGAGGAGATGAGCAGGAGACCGCGAACTGGGACCCCATCTCTGATCACTAACTCAGTCCTCTTGCCACTACAGTGTGTTACCACTGGAGAGGAATAAAGGATAAAGGAATTTATAAAGGAATAAAGGATCCAACTCTGCAGAAGCAGGAACTTGACAGCAATAATGTTTTCTATTACTGCCAGACACAAATACAGCTCGGATAACTCCTTCACGTTTATTATCTTTGTCACTGTGAGTGTACTGAAGGCCTTTATTATCCATATCACACACTGATACATAGCAAAATGCCATGGCGCAACCTGAGGAATACCTTTATTCTGACATCATGTGTTCTGTTGGGTAGTTTACAAGCTTACAGCAGCCAGACGGTCTCAATTTCCTGGGACACCATTATCTTCAGTATTCAACACAAGACCACGCGGTATTGTGTATCTGTCTCCATGCAACTATTTTCTATCCACGTGGTAATTTGTTAAAATGATAACGAAGTGGTTTCAATCTGCATCTTCAAAGACTTTTTAGGTAAACCCAGTCACAAATCAGGAAAATGATCCTTTGTTAAATAAAAAGTTCCAATTTGTGATTTTGGGGAAATGATCAATAATATAACAAATCTTGTTTTGTCTTCTACCTTCCAGTTAAATTCAAGCCTTCTCTGTAGAAATGAAATCATTGTTCTCCCAAAACGAGACCAAGAAGAGAATGCTTTGAAGATGGAAGTTTCCGAAGGAATGGTGACAGTACTGTATATTGCAGGTTCTATGGTAGTTGCATGGTGGTGGGAAGAACCTGGGAAGAATTTATTTTAGTATCACTGCTGCTCATCACAATCAGACATTCCAAAGTTGGTAGTTCCAGGAGATCACCAGAAGTTGTTTATTTAAAGAAAAATTTTTAAGATTTATTTATTTATTTGGGGAGGAGGGAGCACACATGTAGAGGGGCAGAGGGAGAGAAGCAGGCTCCCCACTGAGTGCAGAGCCCAACATGATGCTGGGCCCCACTGGACAGTGGGCTCCACTCAGTGTTCGAGGCAGGGCCCAACCCCAGGCTGGTCTCCAGGACCCTGAGATCATGACCTGAACTAAAACCAAGAGTCAGATGTTTAACTGACTGCACCACCCAGGCGCCCCAGCAGAAGTTGTTTATAATTATGCTTATGAATAAATGTATCACATTTCTCAATAGTCTCTTGTTATAACTCCTGCAGCAATTAAGATTAGATGCAACTACACAAAACAGAAGCAACAACAACACACAATACGATAACATTTAAAAAAATAAAACAAATAGTATTTTAAACAAAATAGCAATATTTGTGAAGTTTAAACCACAAATAATGATTTTTAAAATAAATTAAAGGAATAAAGACTGAGTGTTAAGAGCAGATTATCAGGAAGAAAAATCAGCCAAAATACTTAAATGGTACAGTCAATATATATGAACTAATTGACAGAACTGTGTCCCCAGTATCCACAGTATGCACATTTCTTACAAATGCCAATGGAATATCTACTAAAACTGTCTTTATGCTAAGTCATATAGCAAGTACCAACAATTTCAAAGATTAAAATCCTTTAGTGTCTGTTTTTTCACCACAATTAGAAAGTTGAAGTAGAAATCAATAATAAAGTACAAGGAGAAAAATCCCTAAGTTCTTGGAAATTAAGTGATACATTTCTAAATTCATGGGCCAAGGAATAAACCACAAAAAAACTTACAAAATTAATTTGAATTAGATGATCATGAGAACCACAAAATATAAACATTTGTGGGATGTTGCAATTTGTAGCCTTAATTATATATATTGAAAAGGACACAATACTAAAAATCGATGATGAAAACATTCCTCTCTAGAAGTTAGAAAAAATACAGAAAATTAAATCCAAACATAATAGAGGATAAAAATAATAAAAATAGAAAAAATAACACAATGTAAAACAAAGAAAGAATAGAAAAAATAAACAAGGGCTCCTGGCTGGCTCAGGCAGAAGAGTAGGTGACTCTTGCTCTCAAGGTCAAAAGTTTGAGCCCCATTTTGGGTGTAAAGATTACTTAAATAAATAAAACTTTAAAAAATTAATAAATAAGCAGTGCCAAAATGTGATTCTTTTAAAAAACTAATAAAACAGATAAACTCTTGGCAAAACTGATCAATAACAGAAAAGACAGAAGACACAAGTTATCAATATAGAAATGAAAAAAGGCACAGCATTACAGAAATTTGTGCAGAAATTCCAAAGATAATAAAAAGATATTAAAAATAATTTTATGCAAAAACATTTTGAAAATGTAGAAGAAATGAACAAATTCCTAGAAAAATACAACTTGCTACATGGATGCAAGTTTTTGTTTGTTTGTTTGTTTGTTTTTTGTTTTTTAAGATTTTATTTATTTGACAGAGATCACAAGTAGGCAGAGAGGCAGGCAGAGAGAGAGGAAGGGAAGCAGGCTCCCTGCTGAGCAGAGAGCCTGACGCGGGGCTCAATCCCAGGACCCTGAGATCATGACCTGAGCCGAAAGCAGAGGCTTTAACCCACTGAGCCACCCAGGCGCCCCTGGGTGCAAGTTGAAATAGGAAATTTCAATGGTCCTATATCTATTAAAAATGTAATAGATTAGTGTCCATTAACTCATGAGTGGATAAAGATGTGGTGTGTGTGTGTGTATATGTGTGTGTGTTATACATGTGGCATATACATATACATATGCATATATAATGAAATATTATTGAGCCATAAAAAAGAATGAAATCTTACCATTTGCAATGACATGGATGGAGCTAGATAGTATAAGGCTGAGTGAAATAAGTCCAAGAAAGACAAATATCATATAATTTCACTCATATGTGGAATTTAAGAAACAAAACAATCAAACAGAAAAAGAAAAAGAAGAGAGGAAGTCCAAGAAATAGACTCTAAAATGTAGAGAACAAACTAATGGTGACCAGAGGGGAGGTGGTTGGGGGGATGGGTGAAATAGGTGATGGGATTAAGGAGTGCACTTGTGATGAGTACCAAGTATTGTATGGAAGTGTTGAGTCACTATATTGTTCACCTGAAACTAATATTACACTGTATATTAGCTAAGTGGAATTTAAATAAAATTTCTAAAAAATAATAAAATAGGTGGATAGTTGAGGGAAATTGGAAGGGGAGGTGAACCATGAGAGACTATGGACTCTGAAAAACAACCTGAGGGTTTTGAAGGGGGGGGAGGTGGGAGGTTGGGGGAACCAGGTGGTGGGTATTAGGGAGGGCACAGATTGCATGGAGCACTGGGTGTGGTGCAAAAAACAATGAATACTGTTACGCTGAAAAGAAATTAAAAATTTAAAAAAATAGGTGGATAGACGCTAGATAGATAGATAGAAAGATAGATGATAAATAGAGGTAGATAGATGATAGATAGATAGATAGATAGAATGAACATTCCTCTAAAAAGATCTTAAGGGAAAATTTCAGGACAAGATGGTTTCACTGAATTTTTCCAAACACTTAAGAAGTAAATAAATAAAAATAATCTTATGCAAATTCTTTCAAAGGTTAGCACAAGAGGAAGCCCTTCCCAAATCATTTCATGCAGCCAACATAACCTTGATATAAAAAACTAACAATGAAATTATAATAAAGGAAAACCAGGTCATCTCACTTCAAAACATAAAATGGAAAATTCTAAACAAAATATTAGCAATTTATATCCAGTGACACACAAACACACATAAAGCTATACATACCATAAGAATACAAAAATGATTTAACTTCCACAAATAAACCTCTGTTTCACAAATCATTCCAGGACAACTGGATATCCATACACACTATACACAAAATTCAACTTGAAGTGGACTCAAGACCTAAATGTAAGAGTTAAAACTATAAAACTCTTGGAAGACAACATAAGAGTAAATCTTTGTGAAATTAGCTATGGGTCAGGACACCTGAGAGACTCAGTCAGTTAAGCATCTGCCTTCGGCTCAGGTCATGATCCCAGAGTACTAGGATCAAGGCCCACATCCAGGGACTCTGCTTCTTCCTCTACCCTTACCCGTGCTCATGCTTGCTCTCTTTCTCTATCAAATAAAACCTTATAAAAAAAAAGTAAATTGGCCATTGGTTTCTTTGATACAAAACTAAAACTACAAATGAAAGGACAAAAATTGATAAATCCGACTACATCAAAATGTAAAACCTTTGCATACTATACCATCAAAAAAGTGAAAATACAGTCCACAGAATGGGGGGACATTGCAAATCACATAACTGATAAAGAGTCTTATATCTAATATATATAAACTATTGTAACACAATAATAAAAATACAGATAACCCAATTTTAAAATAGGCAAAACTTCCAAACAGACATGTCTTTAAAGAAGATCCACAAAATTCTGGCCAGAAAGCTCAAAGACAGGTGTCATTAGTCATTAAGGTACATCAAAACCATGAGTGTATGGACCTAGAGGGTATTACACTAAGTGAAATAAGTCAAAGAAAGGCAAACATTATCATTTCACTTAGCCATGGGATCTTAAAAACAAAACAAATGAAGAAACAAAACAAAACAAAACAAACAAAAAAAACCCACAATAAAACAGACTCAAATACAGAGAATAAACTGGTGGTTGCCACAGGGAAGGTGGGTGGGGAGGTGGGTGAAAGACATAAAAGGGATTAAGAGAGACAAACCTCCCATCATAAAATAAATCAGTCCCAGGGAGGACTAATACAGCACAGCGAATACAGTTAGTAATACTGTAATAACATATAGTGAACAGATGGTGATTACACATATCATGGTGAGCCTTGAGTGATGTATGGAATTGTTGAATCAGTAGGTTGTACACCTGATACTAGTATGACATTGTATGTTAATTTCACATCAATTTTTTTAAAAATGAGATACCACTTCACATCTTGTATGATGGTGTATCCATTTGCTAGGAACCATAACAAAGGATCCCTGACCGGGTGGCTTATACACAGAAATGTATTTTCTCAAAATTCTAGAGACTACAAGTCCAAGATCAAGGAGTCAGCATGCTTGGTTTCTTCTAAGACCTCTCTCGTGGGCTTGTAGATGGCCTTTGTCTTTCTGTCTTCACATGGTCTTCCCTCTCTACCTTTCTGTGTCCAAATTTCCTCTTCTTATAAGAAAACCAGTCATATTGGATTAGCACCCACCATTATGACCTCATTTTTACTTAATGACCTTTTCAAAGACCTTCTCTCCAAATACAGTCACATTCCCAGAGATTAGGATTTCAATATAGGAATTTGGCAGGGGGAGACATCATTCCATCCCTGACAGATGGCTGGAATCAGAAGAACAATAACACGCATGGTGAAGATGTGCAGAAATTGGAACCCTCATACATTGCTGTTGGGAATGTAAAATTGTGCAGCTGCTTTGAAATACAGTTTGGCCATTCCTCAAAAAACTAAATTTGAGTGTTATTATAAAATCCAGCAGTTGCCCTCCAAGGCATATACCTAAGAGAATTAACAACAGACTGTTCAAAAGTTCTACATGAATGTGCATAGCAGGGCTATGCCTAGGAGTCAAAATGTCCACCACCTGACAAATGGATAAATGAGCTTTGTTATGTCTACACAATGAATTATTATTTAGCAATAAACTAAAGGAATCAAAAGCAAAAGGAATGAAGTAATGATAGATGCTACAATATGGATGATCCTTGAAAAGTTTATGCTAAATGAAAGAAATTAGTCATGAAAGATCACATACTGGATGATTCCATTTATATGAAATGTCCATAATAGTCTAATGTACTGGGTCATGAAGTATATTAGTGGTTGCTTAAGGATAGAGGATTTTGTGAATATTCACTTAAATGTACATCTATGATTTATACAAATTTTTACATTTTACGCTTCAATAAAAATGCTTATTGAAAGAAAATTGTATAAATAAATAAAATATAAATCCTGATCTGAAAAAAATTATGTTTCTATGTATATATACATATACAAGTTTCTGTGCATGGGAGCACACAAAGGTGAATCAGACACCATTCCTCCTCTCAAGGAGATTGTGACCCATTAGAGGACTTTAAAAGGGTATAAGACTCCTAGCTTAAAAGGCAGAAACCTTGATGTGGGTCTGGGAATCCAACTAGAATGATAAAACCCAGATGCAGGATTACACGGCTATTTCCTAGAAGCTCTTCTTTGGCACATGAACTAAAAAAACAACCAGTGTGACCCACATGACCTTCAGAGAGGCAGCCTGCCAGATGGAGGTGACCTTGGCTTATGCCTAGACAAAAGGTCATGGCCTTGAACTTGAGGCTGAATCATGCAAATGCTCCAACAGACTCATACGACTGCTTCCCTCTAAGGAGGGCCCTGGGAGCTTGCAAACCCCTAAGAATCCCAGAACTCAGGAAGGATCTTGGAAGTCATCTGGTTCACCCTCTCAGAAGGGAAAGCTAAGGAAGAAACCTGGTAAGGGTCACAAGCCCATCTCTGGTACTATATTACAGCAGTCTTCTTCTCCTGGACACATTTTCCATTTGGAATAAGCTATAGTCATTATAAAGTTGAAGAACAATATGGCAATGAATTCAACTCGTATCTGTGGTTTAAAGAAACAGCCTGTTTGATGTTTTATGTTTCAATTTTCTGTGCACTAATAAAAGTGCCTAACTACAGAGAGACTCTATATTGCTATATGTGGGCATAACAGAAATTTATAGTCTGTGAGGGATATGCTTAGATTCTCTGACACAAGAAAGCCCAGCCATTAAAATATCATCAGCAAAATCAAACAGAGGGGGAAAAAAAAGTCCCCACTTTATTGGCCAATCAAGCAGAAATTGAGATATTTCTGAATTTATTTTTTTTCTAATTCTTTAATCCAGGTCACCAGGAATACATTTATGAAAACTTGTACTATTCCATGTCCTCCTCTTGTTGCCTTGGTCGTGCTTTCCAGAACATGGAATTGTGTGATTAAATCCTCACTCTGGTGCTCCTGCATCTAGAGATTTTCCATGCTGGAACTAGTGCTGACCAAACTTAATAGGTTATTTCTGACAGAGCGGAGAGTGATGGCCAGGTTTCACTCTGCTCCTGAGTCCACAGAAGGCTTTCTTGACCTTGACCTCTGCTAACTGGGTAGTGGATTAGATAATTCTTTGCGTAGGGACTGTCCCGTGTAGGATAGCTAGCCTGGCCTCTACCCACTAAATCCCAGTAGCATTCCACCCTCCGTTGTGACAACCAAAAAGGTCTCCAGACACTGTCCAACACCCCTTGGGGCCAAAGCCACCCAGTTTTGAGATCCTGGGTCTACAGTATAAGCCTGCGGTTGAAATTCGACTTTCACTTATGAAGTACCCCAGTGACGTTGAAAGAAAGGGATAGTAATCAAATAAGCATTAAGAGATACCATTTGCTTAGTGCCCACTCTATAAAAAGACATTTGTGAAGTGCTTCACATACATTATCTCATTTTATCCCCAGGATACCCCAAGAGGTAGTGGATCAGTCAATGCTCTCAGAGGCTACAACAGTATATTCTAGGTGGTTTAAACAGAAGTGGAATTTAATTTAGGACATTAGGTAGCTCACTGAATCTCCACGAAGTCCAGAAGGTCTAGCTAGAGCTGGGAAGCTGGGAACCACGCCCAAGCCACCACTGCAAGAAGGCTCCAACAGTGACCCCAGTGCAGTCTCCCTGGACAAAGGCACCTACCACATAGCGACATGCGGCCCCCATACCACTGATGCTGGGCTGGGACAGAGCAGTGCGGCCTCCATGAGCAAAAGCCACAGACACCAGTCTCTGGGAAACTCAATTTTCCTGAAGCCCTTTTCTTCATGAGTATATTTTGAATTCCACATGTCTATCTGGCTATTTCCTTGGCAGAGCCTCTTTCCCATGCCTGTGCCAGAGCCGCAAGGAAGGCTAGGATAAGGAGTTTCTCAGGGGATTAGGAATTAAGGAAATTCTCACGATGTGTGTCCAAAAGCTCATGAGAGACTACAAGGCACAAGAAGTGACAACACTCCAGACAGATGCCCATTGTGTAGATGAGTTTGTTAATTCTAAGAGTTTAAGTAACCTGCTTAAACTCATTCCTATCATGTGAAAGCAAACATAAGTTCTCCTATTCTTTAGACAATATTCTTTCCCATGTAATAGTAACAGCTCAAGAAAATGTGTAGCTCCCTATCTGTCCAACCCCTGTCCTTGAGTACGGCTTCCCAGAAGGTCCTTAGACAGAGATGCTATGAGATTTGCCTAATCTAGATTTTTGTTGGCCAGGGCAAAATCACTGGTAAGTACCCTCCTAAATGTCCCAAGGAGGCAGTGATGAAGAACACGTAGGCTGTGGTGGAAAGGGTGGCTCCCAGAGAAATAGAGATCGGTTCTGTCTACTTCCTGTGCCCGTGGCCTTCAGAGAAGTTCTCTCTTCCACTGTCTGGAGAAAAAAAGGGGCTAGTAAGGCTGCCAGGCTGTGGTGGGCAACTTCTACTGCCTCCTGGTATTCACATCTGGTATATCCTCCCTGGAGTATGGGCTCGATCCAGTGGCTCATTCCTAAGGAATTAATGTAGCAAAGGTAAAGGAAGGCCACTTCTAAGATTAGGATACAAAGAGACTGATTTCTGTCTTGAGTACTCTTTCTCTCCCCATCTTGCTCTCTCACTTTCTCCGTCTTGCTCTCTCTGAGGGAATCCAGCTGCCATGTTGTCAAGATAGCCTCTAGAGAAGCCACATGGAAAGGAACTGAGAGCCACCTCCAGCCAATAGCCAGTGAGGATCAAAGGCCCCTCCCCCTCCTCTTCCTCCTCTGAGGGCTGTGGCATGCACAAATTATTATCTGACTATTCTCTGATTCATATATGTGCTAGATTGGAAGTTCCTTAAGGGAGTGTTCTATACTTGTACCCCCCCCGCCCCCTCCGTGTCTCTGCACTAATATTTGGCAAAGTACTGGGTGCTTGGAGCTTCAAAGAGTATTTTGGAACAAAGGAATGTCAATGAGTCTTACAAGAAATACTCTTAGTCAAACTCAAATTCTTTCCTTCCTTTCTTCCTTCCTTTCTTCCTTTTTTCCTTCCTTCTCTCCTTTCAGAAAACATTTACTGAGCTCACACATGTACTCATCAGTCTACAGAGACCAGGGAATAGAAAGAAGAATCAGACAGTTTCTCCTCTCACACCGCATTAATTTTCAATACTGCTGTAACAAATTACCAAATTACCAAGTTGGTAACTTAAACAATACAAGTTTACCCTATCATTCTGGTGTAGTTTAGAGGTCTAACACAGGTCTCATTTGGCTAAAATCAAGATTTTGGCAGGGAAATTTGTGTGCTTGTCTTTTTGAACTTCTAAAGGCTGCCTACACTGTTCGGCCCCATTTGTACTGCCAGGAATGGCAGCCCGAGTCCTTCCCAGTCACCACTTGAGGGCATCTCTTTTAATCTCCTCATAAAGGATGCTACAATATTTTGCTCTAGTAACTTCCCAGATTCAAATATCTGACTTTTAATTCCCTGGAATGAGAGCACCCACATTTATGCAGGCTGCTCATATGTTACAAAAATGCTGCTAGGTTAAGTTTTGCACACTCAACAAATGGGCCCAGTATCAGCCTCCTAAGCACTCAGACTTTCTATACATGCTTAGACTACTCTGATTCAGTCAATAAAGAAGAAGCAACCTAGAGGAGCTTAGGTTAGGCTTATGTCACCTCTATGTCCTAAATCTCTCTCTCTCTCTGTCTCTCTGCCCCCTGCCAATATTCAATTAAAAGCTATATTAGTGCAGCAAAAAAAAAAAAAAAGCCCAGACTTTTGTATTCATAGTCTGGGTCTCATCCCAAACACCTCCTAGCTATGTGTGATCTAGTGTAGCTTCCTCTCTTGTCAGATGAGGTTAGAAATACTAATGGCACCTGGTTGCCATGATGGTTAAGGTGAATCATAGATAGAAAACACAGCCACAGTACAGGCACACGGTGAGCACCTTCTAAATGGTAGCTACTATCAATATTGATTACTTTGTTTCTGTGGTGCTGGAGATCCTAATGAAGCCGCCCCACCACTCAGAGCTCAGTATATCTAGGGAGGGATATGACAGGGCCACCAAAGAACACCAAGGACTCTAGATGTTGTTTTCCAAAAGCCTAAGAAGACTTGGAGCAAGGCAAAATCTGGCAGAGACATTACGATAAGGGATGGGCTCTCAGCCGCCATCACCCTGCCCCACCTCCAAAATTAGAATTGCCTCCTGAGCGAAGCACCAGGTGGGCACAATGTGGAAGAGTGAGAGTGAGGAGGTCAGTGAGGTTCAGAGAGAATGAGACCAGAAGGGGGTAAATGGGCAGGAGAGAAGATAGAAGGAGCCACATGAGTTGTTGGGGTCAATCACCACTGGGTGAAAGCCATCTCCAGATAAAGGGGCCGTAAACATCCCCCAGTTAATGTTTCCGAAGATGTCTGGGCCCATTAAAGTGTCTGCATGGAGGCAATGAGAGGTGTCTGGTTGCGACACCTGAAGACACAGAGCTAGTATCTGGGGGGCAAGGCTATGTGTGTCCCAGGCAGATGGTTACACTTGTAAGAGAAAAATAATTTCTCAGTCATGATGGCTTTTTCCACTCCACGACTGGGCCAGAAAAACCGGAATTAACCCAATTCATAATGGCAAAACTTAACAATCATCAGAAGTTATTATCAACAGTTATATGCCAATAAGCTAAGCAACCTAGATGAAATGGATGCATTCCTGGAAAACTATAAACTCCCAAAATGAACCAGGAAGAAATTGACAACCTGAATAGACCGATATCTAGTAACGATATTGAAGCAGTGATCAAAAACCTCCCAAAAAACAAGAGCCCAGGACCTGACGGATTCCCTGGGGAATTCTACCAAACTTTCAAAGAAGAAATAACACCTATTCTCCTGAAGCTGTTTCAAAAAATTGAAACAGAAGGAAAACTTCCAGACTCTTTTTATGAAGCCAGCATTACCCTGATCCCCAAACCAGGCAAACACCCTACCAAAAAGGAGAATTTCAGACCAATATCACTGATGAATACGGATGCTAAGATTCTCAACAAGATCCTAGCAAACAGGATCCAACAGCACATTAAAAAGGTTATCCACCATGACCAGGTGGGATTCATCCCTGGGTTACAAGGATGGTTCAACATTCGCAAATCAATCAATGTGATAGGACAAATCAATAAGAGAAGAGAGAAGAACCACATGGTCCTCTCAATTGATGCAGAAAAAGCATTTGACAAAATCCAGCATCTGTTCCTGATTAAAACGCTTCAAAGTATAGGGATAGAAGGAACATTCCTGAACTTCATAAAATCTATCTATGAAAGACCCACAGCAAATATCATCCTCAATGGGAAAAAGCTCACAGCCTTCCCGCTGAGATCAAAACTTAAAAGAAACAAACAAACAAAACTATTTTCTTAAGCCCCAGTCTTTCTGAGTCTTACCTGTGACCTCAGAAAAGGAACATAATCTCCATGGGCCTTAATTTCTGCATGTGAGAATGGAGGGCTGGAGGAAGGTGATCTGTCCATCTCTGAAATAATTCTGGCTATAGGCCTAATCCTTACATGACTTGGGTTTCTAGGTGTGATCTTAAAGTCTTTCTAATAGCCCCCTTTCCCCCTGAGGAGACTGAGGTCAAAGATAATAAGGAACCTGCCAAACCCAGACAACTTAAACATGGCAGAAGTGGGAATTGAAAAGCGACCTAACTGACTCTGAAATTCTGGTCTTTTCACCCCAGCGCCCCTGCAGCCCTGTGGCCTTTTCAGACTCAGGAAGTGGTAGACCCAGAGGGACACTAGCCCCATCCTGGAGCAAGGCTGCCCCCCTCGTTCTCAAGGGGGAATATGTCTGCTGTGCCTCACTCTCACGCAATGTAAGCAGACTCATCTGAGCTGCACAGGGCCATCAGGATGCCCAGGACACCCAAGAAGACACCAGCAGTGGCAGGAGAAACCTGTGACATCCAGCACTTGTCGCTTCCTAGTTTCAACAGAGCAGAATGATTCTCTAGGTGTCCCTCCTAGACCTCTCTTCTGCCTTTGAATTTATAGTTCCATACTACCGAGCAAGGCTATGGGTTGTGAAGCCTTCTCATAGTAAAATTAAAGTGTGATTTTTTTTTTCTTAACAGAAAAAAAGTGAAAAGACCTGTCACTAACTAGGCAGGTGACAGAAAATTGACAATTCTTCTAAGCTTCCACATCCTTGTTTGTGAAAGGGAAGATGTCTCCATGACAGTTGACTGAAAATCCATTAAGGGTAGAATAGATGCCATGTTCAGATGGAATGGCCTCCAAGAGAGTCTCCACATATATGTGGGACCTTGGCGATTTATTGCAGCTGCGTGTGGGGGAGGAAGTTCTGACCAAAACTGAGTTGTTCAAACAGAGGGACATGCCTGATGCGGGCTCTTATTCAGCGCCTTTGTGCCCACAAGTCAATCTCTGCCACTAGATTATGAGCCTTGAAACAGGGGATCAAGTGGATTCCTGTCCGTGCCTCCTATGACCAAGCAGTGTCTACAATAGAAGTTAAAGTTCCATCAACATCAGATGTGATCATAGGTCTCTGTCTTCAGGGCCCAGAATCAATGGACCCAGAGGAATCACCGCTGAGGCCTATCTTGCTGCATTTCCAGGCACACCAGTCCCTTCTTATTCTTCGCGGGGCTTCACGGAGCCCATCGCTCACCACATCAGTCCTATTCACCGTGGCCTCTTTTGTGAAGTGAGACCCATCATCTTGTGTAATTAAAGCCTTCTCCAGTATTTTTCTCCCCAGATGTTTGAGAATAATAACTCTGGGAAAGCACAGTGTACGAGAATCATTGCTATCTCAGCAATCTAGGGCACGCAGAGAACAAACACAAATATTTCTGCCTCTCACCATAGCTAGGATTATTTTTGGTATTGAGCACTCAGGCACCAAAACCCTATTAACGAGTCCTCTGAAAAGTCAACCCCAACAGCAATGGTGTGGGCACGGAAGGACTTCTGAGGACTGCTGGTCCAGTTTCCAGAATGGCTGGAGGAGGACGAAGAGAAGGCACTGAAAGAGGCCAAGATGCCTAAGCCAGAGAAGGTGGGAACTGTATAGAACATTGGAGACCATCTCGCCCCACTGTGCCTGGGGATGGTATGGTGTCATGAAAACCAACGGGGAGGAACATTCCATAGGAGGGCAAGTAAGCAGCACTGAGTACTCAGTATGTTGTCATAAGGTCAGAGGGAGATTTGCTAGTCTTTTTTTTAAAAGATTTTATTTACTTATTTGAGAGAGAGCACAAGCAGGGGGAGCAGCAGGCAGAGGAAGGGGAGGAGGGAGAAGCAGGCTCCCCGCTGAGCAGAGAGCCCGACATGGGACTCAATCCCAGGACCCTGGGATCATGACCTGAGCCAAAGGTAGATGCTTAATCAACTGAGCCACCCAGGCATTCCCAGGGAGATTTGCTAGTCTTGAGAGGGGCCACAGTTTGGGGGCAGGAAGGGCTAGTGGGTACCCTGAGGCACACTGCTTAATCCTGAGCCTTGGTTTTCTCCTTCATGAAATAGTCATAATCTCACTTGTCTTGCAGGGCTTCTGAGAAGACTGAATAATGTTAAAACCCATGTAAACTGTAAATCACTAGCCTGAGAGCATTTGAATACATTAACCAGGTATTTCTTTGTTAGGCACAGCTGACTCTGTAGGCAACCACGAGACAGTAAGTTCATTAGCCCCAGGGATGACCTAACACAGTACGACTTAATTTAGCCCTCTCTGTCTCCAGATGAGATCAGCTACTTTTTTTCACTTAAGAGACTGTACGAAGCATTTTGAAATTGTTTAGAATAAAGAAACAAACTCTGTATGTGATGGCTAGATGATCGCCAGTCAAGGGGTCTAGGGTGCTGGTAATATTCCAGGTACACCGAGGTGCATGTGCGCGTGCACGCGCACACACACACACACACACACACACACACAGAACGCAGTTCACTCCCTGGAGGGATGACCTCCTCAGATGCAAACCACGCCCCCCCACCCCCCCACCCCTGCCACTATGCCATCCCAAGTCTGGAGGCAAGAAGCTGGATTGTTTCCAAGATAGGTCAGTGAGTCCAGTGTCAAAAACCCAACCCAGGGAGGGTGAAGAAGGCTCTTGCAGAAGTCCAAACCAGGAAAGCAGAAGAAGTATCCCCCCAGTACTTTGAGAATCTAGATTTCTTCAAAGGGGCTCCCATTCTGCTCCAAGGATAATAGGGAGTATAATTCAGTTGCCAAATGACCTTGGGCAAGCACTTCCGGGCTTTAATGGCATTAAAGCAGGAAGTGCTAACTTCCCTTCTGTGCTGGCAGAGGGCTACCACTCTGCCCCAGGACACCAGGACTGCCCACTCCACTATTAGCTTCTTGTGGACCATGTTCTATCTTCTCGGGGATTTCCACCCTGGACTCTGTTTATCTGTAGTTTATCTTCCCATAGATTTTACCCAAACTGTTAAGAGACCAGGCTATGGTATGCCAGGTCAACACATACCATCATTTTGACACCAAAAATACTTCTCCATCTGTGCCTTCCTCTCCATTCTGAGACCACTGGCAATTCCAAGGCTACACATCATCATCTCTCTCCTGGACTATGTCTGCTGCTTCCTAATTGTCTTCTGTGCTGCAAGCTCACTCCCTCTAATCCATTTTCTACAAAGACATCCAGAGATATAGTTCCAGAACAAAAATTTAATTATACAATTTCCATGCTTAAAAGCACCATATAAATAACGATTAACTCCAGGGTCAAGTCCCAGCATGCCATATATAATCCTCCATGATTTGGCCTAACTCCCCAGTTCCCCCACTATCTTGTTCTCTCTGTACCCAAGGCTCTGCCATCTTTAACTCTCTGCATTCTCAATCAAGCAAGAATACTCATCTACTGATACTTCTGGCTCAAATGAACAAATCAACATTTAGTAGGGCAGAGCAAATTTCTTTCTGTCCTCATTAGTTCCAGAAGTTTAATGTTAAGGACCACCTTCATAATAGTGAAGAGAGTAGTTCCAGGGCTCTCCTCCCCCCCACCAACTGCCTAATCCCTTCTCCTATTGTGCTCTGATTCCTGTCACCAGCAGTGGACACCTCTCATTAAGGCTCTCAAGCCTGCCTATTGGACAACTTGGGCTTTAATGTCAGTGAACTTCAGAGAGCCTCTTAGTGGTAACTTCCATTAAAGATGAATGGGACAATGAGCCTCACGCTCCTTGGAGATGAAGTAGGAGAACGGAAAAGTAGGTGCTGGTGAGGAAACAAAGTAGAGATGGGGTGGGCATTTGAGATAAACCAGCCCAGTGCTAGAGCATGGACAGTAACCTTCACAAGATGCATGCTCTGTTTCCATCATACCCAATGCTCAGCCGCCCAGACAAAGCCACAAGAGCTATTAGGGGACCTAACCTAGGTCACATGACCACGTCCTGGCTCCTAGTCCAGAGAAGGGCTGCCTTCTCTAGCATCCCTTTTTTCTATGCTTTCCAGATGCCCTGAAAGGGGTAATGGAAGGACTCCTTAAAGACCAGGCATGGGACAATCTGCTGAGGGCCAATTTTGGCCACCCACTGTATCAGCACTTTATCTTACCTGATCTTCACAACAGCTGAACTAAACATGCGTATGTCACAGTCCCTTTTACAGAGGAGGAAGCTGAGGGTGGATAACTCAGTGGAGTTTACCCAGCCAGTGGGTGGTGTAGCTGAGATACTGCTCCACCTGTCACCCTCTCCAGCACACTTAATTTCTCCACGGCAGACAGCGCCTCCTGCCCTGCAGTAAAGCCCCATTCCTGGACAGCTGAGGTGCCACAGCCTCCATCCTGTCCCACCTGCACTTTTCAAAGTATTGCTTTCAAAGTTCTAAGACAGAGGGTAAGGCCAGGCCACCCCCTTACCAGCTGTGAGAGAGCTTCTCCAACCCTCCGTCTCAGGAGCAGACTTACACATCCTGAGGGAAGTTGTGAACATTTAGTGAGATAACACTGGGAAGTGCCTGGCACCCTGGAGACTCAGCAGATGAAGATGGTCAATCACAGGACGGTGCGTTTCCCAGGCCCTGGGACCCTACGTAGCTCACAATGGTATCCCCAGTGATTAGCACTAAATAACAATTTGCAAAACTGAACAGGACTTTCTAGAGACCAGTCATGGCTGTGGGGCTCAGCCTTATCCTCACAGTCCCCTTAGCCAAAAAGCACAGCTCAGCATGGTTAACCCAGGGCAATGCAGAAGGGCTTCCCACACCCCTTCATTCTTCTACAGCAACAACCACTAAACAATAGGGGATATGTAATCATTCCCTGCAGATGTACAGAAGACCATAAGGGTGGACCTTGGGCTCTCCTTTTGCCCACAGCCTTCCCTTGCAGTGGTTGCTCTCCACTTTGTGTTCCCTGGAGTCAGAAAGTTCCAGCTGTGCTGCCCTTCTTGGGTCTCCCCAACTTTCTGGTGGACTCATGCTACCTAGGTGTGGCCTGGATGTTACCATAAGGTGTGTCACCCATTGAGTAGCTGCTAGCCCTGTAATGCCTGGCAAGACAAAATCTACAATCTGGGTCAGTGGTTTGTCCCACCTCAGTACATGACATGTAACCAAAAGTTAATGAAATCATCACTTTGCTCATTAATTAATCACAGAACATAATACAAACACAATTATGTCAAAACTCATTGTTTCCAAACCCTTCCCTTGTTCTTAGATAAAATTTCTCCCTTCAAGAATAATTCCATAAGATTTGAAGGCTAAATACTTCCTAATAACAGCTCTATTTCTTCAAAGAAAAGGAAGCCAGACCCCTGGAATGACTATCACAATACATATTTTCAATCTCACCTACTTCATTGCACACACCATAAATTATCTCCCCAAGATCCATTTTTCTCTTTAATAGACTTATCTTGAAATTTATTATGCAAAAGATTCCATCTTCAGTACAGTCTTCATCTCATGTTGCATTGTAGGAAGAGCAGTGAGCAATTTCAGACCGTACTTAACCTCTGTGAGATGCTGATCTGTGGCAGTGTCTGTCCCAGGGAAAGAAAAGCATCTTCCTCATTTTCAAGGACATCATTTCAGACTGAACCTCCCCAGTGCCTATTTACCATCTTATTCAAGCACTCCTCTGCAAAGCGTCAGAGTGCAATGCAGAGAAAGCTGCCCAGCCAGGCTCTCATGCAGCCAAGTTCCAGAGGACAGGCTCTGAGCCACAGAGAAAGATGGCAGCTTCTGAGCCCCACATGGGCAAGAGAGTATCTCATCATGGGCTGGACCACAGGTCTCCAGAAAGCCCAGGTGATACATCTCCAGCCAGACACAGAGTCTGAAAGAACACAGCTTACCTCGTGTATTTATTGCCAGTGTGAAGAGAGGGTCTCAGAAAAGCCAACAACTTCAAGTTACACTCATAGATACAAGCTTTTGAACCCAAATTACCTTTAATTTGGGGCCACTTAATGCCTTTCATCAACTCCCATTGTCTTAGTTTAACAAATGGAATCATAAATTATGCAATCGACAGCAATTGCACTTATTGGCAATTAGAATTCATTCGTCAGGGCTCTGCCTATGAATAATTAATACCTGGATAACCTTGATGGAGCAAATGCACTTTGGTGGGGTATACTGAATATTTAGGAAGTCTCCATTTGTGATCTCCATTTTGGATTGAAATGATCAGTCAGTAAACCACTCCAAACACCATTCAACCCAGCAAGTCTACAGTGTTATCAGCTAGAAAAAAAGAACCAAGAGACAAATAATTCCAAAGGTTGTTTGTAGCTGGACACAAAGCAAACAGAAGTATTTTATAAATATCCAGTGGACAAAACTCCTGTGTGGTTCTGGACCAGTCTTGGGAAACTGGGTTTGGGTTCAAAATTTTTCCCACCCATAAAGGGAGAGCACAGAGACCTGTGACTCTTCAGTTCTATTTTGGATTTTAAATTTTTAAAACACTCTAAGAATTCTTAAGCTGTAGTGCAGGCATTCCCAAGAAATCTATAGAGATTATGCTGAGTGAAATAAGTCAAGCAAAGAGAGTCAATTATCAAATGGTTTCACTTACTTGTGGAACATAAGGAATAACAGGGAGGACATTAGGAGAAGGAAAGGAAAAGTGAATTGGGGGAAATCAGAGGGGGAGATGAACCATGAGAGACTGTGGACTCTGAGGAACAACCTGAGGGTTTTGGAAGGGAGTGGGGTGGAGGGTTACGTGAGCCTGGTGGTAGGTATTAAGGAGGACACGTACTGCATGGAACACTGTGTTTGGTGCATAAACAATGAATCTTGAAACACCAACAAAATAAAATAAAATTTTTAAAAATCTATAGATAGGACTGTATCTCAATATATTTTTTTTTCTTTTTCAGCCTATTGTTTTTACTTTATGCACTTAAAAACAGTATTCTCTAGAAAGATTCATCTCCTTCACTAGTATCTACAAGATTCATGGCACAAAAAATGGTTGAGTCCCAGATAAAATGACACATATATGTGTATCGGCATGACATACATAAAAATGAGTCTTGATCAAAACAAAGGGAAAATATGAGATACAGACTGTAACTCCTCAAATAGCAGAGCTGGGAAGGCCTTTTTCAAGCTTTTCCTACCTTCTATCTCTAGTGGAAGAACTCCTCCCCAGCCTACCAGGCAGGCTACAATGCCCCCTCACAAACACCCCCTTGTATGATCCATTTAGCAACTTTGTAAGAAGACTACCTCACTATCCTAGTTCTACAAGTGAAATTGAACCTTCAAAAGAGTGAATGACCTACCCAAGGTCATACACCAACAACCAAAATCTCCTGACTCCAACTCCTTGCTGTAGCCCCTTGCCATGTTAGTCATCAGCCTTGGATATACACCATGAAATAAAACTTTATCAACAAAATCTTGAAACAAGATTTATGATTGTAGAAAAATCAAACCCAATCTAGATGTTCTATAGTGGAGGAGGCAGTGAATGTTTCCCGTCATGCGAAAACAGTCCAAAATGACTCATTTTCCAGGCAGAAGACAGAAATTCCCAAAGCCACCCTCAGGACTCCATCTGAGACAGAAACGCGTGTTCTGAGAGCCTAGAGCCACCAGAACAGAAGGTAGTGGAAGAGCTGAGTCACTATCTTCTATAGATGCAAAAGAAATGCTTTTGATTCTCAGCATTTCTGTGATGTGTTTCCAAAATAAAGCCTCAGTCAGAACTTTTAACTTATGAGAAAATGAATTTTAAGCTCTCATTTCTTGCTGAATTCATAGGCTATGATATCCAGAACCGGCTCCTAAGAAATGAAGGGATGTTATTACCCATAGAACATTTCAACTCAAAGCACAGAAGGAGAATTCAATTCAACAACCTAGTGGCCGCCTACTCCTGAACAGTGAGTAAGTGCCAAGTACTCAGAGAAGCACCCTGAAAGGGTGGTGAATAAGACTGAAACTTATAGGCAAGGAGGGAGATAAACACCTTAAAAAAAAATTACTGCATTTCAAAACAGAATTTGTGAGGCTGTAATGCGGGAACACACAAGGAGAAAGAGATCGATGCTCTGAATGACAAAATATACCAAGGCTTCACGGAGGAGATGGATTTGGGATCTGGGAAATGTCCCTCAGATATATCCCCTTATCTCCATCACCATCACCAGGTGAAGTACGAGAAGGGTATGCAGAGAGAAGGAAACATTCCAGAAAAAATGTATAGCATCCATGTAAAAAAGGGAAGGAGGTGTTCCAGGCAAGTATAAAGAAAACACCTGGACTAATTTAAGAAGGACCATGTAGAGAAAAAAAAAGAGTGTGAATGGTACTTCTTTGTTGACAAGAAACCAATGGACACCTTCATAAAATCTGATTTTTTTTTAAGAAAATTCACTCTTGGGGCTGGGCCTCAGAAGAGCTGAAAAATTAGAAGCTTAGTAGCCAGTTAAGAGGCTAGAGAACACACTGAGCCTCACACTCAGCGGGAGCAGGTACATTGTTACAGAATTGTTCTGAGTCCAAAGCGGACTCCTAAAAACTTTAATTAAGGTATTTCTTAGAAATCTCATTTGATTTCAGCAAAAAGAGAAAGTGGATGTATTGTTATCTGATACTCCTCAGAAAGATTCTGAACACAGAAGAATAATGCAATAAGTAAATAATTCTCAATAATGCTTAGAGAATTAAGCTAATCACAGGAAAACTCAGGCCCTAGTTATTTTAACAGTTACATGACTAGTTCACATGGAAAATGGACTTTAGCTGAAGTACACATGGCATGTCTTAATCCTCAGGTGAGCTAATCCTGGGTCATTATTTTGTAGAAATATTTTGTTGAGTCAGACCACTCGGCCTACAAATCAGTTCTCAATGGACAAAAAAAAAAAAAAAAAGGCGGGGGGAGGGTAGGCACGGGGAAAGAGAAAGAAGAGAAAGAGAAGGAAGAAGAAAGAAACCCAGGAGGCACCCATACACGGAGAGGGAAAGGCAGAGAAGATGGCCTAGAAGGTTAATACAGGAACAGAAGTCATGAGAAGCAAAGCAGATGGTGGGGGTTTGTGGGGGGAGAGAGAGGGAAGAACGGCCATCTGAACACTTACAAGCTGTCAATTCCGTGCTGTCATCCAGCTCCCTCCCCTGTTCCTGAAGAAGGACAGACTTATAAAGGGAGGTTGTGTCCCTTGTTACATGGCCTACTGGAAAGAATGCAAGTGTGGCACCGGGGAGGGGTCAGCGACAACATGGAATGAGCTAGGCTAGTTTTACTTCCTTTCAGAGAGTAAATTCTTCCAACCGTTCTCCTTTCCACTCATGCAGTGAGCGCTCTACAGAGGTATTTATCAGGTTCTGGGCAGAGTAGCAATCTCTGGGGATAGAAATAGATGAATGAATGAACAGATGAATGAATGAAATGATCCATCTTGCAGGCACCATATTAGTTTTGCGTGGGTTCTTGAACATCTCCATAGAAAGAGGAAATCTCTGAAGGATCAGACAAGAACGGGTGATCTGATTGATCTCTGGCTGTGTGGTCTTCCACAAGTCACATAAGGTTTGGAACCTCCATTTCCTTAGCTGCAAAATTAGATAAGAAAAATGTCCAGTTCAATTCATAGGGTTGTTGGGAAGACCAAACGAAATCATTATAGAATAAAATGCCTTGTGATCTCTAAAGCACAAGAACGTGATTCTGTTATAATGAAGGGAAGAACTGGAAGCTTATTTTGTGACCACTGAATGTAATTTAAGTTGGAGGTTGATAGTCACCTTGTATTCTTTGAAGAAGGTGTCGGTTGATTGAATTAATAATGTAAATAAGATGAGGGAGGGGAAGTAGGCATACTACTTAATTGTCTCTAACCACAATTAGTGTGCTAATTATGAATCTTATTTGGCTATTCACCAAAGCAAGGTCCTTAAGGACAATGTTATTCTTCTTGTTCTAGGTAGTTTGCATATTTAAAAGAAAAGAATTGCTTTAAAAAACAGACAGTAATTCATATTTTTTTGTTATTTTAGGCTGCCTTGCTCACCCAAGGTCCCCCATCCCCAAACTCCTCGAGGATGGATCAATGAGCTTGACAAGTGGGACTTGGACATGAAGACAGGTGACCAGCAATTCATTGGTGCATTGGATGCTGTAAAGAGAACTACTCTGAGAACAGGGAGCACCGGCAGGGATTCTGGGGCACGAACTCTGGCTGAGCAAGAATTTCACTTGGGACCACAACAAAGTGGCAGCATCCCCTCTAAGGAGACAGAGAGGGTGAAAATGGAAAAAGCAGAGCTTCTGAGAGCCCATCACCAGACTCTCCTCTTGTGAAGAACAGGAACTTGCTGCTTCCCATTAAGGCCATCTTCTAACCCCTCTGACCCTGACACCCAGCCCAGATGCCTGGCTGAAACTGCAAACGGCAGGGTAGAAATGGGGCAACCAACCAGAGTTATTGCTGACCTTCCTGCTGTGTTCCTTCTTGGACATACATTACAAGCAAATTACATGTGAGGGGTATTTTACAGACTGTGAAGTATTTTCCCTACATTATTGCATTTGATTCTGACCACAGTCTATGAGATACGTTTGATTAGCCCCATTTTACAGAAGTATAAACATGACACTCAGGGAAATTAATTGGTTTGCTGTAATTCATACAGCTGTTAGTAGGACTATACTTTTTTTTTTTTTCTCCCTGAGCCTGCCTCCATCAACTATGCTCTCTTCTGAATCATTCACCCCTCCTCTCTGCCATCTCCTCCATCCCCTAATGCTAGAAATAGAATCAGTTTTCTTCTATCTTTTTAACATTTTTCAAACATTGCTAAATTATATATATATATATGTTTATATATATATTTATATATAATGTTATGTGTGTATACATATAGATACATATATATATATATCATACAGCATTTTATATTTGTTTACATCCTACTTCTTGTCTGTAAATATTGAAGATGTCATGGGTGCCTAAATGGCTCAGTGGGTTAAACGTCTGACTCTTGATTTCAGCTCAGGTCATGATCTCAAGGTTGTGAGATCAAGCCCTGTGTCTGGTTCCATGCAGGGCATGGAGCCTGCTTAAGAATGTTTCTCCCTCTCCCTCTGCCCCTCCCCCCACTCGCTCTCTCTCTCTCTCTCTCAATAAAATAAAAAAAAAAAAATTTAAATATTAAAGATGTTTTGCAACAAAGATGCCCAGTAATATTAATATGGATGAGGAAATTAGGACTGTAGTAAAGAGAGATTGCTACTGACTAAATATGATGTATTCTCTTTATACATGTTTGTGTACATGCATATATTTCAATATATGTATGTATATGTACATACAATTTATACATACATATTTCAACGTGTGGGGTGTGTGTGTGTGTGTATGTGTGTGTGTGTGAGAGAGAGAGAGAGAGGGAGAGAGAAAGACTGTACTTGGTATGCTGGTAAGCTCTCTATATAACTTGAACCTGAGCTTCCTGGGAGTCAAACTGAAGATAAGCAGGATAAATTATACAGCTTTCATTAGGGGGATGGAAAAAGCAGATTAACAAATTGGTGGAAACAAAATATTTCCCAGTAATGAGCTCTACAGGATATTTCCTACATTGTTTTACATATATTGATTCTCCCCAGGATCTCTGTCATGTAATAAGAACCTTTTGATATTTGGTAATGAAATTCCTTTGTGTGGGCTCCAAAACAGTTACGCCTTTGAAAAAATATTAGCCTGCATCTAAATGTTGACTCCTTATCTCCCTTCTCCCATGTAGATCTAGAATCTTTCAGCACTTCCTAATCTCATGATACCTAATGTCTTTGGAAATGTGAGTAAAATCATCCTCAGAATGGTACTACTCTGATGGAGTTTAGTCAAATTTAAATATTAGAAAAAAAAAGCAAACAAACAATCAGCAATCAGGAGATTTGATTTTAAAACTCCAGTATGTGGGTTTTAAAAAAATGTTTTACACAGATTTTGCAAATTGCAAAATATATTTATTCATAGAAAATTAGGGATTATGTAGTCATCTCAAATTGTATTAAGAATTCAATTCTTTTAATAAATTCAGTTTTCAGGGTACCTGAGTGGCTCAGTCAGTTAGGCATTGGACTCTTGATTTCAGCTCAAGTCAGGATCTCAGGGTCATGAGATCAAGCCCTGCACTGGGCTCCACAGTGAACATGTGGAGCCTACTTAGGATTCCCTCTCCCTCTTCCCTTCCCTCCCACTTATGCTCTCTTTCTCTAAAAAAAAGATAAAAATAAAAATAAATAAATTCAGTTTTCTGCAAATAGCCAAATTGATCATCTTTTAATATTACTTTAATGCAAACGTAGCATGATACACCTATGTAAGAGTTGTTAAAATGTAGTAAATTTAGGAACTAGTGGTTTAAATTCCCTCCTGGTGCAAACGATGATTCTTGGTTGGTTTATTAAGACCAGAAGCTTCTATTATAGGTGGAGAAGATTCACATGGGAGTGCACTGATCTTGGAAATTTTGGAAACAATCAAGAGTTTTTAATAAATACATGATATTAGAGCTAGGGGCCTCAGTAGGTTAAACATCCAGTTCTTGATTTCAGCTCAGGTCATGATCTCAGAGTCATGAGGCCAAGCCCCACATCAGGCTTCATGCCGGGTGTGGAACCTGCTGAAGATTCTCTCACTCCCTCTCCCTCTAACACTTGCATGCTTCCTCTTAAAGGAAGGAAGGAAAGAAGAAGGAAGGAAGGAAGGAAGGAAGGAAGGAAAAAGAAAGGAGAAAAGAGAAAGAAAGGAAAGAAAAGGGGAGAGAAGGAAGAATGAAAGGAAATTCATGGATATTAGAATCCTAGTGGTGTTTTTATATATAAAAGTACATTAATTTTCTTACATGAGAAGAATTTGGTTTTGGAAAAAAATAAAGTCAATTTCCATCTTGGATGTCAAACATACAAAGAGAATCTAAATTAGCATATATGTCTTTTTTCTTTCCTGATGCACACATTTAAACTTTGGTTATAACTGAGAAGAGATCTCTCAGTTATCAAGAGTGAAGCATTGGGGCGCCTGGGTGGCTCAGTGGGCTAAAGCCTTTGTCTTCAGCTCAGGTCATGGTCCCAGGGTCCTGGGATCAAGCCCCACATCCAGCTCTCTGCTCAGCAGGGATCCTGCTTCCTCCTCTCTCTGCCTGCCTCTCTGCATACTTGAGATCTCTGTTTGTCAAATAAATAAATAAAATCTTTAAAAAAAGAGAGTCAAGCATTTCTAAAAACACTGTTGTCTTCAGTTTTCTCAAGTAGGCAAACCATTTCCTGAGACACAATGTCATAGTATGGAAAAGGTAAAGAATCAAGAGTCAGCCTGGGTTCCAGCGGAGCCAAGCTACCTCAAGAGATTTAATATACCTTAGCTTCCTATTCTTCAAAACATCAATAATATGTATCAACGTGTTATTCTAAGGGTTAAGCGAAATCATGTGTATAAATTTCCTAACACAAAGTAGACATTTAGTAAATGAGAATTATTTCCCCTTTCAGTTTTTCTTCAGGAATAGCTTAAGGGTCATATAGTTATTGAACAAATGTTTATGGAATATTTGGTCTCTGCACATACTGTTTCAAGATTTGAGGATGTAGCAGTAAATATGATTGGATCTCTATATAAGTTCCACACTAATGAGTTGTGTTATTAGTGAGATTTCTGGAGCAACCAAGACCATATGACTCTACCTGTCCCAAGACAGCTGTTTGCATCCTGGCAGAGTAGTAGAGAAAACAAAACAAAACATAGTCAAAGATGAGTAAAGCCCAGCTAAAATTTTAACAAACTTTTAAAGCTATCTATAGGTTGGCATGACAGATTAACATTCTGAGAACCGGTAGGCACAGAGTGAGATGAATTCACCCGCCGAATCTTTCCAATGGATCTTCACAGAATTCTCAGGGATAATATGCCAAACATTTAAGGACAGGCCAGGAATGCTGAGAGATCAGCCATGAGGTGCACAGTGCCTTCTCCACATAAAGTCGCCACATTTAGAAGCAAAAATAGGACAAGCGAGTTAAAAGAAAGGCACTACTGGTTTTCAGGCCCCAAACTGCTTGAGGAAATGCAAGACATCTGAGAGAAATGCAAGGCATTTGAAGGCTTCAGAGTGAAGTGAAGCTGCCCTCAGAAGGCTTGGGTAGGCCAGCAAGGAAAAATATTTCTTTTTTTTTTTTTTTTTTTTTTAAAGATTTTATTTATTTGACAGAGATCACAAGTAGGCAGAGAGGCAGACAGAGAGAGAGAGAGAGGGAAGCAGGCTCCCCACTGAGCAGAGAGCCCGATGCGGGACTCGATCCCAGGACCCCGAGATCATGACCTGAGCCGAAGGCAGCGGCTTAACCCACTGAGCCACCCAGGCGCCCCGGAAAAATATTTCTTTAAGCCACAAAAACACAACTAAGAGAGAGTCCCTTAGCAAGCCATCAATCTTAGAGCCAAACTATAAAGCAGAGTGTTTTCATACAGTTTGGAAAGCTGTTAACTCAGTTGTAATCCATAAAAAGATCTCCACTGCTGTGGCAGTTCCAGAGCATAAATCCTGCTGAAAAGAAAGTCTCAAGCCACCTTCAAAACAGCTAAAGCCTTCAGTGAGCGTATTGAATCAAACTAGCCACTCCAGAGACCCAGGCTCAACTCAATGATGGGTCAAATTGATGTAGGCCTTCACTCTGTAAGACTGATAGAAAGAAGGATGTGTTCCTTTCTGAGGACACTGTTTGCGTCTATCTGTTTTTTATACAAAATGTCTGCCATATAACCAAAAATTATAAGTACATTCAGAAGTAAGAAAATGTGGCCCATGGACAGTCAAGGAACCAGTCAATAAAAGCAGAACCAGAGATAGCCCAAATGATGAAATGTCAGATTGTGTTTTGAAAGAAGGATAAAAATGCTAAAGATCTAGTGGAAAAGATGTCTCACATGCTTCAAGAACTGAGTGATGAAAGAGATAGAAACTATTTTTTTTAAACCAATGAAATCAGTAGAAATGAGAAATACAATATCAGAAATGAAGATTCAACATAAGGCCTTAGAATCAAAATGGACACAACAGAAGAAAGGACCAATGAACCTGTAGACCAACATCAAGTAACCAAAATGAGCCTTTAAAACAAGATTGAAAAAAATAAAAATAAAAAACTGACCATTTGAAATCTATAGGGAATATAAAAATCTCTAACACACATGTAACTATTGTCCCAGAAGCAGAAGAAAGAAAATAAAATGTCCAAGAACTTTTCAAAATTGATTAAACAGATTCATAAAGCCAATCCCAACTAGAATAAATACAAAGAAAACTACATAAGACATAAGTATGAAAATATGTGAAGCTGAAGATAAAAAGGAAATCTCACATGGACCTCAAGCAAAAAAGAACAGTGATATAAATAGAGTTGTCTTCTCCTTAAAAACAGCAGAAACTAAAAAAAAAAAAAAAAAAAAAAGAACAATCATAGTATTGAGAAGGAAAAAAGAAGTTGTCCATCTAAAATTCTATATCCAATGAAAATATCCCTCAAAAATGAAGACAAAATTATAGATATTTTTATTCACATAAAGTTAAAAAATAATTGACCTTCAACAAAAAGGTAAGAAGTTTCCTCAGGTTGATGGAAAAATTAAACCAGATGAAACTTCAGACCTATAAGAAAAAATAAAGAGCACAAAATGGTATATAAAAGTATTTTTTTGTTAGCATCTTGAAACTATTTTGAAATGTTTTATAAGTTATTTACGGTTTAAAATATAAGGAATAACAAGACACTATGGCCTAGTATATACAGAGAAAAAACATAAAATAAGAAAAGCACAAAAACCAGAAAGGTGAATAGAAATATATAGTTGTAAGGCTCTTTAATGTATATTAAACAGTATAATTTATTTGAAGTTTAACTTGATAACTTAAAGATCTATATTGCAGTATCTAAAGCAACCAGGAAAATAAATCAAGAAGACATATACCTAAAAAATCAATACAGACTTGTGCTTCTGGCCAAAATAGTATAATGACCAGGATATTCCTTTCCATTTGGAGCAATTTAAAAAAAAAACTGGACAAAGTATATGAATCAACAGTTTTCAGACAACGGATAGCAAGCAGTGCAGGAGATTGATCCTTGAAACAAACAAATTGAGCTCTACAATTGTCCCACTTAAACTCTGGAGAAAATTTCCAGGCTGCTGTACAGGTGGGTGATCTCTGAGAGAAATGCAAGTCATTCCAAGGCTTCACAGAATAAAGCTTCCCTCAGAAGGCTCGAACAAGACAAGAAGAAAGACGGAGTCTGGAGTCTGGAGCTGGAATTCACAAGGCAGACCTCCAAAAAAGATCCTAACAATGATGCAGACAATGATCAAGTATGATACTGGCTTAAGGATAGACTGATAGATCAATAGAACAGAATGGAGAGTCCAGAAATTAACCCACACATATATAGAAAACTGATTTTCGTAAAGACAACTGAGTGAAGGATAGACTTTTCAACAAATGCTGTTGGAAACTCTGGCTTTACCTATATAGAAAAAAAAGTTACCTTTGATCTATATCTCATATCATATACTAAGATTAGTTCAAACATGGATTTTAGAAGAAAATTATGACTCAAAACTATAAAACTTCTTATAAAAAATTGAATAAAATATTTGCTACCTACACATATCAAACTGACAAGGTCATGAACAAGGAAAGACTGAAAAGTGTCACAGGTTGGAAAAGAATAAAAAACAAAACCACTAAAATTAAATAATGTCCTACACTGGATCTTGGAACAGAAAAAGGACATTAGTATAAAAACTGGTGACATCTCAATTGTCTTTAACCAATCGTATTGTATCACTATTAATTTCTTAATTTTGACTCATTTACTATGGTTATTTAATGTTAATGTCCAGGGAAGCTGGGTGAAGGTTGTATTGAAACTCTCTAGAAGGTTGTCATTACAACTCTCCTATAAATATAAATTTATTTCAAATTTTTAAAAAATAAAAAGTTAAAAAAATGAATAATCTTAAACCAGTAAATTCAACAATTTGAAAGGGAAAAATTCCATGAAAACACATTTTTATCAATGACAAGGATAAACAATAATTGTAAGTAACTACACTTCTAATGAACAAAATTGAATTTTTATTTAAAACTTTCCCACAAAGTTGCTGAAACTCATTGCTGAATTCTATCAAACATTTAATGAAGAAACAATATTAATCCTATACAAACTTCTTCAAGAGTATATCTAATATTAGATATTGTTCATATTCATAATCCTCACAACAACCTCACATGGTAAATATTACTATCCTCATCTAATAGAAAAGAAGCTTGCAGTTCAGAGAGCTTGGCTAACTTAAGATAACACAAGTAGAAATACGGAGAGGTGGGGATTCAAGTCCTGATCTAATCTGGCTCCTAAAGCCGTGTTTTCTCCACTACACAGCACTGTCTCCCAGGGCAGTCTAGCAACGGAGATGGAGAGCAAGAAAATACAATCCAATGTACTATGTGTTACAATAGAGACAAATCTTACAGGAATGAACTCTTCCTGGTGGAGTCCTAGATGTCTCACGGAAGAAGTGTCATTTGAATCAGGTGTTATTAATGAGGAGGAGCTCACCAGCCTGTGAAATGGACATGTGGAGTGTAGAAAGAATGACAAGGAATTAGAATGGTCTGGAATAGAGTTTGTAGGAGATTTAAATTACCAGAGATAAGATTTGATAGGTCACTTGGACTAAGAAATCTTGTGTATGTTAAATGAAGGAGTTTATATTTAAGTTGCTAGGTCATGGGGAGTCCCTGAAATGCCTGAATAATGGTACTGTAGTTATTTTGACATTGTGTGGAGGCTAGATCAGAGTGAAGAGGTTTTAACTGGGAAGATATGTTTGAGCTCTATTTCAAAAACCCACTTGAGAGCTAAGGAAACCCAGGAATGGGACCATATGATGGAAATGAAATGATGCAAAGGAGTGAATAAAATTTAGGGCAGGAACTTGATAGGACTTACTAAATACTTGGATAAATGTAGAGATGGGAGAACGACTCCCAGTGTCAGGCTCACATGACTGCAAATACCAGATAATATAAGAAAAGGAACAGGTTAGCATGGGAAGATGTGGATTAGGAAAGCTGGTCTTCCTCTTTTGTTCATCAGGGAATGGATATGGGTGCCCCTTGTCCAGTGCTCCAATTTCTGACTATGGCATCCTTTCTTCCCACCCCCACCTCCCAAAAATTAACTGAGTTCTGATGAAGGCTCAGTATGATGTTAGATCCCTCCCTTCAGCCCATCAGGCTTCCTGATGCCTCACCTGTAGCACAGTCCTGCCAACAGAGGATCACATTTGCTCTCACACCGACCTCTCACCTCTGTTTAATTTTTCCCTGCTTGCAGCTAAATCCAAGTGTGGCAGAGGTTGGCTGACTATTCATCAAATTAGTTTTCCTTCCCTCCATGCTCACAGCTGGAGCACACATCCTTAGCCTCCCTTGACATTAGGCGTGGTCATAGGATCAGGTCATATGACCAGATCTGGCCAGTGAAAAGTGATAAGAAGTGATGGGTCCCACTGCCAGACCTGCCCCTCAAGCCTGCACAATCCTCTACTCTCGTTTCCCCCAATCTGCCAGTTGGAGGTCAGTGCTCAAGGTGACTTCAGAAACCACATGTTGAAGAAGCCAGACCCTCCATCTACCTGGATGACCACACAGAGCAGAACCTTCTCTCCCTCCCTCACCTCCCTGCTACTACCACTGTGATGTTATGTGCTATCAGTAAACTTCTACTGAGTTCATCCACTGCTATTCCAGGGTTTATCTGTTAACTAAAACACCAACGTTGCAACTCAATAATGGACTATATCCCATTTGTGATGCGATCCAGGCTTCTGGCTAATGACAGTCTTTAAAATTCCATTTATATAGAAACTATGACCTCATTTCACACATAGTCTGTTGGATAAGGAGCCTAGGTCCACAGGCTACTCAGGCAATAGAGCTTCAACCTCCAAATTCCCCTTAAAGCTGAGTTCTGGGCTAAAGCCAGTGTCCCTGGAGACCTCCCTTGGGGGCTGAGAAGGGGCAAGTGTAGAGGTGAGGAAAGCCAACTGGATGTTTAGAAACATCACTTTGACTAGGTCTTGCACACAGTCTGCTTTCTTATAATATGCCTCCTCACTCAACTGGGGTCATTTGTTCCATTTTTTGGCCACCAAGGGAGAAATAAGCCATAATGTCATAGAACAGGGAAATGACAGAAACCGTATCTGTCACTTAAACTCAGCTGCAAAGAGATTGAGAGCAATGGCTTTTATTCTTTATTCTTTTCTTTCTTTCTTTTTTTTTTTTTTTTGGTAACTTGTATTAAAGTACAAAAAAATTGGGGAAAAAAAGTACACAGTTCTTAATGTATAGCTCAAGGAATAAACTGAAGACCGGCTCAGCACCCAGATCAAGGAGAAGCACATCACCAGCACCCAAAGCTTCTCTCCACTGCCCCTGCTTCCTGCCCATCTATTCTCCCTAGAGCAGTCACTCCTCTGACTTTTCACAGCATAAACTCATTCTGCCTGCTTCTGAGCTTTACGTAAATGCAAGCATTCAGGGTGTGTCCTTTTTGTCTCTGGCTTCTTCTGTTCAACATTATGTTTGCATGATTCATCCACATAGCTTGTTCATTGTTATTGCTCTATGGCATTTCATCATATACACGAACCGTATTTATGTATCCAATCCCTGGGCCACTTGGATAGTTTCCAGTTTGGGGATATTGCAAAGAGCGCTGCTTTCAACATTCTTGTACCTATCTTTTGGTGAATGTATGTCAGTTTTTCTGTTAAACATCTACTTAGGAGGGGAATTCTGGGGTCACACATTATGCATTTGTTCAGTCTTTGTAGAAATGATTGAACAGTTTTCTAAAATGGTTAAACAATCCCATGTGCTTTGTAATCAATGTCCTGCAAATGATCAGGGTACCAGGAAATTGATTAATTAATTTAGATACCTATTGAAGCTGAGCCCCCTGTGGAACAGCCAAAGGGAGCCTAGAGGAAAGTGTCGGCTCCAGGGGTCTGAGGATCAGGAGAAAAATCTAGACTGGATGCAGTCATTTGATAAGGGGAACAGGGAAAGTCATAGGGTCGGATGGAATTTCTCAAGGATAGTGTGAAGCATAGAAAACCAACAATGATGGGAAAAGGTCCTGGTGCTAACGAGGAAGGCAGGGGAAGAGGAGCTGGAGCAGGAGAGACTAACAGCGAGCAAGGGAGTCATATGGGAGAACTGAGTTCCACCTGCGCTCTTTGGAAACTGACAGGGTATTTAAGGATACTGATTATTTTATATTTCTTGAAATTCACTTTGAACAAAACTTTCTCCAGACTGTGCACTCACTCACTCTGGTTTCATTACTAATTCCCCTGCTTCTTTGCTGCACATTCAGTGCAAGAAAAGGCTATCCAAAGAGAAGAAATCGCTTCTGGCACTTTTCCTTTTAAAAAAATTCAAACACCTCATTAGATTGGAGCTGACTTTAGATAGTGTTCCCCATGACAGCTCGACTTACCAGAATGTAGTTTAGCAGCTTCATGATACAGGCAGTTCTGAAACCTACCAGACCAACAATTTGCAGCAGGTTCCCTGCTAACCTCGGTGAAATTCTCTATAACATCACTGATGCAATCCATTAGTTCGGATATTTAGCTGGTGCAAATCCTTGAGCCTCAGAAGTCAGCGTGGCTGCCACCCTTGAGATTGCTGTCCCTCCTGGGGACTACAATAAGCAGAGAAAGGAGAAGAGGGGGTGTATAATTACTAGGGTGACCTCCTGGGTGTCACGATGAAATTTAAGCCTTTCGAGAATTCAAAGATTAATGAATTATGGTCCCTTCCCTCAAGGGATTGATGATTGAATGAAAGAGAAGGCAAACACAGAATTAGCTCTAGTACTGTGTAGAATGGGATAAATACGAAAAAAGAAGCATAAGCAGCAAGCTATGAAAGTACATAAGAGAATGCCTCCCTGTCTAAGTCTGAGTGATAGAGACAACCTTCCTAAGAAAGTAAAAGTAGCTGGAAAAATGAGTGAACACTACAAACAGCAGCAGACTGAAGGCAGAGTATGAGAAATGCCGAGATGTGAAAGTACGGACCAGCTATCCCTCCAAAGAGCCAGCGCTTTGTGTGGTGAGACCAGTGGTTCTTAAAGTGTGGCCCCCCAGCAAGCAGAGTCAGTGTCACCTGGGAACTATTTAGAAATGCAGAATTTCAAGGCCCCATCTCTGACTCACTGAATCAGAAATGCTGGGTGTGAAGCCCAGAAACATGTGTCTTTATCCAGTCCTCCAGGGGATTCTGAAGCATGTTGGGGTTTGAGAAGCCCTGGGATAGAAGGTACTGTGTGGGGGATATGGTGTGAGATGAGGCTGCAGCACAGTGAGCTAGAAAGGCAAGCTCCGGGCTTGGGATTTTATCCTGTAAGCAATGAGGAACCAGTGTCGAATTCTGAACACCTGAAGGACACAATCAGAATTGTGCTTTAGAAAGGACCCTCCAACAGCAGGTGGGTGAGGCAGGAACAAAATGAGTAATTGGGTGCAGGGAGAAAATACAAGCCTGCATTTAGAAATCCTTGTGAAAGAGAATATGTACTTCCTTTCAAGGAGGTGGTCATGGTCATCATCATCTTTATGAGAGAGTAGCTAAAGGAATACATGTTCACAGTTTAGCCCTGCAATAGAAGATCTCAGATTACTGTGCTTTCATACAAGCAAGAAAACAAAACCCTGACATTCTAGAACTTACTCAGTATCAAGCACTACTTAAGTGTCTTGTATGTTTAAACTCATATAATCTATGCATCAGACTCTATCTGAAACTGTTAGAGACTACCCAACATCATACAGATAGAAAAGGGCAGAGGGAGAGCTCATGGAACTAAGAACAGAGTGAGACATAAAAAACAACATACCAAGACTATCACAAAGTTACTTCTTCCTGCTACACCACCACGCAGTGGACAGTAAGCCTGGCTTCAGTCTTTGTGCTCATTCTGATCACAGCCCATCCCTCCAGTGGTACAGAGACATGGAGAAACAGATCCAGTCCTTAACTCTTATTTTCTCAAACCTTTCCACCAATCTGCCACCTGCCACCCAGTTTCCCACACCCGCTTCAAAATGAATCATGAATTCTCTCACTCCCTCATCCACGGCAGTGTAAGTAGACTCCAAAGTCTAGACCGGAACTGATCTTTAATACACTGAACTCCCACATTGAAATCCCTGATGCCTATTTTCATTTTCAGTAGCCTCCTAATAATTCTATGACAGAGATCGATGGGACCTTGGAGATCATGTGGTCTAAACTCATCTTCCCTCCCCCATTTAGAAACTAGCTCCCAGAGAGAGGGAGAAATTACCCAAGGCATTCACCGATCTCTTTGTTCAGAACTTTCTATCTGTTTCTACCTCTATCCCATAATTCGTTTTGTGAAATCTTCTTGAACCATCATTCAGCTCCTAAAACAGTGCTTGACATGTAGTCAGTACTTGATAAATACTTTCTGACTGAGTGAATGAAGTTCTCATCAACCAATCCTACCTGGTACTCTGCAGCAGACTTGCTCAACCATCCTCAACTCTCCCTCTCCCTCTATACTTTGGAGTTTAAATGATCCCTCCTCCCAGCCACTCCTAGCGACAATCCTATTACCTGCTCTTTGACGTTACACTGGAAAGGACATTATTTCATCCTTCAAATTAAAAAATAATCCATGCACTCATTTCTATATAAAAAATATTATCTCTACTTTTAATAACCATGGGGAATGTGCAAGTGTTTTTATTATTTTTTAAAGGAAAGCAATTTTATTATTTACAATGCCTACAGCAAAATCCGACATCCTGTGACAAACACATGCCCTGGGACTGAGACTGTGCATTGAGAAATACTACGTTTATCAACTTGTTTACTTGTAAGTGAATGTTTCTAAAGGGCCTAAAAACTCGGTTTCTGTCAGGGAAATTAAACTTCTTTGTTGGCAGCGGTCGAAACACTTGTTCATACAACTCCATTATTTGACCTACCAACACTCATTACATTAACCCATTAACTGGAATGTTCAGAAAAATCTTCTCATTTATCCTACTTCCTGGGGAAACCAAACTAAGTTCTTCTCTGATTATAAGTCTCTTCTACTTTGAAAGCCTGGAAGTGGGTTTGGATATTCCAGAGTAATTAGAATCTAACAAAGCGTAAGTTGAGCAAGTTTTTCTTCCATGATTTAAGACTTGGTGGGGCCTCTGCAACCTAATTCTGGATATCTTTTAGCTTTCTTCTTCTTTGTTTTCTTATTTCATTTGATCAAACAATATTTCTGAGCAGGTATTATTGGCCAGACCCTGGGCTGGAGACTCCTAGAGCCACCGGAGTTCTACACCCACTCCATGCTCCCCTTCCCACATATTGGTTAGGTTCTAGATGGTGGGGTTGTTGACAGAGAACCTGTGGAGAGTCACTACCCTGACTGCCTCCCACACTGAATCCAATAGGAAGGCAGAATGGTGGGACACCTGCTCTTTGAAGATACTCAGTTGAGATCAGCCCGGCACACATTTCCTCAACGGGTATTATGGCCAAACCCTAGGCTGTGGCCTGAAGATGGAGAAGACAGACTAGACTTGTCCTGAAGGGTTTAGTGAGGGATTTGGATGAGTAAGTAGATGATTAACCCTTGATATTAACAAGAAGGGAGGTCATGAGGTTCCCCAGGAAAAGTACCTAATGTAGACTGCCGAAGTCTGGAAACTTCTAGTGTGGAAACAAGATCAAAGAAGTCTTGCTGGGTGGACTGGCAGAGATGAGTAGGAGTCAGCCAGTAGAAAAGAGAAGAGCAAACTGTGTGAGCAAAGACCTGAGATCTATGAAGATATTTTTATTTGGCCTTGAAAAATGATGTTAAGGACAACAGTCACAGCAGCGAAGCCATCCCAGTTATTCCCAGCAGCAAGGTAACCTTCCTTGCCCCCGTAGATTTGTTCTGGGACAGCATGGGGGTTGAGGGGGTGGAACCCTCTCCAAGGGTGCCAACAACACTCGGGTTATTTTTTGCCTGTTGAAATGCATACAGCTGCTACCACTGCAGGGGCTCCTTTCTTATTTTACGGATTCTGTAATGCAGGTTTTCTCTAAGTGTAGTATGAGGACCACACGCCTCGGCATCACATGGCTACATTTTTATAAAATTTAGTTTCCATTGACCATCACATGTATGGGCTGAACCAAAATCTCTAGTAGTGGGTGCAAGAATATGAATTTTTCAGCAAGCATTCAGCTGAGCATTTGCACACAAGAATCCAGTAATTGCTTACAGTAACGTCAGAGCAGGGATTCTCAATCTTAGTGAACATTAACAATACTTAAGGAGCTATTAAAACTAAATAATGCCTGGGCCCACCCCCAGATTTTCTGACTCACACAGCCTTGGGAGTGAATGGACACTACATTTTTCAAAGCTCCACAGGTGATTCTGATATTCGGCTGGAGGTACTCAGTGAATAGTTTGAGACTAAAAATGGAGAAACAACACACCAAAATGTGTGTAACATACTAAACGCAGGACTTTGAAGGACATTTATGGCATAAAAGGAGTGTGTTAGAAAAGGATGAAAGGTCTCAAACCTGTGATCTAAGGTTTTATTTTAAGAAACTAGAAAAGAAAGCAAAACAAATCCAAAGCAAGCAGGAGAAAAGGATCTATAGATTCAATGCAATTTCAATCAAAATCTCAACAGGACTTTTATAGAAATCAACGTGCTGATTCTAAAGTTTCTATATATGGGGCGGGGAACCAAAGAATCAGACATTATTTTTTTTAAGAGACAACAAAGTTGCAGTTCTCATAGTACCCGATTTCCAGACTTACTATAAAGCTACAGCAATTAAGGCAGTGAGGTATTGACAAAAAGATAAACTTATAGATAAATGAAACAAAATAGCCAACATATATGATCAACTGATTTTCTTTTTTTTTTAATATTTTATTTATTTATTTGACAGAGAAAGATCACAAGTAGGCAGAGAGGCAGGCAGAGAGAGAGAGAGAGAAGCAGACTCCCTGCTGAGCAAAGAGCCCGATGCGGGGCTCGATCCCAGGACCTGAGATCATGACCTGAGCCGAAGGCAGCGGCTTAACCCACTGAGCCACCCAGGCGCCCCTGATCAACTGATTTTCAACAAAAGCATAAAGTCTATTCAATGGACAAAGAAATGTCTTTTCACCAAATACCACTTGGAACAATTGGTTATCCATGTGCCAAAAAACAAACAAACAAACAAACAAAAAACCACAAAAACAAAACCAAAAAACATCACTATTCCTATCTCCCAACACATACAAAAAATTAACTTATAATAAATCATAAATCTAAATGTAAAACCTGAAATTATAGGAATTCTAGGGGAGGGATGCCTGGGTGGCTCAGTTGGTTAAGTGTCTGCCTTCAGCTCAAGTCATGATCCCAGGCTCCTGGGATCAAGTTCTGCATGGGGCTCTCTGCTCAGAGGGGAGCCTGTTTCCCCCTCTGCCTACCTCTCCCCCTGCTTGTGTTCTCTCTCTCTGACAAACAAATATATGAAACCTTTTTAAAAAATCTTGGTGACCCTGGATTAAGTTAAGAGTTATTAGATACATGTTAGTTCACAAATGAACCTCCATACACGGAGGACAAGGACAGACCACTTTAGATCGGTAAGGGACAAATTCAATAAACAAGGGAACTAATATATAAGACCTGTCTTGGGTGACCACAAGATGAGTAGATTCCTGCCCCCACCAGCCAGAATCTTTAAAGTTTACTTAGAGGCCTTAAGTGGGTTCAATAATGTATTCAGCCCAGACGGTCTCAACAACACCTTCCTCTCTCAAGGCCATGTCCTTGAAACTACTCCTAGTGTGGGAATGGTGGGCAGCACATATATTCCAAAGATAAGGGAGGGAGTAAGGAGCTTCTGACTTCCTGGGTCCAGCTCACAGATCAACTAGCAATCATGTCCTCTTGATGGCGTCCTCCAACAATATATCATCAAGAACACAATCCATAAAAGAAAAATTTATTTTTCCCTCCCTTCCCCTATATTCATCTGTTTTATTTCTTAAATGCCACATGAGTGAAATCATGCGATGTTTATTTTTCTCTGACTCACTTATTTCACTTAATCTAATACCCTCTAGTTCCAGCCATGTCATAGCAAGTGGCAGGATTTGATTCTTTTTGATGGCTGAATAATATTCCATTGTGTGTGTGAGAGGGTGGTATCTCATTGTGGCTTTAATTTGTATTTCCCTAATACTGAGTGATAAAATAAATCAAAAACAGAGAGAGAGACAAACCATAAAAGATTTAATTCTAGAAAAATGAGGGTTGCTAGAGAGGAGGGTGGGTAGGGGCATGGGATAACTGGGTGATGGGCATTAACAAGGGCACTTGTAGGAGTGAGCACTGGGTGTTGTATGCAGCTAATGAATCACTAAATTCTACCTGTGAAACTAGTAATATACTCTATCTTAATTAAATTGAAATTAAATTTTAAAAATTTTTTAAAAGAAAAAATGATTCATTGAACTTCATAATAATTAAGAATTTATGTTCTTCAAAAGACACTTTGAAGAGAATGAAAAAACTAGTCACAGACTGAGAAAAAAGTTGTAAGTTACACTTCTGTTAAACGGCTTGTATCTAGCACCCACCAGTCAGAACAGCTAAAATTAACAAGTCAGGAAACGACAGATGTTGGCGAGGATGTGGAGAAAGGGGAACCCTCCTACACTGTTGGTGGGAATGCAAGCTGGTGCAAGCCACTCTGGAAGACAGTATGGAGGTTCCTCAAAAAGTTGAAAATAGAACTACCCTATGACCTAGCAATTTCTCTGTTAGGTATTTACCCCAAAGATACAAATGTAGCAATCTGAAGGGGCATGTGCACCCCAATGTTTATAGCAGCAGTGTTCACAATAGCCAGACTATAGAGAGAGCCTAGATGTTTATCAACAGATGAATGGATAAAGAAGATGTGGTATACATATGTATACATGTAATGGAATATTATGCAGCCATCAAAAATGAAATCTTCCTATTTGCAATGACACGGGTGGAACTAGAGGGTATTATGCTAAGCGAAATAAGTCAATCAAAGAAAGACAGTTATCATACCATCTCACAGATATGAGAAATTTGAGAAACAAAGCCGAGGATCATAGGGGAAGGGAGGGAAAAATGAAACCAGATGAAACCAGAGAGGGAGACAAACCACAAGAAACTCTTAATTTCAAGGAAACAAACTGAGGGCTGCTGGGGTGAGGAGGGTTGGATAGGGTGGCTGGGTTATGGACATTGGGGAGGGTATGTGCTATGGTGAGCACTATGAATTATGTAAGACTGGTGAGTCACAGATCCGTGCCTCTGGAACAAATAATATATTATATGTTAATTTAAAAAAAAGATGAAGTAGAGTGACTGAAACATTCACGCACTAATGATGGAGATATAAAACGATACTGCCACTTTTGAAAGGAGTTTTGCAGTTTTCTTTAATGAATAGATTTTATTTTTTAGAATGGTTTTTATATCTATAGAGAAATCAAGCAGATAGTATAGGGTTCCCTTCTACTCTTGCAGCTAGGTTCTGCTATTATTAATATTTTACCTTAGTATGGTGCATTGGTTATAATTAACAAATCAAATACTGATATATTGCTATCAACTAAAGTCCACAGTTTATTCATATTTCTTTATTGTTCACTGAATGTCTCTTTTTTAAATTATTTTTTAGGGTCCTATCTAGTATATCACATTATGTATAGTTTTCATGTCTGCTAAGGCCCCTCTTGGCTATGATAGTATCTCAGAACTGCCTTGGTTTTTGACCTTGGCTATTCTGATTATAGGTCAGGTATTTTGTAGGATGCTTCTCTGTTGGTATTTGTCGATGTTTTCCTTTTCTTTAAAATTAATTAATTAATTTTTGAGAGAGAGCATGAGTAGGGGGTGGGGCAGAGGGAGAAGGAGACTCCAGGCTGAGCAGAAAGACCAATGCCAGGCTCAATCCCAGGACCCTGCCTGAGCCAGAGGAGGCAGACACTTAACCGACTGAGCTACCCAAGGGTCCTGTCTGATATTTTTCTCATGATTAGACTGAGGTTATGGGTTTTTGTGGGGATAATCACAGGGGAAAATGCCTTTTCATCACATCATATCAAACCTATATACAATCACATTATTGTCTACTGTTGATTTGACCTCGATCACCTGGCTTATGTCGTGTTTCTCAGCTTCAAAATGACTTTTGCTACCGTCTCCCATTTTCACACTGTACCACTTTGGAGGTAACCACTATATACAACCCATCCTTCAGGAGTGCAGAGTTAGGCTTTTCTTTTTTACAGTGGAGTAGCTATATAATTTATTTGAAATTCTTCTGCATGGGAGATTTATCTTTTCCTCCCCACTTACTAATTTATTCAATCATTTATTCATATTAGTATAGACACCTGGATATTTCTTTTGTATTTTAGGTTATAGTCCAACACTGTTTTATTTGTGTTGTTGCTCATACTGTCCCATCTTTGGCCACTGGAAGGTCTTTCAGTTGGCCCTTATTCCCCTTGGACATATTCCCACCAATGCACCAAGCTCATATATATTATTATATATTATATATTTCCTGCTCTGGTCTTACAATCAGCCATTCATCCAAAGAGCCTGAGTTCCTTTTATTAGAGATTGGTATTATAAATCAAAATCTGGGCACTAGGTGGGTGGATTTTTTTTATAGAGTTAAATATTCATTCACCATATGACACAGCAATCCACTTCAAGGTATTTACTCAAGTAAAATGAAAACTTATGTCCATACAAAACCCTCTATGTGAATGTTCACTGTGCTTTTTTTTTTCATTTTATCACCAAAATCTAATTCAGTTCAAACAATCCCAAATGTACCTCAGCTAGGGAATTGATAAAGTATGATCAATCCATACAATGTAATACCACTCAGCAATAAAAATAAACAAACTAGTTATACACAGAACAACATGCATAATTTTCAAAGGCATTATGCTGAGTATGAGAACCCAGACCCAAAAGTTTATACTATAGATTCTATTTTCTTAAAGACTTATTTGAGAGAGAGAGAGAGAGAGAGCAGGGGAAGGGGCAGAGGGAGAGAGAGAGAGTCTTTTAAGCAGACTCCATGCTGAGCTTTGAGGCTACCATGGGCCTCCATCTCATGACCCTGAGATCATGACCCTGAGATCATGACCTGAGCTAAAACCAAGAACCGGACTCTTAACTGACTGAGCCACCCAAGTGTTCCTACTATAGATTCTATTTATGCAAAATGCTTGCAAAACCAAACTATAGCAACAGAAAACAGATCAGTAGTTGCCAGGATCTGAGGCTTGGGTGATTGCCTACAAAGGGGTCCAGGAGAATTGTGGGGGGAATGATGAAATTCTTTCTGTTTCTTATTGTGGTCGTTATGTGACTGAACACACCCATCAAAGTCACAAGAGATATGCACTAAAAAAATAGAATTTTTCTGTGTGTTAATTACACTCTAATTTTTTTTAAAGGGAGTAAAAACTGTAAAGGAACTATGTATTAACATGTGGAAAAGCTTGTGTTGCAAAGAAGTGAAAATGAAGAATGTATCTTGTGTTCTGAATTCCTGAAAAGTGCCTAGGCATAGGTCCAGGGATGAAAACTTGAGCACAATCACAACAATTATCTTTGAGGGTAGGATACAGCTATTATTCCTTTTTATTTCTTTATATTAACATTTTATGATATAAGTTTATAAGGATAGAGGCCAGGTTAGTGAAAGGGAAAGTGTCAAATTCTCCATAAATTTGAGGGACCTTTTCAAATGGGGTCCTGTGGCTCCTTGTGTCTGATTCAAGCATGCGCCCCCTGGCTTCTGCAGGGCACGCAGCGTAATTCAGCTGCTTGTAAATGCAACAAAAGCTCTGTGAACAGACCATCTGTTTCAGGAATGTCCATCAGCTGAAAATTTCTTCAGTGGGGTGAAAGTGATGCTATTCTTTCCTTTTATTCTGTCCCTAACCTTCAGTGGTCTTCTCTGTGTTGACAGAGCACTTGCTGGTCTTTGTTACAACTGCTGATGAAGTCCGGCTGTGTCATGGTTGTGACCACAAGCCCAGGCAAGCAGATGGAAGATCGTGAGGCTCTCTTTCACAGTTCACTAAATCAGAGAAAGCTGGCCCATGCTTAATATCTCACCAGCAGGCATTAGCGGAACATGAATTTGCATTTTTTTTCCTCTGGGATCAGTATTTAACGGTACATTTTAATATCTAACCTTGAGGTGATCCACATATATCTGTTAAATGGAACTGGAAAAGCACCCATGTATTCTTACGCCCAGCCAGGTTCAGGTTGTAAGCTTCTAAATAAGAGATCTGTGCAACTCCCTGATCAATACGTACCCCGGGCAACCCTGCTCTACTTCTTTGTTGTGAACCACCAACAATCATTAATTAAACATCAACTATGGGAAGTAATGTGCTTGTCCTGAAGAAGCTGCATAGGATTAACAAAGTAGGTGCTGGCCAAAGGAAGCCCATGGTCTAGTAGGGGTATAGACAGAGTCACACACACACACACACACACACACACACACAATCTGCCACAAATATGGCTTGCAGGTAGGAACAACCAATGCCTAAGTGCTAGAGAAGGGCTCCAGGAAAGCCATCCCAGAGTTGTGCGCTAGAGTAAGAAACCCAGTCAATCAGGTAGGTTAGGGCCTGAGAAAGTGGATTGCAAAGAGTCCTGATGCGAAGTGAATACATTCTGCCTCATCTTTTGGGCTTAGAATGGTACTGAAGTGTTTTAACAGGCTCACAAGCAGAGCTGTAATTTAGGAATGTTATTCCAACAGCCTGAGCTGGATGGATTGGGTGGATAGCAGAAATGAAATTTCAATCCAACCATCAGAAGATGAAATTGCAGAAAGCTCTCAGAAAACCAAAGAATGCATAAAGTAGGGGCATGAGGTTATACCTTACAGAGAGAATTGCAAGTGGTGAGAGGAAGGAAACAATGCTGCCATTTGTGGGGAATTGCATGCACACCAGTGTGACCAGAGGGCAGAAGAAATGCAGGGAAACACGGAAGAGAAGATGCGCTGGGTCTTTGGAAGTTGATTGTAAAGGGATTTAAATGTCATAAAAAGAAATGTGGACTATTTAGTGGTAAGAAGGGGTCATTTGAGGCTTTCCAGCTGGGATGGGGGTTGGGCATAGCTGAATTGAACTCTAAGACAGTTCACTTCTTAGCAGATGCAAAATGAACAGGACCATGACCTTGACCTTCTCACAGCCTGATGGGGGTTGGCATAGCCCTGAGGTTGCACCCATCTCTACATTTTCAGTCTAGCCTAAAACTTTCTGCTTTCTGTAATCACCCATAAATTATGCCTGACTGGTGGAGCTAGCCATCATCCCCATGCACATTAGTCTGGCTCTGGGTGGGAGGGAAAGTCATTTGTAGGAATTATTGGGCCAACAGGAACTCATGGGCTCAGGTGGTCCCAGTCCCTAGTCACTGAGACCAAACCAAGTCTTGCTCTCCCAGTTGCTGATTCTGTCTGAGACAGATGACCACATTCAGAGGATGCAAATTTTTGCCTGCAAAGAACCAAAACAAAGGCCATGGAGGAGTGAGGTAAACAGAATGCAGGCACCCTTGACTTCCAATAGTCTTTGGATTTGGGGGACGTTGTTACTGATGGAAATTCTAAATCACAGAAGGTGCAGGGCTGTCGACAGGGTATGTGAGCACCTACTCTGCAATGTATTATTTCCAGTGTGGGACTTGCCCATATTTAAAAACCTTTTATGGAATCTATCTAGAGAGCAAAGAATCCTCTCCCAATTCACTTGTTTCCTAGATTTGAGTTTTTGCTTATTAGGTTTTTTTTAAGTAATGAAAGATGTGAAGGAGTGTACATTGTAAGCTATGAAGCATTTCTGAGAGAATGAAAGATGACCTAAATAAACGGAGAGATCCACCATATTCCTGGGTCACAAGACTCAATATTGTTAAGATTTTATTCTTCCCAAGTGGATCCATAGATTAAATACAGTCTCAATCAAGATCCCAAGGAGGTTCCGGTTGTTGAAAGTGACAAGCTGATTCTGAATTTATAGGGAGATAGAAAGGTGACATGCCACCCTGAAAATAAGGAACCACAGTGAGGGGCAAACAAGTGTTTATTTAAGATCAAAGAATTGCAGTTCAGGGACCTCAGCTTCAGCGAGAAACCCAAATAGTGCCTCACCTGGGGGGTGAAAGCAAGGGGATTTTTATGAGAAAGAGGAAGAGGGGCAGTCATATGACTTCCATAAAAGAGAAAAACTACTGTCAATTGATACTAACACGCTGAGCCACTTTCAGCTACACATTGATCAACAATTCTAGTGGTGTCAACAAAGGAAACCATTCCTGATAGGAATTTATTACCTATCTTGTCTTCAGAAAATCCACAGCCAACAATCTTATGATCGATTGGGATGCCCACTGCCCTGCCCACTTCAACAACTGTGTAAAACAGAGGCTGTTTGGTGCAGTCCAAAGGTTTTGGACCAGTTCAAACCAAGGCAGGTAAGGCACTTTCTCTGCAGTGCCTGCTCTGGCTCTATTTTGAAATAGCTCCAGTCATGGCACATCTACCTTGAAAAGAATAAAATGTGGCATTTACATCATCTGATTTCGAGACTTATCATAAAGCTATAGTTAAGACAGTGGGATGTCGGCATAATAACAAACATCTAGATTAATAAAATAGAACGGAGGGTCCAAAAACAGAGCCACACATGACAGAGACAAAGTGAGAGATATGGTTCCTGCCTTCAAGAGGTTTGGTGCCTACACAAAGATTCTGAGCATGTCGAATATGATGGTTCAAAGTAACAAATGCCACTAGAGCCCCAGTACAGGGTTTCTAACTCAACTGAAGAGATCTAGAAAGTTTCCCTAAGGGAGGTGGTATCTGGGCAGAGTCCTGAAAGATTAAACTGTATGCAAGGTAAAGAAGTAAGGGAACGGCCTTCTGGGTGGAACATTCTGGAAAGGACAAGAGGCACTAATGGGCATAAAACAATCTGGTAACTACAGATTATTCCACATACGGTGGAGTGTAGAGATGAGAGACCAAAGGGGAAAACCAGCAGCCGCATCATGATAAGCCATATGAAATACCACAGGTAGGTTGGAATTTATTCCACAGATGATCAAACCATTGAAAAATTTTTACACACACCTGTGATATGATTATATTTGGATTTTGAAATATCAATCCATATAGAAGGATAAAAAACAAACTCGTTAAATTGAGAGTCAAGGTAGTAAGACCGGTTAGGGTGCTATTAAAATATTCTAGATGGAACATGGTAGAGCTTTAAGCTAAGGCAAAGACAATCAGGTAGGGAGTATAAAACAGATTGGGTAGGTATTCAGTCACAACTGTGAGGATGTGATAACTGATTAGCCTCAGGAGGGAAACTAGTGGTGGAAAAAGTGGGAAGGACTTACATGGTTTTCTCCCCATTGTTTTCTCTTGGGTGTAACAGAAAGTCTCTGAGCCAATCCTATTCAAGAACAGATGCTGGTAGAAAACACAAAGACAGGCATCACGCCCCACTCATCCAGCACAATGTCCCACATCAGCCACATCATGTCCAACTGACATTTGCTCTGCCTGCCTAGACCCTTGGGTCCTTCTCACGAAATGCATAGCAGGGCATTTACCCAATGAAGGTACAGAATTTATGATTTTTGACTTGTGCTTTGGTTTCCATGAGGGTTAAAAGAAAAGCATGTTTAACCAGTGAAAGGAGACACTGGTCTACTCCAATCCAAGGTTCCAATTTCCCTTTCCTGGTAAAGCTGCGAGGCCCTTGCTAGTCTGCAAATGATTTATCTTCCTCAAATCCTGCCAAACTTTGGCCCAGCTCTATCCAGACACGAGACTATAAATGGCTGAAGAAATAACAGGAAAGGAGCAGAGTTGAAAGGCCACTGGGCAACTGTTTTTCTTTAGCTCTGTCTGAACTGAATAGTCAGCCAACTTGGGATCAGCCCAGCCATGTCCATGCTACCTTTTATTACTCCACGAGACAATTCATGTGACCTAATCTCAAAGCAGTCAAGAAGCTAGCCTCACCAATTATATTTCCTAGACCCACCAGTCTTGCTGGTTTATATCTTGCTAAGCCACAAAGCCTCACCGATTATATTTCCTAGACCCACCAACACGGCTGGTTTATGTCTTTTTAAGCCACAAAGAACATTCCGCTGTGCAAAGTCAACTTGTTATAAGCGTTTTTTTTTTGTTTTGTTTTATTTTGTTTTTTAAGGAAGAGGGAAGAAAGGATTAAAATCTCAGTGATCTCTCACTTATTTGCCTGGTCCCATTTTCACAGAGTTCTTTATTACTTACCAAAATCTGTATGTTTTCCTAAACTCCCAACCCCCTTGCAGATTAGAGAAGGCCATGTAACTAGTTCTGGCCAATAGGCATTGAGCAGAAGTGACATGCATCTTTTCGAAACTAATGCATGTAAGAGATGGTGTTCAACCCTCCAGTCCACTCTTCCTTTGCCAGCTGAACCAGAAGTCATGCTTTCCACGTGGTACAACAGCAAGATGCAAGAAACTGAGATCTTTAACTCACTGCTTGAGAGGAAATGATCCTAGAGGGCTACAAGACTCATGAGTAAGGGATGAACCTTCATGTATCGAGCCACTGAGACTTGGGGGTTTATTTTTATTGCACTCGAGCTGAGTTTAGTCTGACTAAGATAACGAGCAAAAAACTAAGACAGAGGCTTGGGCTTCGGGTTATCACGAAACAGCTTCAATCGCTGAGTGAAGGTAGAGCAAGAATCAGAGCCAGGTCACGGCAGAACTAAAGCCAGCTTGCCTATGTGCAGAGTCTCTGTGCTCCCCAGCCTCCTGCCACCCTGGGACTGGGCTACTCCAAATCCTTGGACACCTGTGAGCTGGGGATGGTGATGAGTAGGCTGTAAGACAGAGAGCCTGGTAGAACTAGAACACTTGGGGGAACCGGAATCTCGCCAATGCCATACAAAGTTTTTCCATGTTGTAGGAATCCTAAAACTTAAGCACGTGGTCCATGACTGGAATGGTACAGCCGACAGACTCTCTGTACCATGCAGGGCTCCAGCCTCTATGGGGATATGCCAATGGCTAAGATAGAGCCCAGTTTTGCACTGAGCTTAACATTTCAGACCCGCTGGAGGCTAAGATACCTAGGCTATAATCACAGCCTACCCGAACTGTGACCTTGGGCAAGACTCCTCCCCTCTCTATGTCTTCTTTCTTTAACTATAAGTTAGAATATTTGTATTTGATAATATCTAAAACACTTTATAATGTAGACTATCTCTGAAAGGGCTATTTGGGGGGCATAAGAAGAAATTGCAAGACTACTAAGCACAGAGCCTCTGGGCCAGAAACCGTATACAGAAAAGTCTGAATACCTAAACTAGAGAGCTTCTGAAAACCTTGGCTATGCCTCTTGACCCAGTTCTAAAAAGCCCAATAACACCACTGGTTCTTTAAACACAGTATATATTCAACATCTTCTTCCCTTTTTCTCTCTGGTTAGATATAGAAAATTCCCCTAATAAGCTGGCTAACTTTGAAAATAATCATTCCTAAAACATACTCAAAGGAAGACACTTTGCAAAAACATGAGCTCTTTTCTTATTATATCAGATAATTGGCTTCGGATAACTGCTTATCTGCACTGAATGAGAATTATGTCCTCAAGAGTTTCTAAACCTATCGACTAGTACGCTCTTCTTCAGACATTTTTAACTAAAAAATGCATTGCCTCTGTAAACTATTATGCTAGTATTGATTTTTTTTTCAGTCTATATAAAAGCTCCCTATTTCCCTGTCACTTGCTGATCAACCTGGCCTTTTTTTATATACCTAATGTCAGATTAGTTTGAAGCCCTTGCCTTGAATTTTGTTTATGCTCCTCAAAAGGAACATTCTGCCTTTCATTAAAGGATATTGCCTATGAAAATAGAGCAAGGATGGCTCTTATAAATGATCTACTACCAAAATTCCATTCACATTCGGCCTGGTGCCTTATCTTGCCTTAAGATCATTATGCAGCATAGGATGGTAAAGAGAACACAGGTCTTGTCAGACAAACCTAGTTTTTAATTCTCTCTCTCCTTCACTGTCCACATGGCGCTGCATTCCTGCACTAAATATCTCTGAAATCTGTCCCTTCCCCTTTAGTGGTAAGACCACTGCTCTAGTTTACGTCTTTATCATCTTCCTCTGGAATTGCTTCCTCATGCCCTTTAAGTGGTTCCTGTCCTGGATATACACACCCACCATCCACAGAAGTGGCATGACTTGTCTAAAATAATGAGACTCAGAGTGTGCCCTCAAATCAATGAACAGTTTCCTGGACATGACAAAGTAAGAAACTCCCGCCTGAATGGGAATCAACTCTATCACTACAATAGTTATTTAATTCAGCAGACTTTTTTTAAAAATAGCAAGACATTCTCCATGAAAGAAGTGGAGTATTGATGTACATCCTGACCCAAGCTTCTTACATCACCACTGATCACCACTTGGAACAGACTGATCTCAAAAGCCCAGGTCCCCAGTGCGATCGGTTACACTCTGCAAGGTCTGACATCTGCTTGTCTGCAGCCCCACGTGTCACCAAGCTCAACCTATTCTTTTCTGCTCCGGCAACACTGACCTGCCTCTCATTCTCCTCTTCTCCACATCCCCAGCCCCCTCCCCAAACACACCCATGAGAGCAAGAAATACACCATGGTGGGTTTCCTCCAGAAAGTCTTTCTATCACCGTCATCCTCCCCATCTCACTCCCTGCTCTACTTCTGTTACGTCTTACACACCTCATTTGCTCTACTGATAATATTACTTTATAATCATTTATTTATATGCGTCTCCTGACCAAGAAGTTAACTCCTTGAAGACAAGATCTGTATTTTACTCATTTCTCTTAGTCAGAAAACGTCACACAGCTGCTGCCATAACAAATAAACTCTGAGATCTCAGTAGCTTAACAACATTTCAGTTCATTGCCTGATTGCACAAAGCCTCCTGCAGATATTTTTAGGCAGAACATTATCCCTGGTGGTTCCCCTCCACATGGTCATTCAGGAACCCAGGTTTGCTTGCATGGGGACAAGGCTTGCTCCTAGCCTAGGATTCCTTTTCTGGCTCTTGGTCTTTCAGATTGAGATGATAAAAGAGACTGTACAAGGTACTTTAGGAGCCTGACCTGGAAGTGGTTAACATTACTGAAGCTCAAATCCATTAGCCAGAATCTAGGCATGTGGTCTCACCTGACTGTAAATGGTCTAAAAAGCATAATCACCTGAAAGGTCAGGAGGAAAAAGAAACTTCTCTATGGACACCCAACACCCAGAGGCAGGTGCTAACACTGAGCATGGCAGGGGCTTTCTGGCAGCCATGCTCAGGCTTCTTGGGCATTTGAGTCTGTCCAAGGCAGCTTCAAGAAGCATCTGCACTACTTTCCTTGCCATTTCAGGAAATAACTGGGCTCCTTGATGAAGAACTTTCGAAATCCCTCCCTCATTTATCTTTCCATTTACACTTTTCATTTCCAGCATCTTACAGAAAAAAAAGTAGAGTCTCACATTGCATTTATAATGACCTCACATTTTTTTCTGTGTTCCAGGTCCCTGGCAAAGTCTTTAAAGGTTACATCTGAGCTCAAGTAACTTCCCATTTTCTACTTGAACCATTCCCCCAAAATCTCTTGATCTAAACCTTAAATGGCACTCTTTAAACAAGCCAAAAATTCAGGACTCAAAGAGCTTAAGAAGTGTCCCTTTAAAGGAATAGTATTTAATAGTAAGAGCTAGTGAGAGCTGTTAAATAATCAATTCCAAGTTCAGAATGTTATTCCCTGGAAGAAGATGTGAAATGGGTCAAAAGCACATCACGATCTTGGGGTATGGAACAACCCATTTTAACCACTTCCATGGAAATATATTTCCTCAGTTAGAAGTTGGATCAAAGTGTTGTGTTCAGTCTGATCCCTCGTTGAGGATAATGATGACTTTAAGCTATTTGTAACCTGATGAATGTAGCATAAGGAAAACTCTCATCAAATAATATCCACTAGGTGGTCTGTAGAAGAAGAGAAACTTTACTTATAAGGGCTTATTTTGTGGAAATACAGACTTTTAAGGCTGGGGGGCACAGAATCGTACCTCTCAGATTCACAAAGAACATGTGAGTTAGCTAGGTCACCTGATTGCCCCCATAGGAACCCCTGATCTATCTCTGATGGCTTCCACACACCCCACACACACTTCAGGTCCAGAAGTCAGACCCTCATCTTTAACACAACACCCTGACTGCCATTTAGTTTTAGCAGAAGTTTGTGAAACAAAGAATTGGACCAAAGTATTTGCTTTCAGGTTTCTAGTTGATCCCATAGGACAAGCTGGGACAATCTTCCATTACACCAGCGGTCTGCCCAGCTCTCTGGAAGCCAATATTTAAATGAAGTCATTTCTATGCACTCTTCATTAATTCACCAGTTTCTGCGGTAGACTTTTGAGTGATGATTACATTCAGGGTACGGCTATAAAGCAGAAAACATACTTCAAGAGCCTATCATCTGATAAGGAAAAAAGAACATAGACACCAATAATTGAAAATCAGAAATATTTACTGGATATCGCTTCATGCCAGATATTATGGTAAGCCCTGAAGATTAAAAATAAATGAGATTGAGGGAAACCAACACAAATAAGAATAATCACATAAATAAAATTTGTGTGAACAAAAACACTAGGGAGGTATATAAGATAGTGGTAATGGTAATAGCAGTAATAAATGATAATAAAAATAATAAATAATTAGCACTTAGTAAGTTGGTATGCGATTCCAGGAAACTTTCTTAAGAACCTCATCCTCATTAGAATTTTATAAGTGAGGGACGCCTGGGTGGCTCAGTCAGCTAAGTGTCTGCCTTTGGCTGAGGTCATGATCCCAGGGTCCTGGAATCTAGTCCCACATCGGGCTCCTTGCCCAGCAGGGATCCTGCTTCTCCCTCTGGCTGCCACTCGCTCTCTCTCATGCACTCTCTCTCTGACAAACAAATAGATAAAATCTTTAAAAAAAATTTCTAAAGAATTTTATAAGTGATGGTATTATTGATAGGATCCCCATGTTACAATTGAGGAATGAAGTACAGAGAAATTAAATAACTTCTTGGAGATCACACAGCATTAAGTGGGGTAGACAAGAGTCATACTTGGCATCCTGACTCTAGAACAACTTCACAGATGAGAAAACAATTGCTTCTGTTTGGAATACGACCAGAAATGGAACCAGAGAAATGTCCATGGGAGAGACGATATTTTTTACTAATTCCTGAAGAAGACTGTACAAAGTTGTAGAAAGAAAAAAAAAAAAACTGGACTTCCCAGGGAGGGGAAGTAAGACATACAAAGGCACAGAGGCATGAAAGAGTATGTCACCATTGGAGACTTGGCTGCTTAAGAGTGGCTAGAGCTCGTGGATAGGACACAAGCAAGAGACAATGCAGAAAGATGGAGAGGAAGGGGTAGGAAGGTTTCCAAGCCTGTATCTGCCACGTTTAGGAGCTTGGACTTCATCTTGTAGGTGCTGGTGAGCTATGCCCATTCTGGGGTCCGGGAAGGGTCTGTTTCTAAAGCACTGGCCTCACCTCCAAGCCCCTCCCTTTCTCATGGCTGCCCCCCTGCCGGTAAACATTAGTTTTAGTACTTGACCGCTTCCCTTTTCTCTGTACCTTGTGAATCGCCTTTTATTCTTTAAGGATTTGTCGGAAATGAGTCACAATCTCAAATGCCTGTCCGTTGGAAGCAAGCTGAGCTTGTACTTCTTCTTCTTCTTCTTTTTTTTTTTTTTAGCTTTTACTTTAAATCAAAATGCATCGGGGTTTAGAGTAACTAAGGCAGCTGCACCTGAAAACAACAGCAACAACAGTTTATTTTATAAAGCACCTTGAAAGTATAACAAATTCAGGACTTAATTTAACAGCGCCCCTTGAGAGGTATAGCACTTAATGGCTATAGGGACTTAGAAAAGCAACCCAAAGTTCAGAAGATGACGATAGGTGTGCCAGCCAAACTTAAGGTCCCATCTACAGCTGCCTGAACAACCCCAGTGCTCTTTTTACTGTCACGGTTGTCTCGTAGTTCTGGGGCCAGCAGCCCATCTCCAGAGTCTAAGATATGGACTCTAAGATATGGACCCTGGTCTTACTGGGCGTGGACCCATCGTGCAGAGCCTCAAGGACTCCAATCACACCTCAAGCTGTGGCTTCCCCAGTCTTGGGAGGTCATCAGGATCTCTGTATCAGTCTGATTAAACACAGGATACAATAGCTCACCAAACTCTAGCTAAAGTGAGGGAGGGAGAGGTGCCATCCCATGGTGGAGCAAGGGGGAAGGGAGCAGGGAGCCGTCTGCCCCTGGCGCAGGCAGTGTTATCACGTGCTGGAAATGGACCACACTGGCGGTGATGGAACACTGCTCCCTATCAGGGCAGGCGCTCCCATCGCACCCCTGCCCTCTTCCATGTCACCGGTGCCTTCATGTATTGGTTAGACTTCATGTGGGATGTGGCTTCTGCCTTTGCTACTTTGGTCGGCATCCCCTCTGGGTGTGCGCAGACGTTACTGGGGCAGACAAGAGAACAGCTCTGCTCTGCATCTTCTGCTGGGAAATCATCTTAACTCTTTGACAGAAAATTGGTATTGTTTACTGGGTTATTGAAGACTCTTTCTCAGGGAGAGCGGAAGGGCCGTGCTGAGCAGTCAAACGGGCAATCGGCTCCTGGTTGTGTGTGCGTACATATGTGTCACACCTGAATAACAGGGTGTGAGCGGTCCGTATCCTTCGAGACGGTTTCAAACAGAAGGTTGACATAATCACCGTCATGATTCATAGAAATTATTCTCATGGTCAGGAGAGGAGAATGAATGAGGCAGGAGCCTATTGAAAGTGACAAAAAAGATGCAACTATTTGGCTGGACAGAGAAAAACTTACCATGAACTATCACGTGGTTCCTTCCACCTATAACCCAATTAAATCCATGAACCACAGGGGCCAGTCTCTAAGTCAGGCCACATGGAGGTCAACCTTCAAGAAACAGCTTGAAGTCCACTCTTGGCTTGTGTCCAACCGATGACATTTTTCCTTTCTCCTCAACTTTTCCCTGGCTTTTGCCTTCAGAGCTTCTCACTTGATAAGAGTCCCTAGAAAAATCTTCCTCTCCATCTTCTTTTTATGTTCCTTCTCTTCCTGCCTTCCCTCTCCACTCTCTCCCACAGATTTTTAGTACAAAGAGTACCCTTTTTTTTCTTGTTTGATTTGTTTATTTCTCAAGCATTCTAGATTCAGTGTCTCCACTAATTAAATGGCAAGACCATTTAAAATGGTGTTTTAAAGCAGAGGAAAACAAATATATCTATGTCAAATTGTGTAAAGCAAAAAAAAAAAACCTTTTTGAAAACAGACTGGGAGGTGGATGGTACCCGCTGCTGCCAACTACAGATTCTCTTTGGCAGAAGGAAAGTTTGAACTCGCTCAAGTTAATAATTGTTATTCAAGCACGCATTCTTACCGAATCCAAGTGCTAAGTGAACAGCAGAAAAAAGCAAATGCTGCAGGAACTCAGAAGGGACGGTATCAATGTAACCTAAAATATGTAGAAAATTTCTTCCACTTGAATCAAATCTTGTGCTCCTATAACATACACAAAATATAGTTACCTTACTTCTGTTGGCCTGAATGCTCAAATAGCAAATAATTCTTTATTTCTTGTGCTGGATTCTAAACGTAAATTGTCCTGGTAACAGAGAGCACACATCTATTTTCATTGATCACTTCCACTATTAAAGCTAAATAAAAATACATATTTACACCCATTGTTGGCATGCATGATTTTAATTCCTACTCACAAGGAGTAACTAGAATCATCTCTATTTGCAGATAAAGAAATGGAGGTTCTGTTAAGTTCGCCGGATGAGAAAAGTAACAGAGTTAAGATAGCAACCTAGGTCTTCTGAAAGCAGGCTGCGAGCTCTGGGGCCTCGAAGAACTTCATGTGGTCTCCCTACGAGACGTTCCTCGAGCCTTGATTCACTCGCAAGAGAAGCATTCGTGAAGTACCAACCACATGGCTTCAGCAATAGCAGCGGGCTTTTGGCAGACGCTCTGCGCAAAGGCAGAGGTCACCTGATCAGTCTTAGGACGTATAACTTACACTGTCTTCTTTTTAAACACCCTTTTGGCCTCTCTGTCTTAATGGCATCAAACGCCCCACAATTATAATCTTTGCTATCAAGCATAGGAAGAGAAGATTTTGCAGCTTTGCTCAAATTCTACAGAATCCCTAGGAGAAACAGAAAAGTCAGCAAAGCTTACACTGCCTAGTCCTCAGAGGATTTACAAATAAATAATCCTACTGGCTCCAGTGGCCCCCGGATGTAGCCCAGACCTACTACTGTCTGTTCTTTTATTCGACACTTGCAAAAGCTTGGGTAGTTTTAATAGGGAACGAAACATGTTGCGTTCAAAAATTCACTTCAGGACATGCCGAATAAATAGAGAACAGACTGTTTTACATATTCAGAGCTAAGCTGGAACACAAAACTCACGAAAAGTTTGTCAAATGCATCATCATTTGTCTATGGTGAGCAGCAGAACACTGAAAACAGGAAGTAATTTTTCAATTAACGGGTCACACAATACATGCCTGAGCCTTCTTAGTAATAATCACTCACAAATAATACTATTTGCCTTAATGGGCCAGATGTCTTTAGAGCCTATTTGGAACCAAAGTTACTGTATCTCAATGCAACCACATCCCCAGGGGTGAAAATGTCACTGCAGCCGATGGCCTCACCCATGCGGGCACTCAGCTGATGACATCCACACCCATGGAAGCTAGGCTTGGAAGGGCAAGGACTCTACTAGCTCACTGGAAGGAAATGATGCTGGGATGAAGAAAGGGGAAGATAGGGGGCAGGGAGAGTTGAAGAAAGACAATAAATACTTTGATTCTAAGACAGCTTCATTCCCTAAGCATCACTCAGTAATGGATTAACAGAGGCAAAGGAGTTAAAAAATCAATTCCAAATATACCAAAATGTCAACATTGTGCTTTCTCTGAGCCCCTCCTCTGCCTCCATTCCCAGAGCAACGTAAAACCTCCCCTCCCCCACCCACTTCTCCTCACTGATTTCATAGGGTATGTCAATCCAAGATCATCTTTAGAGAAAAAAAAAAAAAAATTGTATAAGTCCTTGTAGGGTGGCCAGGCCAAAATGATCAAGCCCATGATGGATGTGGCCTGTCACGCCTCTGTAAGTTTCCATGGTGCATCAAGCTGAGCCAAGCACTAGTTTATGGACAGAACTTCTTTTCAAACTTCCTCTCTGCTTTAGGAATAGGGCTGGGCTCTCTAAAAGAATGGGTGTTGTTAGAGCCTAGTAAGAATTTGAATAATTTGGGAAAAAGATCGTTCAGCCTTCTAAGGCAACATTATGGACTTCACTTCATTCCTTTCATTCCAACACCACGAGATAAAGTTCTCTATTTGTCTGGTCAGTGTAAGATTGTTGAGAATGCATAGAGAGAAAGAAAGAAGGAGAAAGGGCCAGAGCATTCACAGTCCATGTCCTCCTACCCTGAGGGAGCCACTGTCCATTCTTACCTGTCTCATGTGTTTGATACCATACTTTGCTGAACAATAGGCTTATATGGCTACTTCCTGATTATTTGTCAGTTTTAGACTCTGGCCATTGACTTATCACCATGGAGAATGGAATACTCTTCAAACCAGCACCATATGCACCTACACACATCCCTCCCTCTCCCCATCCTCCTAATACATTTGATTACACTTTCTGGTAAATTAATATTCAATTCTTACATTATTATGACCATGGGAATACTACTTACAGCTGAGACATAGGTACACCAGGAGCCCATTTCTTTTCTTGCAAAAATTTGCATTTTTCCTGGAAAAAAAAATTGCTTAGGTTTTTTTTTCATGTCTTAGCTTTTTATATACCAAGTACTCCAACCGTGAGGTGACAATCCTCCCAATGTTATCAAGTGGTCTGTCAGTTTCCTTCCACGCACACAGACACCCTTTGGAGATTTTCCTCCAGAAGGCTTACCTCTGCTCAATTCAGGGCTGGCTGCTTGCCTGCTGCCTAACGAGCATCTTGGGATCTCCCTACATGGACGTTCTCAAAATGCCCTTCCTCTCTGTTACTAGAATGCTATTTTCTGGACCAGATGTGTCTTTTTGTCTCCCTCGTTGACTCTCTCATTTCAGTAGCTCCCCAACACAGGATACATAGGCATTAAACATATAAGGCCTTGTGTATTTAAAAGTATTGTTATTTTGCCCTCACACATAGTGATATTTTGGCTGGATATAGAAATATGGAAATATCGTCTTCTCAAAATTTTGGAGTCATTACCATATCATCTTCTGGATTCCCATTACTTTTGAAGAAGTAACCATTTTGGTTCTTGCTCCTTTATATGTGAATTGTTTTTTTCTTTTTTCTGGAAACTTTAGGCTGTTTCTGAGACAATGATTTGCCTCAATATGCGTTTGTCTGAACATCACGCTGGGCATTATGTGGCCTTTTCAATATGGAAATATATTTTGTCTTTCATTTCCAATCAATTTTTGTCAAGTTTTTCTCTCATAATTTATTCTCCTCTATTTCTCTTCATTGTTTTTTTTTTCCTTTTTTTTTTTTTTTAAGAATGTCTATACTATCGATGGTGGAGATCCCAAACCAGTTCCCTCAACATCTCATTTTTCTCTCTTATTTTCCAACCTTTTCATTCAATTTCCCAAGACATCTCCCTGAGTTAATCTCCCATACTTCACACTAAATGGTGAAGAATTCGCCCACCAAATTTCTCATTCCTTTATCAAAAAACACTACATAAAATCATAAAAATTCTACCCAGAAGTTACATGTAAAAGCAATTGCCTAGTTCTGCATTCAATCAAGAAAATAATTACAAAGCTGTGTTCTACAAAGGAATATTTCCAGCAGTAATTGATTAGTCTGTCAACATGAGAGAAAGTTTTGATGCAGTAATTGAATTTTCTAGATCACTGACTTTAAAAACCAACATAAAAAAAGAAAGAAAAATGAAGACACGTATGTTGACATGAAGACACTTATGTGTTGACCTAAAACCCATTCATTCAAAAATGTTTCTATAGGTGAAGTATTTTAGGTATCCTGAAGCCTAGAAACTGCAGTGAATTTACTTATATAAAGCACTATTCTAATACATGCCTTAGTAAATATGAAAATCAATACATGGTCTTCACCTGATAGACTCTGAGTCCAAAATGATACAGAGTAAGTCCATTGTTTTTATTCTTGCTTAAATATAAAGGTACCATATCCCACTATTCCTCTAAGTTTCCCTTAGTTGCAGGAACACTCCTATTTTTTTGTCCATTCAGTCAGTCAGTCTGTAAACTAACCTTTGTAGGTCAGGTGTGCACCCAGCTATGAAAATACAAAGTTGGGTAAGAAATGGTACCTGCCTCCATGGATCTCACACGGCCTGGAGAGTAAGAGGCTAGTGCTACTCCACTAATGCTGGCCAGGAGGGACTTCAGACAGAAGCCTCACTAACCCAAGGTCAAACTCCAAAGTGTGTGTCCCTTTGTTTCTGTTGCCAGAGATGGAGTAAAAGGTACACAGCTTGCTGTTCAGGAAGGTAATGTGGTGGACCCCCACTTCGTATGCACAGAAACCTTTCCATGCACGAACATGAGGACAGGAAAAAAGGTAGAGGTCTGCCTGCCCCTGGGCCGGGGGAAGGATCAGAAATGACGTCACCTTAGGAAAACAGCTCTCATCCTAAACCTAGGATTCATGTGAGTTTCCTGCAAACACTTGTGTGTGTCCTTGGGAGACACATGAGTGTGCATCTGAACACGGATGTGTGTCCACAAGCTGTCCTCAGGTGGCTGGAAGCCCGTATCTTCACCTCACACTAGCAGAGCCTTCAAAGCGGACCTGGTTTGCCAAGATCTTTCCTCCCTCACACACCAAATTTGGGAAATGAACTGTTAGAGATCCCTTTGTCCCATGAATGGCTTATGTAAGAGGTGTTATGGGCTGTATGTCTGTGTTCCCCCAAAATTCTTTTGTTGAAATCCTAACCCCCCTGGGATTGTATTAGAAGCTAATTAGGTTCCGATAAGGGTGGAACCCCTAGGATGTGATTAGTTTCCCTCTAAAAGTGACACTAGCGCTTGCTCTCTTTGCCATGTGAGGACCCACAAGAAGAAGGCTCTCAGCAAACCAAGAAGAGGGCCCTCACCAGACACCGGATCTGCCGACACCTTGATCTTGGGCTTCCCAGGCTCCAAATGATGAGAAATAAATGTTTGTCATCTAAGCCCCCATCCATGGTGTTTTGTTGTAGCAGCCCGAACTGAGTAAGACTGAAGGGATCCGTAGGAAAGATACTTGAACGAAGCCAACTTCCGTGAGCAAAAGATGGTGATTTCCTTAAAGACGGGAAAGATACACCCTATAAAGGGTCAGAGAAGGGCTCTTTCTGTGAAAAAGGAAATGAGACAGAAAAGTAAGGCAAAGATTGTGTTGCTTCATCAGGGGAGCTCTGTGAAGGATTAATCTTTTTACTTCCCCGTTGTGTGAAGGAAGCAGTGATATGTAACATCTAGCTTTAATATTTCTCGCTATGACCTTGTACCCCAAATGTTTAGTAAGACCCATTACATTATCACTTCACATTGGAGGTGCTCTGAGATGTGAAGACGCGGAAGCATCTTGCCCACTGAGGCCTGCAGGCTGGGGGGAGCAAGGTGATGGGAGGAAAGAGATCCAAGAGGTCCAAGAGCTGAAGCAGGAAATAGTGTGCCAGATCCCCAGAGCACAAAACTCCATGTTTTAGTAATTCACACAGGATTACATGACTGCTTTTTTAAAAGAAAAAAAAAAAAGATTGTCATTAATTCAAACTTGGACCATTATAATATGCAGGCAGATAAATATAGTGGAAAGACTGTGAGTTTTAGAGTCTAATGATGTGAGTTCAAGTCCAGGCTCTGTCATTTATATTGGCCACAACCTCTCTGAACCTCCTGTATAAGATAGAATCATAATCTTGGCCTTATCTCTTCCCCAGGATTTTTGAGAGAATCACATAGGACAATAAATGCTAAAAAAAAAAAAAAAGAAAAAGAAAAAAAATTCACAAGTTGTAAAGTGCTCCACGCATTTGCATGTAGAGCTAGGGAGGGGGCGGGGCACTCCCATTCAGTATACCCTTGGGTCTGCCTTGCACCATCCAGCATCCCAGGACCGGTGATGGGCGGGACGAGGTGGGGCGGGCATTGCTGACTCCACCATCCAGCTCTGTTCACGTCTCAGTGGACTGGGATGACTCAGGGCACAGCTGAAGCATTTCAAATGCACATCCATCTCCAAACCCAATCTGAACTGGCCACCTAATCCTTTTGTTATCTCTCAGTTTGGAGCATGCTAAGAATGGCAATTACGAAATTTTAAAAGATTCACTGGCAAACGATTAGAATGAAATTCATCTTCAGAACAAAGACGACTTGCTCGCTTTTGCATACAAATAAAACCTACACAAAAGCCTGGGATAAATTCCATTTTCCTCTTTGGCAGCGTTTCTGTCCTCTAGAAATAAAAGTAATTCTGAGAGGGAAAATGCTCTGCAACTTTATCCTTCTTCGTTGGAAAGAGCCTGAGCACTGTGAAGGGGATATGCAGGGAAATGCCGTATGGAGAATTAATAGTGTTTGTCCAAATAATAACATTCGTTCACTCAATGCCTACTATGTACTTGGTGCTTTTCCTGGCAGGTCACTCAATTCGGACCATACTTCTGTGAAAAGAAATGCCATCCCCACTTTATAGAAAAGACTGAGATGTGAGAAGTGAGTCATTTACCCAAGGAAACCCAAAGCTGAGACAGAGTCACACCCAAGGGGTGACTTCAAAACACATGGAATGGTCCCTTGAGAAGAAAAGGAGGACGTCCTTGGCATTCCCACCCTAGTACACCAGGATCATGAATCCTAAAGGATCAGAAGGTGTTGAGGTTTGTTCTGAAGCCTCCAGGACCAGCCAACCTTGTCAGAAATGCCTAGTGAGGTTTCTATATGACTTTCATGCCCAGGAAAACAGTCTAGGGCTGGGATGGGAATCATAGAAAGGTGCTCTGATTTTTAGGACAGAAATGAGGGGTCTACACTGACAGAAGGGCACCCAGTATTTTTCCCCATAGGCATGGTCTCAGCAAAGGGGCAGAGATGGCCAAGTAGATTTCCCTCTTCTGGGTAGTGTGCTGAGGAAAAAGAGCTCTGGATTTGGGGTCAAGCCCCAGCTCCAACATTTTATTAGCCTGGTGATCTTTGGAAAAATATGTAAGCTTTTTATCTTAATGGGGTTCCTGGGGGATTAAATCAGCTTTAACATGGTTTTTAGCTCCTGCCGGTGGTCGGGGTAGGAGGCCCCATGGAGAGGCACCCTCACCATGACTGCGTTGGGCCCTTTGTCTCTGCGTTGACTCCGGAAGCTGGCTGCAGAGTGAGCATCCCCCAGACCCCATCAATTCACCCCATCTCCACAGAATCAAGGGTTTGATATTGTGAGGAGGTATCACTGAAGCCCAAAGCCAAGTTCCAGCAAAATAATTCAGAAGAGCAAATGGAAAACAGCTCATGTCTGTTTTACTCTAAGGCATAAATTAGAAATGATAAAAATGTTAGGAGATGCCCAAGTCATTTTAAGGACACTTGAATTCATTTGCCAACTTTACAGTCTTTCAAACAAATAAGAGGACTGAATTTTTGAGCAAGTTGTTCAGGAAAAGAGGACCGACTCCCCATCATAAGTATTTCATAGTGTTCTCTTTGCAGGACCCAAAATGCTACACCAAGTTGCATACGGTCTTGAGAGCTCAAGGTGTTTGGAGGTACGATACAAATAACCAGTGACTGAGAAGGGACAGTCAGCCTCTCACACATATGAGATGCGACTTTAAAATAATGAAACTGTTTCCAAGGACGTCCTTCACTGACTTAATCTAAATGTTAGCAACAGTCTGGGCAGAAAGGCTGCCTTCTCTTTCTCCCCGGGAGGGGCTCACTGTTCCTTGCAGTCTCTGCAAGCATGTGGCTGAGGACTATCGGCACCTCTTCCCCTCTTCTGTCACAGATGAGACAAGGTCAGCCCTGGCCCCGTCTCCAGAAGGCACTGGGCCTGAAGAGGAGGCCCGTGGGCATCGATGGTGCTTCACTGCTGGTCCGGGCCTGACCCCATGCCCCACATATAGAGTTGAAAACTCTGCTTCCTTGTCATTAAAATTTTGTCTTTTGATATCATTTTCAACTTACAGAAATAGTACAGGATAGTACTCTCCCCCCACCCCTCTTGCCCTCCTGTTAACATCTTGCATAACTGCAATAAAATTATAAAGTTAAAAAACCAGGAAATTCACATAATACAATGCTATTAGCTAAACTACAGACATACTTCGCAATTGCAAACAGTGCATATGTATTTTCACATTGTCGCGATGTCTTGAAGGTAGATTCCCGAAGTGACATGGCCGGATCAAAAAGTAAGTGCATATAGAGTTCTGCGGAGTGTGACCAGCCATGTATAATGGTACCTGTTTGCCCAGAGATCTGCCAGCAGGCTGAGTTCAACTTTTTAAAATCTGGTAAGTGAAAAACAGTATCCCATGATATTTTAATTTTGATTTCTCTAATTATGAATAATTTGAATATTTTTTGTATGTTTGAGGACCATCTGCTTTGTTTTTATTGCTATCCCAAGGAAAGGCATGGGAGAAACATGTAGTCAAAGGGTTCACCCATCCTAGCTGAGTGTGGGCAGATATTAAAGGTCATGTACTCTCTGGTCCAAAAGCTGTGGCCACAGGCAGTCACTGTCCCTCTGTTGGCCCTCTGTTTCAGTGCCCTGGGGATGTCCCACTCAGCTAACCACTCAGCTAACAGATATCAGGAGTCACCCTCTCCCCAAGAAACTGAACCTATGAGAAGATCAAGGGTTCTGGGTTCAGTGGAACCTGGTACTCCTTCCAAGCTATGTGGTTTTGGACAAATTACTTCACCTGTCTGGGTCTCAGTTTCCTTATTTTATTTTTTATTGTGTTGTTAGTCACCATATAGTACATCATTAGTTTTTGATGTAGTGTTCCATGATTCATTGTTTGCATGTAACACCCAGTGCTCCATGCAATCCATGCCCTCCTCCATACCCATCACCAGGCTCACCCATCTCCCCACCACTCCCCCCTTCTAAAACCCTCAGTTTGTTTCCCGGAGTCCATAGTCTCTCATGGTTCGTCTCCCACTAAGATTTCTCCCCCTTCGTTTTTCCCTTCTCCTAATGTCCTCCATGCTATTCCTTATGTTCCACAAATAAGTGAGACCATATGACAATTGACCTTCTTTGTTTGACTTATTTCACTCACCATAATCTCCTCCAGTGCCAGCCATGTTGGTGCAAAAGTTGGGTATTCATCCTTATTTTTAAAAATGGGAATAGATGAACTCTATCAATTTTATGACTGTCACAAAAGTTAAATGAATCAATGGATACAAAGCTTCTCCTTCATGGTTAACAAGTGAGAGAACCTTGGTAAATGTTAGTTCTCCTGAGTAACTTTCACCTCCTACACAAGTCATGAAGTAGACCTTAATTTACTGTAATGCCCTCATGTCTTCAAATGCCTGAGAAGGATGGGTGTCCAGTGAAGTGACTTGAACCCAGACCTTATTTTTTTACCTTGACCATGGAGCAGGAGAATAAAGTGACTCTCTGATACTAGAATTTAGGTGCTGTATCATCAGATCAGGAAGATAATTGAGGTGGGCAGGGGATAGGATTGCCAGGCTCAACAAATAAAAATACAAATTATAAATAAATAAATTTGAATTTCACTTTCTTGGTATAAAAGACACTCATGTAGGATCCTCTCTTAAATTTAGAAACCTCATAATATTATTTCAATCACATTCCTAAAATATGGAGATTTGATAAAAAGGGGGTTACAAGATAAAATATAGGACACTCAAATATGAATTTCAGGGGCACCTGGGTGGCTCAGTCAGTTAAGCATCTGCCTTCAGCTCAGGTCATGATCCCAGGGTCCTGGGATCGAGTCCCACATCAGGCTTCTTGCTCAGCAGGGAGCCTGTTTCCCTCTCTGCTTCCCCTTTCCTCTCCGCTTGCCTTTCCCTGTGCTTGTGTTCTCTCTCTGTCTTTCTCTGATGAATAAATAAATAAAATCTTCAAAATATATATGAATTTCAGATAAACAATGAGGTTTTTTTCATATAAGTAGATTTCACATATTGCATGGGACATACTTACACTAAAAATTATTTCTCATTAATCTGAAATTCCAATATTGAATGAGACATACTTCTACTAAAAAGAAAAAAGTATTAGTTATCTGAAACTCAAATTTAACTGGGAATCCTATATATTATCCGGCAACCCTAGTAGGAGAACTTTCAATGCCTGAAAATCACATGAAAGGTGGCTGTCCCTCCATTGTGTGCAATGAAACTGAATAGAGAGAAATTTCCATGGATAAAACACCTGGGAGTTGTATCCCTTAGGATGTGCTGGTTGCAAATGACAGAAACCCAACTCAAGCTGGCACACACAAAAGGTGGACGATATTGCACCACATAGTCAAAAATGTAAGGGATCCCGCTGACTTCCATACGCCAGTGTCAGGGGGTCCGATGGTGTCGTGAAGAGCATCTTGTGTTCTCCATCTTGCAGCTTTGCTTTCCTATGTTCGGGCTTCATTCTCAGACAAGCTCTTCCCACGTGGTGGCAAAGCCAGCAAGCAGCAGTTTTCACCCCCATTATCCTTACAACGAACTATCCTACAAAGGGAAGGTGCGCTGCCTCTCTCCCAGTTGCTTCTGCAAGGGGCTTGTGGAGAACTCTTGAAGGGCTTGGGTCTTGGCCCCCTGTCACTGCCGGGAGGAAGCATTAACCCCAGCAGAGGCACATGAATGGTTTTCCCAGAGGAGAGATGGGCTTTGCCACCAAAGAAGCCAGGGAGAGGGAAATATGCATGGCGTATAACAAAAGCTCCAGTGACTACGTCCCTCGCTGAAAGTTGGTTAATCAGTCAAACCTCCAACACCAGAGGAGAGAGAGAGAGAGAGATTCCTGCTGTCCCAATGCAAGAACAACAGGACGAAGGGCTGGGAGCAGGGATGTAATGGGTGACTGACAACTACGATTGTCTAAACAAAACAGTTGATTCTCACAGGAGGTCAGAGAGGACAGTGAAATAATGAAATTTGCCACTCTATTTGTCTACCTGACATAAGGTGAAGCCCATGTGGGGAAAACCTCCATAAATGATGCGGCATAACGGAAAACAAAGTGGTCTTGGGGCCCACCAAGGACACGAACTGGAACCGTCATACGGAAAAGGAGGACTAAAGTCAGATCTAAAACCCCAAGTGAGAGAGCGTCACAGCCCTCTCCACAAGGCTCCCTAAGATGCCCTCCCTCCCACAAACAACCAGCTTCAGAAAACCTGCCTTCTCTTCATCTGGAAGTCATGTCCTAGGGAGATTTTTCTGAAGGGAAGAGTTTGATAATTATTAAATGCTGCAAGCTTGAAACTACTTGTTTTAGTGGAAACATCATTTCCAGTGACAAATCAGCCCTGAAATTAAACAAATGTCTTACTATAATAGCAAAACATGGGGGCCAGGAAGGCAGAGAAGGGAATGCCTTCCATCTGTATACACGCACACACACACACACACACACACACACACGTACACATATACATATACATATCATGTGTTTAGGTATGTCTATGTATTTGTATATGTATTTATATTGTTTAGGTCCTTATTAGGTATATATACCTATAGGTATATATAGGTGTGTATATATTTATACACACACACACACACACACACATATACATATACATATCATGTGTTTATTATGCACTTTACCACTGATACAGTTTTGTTTTTTAAGTAAGCTCCATGGCCAGCATGGGGCCCAACACAAGGCCTGAACTTGTGACCCTGAGATTAGACCTGAGCTGAGATCTGGAGTCAGATGCTTAACTGACCGAGCCACCCAGGCACCCCAGGAATGCCTTCCATCTTCAAGGAAATAGAAATTGGAATTTATGGTAGAATCCAGGTGAAGTTTGATCTGCAGAAATCCCTCTTGAGAGAGCAGGAAAGATGTCTGTGGCTCTTTGGATGGGAGCATTGCACAAAGAGGGAATGGGTGGTGCAAAACCCCAGGCAAGTGCTCAGCAAGACTTGAGGACTCTCTGGGCCAGCCCTGGTCTGCACCGCAGTCCTCCCAAGTCTTCTATGACATCCCTGACAATGAGAACAGTTTGTCTCTTAGGACATTTGGACCAATATGATCCCTACTACTAGGCCAAGAGTAAGGAAATGTACGAAAACATCACATGGGAAATATTATACTTTATAGTCAGAAAAATTATTAGTGTGCTTATAAAATGTAATAGAGGAAAACTTGGGTGAAATCATATTTCAAGTTATCTTAGGAAAGCATTACTCAAGGAAACTGTTTTCCCTTTTAAAGCTTGAATTCCAACATAAAGGACAAAATTGCCTCCCTCTTACTTGTGTTTTTTCTAAAGATCCCATTTCATTTTTCCTGGGTCCTAAAGAAACTGCCTTCACTCTAAATTTAAGACTGAAAACAGGGGAAACCCAGAAAAACTCAAACTAAGGAAGTGTTGACCAGAGACCAGCAACAAATGATTCTAGAATCAACATTTTACTTCAATAAATCCTGGGGAACCCCATGAGGCCCAGCCTTGGCATGGAGTCACATTCAAAGGAAATATAAACTGTACCTTTGCAGTATTAAAGAAAAATGTTGGTGTTTAAAATACGGCATGAGTGCAGGGGATTTTACATACCTGGGTACCAAAAAGCATCCCAAGCATATCTTCAGACAATGTTTCTATCTTCCACTTCACACAGACAGGTCTCACACCACCCTGCTCTCTTCCTCTAACCCCTTCTTCCTTCTCATGCATGACACACATTATCCTGGGTGCCTGGCCTATGCTCCTTCCCAGGCCTGCTCTCCCCAACACTTGGTCATGTTCTTCCAATCCAGGGGAGCTGAAGGACCCAGAAGGATCACACCTCCTTCCTCTACTCTTACTCCCCCACCAGGAAGTCATTTTGTGGTGTCTTCATCTCTTGTTCCACTCACTTTGGGAAAGACCTTTAAGGAGTATTCCCCCTCATTACAACTCATGCTTCTGCTCTATCTTTCCAGAAAAAAACAATGCAAAGGAAATCGAGAGATAAAATTTCCACCAAGAAAATTCACAAAGATTCCCCTCCAAAAAAAAAAAAAGAGTAGAGTGAAGGACAGGCTAAATCGCCCAGGCAAAAGAATATAGAATGTCCTTGGAGAACAGAAATTCCTTTTGGCCACCCAGGATAGAGAGTGGTTGGGCAAAAAGCAGAAAAATCTGCCGTGTTGTTGTTCTCCGAATGGGAGGATGGCAGGGTGAGCTCAGGGGGTGGCACTTTGTTAAAAAAGTGATGTGGTTGGCTTGTACACTGATGGTCACAGCAGCATTATTCACAGTAGCCAAAAGGCAGAAGCCACCCGCCCCAAGTGTCCGTCAAGAGATGAATGGAGAAACAAAATGTGGTCTATCCAGACAACGGAATCATATTCAACCTTAAAGGGGAAAGACATCCTCTTACATGCAACAACACCCATGAACCTCGAGGACATGATGCTAAGTGAAATAAGCCAGTCAGTCACAAAAAGACAAAGTACTGCATGACTCCACTTGTGTGAGGTACCTAGAGTATCAAAGTCATAGAGACAGAAGGTAGAATGGTGGTTGCCAAGGGCTGGAGAAAGGAGAAATGGAGAGTGATGCTCCATGGGTACAGAGTTTCAGTTTTGCAAGCTAAGAAGAATTCTGGAGATTGGTTGCACAACGTGAAAATACTTAACACGACTGAACTGTACACTTTGAAATGGTTAAGGTGGTATATTTTATGGTATGTGTACTTTTAACACAATTTAATTTTTTTTAATTTACTTTTTAAAAATGACATGGTTGGGAAGACCAAAAGAATATGAAAATTCCTATTGGATGAGGGAGAAAGTAGAGGTGGACAGACAGATGATGAGGCTGATAGGAAAGTACAGGGGGAAGGGCAGCAGAGGTGCAGTCCCCAAGGAGCCAGAGGGAGGGCCTCAGCCCTGCATTGCCTCCCCACACCCCTGCCCAACCATTAAGAAGAAGCCTCTATTCCTCTCAAGCCCAGAGACAGCAGGCTTGGCAGCACCGCGCTCTGGGTCATGCAGGCTGACCTGCTGACCAGAGCCACAGCAGAAATGAAGACAGCTCCTACCTGTGAACCATTGTCCTCCTGAGAGAGAGACAGAGAGAGGTGGCATGTGTCTGTGAGGCAGATCTTAGGGAGCCTCAGTCCCTCAGGTACTCAGATGGGGGCCCCAGTGCTGCAACATTTCATTCTCCTGGCATCGCTGGGGTTTGACATCTACCCGGTTACGTGACCAGAGAGGGACCAATCACATGGCCTGCACATGGCCAATTCCCAAAGAAAGAGACTGGAACAAAAATAGAAAAGGAAACCCTTCTGGACACTAAGCCACATCTGACTCCAGGCCGTCTCTGAGGGTAACAGAAGCCGGGTGGACACAGGGCCCCATGCTAAGGCCACTGCAAGTCTGGGCTGTAAGTCTATCCAAAAGATGAGAACTTTTATAACAAGATCCCACTTGACCTCTGGAAACTGCTCACATATTGTTTGTCCCTAAACTTTTGAGCCCGTTGAGAACAGTTGAATAAGATTCTTGCATATTCCATTTACATGTCCTCACCTCCTTTCTCCATCTTTTCTCACCACGCTCACTAGCACCCCACCTGTTCTCCACAGAGCTGCCAAAGAGAGCTTTCTAGAATACAATTCTCATGAGGTTATCCCTCCATAAAGCTCCTTCAGAGACTCCCCCACTGGACATGGGATAAATTCCAAGCTCACCAGCCCAGGTCACAACTCAATACACTCCCTTCGGTCCAGCATTGCCTTTGACCAAAATTTTCTCGGCCTGGACCATTCTCCCATCTTCCCCAATGCCCAGCCATCCTCATCTAATTAACAGTGACACATCCATTCAGTCAGCATAAGGGATCCTCCTCTGGGACGTTTCCCCTGGTCCCGTCTCACCCAGGTGGGATTGGATTCCTCCAACTGCTCCTGATTCCTGTCTTGCCCAGTGCACTCACCAAAGAACTGGACTGATATGTAGGAGTTCTCAATGTTTTTTGAATTAATTAACTAATTAATGAATGAAATAAATATAAGCAGAGAGGAAGGGAAGGGCAGGACTGAATATTTTGGCCTCGCTCCGTCCTCTACTCTACACCATTCCAACTAAAAGAGCCTCCTCTGCCTATGTGTCAGAATTCCTCACTGGTGATGAAGGCAAATTTGGTTTTGCTAGTCTATGTGCAATTGATGAGGTCACAGAGGCATATCTGCTTGTCACTGTGATCCAGCTCATGGAGACAGCATCAGCTCTGGTCTGACTGCTCAAGGTGGCAGAACTGAGAACCAGGAAGCCCCAGCACCGTTCTCGCCCCCATCCAAGCTTGTATGTGCAGTCCCTATGAGTAAGAGCTTAGCAAAGGCAATTGACATCTGCCGCATCTCAGATACTTTATGGAGTGATGTGAGATATAAATGAAGAGGCATCCAAACTAGGAACACTGAAACAGCTATGTTTCCCAAACATAACAAAATAATGTCCGTTGTCTTCCAGCAATGAGCCTGAGTCCACCAAGGGAGCCCAGCCCATCCTCCTTCAAGATACTGATTTGTTCCCATCCCCATCTTAGAGCATGGGTAGCAACTGAAGTTTGACCAGTGATGTTCTCATGGTAAAATATTGTCTTCAAAAAGCTTAAAATCTAGTGAGGGAAACCATCACTAGAGAAATAATTGGCAATACAAAATAATTTATATATTATTATATGATAATACAAGGGAAAATTTCATTATGCTCTGCTCAGTCTCCATACCCTCATTTTATGGACAAAACTAAAAATTTCAAAGTAATTTGCCCTAGAGTCACACAATCATTTGCGGTTCCATTGCTGGAATGTAATTTGTTAGCACAGGGAATTTGTGCACACTTACAAAGTTTAAAAAAAAAAGTTATATTAAAAGTTAATATAAGCTAAGTTTTGAAAATGAAATATTAAGGTATGTACTATTTATAGACAACTTTCCATACTTTGAGTTTCAGAAGCAAAATGCCAAAATCTTAGTTTCAACTACATTTTCTTGACAATCTTCTATTTACAAAAAAATCCCCTAACATGTCTCTCATTCGTGGTATCTAGCAAACTAGCTGCTTCATATCAGCTGAGACTGGCCGTGCGGTCATTTGCACACAAGCAGGTACTTGTATTAGTCCGCTTGTGCAGCTGTAACAAAACACTATGGACTGGGCAGCTTTGACAACAGACATTTTTTTCTCACAGTTCTGGAAGTCCAAGATCAAAGTGCTGGCAGATTCTGTTCCCAGTGAGAACTCTCTTTCCAGTCTGTAGGGGGCCACCCTCTTGCTGTGTCCACATGCCAGAGAGAGAGTGAAAACTCTCTGCTATCTTCTTAGAAGGGCACTAATCATGTCATGGGGTCCCCACCCTCACAACCTCATCTAAACTTTCCAAAGGCCCCACCTCCAAAAAAATATCACACTCTTGGGGGTTAGGATTTCAACCTACAAATCTTGGAGGAACACAAACATTTAGTCCATAAAAGTACTCACTAAATTTAATCCACAAAGTGGCCAAAGTTATCTGTGTCATCAAACAACGTTCTGATCCTTTCAAAGAGACAAGAACCATTGTAGCAATTTTGGTTCTTCAAAATGCTTTGAGCTGAGGGGCGCCTGGGTGGCTCAGTTCGTTAAATGTCTGCCTTAAGCTCAGGTCATGGTCTCAGGGTCCTGGAATTGAGCCCCACGTCAGAGATCAGGGATCCCCACTCTGTGGGAAGCCTGTTTTCCCTCTCTCTCTGCCAACTGTTCCCTCTGCTTGTGCTCTCTCTCTGAGTCAAATAAATTAAAAAAAAAAAAAACTTTAAAAAAATCATTGTTAAAAAATGCTTTCAACTGAGATTGTAAAAGGGGAGAAAAAAATGTTTTAAAGAAATGCATGATTAATCTGAGTCCAAAAACCCAGCTGCTGGAGTGAGCCAGCGAGTGCTCTAGGGAGGTCAGCACCGCTGCCCCAGTCCTATCCGCCCACGGCTTGGTGTTCTGCTCCTCCTTCAGATCTGTGAGTCTCCCCAGTGTTTTCTAATGAATCCCTGCCTTTGGCTTAAGTTAGCTAGAAATTGTTTCTGCTATTTGCAACCCAAGGAGTCTTAATAGACACGGAGAGTTCTAATTCTAATTAACAAGGCTACCAAAAATAAGGAAGTCAACACAACTGGGCAAAAGGCGTAAAACAGAAATGAGCTCTTGTCCCAACAATATCAAATTTGAGTTCTTGCTTTTCTCTGGGAAGTTCCGTGTTATTAGGTACTATCCCTTTTTGATCCTCATTTTCCCCATCTGTAAAATGCTAAATGGTCTCCAGAATGCCTTCCGATTCTGACAGCCTCTGAATTTTGGGGAGCCCAGAATAAGCCAATGTTTATTCCTGTATAAAGTCCCTGTACAGATTGTTCCCCCAATAGCCTGAAATACTGGCAAGGCTCAGGGCCAACCCCAAGATGCCACCAGAACCACAGCACGTGACGCCGTCCAGACACTGTCCTTCATTTATTTGTGAACCAAAATGGCAGTTTCCTTGAGGCATGTCTCTTCCTGTTGACCCATCTAACTGCAAAGACCTTGAAGAATCATCTTGAACTTCAGTGAAGGCTTTGCAGGACTCAGAGGATTTCCTCCAAGGTAACACACCACACATCTTTAAAGTCTTCTTTGAATATACCCTTTCCCCAGATTGGATCATCCAGAACAGCTAGTGGATCTTTCACTCTCCATACAGAACCCTCACCACCAGATGTCCCTCTGTCTCTACCCTTCTGTGTGACACCCCTGTCCCCAGCCTGGGACTCTGCTGGTCCCACCAAATCTTCCCGTATGGTTAGGATTTTCCCCAGCATGCCCTATATCTTTTGTTATCTACTTGCTGCTCTGACATTCTTACAAGATGAGGCTTCCTAGAATTTTGGTGACTAGATGGCACCTTCATTCAACAAATATTTACTGGACTTCCCCCAACCCACCGTGTCCACATAACTCAGAGGAAGGGATGCCACAGGGACGCCGATGCGTTTCACACCATATCCCAATCCCATTCCATAGTTCAGTTCTTAAAGTTTAACGGTTAAAAAAATAATTGATTTTAAAACCCTAGTCCAGTTGGGAGTTGAAGTGGTCTTATTTAACCCAGGCTGCAATGTGACACCGCTCCTCCCCCCACTGGGCCCTGCCATCAGAGGCTCAGGGCAAACAGGAAGCTGCCTCAGGCAGAGCTCCCCAAGTCCAAGGAGAGAGGAGGCTGCCACCACTCTCCCAGACACGGTCGCTCCTGGAACTTCCTCCATCTCTGGGAGCCCTAGCCGATCCCCGTGGGTAAAGATCTGAGGACACTGCTAACGGGGCAACCTCCTGGCTTGTGCAGTCTGACTGACGGGGCCCGTGCCCAGGGAGGAATCGCAGGAAACCGCTTTATGTGGCAGCAAAGCAGCTTCCTCGGGAGGAAGCAAGTTCACTCGCTGCATAAATTTCCTTGATTTGAGGAAGAAATGGGGCTCACACGACTGAACAGTCAGGTTCCTCCCCTCAGAGAGGTAAATTTAATGGTCCCAACACAAATTGATTGACTCTTTGTAAAGTGACCCGTAGCCCCCTCTGTTCTTGATGGTTATCGGGCATACTAACAAGCTGCCATCAGCCCCGAGCCTCCCAACGACCATCTCCACACGGCACTTTCTCCTCCCTTCTCATTCTGCATGCTGTAGGACAAAAATGAAAGAAACAACTTCCCATGTATTTGTGGGATGGAGACCAGAGCTGCTCAGCTGACCCCCCAGACCCTGCACACTCTGCCCTGCCCGCCCCCGAGTCTCACTCAGGCTCCCCTGTTCTGTGTGGCCGCCACTCCAGACTTATCACGGTTCCTTCAGTGCACTGGCTTCCTCTCACCAGGGCCTTTGCACATGCTGTTCTCTCTGTAGCTGCCCTCTACATTGAGCTACATGGACATATTTGTCCTTCAATATAAATTTAAACCTCACTTTCTGTGGGAAATATTTCCTTTTATGTTCTCATACCAATATTGATCACAAATGCATGTTCTACTTATTTTTACAGTACTTTGATTAAGTTCAGTCTTTCCCACTAGAGTATAAATAAGCTCATGAGACCAGAGGCTGGGACTTTGTTTTGTTATTTTGTCTTTTGTTTACTTTCATTTTTTCAGTAAGTAGCACAAAACATGGGAAATATGGAAGGAAGGATAGAAGGGAAGGAAGGAAGGGAGGGAGGGAGGGAGGGAGGGAAAGAGGGAGGGAGGAAGGAGGAAGAGAGGAAGGAAAGAAAAAGCTGCCCAGGGTGGCTGATAGACCAGTGTGGTGTGGACTCAAGTGTGCAGTAGACTGACTTCAGTGAGGGCACTTCCACAAGGCTGATGTGGGGTGGGAAGGGGAGCCACACCCCAGGGGCTGGGAGTCAATGTACAGAAAGACAGAGAAGGTTGGAGTCATGATAATTCTTCAGAAGCTTGGCTCAGAAGCGAAGGCTAAGGTGATAAAAAGAAGGGGATGGAAAAGAATGGAAAAAAATTGGGGTGTTTTTATAGACATGAACATTGAGAAAAGGGGGCATTAATGACAGGCCAGGGGGTGACAGATGGATGGACGTCCTAAAGCAGGCAGAAGGACTGGCGTCAAAGGCCAAGGAAAGGCCATTCCCCAAGACCCACTGTGGGGTCTGGATGGTCAGTAAATAGCATGATGGATGAAGGACAAACAGAGAAACAAATGGATGGGTGAAGAGGCTGGCTTTTTTTCCTGGAAAAAAGGCAGAATGGGTACAGATATAAATAAATGGCTGCTGACTGGGACTAGTATTGCAAAAAATGCTTTCATTTTGAATGAACGCTTACCTCAGAAGATATTTGGAGATAGAGAGTGTTGAGAGGTTGAGGCAGTTGTTATCAGGGACCCCCAATGAGACCGCTCCCCAGTTTCTCCAGACAGCTGTCCCTTAGCTGCCATGGATGCCACTGAGTGAACTGGAAGGTACAGAGGTGTGGGCAAAGCCAGCCTTTGTGCCAGGAAAACAGGTGTTTAATCCTGTTAAATTTGATTTGGGGGAAATCATCTAACCTCTCTGGGCCTGAGTTTTTTTTTGTTTTTTTTTTTTTTTTTTTTTGTAGTATGGGGCTAACAATTATCCTTTACTCATGACATTTTGTAAGAATGGGTATAGCATTTCTAACACAGTGCCTGGCACAAAAATGCTCAAAAATTGAAGATATTATTGCTACTGTTGCTTATGTTGCTGCTGATGATGTTGTTTTGTAGCCAAGAAGCAAGCCCTCTTGTGTTTAAATATTCATTGAGCAGATACCTGAGAATCCTGGACGATCGCCCTGAGTATGCCTTCTCAGCGTCCCATCAGCGAATTGACAAGCCAGTCAGTGACATATGGAAACCACGAACTGTGCATAAGGTAATCCAAGCCCTCATAGGCAGTCAGGAGAGGCAAAGGTCCCAAAACCGGGCTCCACACCTGAGCAGGTGAACCAGACATGTATGCAAGCGACAAAACCAGACTAGGTCGTTAGGGTGGGTTTGGGGTGATGGTTGGTAGAGCGTGTCCCATTCTCCCAGGCAGCCCCTATCCATATGGGGGTTTGGATTCCATGAAACCAAGATGGGACGGCCAGGAACAGAGTGCTAGAGGGGCCCTGAGGCAAAGTCCCGAGAGAGCAGGGAGGACAGGGTTTGGTGCCAGGAGGCAGGAGCAGGACCACAGCGGAATCCAAATTGAGAGTTGGGGGCAGAAGTCGAAGAGGAGCAGATTGCAAGCAAAGCAGGGCAAGCCAGATGACTACAGAAAACCATGCTCAAGTTCTCGAGCTTGCCCTCTCCAGTGTTCATACAGGTGAGATAATGGGTCAGGACAGATTCTAGGGCCCACTTGCTAAGCACAGAAACCACACCTTAGCATCTCTACTCTATTCAATTTTTCTTCTGCTCACTTGTTTTTGTTCTGTCTCATTATTATTAATTTCCTGGCATTTGCTTAAACTTATAAGCTAAAGTCCTTCGGGGATAGTCAGGGTATGAATGCATATAACACAGCTATTTTCATTCTGTCCTGACGTAACTTTTTAAAACTACTTTAAAACCCTCTGCTAACAAGTCAGAGTACAAATTACTAAATAATATTTTTTAAGTCTGTAACTCTGCATGTTTTCCAACTGATTTTACAGTTCCCAACTTTTCTTCATCCAATTCAGTCTTTTCTTCTTGTTCCTTTCGTCTCTCTTTCATAAAGTTCTGATCAAAGTCAGTAGCTGGGGTTGGAGCATGTTCTCTGTTTGCTACCTCAGTTTGGAAGGGGAGGCTGGGGATAAGGTGGAATGTCATTAAATAAGTAAATAGCAAATAAATATATATATCCTGTTTCTATACTAATAATAGACACCATTTACAGAGCACCTGCTATTTACTATGTATTGTATCAGGTGGTCTTCATTTCGTGTAACACTCCCAATAACTAAATTGGGTGGATTTCATCATCCCCATGTGACCGATGGGGAAATGGAAGATGGAAGTAGTTGCATAGGTCACTCAGCTAGTAAGTGATCTGAATCCAAGATTACCAGACACCCACACCCACCCATGCCTGCCCACTGCCAAGTTTTGGCCTTTTCCTCCAACATGCAAAATGTATACATGAGTACACACAGACACCCTGTAAAATATCAAATAATGGAAAGCACTGGAATGTGACAGCAATTATAACCAGTTTCCCTGACTTCTCCAGGGAGGTCCCCATGTTCAACGTCTCCTTCCTGGAACCCAAGCATGAGGAAAATGACTTTCCACTGCTCTGGCGTCCATCTCAAAGCCATTTCCCAGCTCAGAACCACCAATTCACTGAATTGCACATCTCTTGAGAATTCAGAGATAGAAATGATGACTCCCCATAGAGCCCTCACACACCCTTCAGGCCTCCAAAGAGGGTGGCAGTCACACCTCATGTCCTCCTTGGCTTCAGACTCATGAAAACTGAGCCCACCCTGGGAAAATAAACTTATTTATAGCTTTCTTTGGTAATGCTTGTTTTCTCTAAACTGGCTCTAGGTTTGCATTTATCGATCATTTGTCTTCATTGTGACCCTGAAAGCCGATTGGGAGTATCGGCCAGCAGAATCCACCTTCATTCCTGTGGACAGACCAGAGGGGAAGGAGCTGTGGTGTGAAGATCACTAAGTTCTCTGGCCCACCACGTGGAGTCCCACCATTCAGGATTCTTTCAGTGAAGGAGCTCTATCATCTCCTGGATCTTTATGAGGCCTCTCCGAAAACCAAAATGCTCTTAAAAGGAGAAAAGGTTAGGCTAAATGGGATTAGTTCTTCCTAATTCCCTCTAATTCTGATTTTTAGCTTTGACTAATCCCCTATGAGAAAGGGGTAAATGGTAGGGATGGGAATTGTGCGGGGGGAGAAGGTAAGAAGGAACTGGAGGACACAGGCTGTCCAGGCAGAGCCAGCCCTGCCCTCTGCCTTCTTATTCAAGCCCCCGTGTGGGAGAGACTATGAGGCTGTGATCTGTTGTGTACTCACCATGAAGGTTTGACCTAGATATCCAAAGATTCCTTTGTTCATAGAATCAGTTGTACTCATTCACTCATTGAGCAAATACCCAGTGAGGACCATTTATCCACTTTTTAAAAATCCACAGTCTAATAAAGAAAGACACACCTACCTACACATTTTATAATATAATGGGAGTAATACAGCAAGACAGAGATGGATGATAGATGCTGGAGGGGAGGAAGGGAGAAATCCATTTAGAGCATTGAGTTTAGTTGTTTTATTTGTAAGGGAGGAGGAGATAATTTTGAGTTGATTCATAAAGTATGAACAGGAGTGAGCTAGTGAGAGGGTGGGAAAGAAAGCTTTTTGAAGAGAGGGAGGAGTATAAGCCAAGATATGGAAATTCAGGACTCTGTGTGTGTGTGTGTGTGTGTGTAAACATCACTTTTAGTATGGTTGGTCAGTAGAGTTAGTAGAGTATAAGAGGTGGGAAAGGGAAGGTGAAGCAGAAGTGGCAAACTGGCCAGCTCTAAGAGGTCATGTGAGCAGAGTTAGAGAGTCCAAACTTTGCCCTTGGATGATGGGTGTGAGGGATGGACTGAGAGCAATAGTGACACCATCAGAGAGAGAAAAGTCAGAGTGAGCTAGGAGAAGGGAGATGATATGCTTGTGTCTTATGATAAAAATAGGAGAATCAAAATAAAGATAATCATACTAACAATTATTCAAAGAATCTGGATAAATTGTGGTCATATCACCAATTTTCATCAATACAAAGAAAATCCAACTCAATTTCTCCACTCCCTATTAAGTATGTAGATAAGCAAAAGCCTTTCCATTTTTCACTATGATATTGACCAAAATTCTGATCTCTATATCTGCAGGTAATGAGTATCCATTCCCTATAGAAAAGGAAAGGAAAAGTTGATAAACAATAAGCAGAGACTTTTCCTAGCACACATGACTCATAAACAACTGAGCCATGATCAGAACCCAAGTCTTACTCCGAGTGCAGTGCTAGAAGAAGCTAGAAGAAGCACCTAGCCTCAGCTGTGACACAACCTAAAATATTCACCTTTACTTCACTCTCCACCGTCTTCTGACTTAGTGAAATCTCCCCCAATCCAAAAACACTTCACCCTAGCTCGCAGTGACTTTTCCTTCCAAGAAACCCTTCATATTTGCAGTCCAAACTATGTAAACCCCATATATTAGTCTAATATGATTTCAAGAATGTTAATGATAACCACACATTAAGATTTTAGATTTGTGGGAGTGCAGAGATCTATTGGGAGACAGTTCGTGCTCACAGGATGAGACGGAACGGCAGAGACCCATGAGTTGTCTTCATTCGGATCTACTTTCTCAAGGATGTTTGTAAAGCAAGCAGCCTTGGAAGGTAGAGTGTCTCCAGATAGTGCCCTTGGATCCAGAATAAAGGGCAAATTGCTTACTATCAGTATAATCAAAGCAATGTCGCCCTCTAGGGTGAAGGGCAGATATGCTTACGTCCTCTTTTAAAAGATAAGTGTTCCCTTAGCTGAGGGTCACCTTCAGGGCCCCCTTGCTTCACCCTATGGAGACAGGCTTAGGGAGCAGGTGTAAATGCTGATACTCTAGTTATCGCCATTGCCGTGACTGAAGAACGGCCCTTTGTCTCTGGCCCAGGAGTCCTGTGTCCTCTGCCAGCATCGGTGAATTTATGGCAAACTAACTTATTACTGCGCAAGCACGGTATATTTCAGAGCCAGTGCATTACAGCCATTGAGGACATGACTTCTGAGGTCCAACCAGGTGCCTGGATTCAGATCCTAACTCCCTGACTACTAGCTGTGTGAGTTTGGCCAAGTATGATAATCTCTGTTTTTCAGTTTTCTCGATGGTAAAATGAAGATGATGGCAGCGCCCTACTTCAGGGGGTTGTTGCAAAGATTGAATGGGTGATTTCATATAAAGCACCAACGCGAAGTACACGCATGATATTATTGTACAGCTGCCATTCCAAATACAGCAGCATATTTCAATGCATCCAAATTACTTTTAAAACTCCAGCTTTATTAGACCCACTGATTTTGGACCATTTCCTGAGATAAACTGAAATATTTAACCATCAGAAATGAAGGACAGAGGCGCCGGGGTGGTTTAGCCGGTTAAGTATCTGACCCTTGATTTCAGCTTAGGTCATGGTCTCCGGGTTGTGAGATGGAGCCTTGCCTCAGGCTCTGCACTCAGCACAGAGTCTGCTTGAGATTCTCTCCTTCTCCCTCTCCCTTTGTCCCTTCCCGCTGCTCATGCTCTCTCTCTCTCTCAAATAAGTAAATAAAATCTTTGAAAAGAAAAAAAAAGAAAGGACACACTGGGACAGCTCTATTGTAGAACTCTGACTCTCAGTGAGCGATAGAAATCCTTGCCAAAGCTTTAAAGGACCATAGTGATGACTGTCAGCACTCAAACACTGCATTCATGAGGGAGTTATTTTGGGCTTGCGTTGTTTTTAGAATCCCTTGTTATTTGACAGGCAATACTGAATTCACGAATGTCATCAAGTCTGTGGCTGCTTATGGAAGCCCCCAAGGCTCAGGTGTCTCCTGGTCATGGCACATACGATCGTCAGGGAAAGATGGAAAGGTCTGTACCAGGAATCGGTCAGGGATGGAGGAGGCTGCTTGTGATCTCAGGGGAGCGCTGGCATTTAATGCGAGGCTGATGAACCATTACGAGTTTATTATCAGGCAAAGGGTGAGGTGGAGAGCAGGAAGACTAGATGTCAACATCCTCTGCTTTACCGTCCTACTGTCCACACCATTCAGATTCATTCAGAGTCATTATCGAGGCTCCAGTTCATCTTATGTAATAAAACCTCAGCCACGTGTGCCATATTAGGGAATGGAAAGAGGAGGAAAGTAATCTTTATTGAGCACCTCCTGCGTGTCCTTAATGTGCATGATCTCAACACTTTTTGGCTACATTAGCCCCCTTTGAACAGTTGATAAAACAGAGGTCTCAGAGAAGCTGGGTAACGTGACCACGATCACAGAGACTGAAATGGTGAAGCCAGCCCCTGAACCAAGCTCTGCACCCTGAATCCAAATGCTGCTGCTCTGTCTTGGGCGCCAGATGCCCATTGTACCACCTGTGAACTTCTCACAAACAAGTGAGCTGTGTCCTTTTCATCCATGTATCACCCATATACATACATCTCAGAGAGGATGCCTTAATAACCTTTTTGTTGAACAAATGAAATTGGACATCTAGCAAAATCATAATAAATAATCGGGGTCCTTGAGGACAAACATCAAGAATAAGCACTCGAGGATCCTTGCCTATCGTGCTGGGAAGCTGCCACAGATAACTATACAAGCCCACGAAGTCCCTTATAGACAAGCATTGAAAGCCACAGGGCCAGCTGATCGGAAGAGAGGGCAATTCCACTGGAGGAAATAGGGATCACAAGAGGTCCCTTTAAAGTCCTGTTGTACATCATGCAATGTCTTAGGTTTGACGGGGGCTCCCAATGCTGGTTGATAACTCTTGCTCTGAAATCTGGAATTAAGTCTGATCGGGCCTTCATGGGTCCCCTGAAGTCACGGCCTCCAACAGCCTGAAATGTCCAGATGTTCCCCTTCGGGGCTTCCAGCAGTTCGGGCTGAACCAGCTGGTTGGAATTTGGACTTGTCCTAACAGGCTGGCTGGGATAGACATTCAAAATGGTCTGAAATGAGAAGACACACAGACTGAGGGTATGAGGGCGAACTGGAATGAACCACAGAGAAATCGTTTGCCAAGTCTCCAGGGCAGATGGTGAACAAAAGTGAAGGCTGAGAAGCAGGAACCAGATCATACAGGTCCGTTGGAAGCTGGGAGGGACCAGTGGAGAAGGTCTGGGTCCCTGTCTGCCAATGCCACGGAGGACCGGCGGCTCACTTCCGTGGGCTGGTGAGGTGGTCAGTCTAGCCAAGAAGCAGAGGGTATAAGCAAACACGAATCATTCTTGCCTCCATCTACAACAAAGCCAACCTCCCCCCAACCCCTGAAAGCCTAGAAAGGATTCAAAAGGGCTGACCTAGGTACAACGGCCCACAGCTGGGGTGAGGTGCATCTGAGACGGCTCCGCCAGCATTCTCTTGCCAGGCCACCGGAGACATGAGAGTGAGACCATGAGTGCTGACCTCCCACCGCTCATCTCTGTGACACCAGGGACTGGACATCCCGACTCGGCCCTCGCTTCTGGAATCTGCTGGGGTTGGCCCAGGGATGGATGAGCCAAGCGTCTGACCCAGAGCCTTACCCTCTGCTCGGCACGTGATTAGAAACGCACGTGCTGGAGTCGTCACCATCTAGGGAGAGAATCCCTCTCTCGGCAACAGATGTGCTGACGGAATTTCTGAATCCCTCATCAGCCGTTCAGAACCGACGCGGCTATTTCTCGCCAGCACGCAGGGATGAATGCATGTGCTGTTCCTGCTGACAGACATCTTTTCCAGTTTATAAATACCAGAGCACGTGCTCCTCGCTCCGCTCGGGACATATCCGGTTTGCCTGCTGCCGACGAGGCACAATTTCATCCGATAATTGCTACTGGAAGAGGAGGCTCTGTGTGTGCTTCGTACATCTGGCCTCGCAGCACCATGGAACTTTTCCACGAAATGTATATTCACGTTGGTACTTGGCAGGATTCATTTAGAAAGAAAGCTGTGTTCAAATAAAGCGACACGACGCTTCAGGAACCAAATGTTCTGTTCATTGATTTCTTTTTTTTTAAATGATGCAGTAAAATCCATCGTAGAACACAAGGGACATTGCTTCCTCTCTTTGTCTTTCCTCTCAAGGAAAGAGGGCCTCATGAAAGCTCCTTACTATGCAGTGTTTATAAAACAGATGTGAAGCATTTTCACATCCTCGTAACCGTGATCTTGTTGTCCCCTTTCCATATGTGGAGCCCCCCGAGGCTTAGAAAAGTCAGATGTCTTCCCCAAGCCCGTGCAGAGAGCCATGAACAGATCTGGACTGCAAACGAAGGTATTCTGACTCCAGGTCCTGGACCCTTTCCCATCTTCAAACTCGTTACGTCTCAGCCACATTGTCTCTCTTCTGGAAACCCTGACAATCCGCTTAAATGGATTGTCTAACATTGCTCCAACATTAAATATGAATCTTCTATTTTAGGTTTGTAGTTCTTAATTTTAAATTAGCTTCATGTCTTGTCACACAACACTACTTCATAAATTCGTTTCTCCTGACAACTGTAAATGTCTTGACAGTCACCAAATTCTGCCTAATTTCATAAATATACTGTAATCAGGCAGAGAAATACCTCGTCCTCCACGGTTGCCTCCTGAGATAGGTCAAAAGGATTCTTGCATTATACTGATATATGGAAGACCATTTAGGGAGTGCCTGCTGTAGGCCAGATCATACATCAGACACTTTATAGAAACATCCATACATATTTATATTTATCTTATAATTATATATTTAAAGTAGGCTCCATGCCCACCTTGGAGCCCAAAGAGGGGCTTAAATTTGGGACCCTGAGATTATGACCTGAGCTAAGATCAGAAGTCAGACTCTTAACCAACTGAGCCACCCAGGCTCCCCTAGAAAGAGCCAATTTAGCCCTTATACTGTCCCTGTGAGAAAGTCCATATCAACCCCAAATACAGATGAGAAGACCAAGAGTGAGAGAGATTACAGAGCTTGTCTATGACCACAGATAAAGCTAGGATTAGGACTCGAGTTTGTCTGACACCAAAACCCATGCTCTTATTGATTCTCCCTTTGTCCCAACCGACACGATGCATTTCTATTAGCACACCTTTAAAATTAAGGCTTCTTATTAGCCGTGTGACCCTAGTGGAGACAGATGAATATGGACCCCGGAAGATACCCAGGTCCTAAACTCTGGAACTTGTGAATGTTAATTTATATGGCAAAAGGGACTTTATGGATTTGACATAATTGGGGATCTTGACCTGGGGAGATTATCCTAAATGTGATCACAAGTATCCTTAAAGGGAGACGGAGAGAAGTGCAGCACAGAAGAGAAGGTGATGTGACCATGGGGCAGACAGGAATAACGTAGGCAGCCGTGAGCGATTGGAAGAAGCCTGGGATGGGCACTAACCCCAGAGCCTCCGGAAGGAAAGAACGCTGACAGCATCTTATTTTAGCCCTCAAAACTCAGTTCGAGCTTCTGCCTGCAGAACTGTGAGGCAATAAACTTCTGTTGTTTTAAGTCACCAAGTCTGTGACAATATCACAGCAGACATAGGAAACTAATACTCAAGAAAGTTGTTTAAACCTTCTACTAATACTCCTACCTCATTTGGATGTTAGTTAAATTTGGTAACACCTAATAAATATTTTTTCTTACTTTCCTGGGGGGGATGAAAAGTGAATAAAGATTTCAAACTTGGAATTCTTTAGAGCAGGAAAAGAGAGTTGAGAATGGAAACTGTTCAGCTTGAAGAACACAGACATTCTTTGTTCAAGGGGCAGTTAGCCACTAGCTCCACCTTCAGCGAGTGTAACACAGGGACAAATGAAATTTTAAGCATTGTTGGCAACACTTAGGTTAGACGTAAGCTGTAAGGTGTGCTCTCTCAGCCTCCAGAGATCTTTAAAAACTGAGGGAGGGGACACGTGGGTGACTCAGTTTTAGAGTCGGACTCTTGGTTTCGGCTCAGGTGGTGATCTCAGGGTCCTGAGATCGAGCCCCACCTAAGGCTCTGCCCTCAGTATGGGGGCTGCTTGAGATTCTCTCTCTCTCTCTCTCTCCCTCTGTCCCTCCCCCTCTTTGCATGCTCTCTCTCTTTCTCTCTTCCTCACTCTCAAAGAAATAAATAAATAAAATCTTTTAAAACCGAGGAAATACTAATCTGCCTCAGATAATTCAAGGGTCTCGGCAGAAATCCTTTCACTTACTTCTTGATCTCCTGCTTCCTTGTGATGCTTCAACACATAATTCGTAGAATTATGAACCAAGTGTGCAGAAATGTGCAGAAATGCCAAGTAACTGGAGAGTAGCGGTTATGCAATACCTTCAAGGACTGGAATTTGATACTATTAAGAAATTATTAATCTAGGGGTACCTGGCTGGCTCAGTCAGTAGAGCACTCGATTCTTGATCTTAGGGTTGTGAGTTCGAGCCCCATGTTGGGCCTCCAGCTTACTTTAAAAAAGAGAGAGAGAGAGAAATTGTTACTTTTTAGTTTATCGGCATTGCTTTTGTATTTAGAAAAAGATTATTTTTTTAAATATACTTACTGCCATACTTATGGATTAGATGATGTGATGACTGATAGTTGCTTCAAAACAAATGAGAGGGGAGGAAGTGAGTTGAGGAAGAGAGGAAATGGGTTTCTAATGAGTTGATAATGTTGAACCCAGGTGGTAGGCACTTGCAGTTCCAAGATGCTATTCTTTAACTTTATACATGCTTGAAATTTTTCATAATAAGATGTAGGTAGGGGAGAAGGCAGGGCGGGAAGGTGGAGTGCACTGTAGTGTGCTCCAGTCTGGACGTCGTCTCTATGGATGCCTCTAGCTACACGGCCTTGGCTGGGCCGGGTCACTCCTCTTCCTCAGACCTCCCAGGTCTCTCTGAGCTGTCACATTCATGGCTTTAAGCAGTACTTAGTATCCTGTGTGCTTTCTGTTTCTCAGCTCACCCCACCTCTTCCCTGTGTTCCTAAATGCCTCGGCATTCCTCCCGAGAAGGACAAACCAGCAGATGCCAAAATGACCAAAGGTTAAGCCACCGGGTGATTTTCAAGCAAATCTATTTTATGGATCTACTGATGGTCAAGAAAACTTTTACCTCCACCACTCTCCAGAAATTCTAGGGCCCTTTGCTCCTCATCACCAGACAAAGGGAAAGAAATGACTCTGAAAATGTTTTTAATAACCTAAATTTTAAGGCAAGCTAATTCCCTGTGTCTGTGACAGCAATAAAACCTCATTGGTTAGCACTCTACTGACAGAGAATAAGAAAAATTCATTGACAGGTTAAAATCTATTTTTTTGCTATGCGAATTTATAAAGCAAACAAAGTTGGAGGGGAACTAACCAATTTGTAGAAAGAAAGTGAATTACATAAATGTCCAAGATAGAAAGGATTCTGATGATTATTCTTAAATCCAGCCTAAGAAAAGGAGCTCAGAGAAGGGCTGCCTGGCCAACTAGTTAGCTCTGGTGCTAATACCCAGTCCCCAGGTTCCCTGATGCCCACTTTCTTCCTTAAAGTAGACATACAGATAGGATCAGTCACAAGTTCCCAAGTTTACCTAAGAACTTGAGAAACACCTTTTTGCTAACATAAGGCAAACCCTTAATATTATGCTGAATCATATTGAAGCTGTTGTGATTCCAGACCCAAAAAAAAAAAAAAAGATGAAATAATGACAATTTCATATGGTGGAAATCATCCCTTTTCTGAAGGTTAGAAAAAAATCTTTTCCAATAATATTAACCAACTCCATAAAATAGTACAGGGGTCTCAGATTACAGAAACCCCAAGACAATGGCCCAACATGACTCTAGATGGGGACAATACCAATTGCCCCCCAAATTCTAAGCTAAATATAAAATCAACACATGGGGATGATTTCAGGCATATAAAAAGCAACTGTGACTAATATGGGCATAGTTAAACCTCCACAGAGGGAAAAAAAATGGGATAATCATGTCTAAAGATGGAAGATCCTTTAACTAAAGAGGATGATGGCTGGCAGAGAGGGGGAAGAGAAGCCCCAAAGGCAGAGATTAGCAGTGTCTGCAGCTGGGACCCATCCAGTGGCAGTGAAGGTTTTCTCCCTAAAACTAAACCAAACTCACCAGGATCTCGGACTAAAGTTCCCATATAGCTCAGATGTCACCTCCTCCAGGAAGCCCTCCTTCTCTCTCACACATACACACACACATACATACGTGTCAGCTGACTAATTTATCTCCTGTTAGCCTAAAGTCTCCCTAAGAGCAAAGACCATGTATCAGTCTTTCATTCCCAGTGCATTCCCTGAGCACACATCCCAGTAAGCACTGGGGAACTGGCGAGTAGAAACGAGTAGAAACACGAGCAAGCTGAGACAATCTGCGGAGGAGGAAGGCTGAGAGGGAGGAAATCAAGCCTGGTGAGATAGGTCCGGGGTGAGTCACTGGCCTTCCAGACCACCATCAAACGCTGCTGAAGACGCTACCTCAAATCTGAGGACGTGGACAAAGAGGTCACGGGGTAGGGACAAGGAATTTGAAAGAATTAAAAGCCAAAATTCTCCCAAAGTGGCCTGATCCCATTCACAGGAACCCCAATGCTCAGGACTGATCACACAGCAACAGGCAGGTTAAGTAGGTCGGGTTGGCTGGCTTCCTGCTCGGCCCCTCATTGTCCATTCCTCCGCCAGGCCCCCTACTGGGGGTCTTTAGCCACGGACTCAACCCTCAGGCAACAAGAAGCCCACCATGTCACCACATGGGATGAACAACAGGGGACCTGTGTGGTTAGAGGCAAAAACACAATTGCTGTTCTGCTCCCACCGTAAAAGCTCAGGTGAAAGGATGTAGGACTCTAGCTCTCCTTCAGTTCCCACCAGCTGAGAGACTCCTGAACTCCACCACGACTGCCGACTGCCCACCGCACCTGCCACTCAAGCTCAAGGACGCACCCTCACAGTCTGTTCCAGCTTCAAGGGCATTCTAGAAAATTCGGCTCTGTAAACAAACGTGCCTGCTTTGTGGACCAGGGGAGGACGGGTACCTACGTGGTGAGCATTTTCCCGGTTCCACACACCTACTAGAAAAATCAAAGTCCAACAGAGTTTGTTGTTCTTTGCCTCTCCTGATGAACCCTGCCCTGATGTGTCCTTAAATCTGCTCCCCAACCCAGCGGAGCACGAGGCGGTGTGATGCCGTGTTCAAAGCACCGGTTCCAGAATCTGGATCCTGGTGTTCTCAGCCCAAGTCCGTCATTCACGGCACTTTCCTTGCGAATCTCAGTTTCCTTGTCTTAAAGCGCAGACAGGAATAAACCCTTGCTCCTAGCAATGTCGGCAAGCCACCGGTGAGACTACAAAGGTCGTGCACTGACATAGCAGCTGATGATTATCATTGCTGTCGGTCTTCTTACCGTTCTCATTATCAATGTCACGGCTAGTACTATTACTCTTACTGTAACTATTACTATTACTATGGAAGTGGCCTCCAGCTACTTCGCTACTAATTGGGAAATCTTTCATAAAAGATTTCCATCGCTACGCTTCAAAAGTATATTTACACCACCATCAAAAAGGCGTTTTGGGGAAAAGACAGCTTTTTCAAATGGGCAGGGGCTGATACACGTGCATGAATAAACCTCCAGATTTAAAAGTGACTATAAAACCCTGGTCAGTTATATCCGTCTCAGAAGGCACGGAAACGTTGAGAGATGAGTCAGAGCTCTTTTCATCAGATAACCTACAGGCGACGTCCTTCTTTCAATGAAATGCATCTGCAAATATAGGACGTTGTATACTATATCCATGTGGCTTTTCCATTCAAAAAGATCTCAGGGAAAGAACTCAGTCTGACAGCGGGAGTTAGAGTCACCATACATCTCCAAAATTAAGATTTTAGCTAAATTTTCTCTACCTGGGCTGGAATTGCTCTGTCACTGCTCTGGAAACGAGTATATATGTCTTCCTTCATCGGGAGGGGCTTTTATGGAAGAGGCAGGCATTACTGTCTCAGAAGGCGATTTTAAAATGGCAGTTTGTTTTATAGCTTCTGACGTCGCTTTTTCCGGTGATTAAAGTTTCGCTCCTCTGGCCATAATGAATCACATCTGTGTGTTTGTGCACCATTTCTCCTTTCTTCCACTCACAGAGTGTGTCCCTGCCTGTAAATGTGGGGCTTTCCTCTGTTCTGCATAATTTTCAGGTGGTGAGGTTTTATCTCAGAAGGAGAAATTAGAGGGGTGCCTGGATGGCTCAGTGGGCTGAACCTCTGCCTTCGGCTCAGGTCATGGTCTCAGGAATCCTGGGATTGAGCCCCGCTTTGGGCTCTCTGCTCAGCGGGGAACCTGCTTCCTCCTCTCTCTCTGCCTGCCTCTCTGCCTACTTGTGATCTCTCTCTGTGACAAATAAATAAATAAAATCTTTAAAAAAAAAAAAAAAAAAAGAAGGAGAAATTATAAAATACAAACGAGAGACTAGAAGTGTACCTGTAAGGGCATATGCTTCGTGCGTATATGTTAACTTAAGTTGAGTATGTCCTGAAAGTGCACACATTTCATCAGTTTACACAGGACATGAACCTTCTCCCTGCCTAGGACCACTGGGTCTCCTGAACAAAAGAGCTAGCCTGTTTTTTGGTTTGTTTTTCTTTTTAATTTTTTATTTCTTTTCAGCATAACAGTATTCATTGTTTTTGTAGCCTGTTTTTGATGCTTACCCCAAATTCAGAAACGAACGGCAAGGACACTTGATACTCCAAAAAAAGAGCATTTCCCTCCCAAAATTTGAACATACTGACATGTACTTACTTGACATAAAAACATAACAGCCAAGACATTCTCCGTACTGAATTAGGCAAGTTTATTAGGCTCCTAATTTCCGTGTCTAGAACACGAACATGAATTCACATGCATTGTCTCGTTTTGTGGCTCTTACATGCATGTAGCCTTCAGTCAGCTGGGCCTTTGATTCTACTTGTCAGTAATTTACAGTTAGCTCAATGTGAGTAGATGATAAACACAGAATGATACATAAGCCGTAGCAACAAATCCCGCCCCACACCGTTTACCTTTTTTCCAAAATCATATGACAACTCTCTCTTGTAAAAAATAAATTTCCTAACAAGGCATTTAATTCACTTCACTGAGAAAAATAAAGAAGATTCTATTATTTTGGAGCAATGAATGTCCCACTATGGCTGAAAGGTATACCCTGAGAATTAAATGATTTTAACGAACCCATTGAGGTTTATAAAGCTGTGTTAACCTAACATCAGGAAGGGACGCAAGATACAGGCACAAATGTCCCTGCTCATTTTGCTGTGCAGTTCTCCAAGGATGCAGTGTTATAAACATCCTCGTTATCCTCAATGCTCGAAGCATCTGTGGAATCGGGATCGCTCACCACAATTCCCACGGAAGATAGACTGGTAATGAAGGCGTGCATCCGCTGCGCGTAAATATCCCTAATGTTAAAGTAAGGGAGCTCGTGACACTTCTCTGGGGGGTCCTCGCTGCACTGGTCCACGTCAATGTCCTTCTGCTTCTGGTAGTACTTGGAAAACTTGTTGAAGATGATGGTGATCGGAAGGGCCACCACCAAGATGCCACAGATGATGCACGTGCTGGCGATAAGCTTCCCTGCCAAGGTGACTGGGTGGGTGTCTCCGTAGCCCACGGTCGTCATGCTGATGGTGGCCCACCACCAGCAGATGGGAATGCTGGTGAGGCTGGACGTGTGCTCATCCTTCTCCACAGAGTAGATAAGCACAGAAAAGATGGAAATGCCCACAGAGAGAAAGAGAAGCAGCAGCCCAACTTCGTGGTAGCTGTGTCTCAGTGTGGCACCGAGAGATCGAAGTCCCACCGAGTGCCGGGCAAGCTTGAGAATTCGGAAAATCCTCATTAGCCTGAGGATCTGGACAACCTTGCCCATGTTCTCGATGTCCTCGCTCTCCTCCTCCTTGGTGTCCACAGCCAACGTGGCATAGAAAGGGATAATGGAGACGAAGTCAATTATGTTCAGAGGGTTCTTCCAGAACTTCTTTTGACAGGGAGCGGCCACCAGCCGGATGGTGAGCTCGCCCGTGAACCAAGCGATGCACGCAATCTCCACGCCTTCCAGCACAGGGTCGTCCACCTCCCCGTCCTCGTTCTGGAACTCTGACATGCTGTGGACACACATGGCCACAATGGAGGCCAGCACCACGCTCAAGGAGGAGATGGCAATGAGCTTGGCGGACAGGCAGTAGGCCGGGTTTTCCATTCGAATCCAGATCTTCTTCCGGAGCTGACCAAATCGCAGCTTGTCAAACTTCTCCAGCTCCTTCTCAAACAGAGACGACTCTTCAAAGGAGGTGTCGGTGCTCACGTCATTGCTCTTCTGGTCCCAGTCCTTCTCGTGGTTTTCCTCCTTGCGCTCCTGGTAGCGATGACTGCAGCAGGAATCGATGAAAAGCTCGTTGATGCCCCAGTACTCGATCTCCTGGCAGAAGGAGAACACACACAGCTCCTCCATGACGTGCAGCTTCCCCGTGTAATAAAAATTCAAAACGTATCTGAACAAGGAGGGGTTCCGATCGAAATAGTACTCCTTATTGGCCACGCTGTAGTCATCACACAGCTCCAGAATGGCCTCTTCCGAGTGGCAGGTGAGCAGTTTTCCAAGTCTAGTGTGAGGAAACCGCAGGAGGGTGCTTTGGTCGACGGACTGCTTAAAGCCCCCCACGTTCAAGTTGACAAGTTCCTCGTCTGGTCCAGGGCGATGGAAAAATTCACCAAACACCATGGTGGACCCAGGAGGCAGGGAGCTGGATGGGAAGGGAGATGAGGAAGTTCACGCTGCACCTGGAAGGAGCACAAGACGGCATTAGCACTGTCCCGTGGTGCCTTGCCAAGCTTATTTTTAATCTGCCCTTTCCAGGATGATGGGCTACATGAAGAACAAAGCTGGAAATGGAATAAAAAGGAATATACAGTATTTACGCATTCGAACTGGAAGAAAATCAACACAAAACAGGTTGTTTTTGCAAAAGCTGGAGTTGACAGATCCATTTTCTTAGGGAAAAAAAAAAAAGACTGCCATATCCTTTTCATGAACCTTAATTCTTATTTCTTTATTTTCTAGGCACACAAAAGTTACCTCTCACCCCTCCCTCTCCAGAGGAACAATGCATGGGTCACTTACACTATACAGGCATCTCCAGTCCCAACCACAAGCCTCCTGCCTTTGGGAATGCTCCATTCAGATGTGATGGGCTGGTCACTGCCTGGCTCGGAGCTCACCTCTCTCTGTGCTCAGGGTTCAGTCGTGTACCCTCCCAAATAGCATGCCCTTCTGCTCTGACCCTCACCCCCAACCCACACTTGACCAGAGGCTCGGCTCAGCTCTTACAAAAGATGTAGCTTTCCCCTTGTGCTCCCATGTTTCACTCTTTTAAGAGAAAGTCCTATCCCTATGTTTGGGTGGGGACAATCAGGAGGATATAATTATCTCCCTGTCCTTAAGTACCCTACATCTTAAAGATATAGTTACACTTAACGGGATGCTGGTTTCAGGTACATCCACAGAGAAGAAAGTGACTTGGGAAAACCTCTATAAGTTAATTGCACTATCAGTTTCCTGACACCAACATGCTTCTCTTCCACCTGCTCCCTCTCCTCATAGACTGTCCCCCACACACTCCCAGTTGCTCCACTGATACCAAGTCTACACTGGTCCAGCACATGCTTCCTGGTTCTGGTTGTGACACTAACTGGGATTCACCAGATCTTTCTCAGAGAGAAAGTAGTGGATTTTGACCATCACCCAATACAAGGGTGCTCCCTCAGAGCAAATGGTGAAGATGAAAGAAAGGTAGGAGTTTGTCAGATACTAAGTTCCCACAGGATACTATTAGATGCTTTGTAGACATGTTGTCATTTTATCCTTCCAACACTTTACAGAAGGTGTACAGGAAAATGGGTACTCAGAGAGGTTGAAGCAAAGCTTACAGGATAGGTCAATGGTAGAGCCAGGATTTAAACCTGGGTTGGATTAGCCCCAAACCCATGATACTTCCACTACACATATCTTCTCCTCCACCTTCTCCCTTACTATAATCCAAAAATCCAAAGTGGGAAGTGCTATAAGAGAAATGAGTCAAGCATCTTTGGCATTACTGAAAAGAGCAATGAGCCTTGTCTTTGGTTAGATCTGGCTCAGAAGTTAAAGGTTCAAGCAGAGCTGACCAAACAAGGGGAAAGGGCATTCCCAACAGTGGGCACCGAGTGGTTTGTGGTGGCGGGGGCGGGGGGGTGGAGGGGGGGGAGAAGCCAGATTGGTAAGAATCTTGTAGAGCAGTCTAGACTCTGGACTTTATCTGTAGGCAAGATCACTAAATGGTCTTAATGAGTGACTGGACACGGTTGTCTTTGTGACTGTGACCTAGAAAGACCCCACTGACAGCAGGGTGGGAGTTTGCTGGGGGGAAAAAGGTTCAAGGAGTCAGAGGTGCAAGAGAAGGGAGAGGCCCCCAACTCATAACAGCGGTGGTGTGTGTAACGAGGAAGTGACAGAAATCAAGAAAAGTTTATAATGTTGAATCAACAGTACTTGGGAAAAAAAAAGGACAGGGAAGTGGAAAAGTGAAAAGAGGATGTGTTTTCTACTCTGCACAAGTGGCTGATATGAGGATACCATTAGAGGAGGCAAAAAAGTCAGGAAGGGATTTTCTGCCCCCTTATGCTTAGGAAAAGCCAAGGCTGTCAGTGAGACAAGAGATTCCTCCTCTGAGGAAGGCCCCAGAGGACACAGCCTCAACGTCCAGCCCCCTGCCATCTGCCCCAGGATGGAGCCTCCAGTCATAAAGCAGGCATGGGCACTTGCTCTCAAGACACTAACGGAACGTGTTCCCATGAGTGTGTTCCCATGAAACCAGAGACCATCGCATAACTTGACATACCAGTTAACAGACTTGCTGACCTCTTCAAAATACTTGTTTTCTTTTTTTCTGCCTCTGCTTTCTATTTTTAGCTAGATATCTTCTTTGACGGGCCTAAATCAGATCTCATGGCTTGGTCCAAATATTTATGGAACTTCAGATCTCTGAAAGCAGGCTTGTGCTCGTGGCACATATAAGAGTAAAACGTTCCAAGGAGCTAGTTTTAGCTAAGCTGGCGTTAAGACTTTAATGGACATTTTCTTCTGGTGGCTTATTTTTCACCTTCTTGGTTATTCTCGAAAGCTACAGTGATAGAACACCAGTGTCTGCCTTCATGACACACCTACAGAAGCCGGTGTCATAATCAGTGAGTGTGTAATCCGCTTCCCGATCAATCTGCAGTCACTTTTCTAAAGAACACTGTTATCACCCTTAATGCCAGTCTTCCTGTTCTGTCCTCCCTGCTTTTTAATCACTCTGTGCCGGTGAAAGAGAGCCCATTATGAGGACCATTCATGCCACACAGTCTCATCATAAAAGCAATACACATTGTAAAATAAGGGCTTCTTGTTGTGGGGACTTCAGCAGAGAGAAAAAGCAAAGTGTCTTTGGATTATACCAAATGCTTGAGCTCAGAGTGCAAGCTGAGATTTTCCAAGGCATGGTGGCCAGAGAAGTAGGTTTGGTTTCCTTGCCTGGGTCCAGCCTACAGCAGCCAACAGGGGGCCAGGAAGAAGGATCTCCCAACTTCACCTTCGGTAGCTAGGTTCCCTGGCATGCAGACAGTCCCTTGCCAATTACGAACATTCCCTCTGCCATTTGTCCCTCACCACCACCCTGGCATTTGCCAATGAAGAGGCAGGATCAGAGGAGATGAGTGGGCTTCGTGCAGATATTAATGGTTAGAGCATAGGTGCAAATTCTCCCGACTCCAGAGTTTTCTACAGCATGGTGTCTCACACATCCAAAGTAACATAAAGACAGGCAGATACTGAGCAACCTTTTTTCCAAGATTCCTGTTCATTTACTCCTATCCAGAAAACATTTACGAGATCAAAGGTATATTTATACATGTCTACATATATTTGTGATTTATATGAATTATACATTTATAATTCATTTATATATGTAAACATATGCATGTATTTATATATGTAAACATATGCACATTTATATGTGTATTTATAAATATATAAATAACTTTAAATACATTAAAGCACTTTCTTTAGGCGTGTTCATGTGATCTGTAATCCAAAAATTGGATTGCACACTCTATTAATGAGTCTGTGGGGAAGCAGGGTGTGGGGGAGGAATGCAAAATGAAGGAGAAGCCTTTTGGAGGTCAATTTGACCAGATGTAACAAAACTATATAGGTATTTATCCTCTGCCCCAGCAATCTCTCATCTAGAAATCTCTCCCAGAGAAAGACAAAAACTGAAAACACTTGCATAAACTAGAAACAATCCAAATAGCCATCAATAAAAGATTGGCCAAAGAAACTGTGGTCTGTCTCTCTCTATATATGCAATGGAGTGATTTCTAGGATATGTTACTTAAGTAGAGGGAAAATGTATGTGTATATGTACACATACATGCATATGCATATACATACACATATGTACACACACGCATACACACACTTACACAGATAAAAACAGCAGAAAGACAAACTGAAAATGAACAAAGTGCTTCCCTATTTGGGGAGAGAGGGAACAGGGTATAGGCGACAATGTTGGAAGCTGGACTTGGGAACTGTGTAAATGTTTTACATAATTATGAATCAAAATTAAATAAACAAGAAAAAGACAATCCCTAAAAATTTAACCTTACTGTGTTTCAAACTGGTCATTAACCTCAAAGAGATAAATTCTTTCCAGATTTTTGAAATTTAATTTAATTTTAATAAACTGTACATCCATAGTGGTGTACACCCTCTGACAAATAAACTCTAAAGACCTTAAAAATATTTTTAGTATTCATATCGGTATCATTACTCTGAAACTTATGCACACACACATAGGGTAAAGCAAATAAATGATTATGTTAATGTCATGAAAAGCCCTCAAGATTTTGAGTGCAAAATAAAATACAAATATAAAAATCAAAGAAATTAAATAAGAGCCCCACGATCCTAAATTTGAATTGGAAATGGCATTATGAACTGATAATTTAACTTTTTCTAAAGGATGATTTTATTTCCACTGAAAAAACCTACAACAAAATGACCAACTCCAGTGGATGCTATGAAGCATCACTTATATCTCCCCTTTAGAACTGAGCCACTCATTCTCACACCTGCTGGAAGTGTTAATGGCTAAGGGCTCTAAGTTAAGTCCCTCTTCGGGAATCACCTTCATTCAAAGTCTTGCTCAAGGTCACACTCCTTCCCCAGGCCAGTTCACATCCAGTGACATATATATGAGGGGGCTATAAAGACCCAGCACCTTTTTCTCAAGGTAGGCTCCAGAGTTTCCATAGGATCAGCTAAGATTTCTGTTCCATCCTCATCACAGTTCAACTCTTCTCCTTGCCCGATCCTACTTCCTTCACTTCCCGCTGGTCTTGGTCCCAAGGGTACCTCCCAACAAACTTCCTGCACATCAATCTCTATCTCAGTCTATTTCCCTGGAAACCCAACTGAAGATACCAAGTCAAGAGCAATGAACATCTCAAGTTTGTGCAGACTGAGGCATCAAAATACAATTTCTCACTAAAAGAACAAGGGCTCCTTGGAGAAATATCTAATCCTGGGTCTGGGGTAAGGAATGCCCAAGATAAATGTGAGCTGGTGCAGTCACTCTGGAAAACAGTATGGAGGTTCCTCAAGACGTTAAAAATAGAGCTACCCTATGACCCAGCAATTTCACCACTAGGTATTTACCCCAAAGATACAAATGTAGTGATCTGAAGGGGTATCTTCACCCCAATGTTTATAGCAGCAATGTCCATAATAGTCCAACTATGGAAAGAGCCCAGATGTCCATCAACAGATGAATGGATAAAGAAGATGTGGTATAGATGTGTGTGTGTGTGTGTGTGTGTGTGTGTGTGTGTGTGTGTGTACAATGGAATATTAATCAGCTATCAAAAAGGATGAAATCTTACCATTTACACTGACATGGTTGGAACTGGAGGGTACTATACTGAGCAAAATAAGTCAGTCAGAGAAAGATAATTATATAGTTTCACTCATTTGTGAACTATGAGAAATACCCCAAAGGATCATAGGGGAAGGGAGGGAAAACTGAATGGGAATAAATCAGAGAGGAAGACAAACCACGAGAGACTCTTAACTTTAGGAACAACCTGAGGATTGCTGGAGGGGAGGTGGAGAGGTGGCTGGGGTAACTGGGTGATGGGCACATGATGTAATGAGCATTCAGCATCTGCAACTGATGAATTTCTGAACTCTACATATGAAACTAAAGATGTACTATATGTTGGTTAATTAAATTTAAATTAAAAAAAAAAGAAATACCCAAGATAAGCCTGTATGATCTTGTTATATTAGAAAGCAAGGAAGCTATCAACAAGGACAGGGGTGGAGTCAAAAGGACTCTGGGCCAACTTAAGGAGACTCTCACTGGCCAAAGATGGTAAATTTGTGCATCAAAAAGAAAAAGAAAATCTCCTGATAGACTGGCCTATATTGATATGTTAAAATCCCTGAGTTCATAATAGTATTTTTTAAGAAAGAAAGAAATTAATACATTGGTCACCTTTGGAGGGTATTAGAGTATCAGTTCATTATTCTGGAATGTAAGAGGGGGTAAAAAAGAAAATCAGCTCAGGTGGATCAAGGGAAAGAATTAAGAATCCAGAAATAAGTCCATATCTATGTTCAACTGATTTTCAACAAGGACACCAAGACAATTTAATAGGAAAAGAACAATCTTTTCAATAAAGGGTATTGGGACTATTGGATAGCGACAGGCCAAAGAATAAAATTTGATGCCCACCTCATATCATATATAAAAGTTAATTTATCTGTGAATCAGAGACCTAAATATAGGTGCCAAAACTAGAAAACATGCATAAGAAAACACAAGCATAAATTTTGGTGACCTTGGATTAAAATGACTTCTTAGATACACACCAAAATCATAATATAATAAAAGGAAGAATAGATAAACTGACTTCATCAAAATTAAAAATGTTGTGCTTCAAAGGACATTATCAGGTCAAAGGACAAGTATCAAGAAAATGAAAAGGTGACCCACATGATGGGGGAAAACATTTGCAAATCATTTATCTGAGAATGATCTAGTATCCAGAATAAAGAACTCTTGCAACTCAACCATAAAAAGACAAATAACCTACTTAAAAATGGGCAACGGGTTTCAACAGACATTTCCCTGAAGATATAAAAATGGCCAAAAAGCCCATGAAGAGAGGGAACATCATTTGTCATCAGAGAAAATGACAATCAAAAACATGAGATAACACCACACTAGTAGGATGGCTAAAATCAAAAAGGAATAATAATACAAGCATTGTCCTATAGTGCAAGTGTTTGTGAGGATATGCAGCAATTGGAACCATCATGCATTACCAGGGGTAAGTTAAAATGGTGCAACCATGTTGGAAAATAATTTGGTCCATTTCTGAACAAGTTAAACACAGAGTTAGCATATGACCCAACCATTCCACTTCTAAGTATATTTCCAAGAGAACTGAAAGCATATTTTCAAACAAAACATGCACATTAATGTTCAAAGCAGCATTATTCATAAGAGTCGAAGAGAGAAAACAACCCAAACATCCATGTCCATCAATAGAGGGATGGATAAACAAAATGGTATGTGCATTCGAAGGAATCTTATCTGGCCATAGAAAGGAATGACGTACCAGGTACTATCACATGGGTGAACTTGGAAAACATTATTCTAATGAAAGAAGCCAGACCAAAAAAGACCACATATTGTATGATTCCATTTATATGGAACATCCAGAATAGGCAAACCCCATTAGAAAGTGGTTGTTCAGGGCTGGGAGGAAGAAAGAATAGGGCGTAATCGACAGTAGGTATGTATTTCTTTCAGGGGTCATAAGAATGTTCTGGAATTAGTTGGCTGGACAACCTTAAAATATACTAAGAACTACTGAATTCTGCATTTTAGAAAGGCAAATTTTATCATAAGTGAAATGTATCTCAATAAAACTGTTATGTAAGAAAGGACCCCACCTAATGAAGAAGGAAGGCAAGTCATCATGGAATAATGGATCTAGGCTGCTAAAACCCAGATAAAAAGCTGATGGGGTACTTAACTAACAGCTACATCAGAATAACAATAACTGAGCCAGAAGTAAGGGAAAGAAACAAGACAGAGCATGCCTCTTGATGGAAGTATATACGCAATTCTTCAGCATTTCAACAACAACCAACAATCAGGCCTGAATGTTTTTGAGAGTCTAGATCTGCCATTTGAAATCAGATAGAGATTTCAGAGGAACATGTGCAGTGACACAGCAAAATCGAGACTGTGGGAAACTGTGCGGGACAGACAGCACAGACAAGATAAGCGATGTATCAGAGAGATCCAATGTGTGGGCTTTGTATGAATCCTGATTTTAACTAGCCAAATGCTTAAAAAAAAACATATGAAAAACAGGAGAGTTTGAGTATCAACAAGATACTTGATAATACAAAAGAATTATTGTTAAGGTTTCAATGCGTTGATGGTATTGGAAGTATACTCTTTAAAAGAACCATTACCTTTTGAAAATGTATAATAAAATATAAAATTATACCACATTTGGGGTTCATTTCAAAATAATCCCTGGGGAGGGAGGTTGGTAAGAGAGCCAGGAGGTGGGGGGTTAGGGGAAGGAGGGGGAGGTGTCTCTTGCTCATACAAGATATGGCCATGAATTGATCACTATTGCAGTTGGATGATGCGAACAGGAGTTTAATGTATTATTCTCCCTATTTTTGTCCATGTTAAAATTCTCCTTCAAAAATGTTCCAAGAAAAATTTACGAAGCACCTTTTTGGGGCATGCATGGTAGTAAGTACCTGAATAGACATTCTTGCTCATCCTTGAATTCCCAGCAGCCCATGCAGTACCTGGGCACTAGGGGGCGATGAGGAGGCATCACTGAATGAATGAATAATTTCCTTTAATTCCCTAACTGTCCTAAGTGAGATCTTATACCCCACCTTGCAAATAGGGACACCTAAGGCACAGAGTCTGCCCAACATTATCCAGGTTTTATGCAGTAGACTTTTTCCACTATGCATCAAATATGAGTATTTAATTTTTTTTTAAGTGGGAGGGAGGAGGGACTGGCTGATCGTTGAATTTACCTGGTTTAACATCATCCTCATTAAAGAGCACTATACTCTTTAATAGGGGATTTGGTGTAAGTATGACAAGGACACATGGGGTCTCAAATCAGGCACATCTGGGAGTACAAAAGGCATCCGGCCACAAAGCTGAAAACTCCAATGCTATTTGCATTATTTTTCTCAAGAAGAACGTCAGCTCCCTGTGCCACTCCCCCTGCCCACTATCACCCCAAATTACTCATCGTGGGACCACTATAGACTGTATTTGGCCACCTTGGGTCCCTTGGTGTTTACTTGGTGTTTTCTTTTTTAAAAGAAAGAAAAAGATGTCAAAAATCCAAGATATTCACTGGAAGCTTAAAAGAAAAATGGCATTGATCTTCCTCTCTCCAAGTGGCACCCTTTAAAACGCTTTTCAAAGCCATTAACCTCTTACTCACCTCTTCTTAGTCCACTTCCCTCTCTTTTTGTTTTCTGTTCTCAAACTCACTTAAGAAATACTCTCAGAACTGTGTCTTTTTAAGCCTGACAAATATACATACGCACATGTGCAGGAGTGGCTTTGCTGATGCTCTTGCTTGTTCAGAACTGTAACAAGAGCATAACATATACAAGTCGGCATTTTGACTGGGCAGAATCACTTTTTTCAATCGATTCCACAAATGTAGACAAAGGCCTCGATTCCTTCTGCCCTCCTACTTGTCCAAAATCTACATTAATCTTTCCATTAAATTAAAAAAAAATAGGGCATTGTCACCTTTTTGGGCTATTCTGAGAGCTGCATTTCATCCTAATAAATTTAAAAGAAAAATCACTCATGTTTTTAAAAAGGGTAGATTCATGCTAAATTCTATTTCTGCCCATGGCTTGTGAGAATATTCCAAATAAAAAAAGAAACAGATGTAAACAAAATTCAAAACCTGAAGTCAGTCCACAGCTGTGGATGGAGGTGTTCCCACCGGGCCCCTTCCCTGACCTTCTCTTCCCGCGAGCTCCCCATGCACTGGTGTAACACGTAAGGAACAGAAGATTGGTAATCAGTGCTGGGCAGAGAAGAGCGGAGAGCACGGGGAAATGTCAGTGGCACTGCAGAGGCCACCCCATGTGGTTTAAAAACTGAGATGCTGGCATTCCTTAGTGCAGACCTTCCTGAACCAGTGTCGTTGGAACAGCTAAAATAGTGCAATTCCAGGAAATGAACGGCTGCTTATGAGCCATCTAGAAGGTCATGCCCAGCGCCAGCCTGGAGAGTACCTGAAACTTCAAAGAGCCTTCTGGAAGAGAGGCGGCTCTCTCCACCTGGGACAGTTGGATCAGGACTGCACTCATTCCCTCTGGGCCTCTCTTTATGTGGCTACTCCTCTCTGCAAAGCCCAGGCATCCTGTCATTTCTACAGCTCCTCTCCAAGCGGAGGCCGCTCAGAAGGCTGAGGGATTTACTGAGGCCAGAAATGAGAGGCCAGGAATCCGTCCCCTTGGTAAAAAAACAAAGAATCACGGATGGGAGATTTTCCACCTGCAACAAGGCCCCAAGAGGGGAGCCTTTACTCCGCAGGTAATACTCTCTCGGGAGTCACCTTTATGGGGGAACCCACAAACACATGCTCATACTGGGGTCCAGGGGACTTCTGGAGAATCTAAACACACCTGGGCCAAATTAACAGGTCCCCCCACCTGGTTCCTCAGCCCTCTCACCTTCTCCCAACAGCCCCCAGCGCCCAATTGTGTTAGCACCCCCCACAAGATATTACAATCCTTCCACAGGTCTCCTCCCCTGCGCCCCACAGGTAGTGTCCCTACACCCTAAGCTGTTCCATGGAAGGAAACAGGTACGGCCACTTCCGCAGTCTCAGACCCGTATGCTAATTTCTGTCCATAATCCAGTGAAAGATACTCACTTTGATCCGGAAGAATTAAAAGGCTATCACTGTTTTTGTCACAGAGCTAGCAGAATGATCTAGACCAGACAAGGGGAAATGAAATGCCTCCAGCAGCCAAACAAGTACGTTAAACAAATTTGGTTGGGACTGTGGTGAACTCTCCAGAGACAAAGGTCGCTCAGCCCCTGAGTCCTTTGTGGGAACAGAGAGCCAGCACGCATGTATCTTACAGTGGGCCAGGAGACCCAGAAACCCTAATTTTTCTATGGGGCATCTCAAGTTTAATTAGAATTGATCCAGCATGTGTTCAACATTATTTGGCTCAAACAACATGCGTCTCCAGACCACGTACTTCCAGGAACCCCCCTTCTATGACCTGAGCCAACCCAGCTCCACAGCCCATTTTAAGCCAAACTGACTTAAATGGACTCAAATGGAATCTTAACACAATAATGGCAGCTGTTACTTCCTCAAGTTTGAGCCATAAATCTCAGAAGGCGGAGTGGGCAATGAGGGCTACTGAGTCTTCCAAATTGGGCTTGGCGCCTCCCCGAGAAGAACCCAACCTAATCCTTCCAGGCTGGCTTTCTCACCTCCCTCCTTTACTCGTCTGCCCCAACTGCCAGCGAATGTTAGTCAGAACAGTCTCCCTTGTGTATGACCTTCCTCTCTCTCACTACACTGTGTAGCTCACTCTCCCGTCTCTGGTTAGTGATGGGGCCAGAGGAAAGATCAGTGGCGGCTCTTACCCTTGTGGTGTCGATGGTACACTCTCTGCCCTCATCCTGTCCAGCAGAACGTCCATCATCATCCAAGAAGCTCCGCCCTTCTTCCCTCACAGGTGTGTGTGGTACACAGAGGCATTTAGTGGCCACAAGAAGAGGAGAATCCTGTTTTCTGGTTGAAGGGGCCAAAGCAATCACTGGGAAATCACTCTCACCTGCAGAAGAAGCCAGAGGTCAAGTTTTAGCTCCAAGGAAGAAACACACCCAAGACATTCTAACTCAGACTCAGTGATCTGGGCACTTTACGGATTAGACCCACCTCTTAGAGCCCCATCTCCTCTCAGGGACCGAGTGTTCTTCCCCACCGCCCACCTCCATGGAAGCATCCCTCTCACTAGATACAGGGATAGGGAGACATCGCTGCCCCAGGACCTGACTTGCAGTCACTCTTAGACTTAAGGACCCTCAGGTTTTGACTATAGTGGACACTTGGGACATCTCCACTGACCTCAAAGACAACAAAACATCCAAAGCTAAAACGAGGCACTAGAATTAGGACTGTGGTTATTCACTTCGCACACAGTTTCTTCTAGGAGCATTATTTTCCTGGCTAATTTATCAAGGATATACCTATAAGCTTCTAAATGAATACATTTTAATCCATTTCAGAGACCAAGTTCTCAGTGTGACTGCCCTAATAGAATTAACACTGCTGCTCTAATTTGAAGTCAATAGGTTTCAAAGCCTGGCCGGATTCGATTTTGCTTTCTTTGTCCATTGTTATATTTCACAGATCAGAAGTGACTATGCATGCTAGATCAGAGTCCTCTGGTTAAACGTGTGTCTATGGATGTGTGTGTGTAGTGTGTCTAGGGCGTTTAAGCTTGTACCAAAACAAAAGGACAAATTTACATTTCTCTCTCTGAATAATTTAAAGAAAGCAAAAAAAGTTCCAATTCCCAAAAAGGTAAGCCTTGCTTCATGTTGATGCCTTCCCATAGATTTATATTAGTATATAAGCATCCATCCATTGATTTTCATGTTTTCCAATCAATGCTAGGTCTTAAAGGGGGCCCGGGCTGGGTGGGGAGGAAGAAAAGATTGATTCCGAGCTTCAGAAAGAAAATGAAAGAAGTGCCTACGGCTACGTCAGTCATTAAACAAACATTCATTATAGCTTAAGATCTGCCTGGAATTATCATAGGCTTTGGGATCACACACAAGATACAGTGCTTTTCCCTTCCTCCCTACCCCGGGAGCTCCCAGGCGCAGGACCAAATGTAATAAACAAAGAATGGTATCCTACCAACATCAAGGGGGCAAGGGAGAGGGGGCAGAGCAGGAACACCCTGGTCCCAATAATGGCCAGAGAAATCCTTCAGTGCATTTTCACCTCTAATAAAGATAACAAGAAAAGATCCAGGAAAAAAAAAAAATGTGCAGCTTTACCCAAAGTGAATTTCTGAGCTGGGACTCTTAGCAGAAGAGGTACAGCAAATCTCAGCAGGGATAAATAAAATCAACTCAGGAGTTAAAGTCCTCCTCCTACTCTTTCTTCTGCATAGCCTCCCAGCAACACAACATTGGGTCAGTCTCAAATATCTGCGTCCCACTGAAATGCAGGAATGCTGCTGTGCCTTTTCTCAAGGGTACAGCACACACGTACAGTCTTCTTCTGCCTGCCAGATACCTTTCCAAATGTAGCACATGTTAAAGGAAGGTATGATTAATCTTGCTGGGGGATAATTAACTGCAAACAGCTTTGATATGACTATATTAATTACTGAAGAAAAAAATTAGCAAAGTACTTAAGCTATTTGGCACTTCTAAGAAACCCCAAGCACTGCTGGGCACTGGCTCATCACAGAAGGACTGGCCCAGGGACAGACTGTGAGGGGGGCCAAGTGTGTCTTTTTTTTACTAAAACTGGTACTTAGTAGGCCCTCCATCAATGTCTGATGAATTAAAACCTCCTGGCCTGCCTTTTCTCTGTGTCTCCCCACAGATTCAGAATGCCAGGGTTCGGCCTCATTTTCCATCACTATGACTCCCATCCAAAAAACTAGAGTTTTGGAAAAGATATAATACCACTCAGTAGCTCTTGGTGTGAATTTATGTCAATTCGCACCCTTTCTAGGGCATTCCCATTCTAAGCATGACTTTTCCATGTAAAATGATAACCAGCATTTTCTGAGTCCCTACAATATGCCAGGAACCTTCCCCAAGTTTCACACACATTAACTCTACCCTCGGCTACTGAGAGTGTTAACTGTTGTGATCCCCATTTTATAGGAGGGACATCAAGGCTCAGGGAAGTGATTTGTCCAATGTCCCAAACCCAGTGAATGCCAGAGCCAGGATTCGAACTGAGGTAGGCCTGCCTGATGCCCACTCAGCACAGAAAATCAACTTTGATATGACTATATGAGTAACTGATGAAAAAAGTTAGTTGTCAGGGAAAGTGAAGGACTGGGAAGAGTGAGCAGGACGTGTCCCAAAACAGCAGACTTGAGAAAGAAAAATCCAACACGGTCTCCCCTTCCTGCTTAACCATCCCGCCACATGGTTCCATTCTCTACGTTCCCACCACGCCATCAGTGTGTAACCGTTCAGAAGAAGACGGGATCGTCTGCAATTTAGTACCTAAGCAGGCTTCTGACTTTGCTGAGTGATTCAGCAGGATCGCGGCAAAACACATCATGTTCGCTCAAGTATTGCTAGCCTCTGTAGGAAAATCTCTTCACTATAAAAAGGGAGGCCGTCTACAGCATCCTTCTGGTGGGCCCTCCAGCTTGGCTGTATTTCCTGGTGGGTTGACGACAGCATTCAAAAATGCACAAAATGACTGGCTCCGTTATTGAGAGGGAACGGTGAAGATTAAGTGGCCTATTGGACTCTTTCATCATCCAGAGAGCTGACATCCAATCTTGGAACAGAACGAGGAAAATCAAATGGACAAGCAGACAGTACCCAAGGGTAATAATAACTCCTAATGCCCGTCTCCCAGGACTCAGATTCGCAGGACTAAGGTGGCTCTCCAAAAATTAAACTATAAAATCAGTGTCTGAGAGATCAAAACAGACACTCTGAGGGACACTGCTGCATAGATCTGGGTCCGATGTACTTGCCCAGAATCCTGAGTGTACCTGGTACTGCCCTTCTCACATTGTTCTGAAATGTTGTCACCTCCGTCTACCCACTAGACTGAGAAGCCTCCAGTTAGGGACGGTGTTATAATATCAGTCTTCATAGTCATTATCCCTGTTACACAATTGTGCTTGACACATTTTTATTGAACCAATTCCTCTCCCCCAAGGCAACGAGACTAAAGAGTAAATTAATTAAAAGAATCAATATGGATAATGAAAGGCAGTTGGTCAGCAAGGGAAGCAGAGGAGGAAAGTGTAAAAGATCTAAGTTGGTTGCCCAAGACCCCTCCCAGCACTTTCCAAAGGTCTCATCCTGAAGAGGCAGGATTGTCCAGCCCTGATGGGGACATCCCAAGTGGATTTTTAAGTGTCTACACCTAGAGTTCCAGGTATCATTAGATACCCAAAAACCTCTCCTTGTTCTGATTCTGACTCTCCAAGGCACCTGATGGCGACTTCGGTTTCCAGGCACCTCGCCGACAGACAGCACGCGAGCATGTCCACTCCGTCCACTAGATATACCTCTTAGTGGAACTTAATAAGGTAGGAAGAGGTTTAGTGACTCCATTTTCTGTGAGTTTCTATGAGTCGATCTGCTAGAGTCTGATCAACTGTGGGACACCTGGAAGTGAGTTTCTGAAGTTGGCAGGCTGCCAGAGAGCCTGAGCCTGACCTGGGATAAGGTCACCAGGTGAATGGCACCTTTAAGCATCATCCTGACAGGCAGCCAGCTTCCCTGGAGATACCCTGCCCTTGACAACTTCTCTAGAAGAGTTTCCCCAGCCTCGGTACTACTGACGTTTTGAGGCCAGACAATCCTCCTGCAGGGGGGCAGTCCGATGCCCTGCATCGGTTAGCGGGTTCCCTGGCCTTGACCTACAAGACACTAGGAGCGTATCTCCTCCCTGTCCCCTAAGGTCGTGACAACAAAAATTGCCAAATGTGCTCCAGAGAGCAAAACCATCCCCAGTTGGGAACCACTACTCTGGAGTAGAGTAAAAAGATCTTCGATGCCCGTTTGGAAGCTGGAAGTTCAGAAAGCTCAGAATGGCAGGTGGCACTCATCTGTGTTACACGTCTGTGACACGGGCCAGGGATGCTCCCCTGGACATTTGTTCTTCTAGAATTCAGTCATGGCATTTCTGGTGTCAGACAAGTAAAACTTTGCAAGTAAGAAAAGATAAGAGGCAGGTTAACCTTTTGTTCAGACTTGAAGCATGCTTCACGCCATTGGAGTCTAGAGTAAAGGTTAGTGATTTTCTCTGAGAATCTATCTGATATTTGCTAACATTTTTGGTGCCAGGATTATGCACAGGACAGCACACTAATATAGCTTGAAATATGTCTTACTACAGCTCTCTGTAGGTAGGGGTCCTCTTGCTGACCATACCCACCCCTGACCAAGCTCCAGTCTTGTGGAAACCCATTGATGTCCCAGGAAAAATGCAAAGACGACAGGCCAGTTTAGTCTTGCCCCTATTTACCAATCATAGACTAATTTTCAATAAAATCTAAGAGTAATGCAATAATAAGAATAATGACAAAAGGTGAAATTCAGCCCTAATTCTATCTTGATTAACTAATGAGAGTTGTAGTCTGGGGTTTTGCTTAAATAAAATTAAAATCTCACAATCAGACTGTTGTAATTGGACTTAGGGTGCCCGAAAAATTGTCCTTATATTTAAATCCTATAATCCAAAGCAATCAGAAGACTACTTCACCTCCCAGTTGATTCAGACAGCAGACTACTAAGAATATCTCTGAATTACTTCGTTTTTCCAAATTATCAAATTTTAAGACGTGCGTTAACATGAGAAACCCTTGAATTAACAATGACTTTTTAAAAAACTTTGCTCTGTCCCCAGAAGAAAATGAACACTTCTGAGGACCTAATACATTCAGGGATTAAAAATGAATTTATAGAAGTTCTGGTCTTCGGGGAGGAAACCAGTAAGTGCCTTCCAAAGCAAAGCCTCTAAATTATATTTCAAAAGTTAATATAAATTATATTTCTCTTGGCCATCCAGAATGAGTAAATGCAATACCATCTCCAGAAATCCCTAAGGCTTGATGCACGGGTAACTAAACACCATTTTGCTCTCCTCGGGTTCTGTGTTCCTAGACAACCTTCCCTGGGGAACAGAGGGAGACAGTAAGCTACTGCTGAGTCACCTAGTCACCTCTTCAGAAAGGAAAGTGAGGAAAAGCCCTGTGGAAGGGTAGGCCCTTCATAAGAGGGAGCAAAACATCTCAGCCACTGACCCCAGTGTGGTCATCCACACTTGGTAACAGGGCTCTGGGATACCCTGAGTGGGGGCCACTGTTCCACCAGCCCCAGAAAGGAACTCCCCTCGCTCTCTCCCCCTTGCAGGACCCCCCGGAAGCAGAACTGGGCGAAATCAGGGGCTCAGACTGCGGCCAGGACACAGGCAGGCAAATCAGCCCACCCAGTGGGCTGGAGACCCTGGGCTCAGTCTCATCTGTCCCCGTGTTTTCCATGGCTGATGCATCAAGCGTTTGCACTAACACAGTGATTAAAAGAACAACGGAGAACAAGCCGTTTTAGAGAGGAGAGGGGGAAAAAAACCTATCATGCCATGGTAATAGTGATGGAAACTGGCAAAAGGAAACCTTCTGGAGGACACTGTAGCAATGTGTATTACAAAGTCGCAGTCTCCCATCGGAGACTGTCTGCTGAGGGAATAAATTAGACAAGTGTGCAGGGATGGGTATCCAAGGATATTCAGGGCATCAGTACTTATTCATAAAAGTGAAAAGTCAAAGGCAACCTAAATGTCCATCAACGGGGAAATCGTCAAATCAGGGCGTAGCCAGGTAATGGGATATTCCGTGGCCATTAAAAACACTGAAATAATCATAGAAAGAGCTCCCAGATACTCAATCAGGTGTTTCAGTACCTCTGGGGGTTTGCATGTCCGAACCCACCTAACACTCACAACACTTGAACAAGCAGTGTTTTTACTGGATTCATCTTACAGATGGAGGAGTTGGTAAATATAGAAATTAACTAGCTCTCCAGGGTCAACAGCTACTAAGTGAGAGCCTCACGGCTTGAATTTAAACAATAATGCTCTAAAGCCATCCTCTCAACCACAACACTCTACTACCTATGGATTCATGAAATGGTCACCACAATATCTTAAGTACAAAGACAAAATAATTATAGTACAACATATGGCATGATGTGATCTTTATAAAAGAGGTCTAACTTTACAAAGGAAAAAAATAATCTCTAAGAATATATACTACAGTGTTAAATGCATTTCTCTCTGGATGCTAGAATTCAGTGACTTTTGCTTTCTACTCTGTACCTCTCAACACTGTGTGACTTTCTTTGCAAGTATGATGAAACACTTATATAAATAGTCGTTTCGGGGTGCCTGGAGGGCTCAGTCCGTTAAGTGTCTGCCTTCGGCCCGGATCATGATCCCAGGGTCCTGGGATCGAGCCCCATGTTGGGCTCCCTACTCAGCAGGGAGGCTGCTTCTCCCTCTGCCTGATGCTCCCCTGCTTGTGCTCTCTCTCCCTCTCAAATAAATATATAAAATCTTTTAAAAATAAATAAATAATAAATCAAAATAAAATAATAAGTAAATAGTCATTTCTTTTTGGAAAAAATAAAAGATCAAAAGCAGCTTTGGTCAGTACTTGGGGAGGGGAAGGGGGAGCAGGCTAGACACTAAGTGAACATACAGATTTGGTTGAAGTAGGATCTTCCCCCAATGGTCTCCTTTGGCATCCGTAGAATCATATGCTTCTGCTGCACATGCACGTCTGCTCTGTGGCGGGCACCATCCCGGCAACTACAGAGAACAGAAGATAATGTGTCTCCTACCCTCAGAGCTTACAGTTGCTTAGAAGAGGTTAGAGGAGGGTACACAGGTAAATAAATAATTGCAGTATGAGCCAGAAGATGTCAGGTACCCTGAGGAGAGGTACCGAGGTGCCGTGGAAATTCACAGGAGGTGAGGGGTCCCTCTGGGATCAGGAAGGAGGGACGACTCCAGGAACAGGTGGCATTTAAGCTGAGGCTTGAAGGTTGGGTCAGACATGAACAAGTAAAGAAGACAGTAAGAGTAAGAAGGTCGTTCTCCAAGGAGAGGAAGGAACCCACACAAAGCCACAGGGGCGAGAAAGCTTGTGGTATGCACAGAGATCAGAAAATAGTTGAGTCTGGCTAATGGAGCCCTGTGACCTAGAGATATTCATGTAGAATATAAAGAATCCTACCTGTACTAGCCCACACCTCTGTGAGCCAGGGATAACCAGGGTGAGTGAGTGACAGATTTAGGAAAGGAGAACGGATTGCAGGTGGCCAGACAGAGAATCTACTGAAACAAGGACTGTAACTCAGGTCTCCTGAACTACTTAACCACAAGGAACCAATCAGGCAGACATTAAAAAAAAAAAAAAAAAAAAAACCCTCTCAGTGGGGTGCCTGGGTGGCTCAGTGGGTTAAAGCCTCTGCTTTCAGCTCAGGCCATGATCCCAGGGTCCTGGGATCGAGCCCCACATTGGGTTCTCGGCTCAGCAGGGAGCCTGCTTCCCCTCCCCCCCACCGTCTGCCTCTCTGCCTAGTTGTGATCTCTGTCAAATAAATAAATAAATGATATTTAAAACAAAAATAAAACCTCTCAGAGTTATGGCTGTTTCCAGAACATCTGGAAAATTAGAGGCTGGTTTTGGGTACAGCAATCCACCAGGCACTGCTGACCTAGGATGACAGTGAATTCCAGCAATGTCTATGAAGCGCAGACAGTGGCAAGGCCAGAAACGTAGGCAACATCTCAAGAATTTACCCCACTTCTCTCTTCACCTCCCCCGAACAGCACAGGAAAGCAGGGCTCGCTGGGTGTCATATGCAAACAATGAATCATGGAATACTACATCAAAAACTAATGATGTACTGTTCGGTGACTAACATAACATAACTGGAAAAAAAAAGTAAAGGAGAGCAGGGCTCAGTAGAGAGAATTCAGGAGGTCCTTGAATTCAGATGTGGGGGTAAAAATCTTAATTTTCGCTAATCTCTAACTGAAATTTAGTTATTCCTCCTATTAAAAATGCAGCCAGTGGCCCAGGGCAGTAAACAGCAGGACCAGTGACTTCACCCCTTTAGAAATTCCAGGTAATTTCATATCATAGCACACTTGTTCCAGGTCTCAGAAAATAATCACGTAAGTTCATTACTTCCTTAAATTCACGGTAGTTACAGACCTACTGCTAGATTATCCTTAAGGAGTTGATATAGAAGCACATACATCACTAAATCGTAAGTTGGTTTAAATATTTTGATAACACTGTATTTCCATACGGTTGGATTCCTTTATATTTTGTGGCTCTTTTTTTTTTATTTTTATTTTTATTTAAGGACCCTGTTCTGAAAAGTGGTCCATAGGCTCCCGCAGACTACCAAAGGAGTCTATGACACAAAAAGGGTTAAGAGTCCATTAGCTAGGGTGATTGGGTGGCTTGGTAGTTAAGCAGCTGCCTTCAGCTCAAGTCATGATCCCAGGATCCTGGGATCCAGGCCCACATTGGCTCCCTGTTCAGCAGGAAGCCTGCTACTCCCTCTCCCGCTCCCTGCTTGTGTTCTCTCTATGCATCTCTCTTTCTGCCAAATAAATAAATAAATAAATAAATAAATAGAAAAGAATCCATTAGCTAGAGATCCTGTTAAAATGTAAGTCATACCATGTCACTCATTCTTTTTCACTCGTCAATGTCTTCCATCTTCCTCAAAGCAAAACTCCCCTCCTCCCATGTTATTTGTCTGTTTTCATCTCCTTCCCCTCTTTCTTTCATTCCCAGCCAGCATACTGGTATCCCTGTTATTCCTTCATCATTCCTGCCTCAGGGACTTTGCACTGGCTGATCCCTGTGCCTGGAATGCCCTGTCCATAAGGGATTGCGTGGCTTGCTTCCCCTCTTTCTTCAGGCCTGGACTCAAATGATATCTTCCAAATGAAGCCTTTCTTGGCTACCCTATCTAAAATGCCCCCTAGTGAAACTCCCATCTCCCCACTCCTTGCTCTATTTTTTCTCCTAAGCATTTATCACTCCCTAATATATACTTCAACACATCTACTTTATTTTTTTATCATATTTATTATTTCCCCACTCAGACCTCAACTCCACCGTATCCGTATCCCAAGTGCCTACAACCTTGTTTGACACCCAGTAGGTTCTTAAAAGTTAGTTGTTGTATTAATTAGCTAGGTGACATTTGTTATATAGCTTGGCTGCTGGCTGCTTCCATTCCAGGTTGAATTTTAAAGTCTCTCCCCACCCACTGTATTTCTGGGAGAAAAGAAAAATCACAGCAAATGTGCCTGTGAAATTGTGGTCATCCCAGAAGAAAGCTAGCTTATTTATCATCTGCTGCTTTTTTTTTTTTTCCTTAATAAAGAGTTTTCACCAAAGACAAGACAGACAATAGAGCTACCCTATGACCCTGCAATTGCACTACTGGGTATTTATCCCAAAGATATAGATGTAGTGAAAATAAGGGCCACGTGCACCCCAATGCTCATAGCAGCAATGGCCACAGTTGCCAAACTGTGGAAAGAACAAAGATGCCCTTCAACAGACGAATGGATAAGGAAGATGTGTTCCATATATACTATGGAGTATTATGCCTCCATGAGAAAGGATGAATACCCAACTTTTGTATCAACATGGACGGGACTGGAAGAGATTATGCTGAGTGAAATAAGTCAAGCAGAGAGAGTCAAGTATCATATGGTTTCACTTGCTTGTGGAGCATAAGGAATACCACGGAGGACATTGGGAGATGGAGAGGAGAAGTGAGATGGGGCAAATCGGAGGGGGAGACAAACCGTGAGAGACTGTGGACTCTGAGAAACAAACTGAGGGTTTTGGAGGGGCGGGGGATGGAGGGTTGGGTGAGCCTGCTAGTGGGTATTATGGAGGGCACATATTGCATGGAGCACTGTGTGTGGTGCATAAACAATGAAACTTAGAATACTGAAAAAATAAAGTTAAAAAAAAGACAAATTCTCTCTCTCTCTCCACACACACACACACACACACACACACACACACTAAGTTATTAGATCAAATTATGTTATAAGACAAATACAAAAAAGTAAATGGAAAAATTGGTACATGGCATCCAACCAAGAAAAGGCCCAGTCTTGCAGCTTGAAACAGAGGTGATGCTAGCATATGAGATCATCACACAGATCCCACCTGCCGAGCGATATAAGGAAACAGGCAGTGCACAACCCAGGCGTAAATGCAGGGAGTAAGTCACCACACAGGACCTGCTCAACTCGACCTGCTGCTGTTGAAATGTACCGTCGCCCATTTGCAGACACTGTTGATCAAACCAGCAAGAATGCACCTGATGCTGGGGAGATCTGAACTCGGCAGGGCTGCCTTCACACACATACAAGAAACCTCACTCCAATTCTGGCCCCTGGAACACGCTGTTTTAATAAGAACAACCAAACCTAAGACTGGATTCCTTGTAGTTACGAAATGTGAGTCGAGGACAAAGAAAGTACTATTTTGTATCTCGTACGTCCTTATACAGATCCGATCAAGTCAGTCTCATATTAAAAAGTAACAAAACAAACTTTCCCAACCCCAACTGCTCTCTGCAGTACAGCTTCTTAAAATCACTTTCTAGACTCGCCCTTCCTTCTTCTTGTGCAATTCTTGCCCTAACACCCCAATAAGCATTTTTGCTAAGGGCACCTCTAGATGACCAAACCCAAAGCACACTTCTCATCTGCGTGCGACTTACCTGCCCAAGGCATTTGTCACTGCCCACCTCCCAGCCCCTGAGGGTCACTGATGTCACCTGTCTGACTACTTTCTCACTCTTGGTTTCCTGTGAAACTCTGCTTTGTCTTCCCAAACTTTAAATCTGGGGGGGTCACAAAATAAAATACCTTTTGGGGGCCATGCAGCGGACTGAAATGAAAAAAGGGGACGTCTGGCTGCTGTGACGAGCTGGAGAGCACCAGCCCTGCCAAAAGGGGACTGCTGGCCCTTATTTGTGTATATCAGGGGATTGGATCGCCCAACTTGTCAAGAACACCCACAAATCTTATTTTTATGTGAATTTTCCCAATTTTCTAAATGTTGACAATTACTGGTTTTAGTGTTTTGCTATTGTGAGCCAAATCACAAAAATCGGTACGTGGGAGATAATCTGCAGTCCTCCAATGCCTGTCACTGCAACGCCCTGGGTTTCTCCTGTCCTTCTGCTCCTCGCCCTGGGAATTTCATTGCGCTCCAGAGCCTGGGTGTGTATCTCCAGCCCTGATGTCCCCTCTCCATTTCAGACTCTTACAACGGCCTACTGGACACGTCCACTCGAATGTCCCACTGGGACCTTAAAATAAATGTGTCTACATTTTCCTTTCATCCTCTATTCCCAAACATTTCTCAGATTCCTTTCCTTTCCTTATCCTCCCTGCCTGCTTTAATTCGGATACTTGGTATTTTTCCATGGTTTATTACAAAACACTTCTAATTGTCTTCCCTGCCTTAGACCCATCACCATCCCCTAACTTCAGATTCATTCCCCACCCCAAGTTCAAGCTACCTTCTAAAATGCGTAGTCTTCAGGTCCTCTGATAGCTGCCTTTGCCCTTCAGGATAAACTCTGGCCCCAGAGTGCTGGAGTCCGAGTCCCAGCTTCACCACCCCCTAGCTGTGAGGCCTTGGGCAATTACTTAAGTTCTCCGAGTTTGGGTTTTTTTTTTTTTTTTTTCATTTGTAAACCATGGATACTATCACATGCCACATTAGAGCAGTCATGAAGTTTAAAAATGAGATAATAAAAATAAAGCTCTCTGTGCTTAGTATAAGTAAATGCTCAATTAAATGTTATCTGACATGATTCCTCATCCACTAGCCTCACTTTCCACAACCAACTGAAACTCTAGAAGGGTAAAGAATTACCTGAGATTCTCCCAAAGCATCTTTGACTTCTCACTCATTTGTCTGCTCCGAATGCCCTTGGAGACTCATATTCTTTATCGTAGTCTCCAGAACCAAGTCTTGACCCCAGGACTCTCCCGGCCCCAAACCCGGGCCCCCAACTACCACTGCCTGCCTCCATTGCCTCCATCGAGTGTCTAACCTGCCAAACTGCAGTAGAACAATTTCCTGGAAGCCTCCACCACCACACTATGAGTCCCACAAAGGCAGGACCTATTTTTTCTTAATCTTTATGTCCTTAATGCTCAGCAGAAAATAAGGAACGACTGGAGGAACTTCTCTAATTGCAGATCAGCCCAGACAGGCAGGCACCATCACGATCCAGCTCTTCGGCATGGGGTTCAGAATGGTTCGGCACACAGGGGAGGCAGCAAGAACATCCTGCCCACCTCTCTAGCCTCGACATCCACCAATCCACTCCATACCCCTCTGCCTCAGCCCCATCCCCAAACCACAGTGCACTCTCCTCCCCAAACCTCCTTGAAGCTGTTCCCTCTGTTCCCTTCTTTTCCAGTTAATTTGACTTTTGTCTTCAAGAAATCAGCTCAAAGATCACCTCTCTCAGGACACTTCCCTTTGATGTACCACACGTGCGCACACACAAACACACAGAGGCACAAACACACACAAAACTGATGCAAATAGGAACAAAACAGTAGGCATGTCTCCTTGGTGCTTCCACTCAATTTCTTTTTTTGGGTGGGTGGGTGGGTGGGGGGAGCAGGGAGGAGGGTCAGAGGAAGAGGGAGAGAGAGAACCTTAAGCAGACTCCACACCCAGCTTGAGCCCAATGCAGGGCTCCATCTCAAGACCCAGAGCTCGTGACCTGGCGCTCAACCGACTGAGCCACCAGGCACCCCTGTTCCCAGTTCCTTAGCAACCTCACAGATACACAGTGATATCAGTGACTGACACATGGCTGACAGTGGGGGATTTGGGTGGAAGTATGACTAAACGAATGATCCACTTAAGGGTAAAAGACAAGGATTTTCCTGCTCAAAATGGAGCAAAGAAGGCCACTTGGGAGTTGCCCTCATATACGGGCCTCCCTGGGGGCTCCAGGACACTGGGATGAAGATGCCTCATGAGCTATTGCTTCTATCTACCCAACGGGAGCACCCAACACATTATGACATTTCCAAAGGATTGAAGAAAAGCGCACTTATTGCTACTAGAAGTAAGAGTACTTTTGCCAAATCATAAAGCCTCAGTATGTTGGCAAGGAACTCAAGAAACCTAGTGTCTACTGCTCTAGCAAGCTGCCCCAGTGGCTATTTCATGGGGTGAAAAAAAAAGTTTCATTTAACATTTTAAAAGATGCAATGCAATAAATATGATCGTTCATACAGCACCTAATCTGTTATTTGGAAAGTAGGAGAAAAAGGTTTTATGTTTCACAATCATCCACATCCTGCTCCTAGAAGCCACCCTGGGAGGAATTTTTTTTTTTTTTTAACGCTTTTCCCAGAACTATCTGCTGTGACTAATTCCATACTTCATCAACATGAAAAAAAAAATTATAAAATAATGAGATTCCCCCAAGACAATGCCAGCCAAAAAACTTTCAATTTGACTTATAAACATTAAATCTCTCACCTCTCTTTTTTCAATTCATTTCCTAAGTGCACCCTCCTCTTGGAGTTTCCAAGTTTTCTAAAGGAGGGAGAAGGGGGTGGGGTACAGCTGCAGGGAGAACAAGGAGATTCTCTGAAGAATCTTCCCAAGAGTGAAGTTCAAGATCAAGCCCCAGGAGAGAGCTTTGGGCACCAACTTGGGACAGACTCCATAGTAAACAGGAATGCACACTTGAAAAAAGCAAACTTTGTGTACCCTGGAGGAAAGCATGTCTTTCTTTACCTGATTCTCACACTCAAAATTTTCCATGTCTTGTGTTTCCTACTCAAGTTAGTTTAGCAAGGGAAATTCTAAATAGTTACACACTAGACCAATCTGGTAGCTTCTGAAAAAGTTAACAATAGAATGGTACAAACAGAATTTTTTTGTTGCTTGTTTATTATATAAACTCAGGGGGGAAAAAATATGGTATTTTTTCCCCAGAAGCCACATATTTCTTTCACTTGAAATCACAGATAAAACAATACACTGAAATGTTGAAGTTCAAGTTCAGATAACATTTGATGAAAAGAGCTAAAACATAGATCACAACAAAAAATTAACATGGCTGCAGATTTATTTTACAGTTCTCAGAATGTGGTCAGGAGACCCCTGGGACTCCTAAGACCCTTTAAAGCGCCCAGAAGATCAAAACTGTTTTCCTAATCAACTAAGATATTTTCCTGTTTACTTTCCTTCTCTCACAAGTGTCTGGTGGAGTTTTCCAGGGAGCATATGACGTGTGAGATCATAGACTAAAGAAAGAGGCAAGTCTAAGAATCCCACTGCCTTCCACTAAACCGGAAAATAAATACATTTGTAAAAATGTAAAACAATGCCACCCTTGCATTGTTGTTTTTTTTTTTTATTTGATAGACAGAGATCACAAGTAGGCAGAGAGGCAGGCAGAGAGAGAGAGGAGGAAGCAGGCTCCCTGCTAATGTGTTGTTTTTGTTTTGAAGATAGTTATTTTTCATAAAAATAGGCCATTTATGTTAACATGCAATGAGAATATTACTGTCACTTTAAATGAATTAATAATTAACACTTCAAAATGTAACTATTTTAAGATTTTATCTTTTTTTTTTTAAGTAATCTTTATACCCAAGATGGTCAAGATTAGGATTTACAACCCCGAGATCAAGAGCCATGTGCTCTGCCAACAGAACGAGGCAGGTGCCCTTAAAATGTAACTATTTTAATTTCTAATATATACATATTGGTAGATGAGAGCATGTACTGCCCTGGCTGGAGTCACAGGCAGGACAGGCGTTTAGAAAGTTTCCTCTGCTCTTGGACCGAGTTTTAGTTGAGAGGAGTACAGCCAAATCTGTAATAAAAGGACACATTATGCTTCCAGAAAAGCCTCAGGGAAAAGCATGGTACTCGACAATAGTAGCTGTTGGTTTGGGCTCTAAAGGAAAGTGTGGAGGGTTACAACCAGTTAGCATGAAAGTTGGAGATAAATTTCTTCTGCCAAAATATGGACGCACCAAAGTACTTCTAGATAACAAGGATTATTTCCTGTTTAGAGACCGTGACATTCTCAGAGAGCACATAGACTCAAACACATTATTATTGTAATGCTATCATGTGAAGCTGCCATTTTGCAACTGAAGTTGTGAAATCTTTCATCATGTAAATAATTTCTATGTCTCTCTTTTATAATAAACTGATGGTATCCAAAAAAACATATTGATAGATATAACCCCCATTAACAGGAGCTTTGGGGGGGAGTTCTCAATAATTTTTAAGGATGGAAAGAATCTGAGACCAAAAAAAGGAATCTCAAATTCTTTTTTTTTTTCGATTTTGTTATTGTGATAAAATACACGTGACATAAAATTGACCATCTTTGCCATTTTTAAGGCTACGGTTCAGTGATATTAAATGCATTCCTAATACGCAACTATCAGTACCACTTAACTGCCAAACTCCTTGCCTCTTGTCAAACTGAAACTTTATACGCAATTGGTACTTCTTTGTGGTTGGTCTACGTCTATGCAATCAGCAAAGCAGCCCGCACCACCTCTGTCCCCTGGAGGGTGTGTGTCTGTGTGCGTGGCATGGGGATCTGGGCCCTGTTTCCAACAAAAACAACAACTCCATCTCCCTTCAACACCACACAATCCTGGAGTTCCACAAAGTTCCTTCTAGCTTCCCACTCCTATGACATACCTCTGCATTTGTGCGTATTCTAAAACCTAACCCCCCAGTATCTAATAATGCCTCAATGGGACTTACTTCTGAGCTGCTGACACTGACTTATGAACAAACGGTTGTAAAACAGGGCTTGCTTCTGTGCTTTTAAATGATGTGGCTGACAGGAGTGACTGGTCGAAAACAGCTAAAAGCAAACCCATTAGAGTTGAGGGCCACATTACAGAACTGCCTCCTGTCCTCTTTGTTTCAAAGCCCCATTGAAAGGACACTAGATGAGAAGGCAAAATGCTCTCCAGTGCCTGCATTTTAAGTCAGGGGGGCGCTGGGAGAAAACTCAGTGCGCATCACTGCCAAGATGCACCACAGTGACATCTGCTTTCAAATTAGGTCAAGAAGTCTGGGGAAACTGCATAAAAAGTGAAGTTCTCAGGCATCATATGAATGTCCATGAGATTCCCAATTTTGCATATCTAGAGAGCCTACCCTGTAAAATTGTGATTTAAGGAGATGATAAGAGATGGAGATATCGATACCTTTTTATTCTTTGACAACGATGATAGATAGAGGGGCACCTGGGTGGCCCAGTCGGTTGATCGTCTGACTCTTGATTTCAGCTCAGGTCCTGAGATAGAGCCCGGTGCCGGCTCTACACTCAGCGGGAAGTCTGCTCGAGATTCTCTCTCCCTCTCCTGAAAGACTCCTGTCTCTCCATTTAAGGCAATTCTCTCCCTCCCTCTGCTCATGCTTTCTCTCTCTCTCTAAAATAAATAAGTAAATCTTTTTTTTTTAAAGAAGATATAGATAGATAGATAGATAGATAGACAGATAGAAGGACACTGCCATATAATGACACTTTTCATTTATACTTTTAGCCTGGAGGCGGAGAAGGTTCAAACCTGAAATAGTCTCAGAGCTAAATCATGGCCAGGCGATGTCTAATCACCAAGACGAGGAGGGGAGAAGGAGGTTTGATGTCAGCAGCCTCATGAAGGAACCACACTTAGAAAACCGGGATCTTAAAAACCCATGAGAAAAGCCCTGCCCAGGAAGTCTGATTTACTGACCACAAAGACAAGAGTGCTGACCTAACTTTTTGCCAGAACCCAGGCTCCTCCTCTCAATCCAAACCTACCAACCACAGTCTTTAGCTGCCAAGTTCTCTCATCCCTCTGGCCAATGAAATTCTTTACCTTAAGTAAATGCTAGGAAATACTCTCGGATTCACCTTGGCTTGTATCAGTCAGGGCTTAAGAAAGCCAGACCAGTCCATAAAAGAATGAAAGTTAAAAAAAAAAAAATGTGGACATATTCAAGCACCACATTTTAGTCTACTGGCATGTTTTATCTCACCACAATAATTATTTGCCGGGATAGAAGTCCGCATTCCTGAAAGAAGTCTTCAGGAAATAGCAAATGTCTTAAATGATCTTTGGAGTACCTTTGAGTCCTATGGTCCTATCTACCTTCTCATTCCACACAGCTGCAAAGAGATTCCTTTTCCTTTTTTTTTTTTTCCTTTTTTTTCCCTTTTTTTCCCCCTTTTTTTCCTTTTTCCTTTTTTTTTCTTTTTTTTTTTTTAAGATTTTATTCATTTAGGGGCGCCTGGGTGGCTCAGTCCTTAAGCATCTGCCTTTGGCTCAGGTCGTGATCCCAGCGTCCTGGGATCAAGCCCCATAGCCGGCTCCCTGCTCAGCGGGGAGCCTGCTTCTCCCTCCGCCTGCTGCTTCCCCTGCTTGTGTTCCTTCTCTCGCTGTCTCTTTCTGTCATAAATAAATAAAATATTTTAAAAGAAAATTTTATTCATTTATTTGAGTGAGAAAGAGATAGTGACAGAGACAACGACAGAGACCATTATATTTTGCTGAACGTGGGTCCCCAGGTGACAGACCAGAGGTACCTCTCATGCATCTTTTTATAACATATCTGTGGATAAAGAGGAAGTCTCATGGGATGAGGAAGGGCAGGTAAGGAAGGACTCCGCTGAGACGCAGAAAGTTGGCTTAGCTGCGCCCAGGGCTCTCCACCAGGCCTCACCCCCACACAGCTTCCCGGGGCTCCGCATCGCCACACCACCAGGCTTATCACTCCTGTCTATCCATTTAAGGCAATTCGAAAGCAGTGTATTGGGAATCATCAAAGAGCAAATGCTTAGAATCTCACCACAAATGTTCCACATACCCACTCATAGTTCTCCTAGTTCAATTTATAAAAATGATCCAAATTAACACATGTGAATGATACTATGAAGAAAAATATTCACAGACAGATTACCTGTTTTGTTTTTTTTTTTAATCATACAATCAACAGCCTGTGAGGAAAATAAGAACAAAAACAAAAACAGAGCGGCACCTGGGTGGCTCAGTGGGTTAAGCCTCTGCCTTCGGCTCAGGTTATGATCTCAGGGGCCTGGGATCGAGCCCCGTGTTGGGCTCTCTGCTCAGCAGGGAGCCTGCTTCCTCCTCTCTCTGTGCCTGGCTCTCTGCCTACTTGTGACCTCTGTCTGTCAAATAAATGAATAAAATCTTAAAAACAAAAACAAAAACAAAAACAGAGAAGAACAAGAGATAAACTCAAATTTCCCCAGCAGTTAGAGACAAAACCAGAGCCAAGATTCCAATGTCTTTCGTTCTAGAAGCGCTAGCGCCATATGACTCCAAGCACAGAGATGTGGACGTGTTGTCTGGACTCAGCTCCCTAACCTCAGCCCTGTGTGGGTTCCACACACACGCGAAGATCCCCACACCCTCTCTGATCCCTTTCAGAGCCGAGCTGTACAAGGGTGGCCTCTACTTCCTCAGCTCCCATTGGTTTCCACTCGGTCCGATCTGGTCCCATCGGACCAGATCCTCCATCCTCCCAATTGCCATGCCTGAGCCTCCCCAATCTGTTCTTCCCTGTCTTCATCCTGCAGAAATGTAAATTGGCTCCTGATACTCCCCACCCCCTACAAATCCACAAGCTCCTTCCCACAGTCCCCAGGATAAACTCTAAAGTCCCTAAGCTGGTATAAAGAGTGCAGCATGATCTGCCCTTGCCCTCCTCCCCGGCCCCCTCCCAGGCCCCCACCCCAGCTCTCTAGAAGTTCCTCCAAGTCTCCGTGCTCGTCCTTGCCTTCAAACCCTCACACTCCCGCATCCTGAGATCCCTCTTCTCCCACTTTTCACTGGATAAACGTCTGTGCATCCCTCAGGATGGAAAGTCCCTTTCTCAAAAAGGTCTTCCTGGGTCCCCCATCTAACCTAGTGCCCTCCCCATCCTTGTTGCTCTCCCCCCAGGAAGTTCTTTGAAGCACCTGGCCCTACTTAAATGTTTGAACGTCTTTGTTTAATGTCTGACTCCCCAGTATCTGCCCACTCCCTCTGTGCCTGTTTCCTTGATGGCAGAATACCCAGCACCCAACAGTCCCTAATGCCAGGTAAGTACTCCAATCCTTACAGAATGAATGCTTGTAAATGTATTTGTAATGTAAATGTAAAGAAGATATTTTTGTAAGTGGAAAGAGGGTTGTATTTGTAACTGTAAAGAGGGTATATATGACTGCATAAGTTAATCATTAAGTCAACATTGATAAGCATCTGCTGGCGGCTCAGATGAGCTCAGTTGATCTGCTCGGGCTGATGAGCAGGAGGCTTTCATTCACGGGGGACCTCAGCAAGCACACTGAAGCCAGCTGCTGTCAACATTAACTGCTTATCTGTAACATTATTAGCTAAAAGCAGATGTTGGGCCTTTATCATTCAACACTTGTGCAATTAAAGATCATTTTAAAGGGTATCGACTCCAAGCAAACCGTGGGCCAAGCCTCTGCAGGGTTCCAAAGAGAGCAAGACCCCCTTGCCCACAAAGAAATGATAAAAGAGAAAAAAAAATGATAAAGGAAGGCAGGGATGGAAATTTTTCTAAATCAGGTTCTACATTTGATTGTCCCTTCTCAACATTGTTACGGAATTCATCATAATTGGGATTTCTCTCCACGTCTCACATACCAGACTCCTGAATGCAAAAATAAGACAAAGGCAGTAAAGATTTTCTCCTCCTCCCCTGCTCCTCCTGACGAGCCAAGAGCAGTGACCAAAAGCCAGCTTCGGGATGAAGTTCACACGCTGCCTCCTCCAAGGACCTTCCACGTCTACCACGTTCCTTGTGAGGATGACAGATGATGGCTTTGGAGTCGGAAGACCCCTGGCTCTGGCCAAGTCCACGTGGCTCACTTTGCCTTGCTTTCCTCATCTGCAAGAGGGGCTTGCAGACCCCCAGCCCGCCCCGGGCCTATCACACTCCGTTACTAAACTGAAATGAGGTAACCCTGTGAGAGTTTCTGCAAACTGTAGCAGGCTCTACAACTATGACAGTTTGTGACTGTTATCAGGACGCAAATCATTAGCGTCTTGTGTTGACCTGTCTAGTGCCTGTTAATCTCGAGTCTCCAGGTGCACTGTGCACTCAGGCTCAGAGAACACACGTTCTTACCGTCTGCCTGCCCTTGGTGCCTCAGTACTGGGCACATCACACCCACACAACAAATTCTTGCAGGCTAGTTACTTGTTGACATTTTTGATGGATTTGACTCGGTACAGACTGTTCTCCCACTCTTCTGGATTTCTCATCGATAATAAGCACTTTCTCTGGAGATAGCCATGTTTACCTAGCCCATGATCTTTATGGTCTGTCTTCCTTTCTCCCAATTACAATGGAAAGAAGACATTTTTGGCAAAAGCAAAAAGAACGCTTCTCCAGTGCCGTTTCCAAGGTTCCTTCTAAGGACGAGATGGAGACCAACAAGCCACTTGGTCATGGCAAGCCACTTCTACCGATCCCTATTCAACAAACCCCACCGGAGTCCTACAAAGCGTAGGTTAGTGTTGGGGCTGTCCAGATAACCAAGGAGGGCAGAATCCCACAGTGGCTGTATATAGCTGGACTGCCAGGGATAGAGTCCTGGCTCCACATAGCCCTAATTGTGTGATTTTGCATAAGTCAGCCAGCTGTTCTCTTTTTTTCTCATCTAAAATCGGCTAATGATTGCTACACTTATCCTGGCGAGCACTGTGTAACATATGGTATTGTCGAATCACTGTATATTGTATATTCTGGAACCAATATAATATTGTATGTCAAGCATACCTCAATAAAAATAAATAAATAAATAAATAAATAAATAAATTTTTAGATTTTTGAAGATAAAATAGGGTGGTAATAGACCCCACACCTCCAAAGGTCATCATCAGGATGAAATGAGTCAAGATATCCAGAGTTTTTAGCACAGTGCCTAGTATAGGGTAATAACACATAGGAGACATCCAGATTCTTGTCACTGAACAGACTACGACTCAGAGAAGAAAAGTGACTTAGGTCAGGGATCCATGAAGAGATCGAAGTCAGGGCTGGAACCCAGGTCCTTTTGGGTATGTCACACAAGGGGCACTCCAGAGACTCCGCCTTCCAGAAACCTGATAAGCCAGGCCAGTAATGACACCCACCTTCCACTCTGCCTCCAGCTACCCTGCATAATGGCCCTTGCCTGCCTATGGGACCCCGAAACCCAGCCCCACCCTTTTGGTCTCCCATGGGACTCAGAATGTACCTAGAGGGGTTCCATCTACTGCTGGCTCCCCCAGAAACACTGTGATGAAGAAGAAAAGCCTCATTTCCTCATGGGGTGGTTCTGAACATTAAATGAGATAATGTCTGGAAAAGTGCCCAGCAGAGTAGCTGGCATATGGTATTCAGCCAATAAATGATCTCTATTAAAAAAAAAAAAAAGAGGAGGAGGAGGAAAACCCTGTAGTGCCTGTCTGCTCTCTCAAAGCTGCGCACATTCCAACCCCAAATGCCAGACACAGGGTAGATTGAGATCTTGCTTGGGTAGAACAGAAGGACACAGAGTCTGCAAAGGATTGACATGAAGGGCGAAATTCACATAAGAGAGAGGAAGTGTCTGGAGTCCCCACTCTTCCCCATCTTTCTTAAAAATAAGAATGACAATGACAATAATAATAAGGAAGAAGGAAAAATACTTAGCTAGTGCTTTGCTGGCAAGCCCAAGCATCCGAGCATCGGATTTTTAATATTATAATATGTCTCAACAGAGCAAAGACTGCTTGCACACACACCCCCCATTTGCTTTTATACACTTGACCCGTAAAAGCTTAGCTTTGCTGCATTGATGAATGGGTTTATTCGGGCTGATTTTCCAGGCAAAAAATGGCTCAGACACAAAAGTGAATTAAAACAGATTCCACAGATCTTAGAATATTCACAACGTGCTTTGGATTCAGAGTTTGTAAGCACCTCACCTTCTCCTCCCTATCCCAATATTGACAATCCCTAGTTGTGAAAAGACAGATTTAATGTTAGAACACAAGGAAGGAATCTGGTGAAAAAAGGAAAAAGAAGGGCCGGACTAGACAGAGTAGAAACTTCATTTTGTACTGTGTATCCCCGGGACAGAGCCCACGGCCTAGCCCGGGAAAGCCGGCTGTAAACGCAAACTGATTCAATCTACGGCCCCACGGACTGTACAACCCAAGTGAGGAGTGAAACCGAAATAGTACACCAAGTTCAACCACACTATCCATGCCACCCTCCTTCAGCCTGAACTGTGTGGGGGCAGGTGCTCAGGAAAAATACGTGGGCAGGTATTTGCAAGTAGTCTAAAAAGGGGGGGGGGGGCAATGTATACAGTACTAAGCAAACGGTTATGCAAATCACTTAAACAAATACATGGAAGAGGGAGGGGGAGGTTTCTGATCTGGTTTTCCTCACCTGCCCCTCACTTACCCCGGAGTAAAAAAAAAAAAAAAATCCAAGAGCGGGACGAATGGCAAGTCCGCTCTCTGTGAAGACGAGGCACGACCCGCTCCACCCGCTCACGCTCAGGCATCGAACCAGAGCCCCGGGGTTATTCCCGCGGGTGGAGGGGAGTCTTTGCCGCCCACCACCGCCGCCGCGGGCTGCCGGAGTTAGACTACCGGCTCCGTCTCCCGAGCCGAGATGCGGGTCACACACCAAGGACGCCGAAGGTGCTCCTTTCCCAAAAGAGACGGGGAGAGACAGAGCGGGGAAGGAGGGGTTGGGGGGAGCCGGAGCCCTGCAATGCGAAAGGCGCCCAGCCCGGCGGGCCGCGGCCCCAGCGGCAAGGTCTGGCTCGCTCACCAGCCCATTCACCTCGGGTGGTCCGGCAGCCACCCCCTCAGAGGGGCGCGGGAAAGGGACGTTCCCGAACCCCGCCCCACCCCCGAGGCAAAGGCGGGGAGCCGACGGGCGGCCCTGCAAGCCCCCAGCCGCTCGCAGCCAGAGCGCGCCGCCGGTCCGTGGGTGCAGCGCGGCACCAGCCCCAGGGCCGGGGGTGCGCTCTGCCCTGCGACGGTCGCGGGGCGCCCGGCCCCGCTGCAGGGCAAAGGGGAGGGGAGGAATGACGGGGAAGAAGGCGGAGCAGGCGGCCGGGGAAGCACTTACATTCGCCAGGAAAGCGCCTCCTCTCGAGGAAGAGAAGGAAAGGCTTCCCGGCTAAGGAAACGCCCCAGGGATGCCCTCCGCGAAGTGCCGCCTCTCCCCGGCTCCCCGACTCTCCCGCCTCCAGCGCGTCCTCCATCCCGCGACCACCCACCCTACGCCCAACAGCGGATCCTAGCGACCCCCGCTGCGGCCTTCCGCGCCGCCGGCCGCAGCTCGCGCAACAGGCGGATCTTGAGGACTCCAGCGACGGCGGGCTCCGGGAACCGGAGGATGAGGGGGCGCCGCGAGGCAGGCGCTCAGCAGAATGCCAAGTCCCCTGCGGTCCTAGACCTGCGCGGCCGTGCACTCGTGACCCGGGCCACGGGGCTGCAGGGGCAGCAAAAGGTGGCCAAAGTTGCGGGGTCGCACGGAGAAGTCGCCCGAGTGCGCGCGGAGGAGGGGACACGAGCAGGTACCTGCAGGAGTCCGGGTGCCTCAGGCTCGCTCCGCTTGACGACGCCGCCCGCCCGCGCTGCAGGAATCAGGCCTCGCCGCGCGGCCCGGCGCCCGCCGCGGCGGCGGCGAGGAGAGCCGGGTGGCCCGCCTGGGTCGGTCCGTCCGTCCCGCCCGGCCGGAGCGCGGCTCCTGGGAGCCGCGGATAGGGCGGGGCGGGGCGGGACGGGGCGGGGCCGGCTGCTCGGCCACCGCCCCATTGGTCCCGCTTCGCCCGCCGCCTAGCTTCTGGCCCCCGCCGGCGGTCCCCGGGCCGAGGACCAGGCGCTCCGCCGAGGTCTGCTGCAGGTTACCGGGCTCGGGTCGTGCGACCCACGGACGCAGGGAAGGACAGACTGGCGCCCTGGCGGGGCGCGTGCCCCCGCCGAGACCCGAGTGCAGAGTCACCCCCGGAGCCGCGTGCCCTGTCCCGGCGGGAGCAGGAGCGCGCCCGCTGCCTCCCACCTGCGAGCCCTTCGGGCTGGAGCCGGCGATTGGGCGGGAGGCAGACGGTCTCCTCCGCGGCCCCCCGCGGCACCGGCAACGGCCTCCCGAAAGTCGCGGCCCCAAGCGACACTCTGCAAATTTGCCAGGATTCTCCTAGGAAGTATCGAGGCCCCAACTTGTTTTAAAACAAAGTGCGAAGGAAGAAACAGCCGCCCCGGTCCAGCCTGTTTACCACCAGCCCCGCTGCCCGAAGACTCGGGCGCTGCGCAGAGCAAGACTGTTTCTTGTTCTGTTCCTCGACTTACCTAGCAAGTCACAGGCACTGAGCGAAACCGGGACGAGCCGGTTCTCCTTCCTGAAGGATAGAAGAGGAGGTCAGAGGGAGACGCCTTCAGCCCGAGGTTGAGGAACGAACGAACGGGGCCTCAGCGAGGGCGGCCTGCGGTCCGGAAGGCATGGTCGGCCCCTCTGCAGTGAGCAAGAACTCAGTGAACCGCCGGGAGGAGAAATGGGACGCTCGGGGACCCACCCCCGCGCTCCCCCTCCCGCCCCCAAACTGCAGATTTTTAAGTTGTGCAGACTTGCAATAATTCCTCCGAGCCAGCTGCTCCAAGCTATAGGCGCCCGGTGTTCCCGCCCCCACATCACGCAATGGGACAACTGCCCCCAAGCCAGCTCCTGCTGACCACTGGCCTCAGACAAGCACCTAGCGAGACCACACAGAGTTAAGTTCCAGGCCCTGAGCTGGCATTAAGGAGGGGGCAGGGGCAAAGAGATGCATGGAAAAGGTGAAAGTCACTTTTTCTGACTCATCCAAGTACCCGGTGGTGTCTGGATTTTCTCATTGTTTTTATTTGATCAAAACCCACAGTAGGAATCAGAGAAAGGGGAGCAATGTTCAGAGTATCTTGTAGGCTAAGGACGTGAAACCTGCACCTTACAGAGAGTTTTGGCTGGAGGAGAAAGTAGTAGCAAGCAGGAATGGCAGAGGAGAAGCAAAAGCCCAACTCAGTGTTCCCTCAGACACCAGCACTTTCATTCGGCTCATGGAAGGCAAGGTGGGGAGGCAGGTGGCTGGGGAACAGATGTTTGGGGGCCCCTGTCCCTAATTCCATCGTTCTTTGGCTCCCCTAAGCCTGTCCTGAGGAGAAGCCAAAGCTTTTGTCTACACTGCTGTTCGCAAGCCTCTGAAGAAGGTAATTTGCATATACAATCAGCATCTTTAGCCTAAGATCTAAGATTATTCTAAAAATATGCTTATATTTTGTCAACACCTGAGAAAAATGCTTCCGAATCTCTCCCAGCAGTTAGCTATTTAATCATTTTAAATCACTAAGTTATCCGAAAAGTACAGCATTGTTTACTTGAGAATGAGAGATGTTCAGAATCTCCATGCGCTGCAGAGTGTATCTGCAGTGCAGAAAAGCCAGGGAACCAGGGCCTTCTCACAGGTCTGGACGGCACCTGAGACCTGGAGGGAGGCACCCACGGTGGAGGTCAGAAAGGACCTCCACGCAGCATCTGTGAAAGCTGGGACAGAATGGACAGGCCTCCACTGTGCGCATATGGGATGGGGTATAGAAGGGGCACAGACTTAAGAAACAGACTGGGCTTCTCATCATGCTGGACTCAGGGGAAGCCCTGTGAACAAGTCACTTAGTGGTTCAACGTTTTTCTTCGGTAAGAAAAGTTCCTCCCTTAGAGGGCAATCATATGAAGCAAATGGAATTAATACACAGGAAAGCATTGTATGGGTCCTAAAGTGCATGTCTGTTTCCCCAAAAGTTCATCCCTGACAGTTTACCAAGGTTGAGCCAGGCAAAGTAAATGCATTCATACGTACACACACACACACACACACACACACACACACACACACACACTCATACATACACATACACATGGCCATGTTCTGTGGCCTGTGCCTAGGGCCTCTTCCTTTGACCTCAGTCTTCATCACCACAGTGCCTGCTCTGGTCGATTTAACTGCCTCCTTCTTACCCCATCAGAATGTCTTTATGCCACATGATATGGCCCGTCCCCTTTTCATTAACTGTGTACATAGAAAAGCATCTGGGCAAGCCACGCATTAACCTATAAGGGGTTGATCATCAGCTGATAGTAGTACTCACCCCTCCATGGTTTGCAGAGGACTCCTAGAGTCAGTGAAGACCTGCAAAGCAAATGTGGGCCCAGAAAAGCCTGTCTTCCAGGCTTCCATATTCTCCTTGCTCTGGACATTCCTTTGGTAAGTTCTTCCTCTCTTACCCACTTACCCACAGGTCCACGTTCTCCCACCCCTCTTCCCTCCCAAACCTGTCCCTGACCCTAAACCCAGCTGTGTGTCATTGCCGGAGGAAGGGGAGGTATTAATTTGTTTTTTAAATGGAAAAATGTCTACATGTGAAAATGAAGGTGTTTTCATCTCTGACAAGAAGATGGTGAGTGAGGGAGTGTTCGTAATGGTGGCTAACATTAGTTCCTCTTATTGGCTTCTCATTAAACAGCCGCCTGAATGTCACACCAGCCAATGGGAGCCCTTGAAACATTTGCAGTTCCTGAAGTGCCAGATTTTTTCATGTCTCCCTGCACTCACAGTGGTCTCCCTCTGCTTGGACTATCCTTCCCACCTAGAAGCCTTTCTTTGCTCAACCAACTCCCTTTCCCTTAGGACACCATTCTGTTCTTAATCACTACCCTCTGGAAAGCCCCCTCTCCTGTCCAAGGTTCTGAACCTCTCTCTCATTCTCCCTCATGCCTTTCGCTTCTTACTTGCGTTGCACCTACATACTGGATTTTCACTTTTTATCTTCAAGAAGGCAGTGAGCTCCTTGAAGTCTGAATTTCTAGGACCTTCAATAGGGTCTGCATGTTTGTGAAGTGAATTACCATAGCCTCCATCATAGGGCTGCTCAGCTCTGTGTGCTGCCAATGGGAACTGAAATATTTTATTTCTTCCATCAGGTAAAGAGAAAACATGTAAACTGTCACGTCAGTCTCTGCTTGGATGCCAGACAAGTCAAGACCGAATCTGGTTAATTAGCTAGAATTCTTTTATTCCAGATTATTGCTACAATGATCTCTGTTCTTTCACAAAATTATGTGTATGTTTACTTTAAATGCCCTATTATATTATTTTTATATTCAAAGTACCTTGGGGGTGTTTGGGTGGCTCATTTGGATGAACTTAGGACTCTTGATTTCAGCTCAGGTCATATATATATATATATATATCTCCTTCCAACAGCAGGATTGCAGGTCAGAGGGTATGGACAAGACTGATAGAAATATTGAAATACTTATACCAATTGGTAAATAGTGCTGCCCTGAAGCTCCCTGAGTATCCTTCCTGTTGTCTCAACCCTTCTTCAGTCCCCCAGAACTTCCCACCGTCCTACAACTGAAGGGTCAAGACCTGGCCCAGCCAGAATGAACAGTCTTTCTAGCAGTTGTTAAATACTTTGACTATTGCCCCTGGATAGGCACATGTTCGACACAAGGGTCCCAGTCCTTATTTTTTCAAATAGCAATAACAACAAAAACAAACTTATCCAAAGAATTCAGTCCAGTTTCTTGTCCTATTTTACAGATTTCTCAGAGCTGCAGAAACCCTGCTGATGTTTCCATCTGCATTATAGGGGCTGTATCCCACCCAATGCCGTGCAGAGATGTGGGAGCCAGCAGACTGTGACCACTCTCAGGGCCAGCCCCTGAGCCTGCCGTGCCAGCAAGTGAGGCACCTGAGACTCAACCCCCGAGTCTGACTTTGACTCTGTTCTGAGTTTGACATAGACGCAACGCCCTGAATTTGACCTTGGCTCTGTTCTGAGTTTGACCTGGACTCAACCCTCTGAGTTTGACCTTGGCTCTACTCCCCTCCAGCTGTGAGACTTGGAGCATTTCCTCTCTCTCTCTCTGACCCTCAGTCTCTTCATTGTCTAGATGTTCCCTTACAGGGTGGGAGTAGGGTTCAAATAAGATAATGAACAATGTAGAGGAAGAAAAGAAAAAGTCTCTTGGTATCCAACTCAACATAAAATTAGTTCTGTCACCTGGCCCTCCTCGGTCTCTGTTTCTCTCATGTAAATTGGGGATAATGATACTGTATGGTATCCCCCAATTATTATGAGATTCCTTGTGCTGCCTTAACACCTTTGAACTTTGCAGGACCCCTGAGGCTTAGCCAGGAGTTCCACTACTCTGGCCAGATATGCCCCACACACAGGGGGAAAGTCTCCCCTTCTGGCGAGTTCCCCTATTGACTAGACCAGCTGCGCCTTACCTGCCTCTTCACCTAATGGGTTTTGCCTCCCTGCCAGCCTGCGGAATTATCAAACAAGCCAATCACATCCTCCTGCAGGAACCAACATTCCCCTCATCCTCTCATCACTGCAAAGCACACCTCCTGAGAGCCCCTGCTGGTTCTCTGCTCCCAAGCTTCCCCAAGTGGCCCCCTGTGGGGTGTGGTGTCCTCCTCCCCGTGGCTATGAGTACGTGTGACTAATAAACTGCTGTCAGTCTCATCTGTCCTGTGTCAGCTGTCGCGTATTCAAGGCTCATCCTATTTATGGCAAGAACGCTCCTTCGCCAACCAGGTGACTAGGAGGTGATCGGAACTGACAGACTCCCATCTCAAAGAGCTGTAACTCTGGGGTCTTCCCCACTTCATGGAGCTATGAGAGAAATGCCATAAACTGCCAATCACTGCAACCCTTTAACCTGAGAGAAAAATAAGCAATTTATTTGTGTGCCTTTGTCTGTATGAATGAGAGTGATCCTAATCTCAACGGTTACTTCATTACTATTAATAAATATTACATGTACTATTTTATTTAGCTCTTAAAGCAGTCATGAAGTTTTTTTTAAAAATGGAGATGCTTCAAGGATTTCTTTTTTTTTCTTTTTTCTTTTCTTTTTTTTTTTTAGCTTCTGAAATGCCAAGTTTTGTGGTGGTGCAGCAATGCATGGTAGGAATTTTTCATAACTCCCTTCAGGAGACCCAAATCAATGTTTGGGCTCAGGTTGTTCTGTGGCTGCAAAGTATGGAAAATTCTCCTTTCGTCTGACCTAGCAGATAGATTTCTAGGACAGCAAGTCTGTTGTACAAGACTCAGGCTCCCGTGTACCCTCATTCACACACAAAGACACCAAAATGCACACATCCGCGTGGGCATACATACGCTCTCAAGAAGTTACGTATGCGCTTCTCACACACACACACACACACATAGCCACACACAGGTACACCCTCGTATCCACACCCAGCAACACTCTCCTGCGGTTCTCTGACACTGTGAAGGCCCCAGATTTCTCCTTCATCAGGGCACTGAGCTATCATGAGTTATCATTTTCAATAACCTTGTACACCAGGCTGGCTGTAGGATGCTGAGTCATAGAAAGCAAGAGCAAGAAAGCTTGGGAGACAATCATCAGCCATGGAGATGCACTCAAGGAGAAGCAGGAAGAAGAGGATCCCCTCCCACACACTGATCTAGGGTCAGAAGGAGAATCCTGATGAGCCAGGGGGCAGTTTGGTCCTTACAAGGGCTCACCCTCGTGGAGGACACTTCCATGAGGGAGTGAATTCAGCTCCTCTCCTGGCCTCTGTCTTCTCTCCGGGGCTGCTCCTCTAGGCAAGCTTATCCGCTGACTCAGCCCCTGCTTGTATATGTTGACGTCTCCTAGCTCTCAACCTCCAACTCGGATCCCAGTCCTTAGAGAGGCTGCTCAGAGCTGCACATTGTGTTAAGGATTTTGGTACACGCAAAGATGAAGAAACAATCTCTGCTCTCAAGAAGTGAGCATTCTAGAAGATAGTCAACTGAGAGATAAATATGGAGAGCCAGCTCTAAAAAAGGACAGAGAATTACAGGAGTTGACACAGATCTCAAATAACACTTACTACCTGTGGAACCTTGGGGATAATAACTTCCACCCTCAGAAACATGTGACATGTCTACTCGGGGATCTCTTTCTGTGCTCAGCAAATCTTTCTTACTCAACTTCAGTTTTGTCCACATTTCCCATAGAACCCCACTCAAGTCTCCATTCTGAGCCCTGGAGTGTCTCCATCCCCACCCAATCCCCAGCTCTCATCCATAGCATGTAACCTGGCCGTCTGCTTACTGAGACGATAGAGGTTGCAGGACGTGTGGTCCCTCACCTTCCATCTGCTCCACGTCAAAGTCTCTCTGAGGTTGACACATTTTCTTTTACTCCTGCTTTGAGGAAAGCCGCTTATACCCATGTACTTTGAGGTCTCCAAGAGTAGCAAGACTAAAGAGAAAGAGAGGTGGATTTTTTTTTTAAGATTTTATTTATTTATTTGAGAGAGAGACTGAAGGAGAGAGAGCACAAGTGAGGAGAGGGGCAGAGGGAGAGGGAGAAGCAGACTCCCCACTGAGCAAGGAGCCCAACACTAGGCTTGATCCCAGGACCCCAGGATCATGACCTGACCTGAGGGCCAATGCTTGACCAACTGAGCCACCCAGGTGCCCCATAGCATTGCTTTCTGAGAGAATGTTTCTTTCAGAAGATTTTCCAGATATTGCATAAGGAATGAATTATAGTCCTAGAATGCATGTCACCATGTGATGGAAATATGTAGGTTTCAGAGTTGTATCCAGGATGTACCACTTACCACCTGTTTAACCTTGAGCATGTGACTCAACTTTCAGTTATTAATTCCTTCAACCAACATTTGAAGTTCTACTGGGTGTCAAGTATACTAACCACAGCTACAATTTAGTCATTAAGGGTTGGGGGGGGCAATGGTAATAATACTACTGACTTAGAAGTTTGTATTGAGGCTTTGGTGCCCCACCAAGCACAAGAGAGAGTAATAAGTGTGATTTATCTTCTTCTTTTCTTTCTGGCTTATAGCACCCATGCTCCTGTTCTGTATATAAAGAGGAATTCCTCATAAACAAAATAAATTTCTAGCTGGCTAATGAGAAGCATCAATATAAATTCCACATAAACTTCAAAGTGTACCCTCCTGTTCTCACAATAAAGTATTAGGTTTTGAGCATCTAGTTGAACAACATTCTCATTCTACGTAAACCATCCCAGGGCTGAGTCTCCAAGTCCTGCCAGATGATGACAGGAAGGACCCCGTAGGCCAGAGGCTGGCAGCATGGCTTCCTAGTATGCTCTCCCCAATGATCAGAAGAGCTGTATTGTCATTCATTCAATACTCTAGTCAACAAATGTTTTCAGAACATGATGATTACATCAGGATCAGTGCAAAGAACTGGGATTATTGAATGTGAATTTCAAGAACACAGATCTATAGGTGCAAATTTTTTTTTTAAATTTTCACTTCTCTATCTCTGACGGCTCTTGAGAACTCATTTCTACATGACAGCAGAAAACAATATTGGCAATTCCAGGTAAATCCTGGGATTCATAGGATTAAATTCTGTAAAATCAGGCTCCCCTCTACTTGCTGCCTTCCCTTATCCTCTGAAGTCAAAGCAATGAGGGTAAGTGAAGTAAAGCATTACTACAGCCTTCCACTGGGCTGGGCTGCCCAGCGCTTGATACTCATCCTACCCCATCGTGCATTACTAGTTTCCATGTTTTCGCTGGGCTTCTTGAGTTCACTGTGTCCCTCATGGACTTGACCCTAGTGCTTTGGGGCCATCACCCACTTTCGCAATCTGCAGCATTTCTAGAGGATGTAGAACTCCTGGCCTCATTTCCTACACCATGTGGTGTGTATGGCACCCTGTAAGGTACACTTGGGCCCATATTCCCCGATAGCTTACTCAGCGCACTACTCTGCCTCAGACACCATGCTGGGAGCAGATTTCTTTATTTGGCTTCAAATGTGGACACTGGTATCCTTTGCTCTGGGATTCTTCCAAATTTACCCGGACTCTTCCTCTTCCTCCCCTCCTTAGGGCCTCCACCAGCTCTCAGATCAAAGGTCTTCCCACCGTCTCTCAGCTTGCTCTATCAACTCTAGGAAAACTGGTTTTCATGTATCCCCTTTCCCATTTACTGTTTTTGCTAGAACCTTAGCTCTTGAGCTTCTATAATTTAATTCCTTTCTCTCAAAGCTATGGAGATATGAGTGTCAAGAGCCTATTTTGCAGGTCAAACTCTGATATTTCCTCCTCTTTGCATCCCTATAATCTTAATCCTAACCTCTAACTAAATGGGGAGACAATTGTATATAAAAACTGTGGATGGGAGAAACACTCTGATTGATATTTTAAAACATTATCTTACTATATATTAAGCACCCGTGGTCCCTGTCATTGAAAAGCTCGTAGTCAATGGGAAATTTTTACCAATCAGCCAGTTGGCCAGATCTAATATAACCTCCAAAGATTGACTGATTAGCAAACACTGGTTGGCAAACTAACCCATGGATTTAGCTCTGTCCCTATCTTAGTATTTGTGAGGCCATGACAAGAGCACAGGTAGAGGTCCCCTGACCCTTATCAGATACTTTTGCCTTCCCATTCTGGTTCCTTCCAACAGTGTAAGGGAGCCGCACACTCATCCTAATGAACACATCAACCCACTCATCCAGGATGTCTGTAAGGCCTGGTTTCAAGCTTGCTATACCAAAAGGTGTTTATTTTCTTGAGTGCATTATCATTGGAGACCACATTTAGGTTAATGGCATGGCATGGGAGTTCTGTGGACCATAAGATAGTTTAAATACAGACCTCAAACCTAGTTGGGAAGGTAGAAAAAAAATCATTCTGCCCAGAATCCAAATTGAAACAGACAAGCTTTCTTGTCAGTTCCATTTATCAAAAGGTGGATTTGTTTTTCTATTCTAGTCTTTTCCCAGGTTTTTAGTCTTCTATGCACTCAGGCTTTATGGAAGGGTAGAATTTACTTCCTATAGTCATTGGATTTCCAAAGTTCGTCAGCTTCTTAACCACCCAGAATGTCCTTGATTCTGTTCATCCCAAATGTGATCTTCTGGACTCTCAGGAACTCTGTGAGCTCCCAGGAAATTACTCTTTGATTAAATTTATCAGTCACATTTCAGTTACTAGCAGCCAGGAGCTCCATCATATCCACCACCAAAAAGGCCTGTTTCCTGGCCCTCCCCCTCCCCCCATTCTACATCTTGGAATCTTCTCAGTGAGGAATTTTCCAACCATTATTCTTCCCTATCATGAGCAGGTCTGAGTGGCATATCTGTGACTGATGTCTGCCCGGTTGTCAGCCACGGCTCCTTTTTCGATAGACCAATCCCTTTGCCATTGCAGATGGCCCCCAGTCCCTCACTGGAAGCGATGCCAATGGTCTGAGGGTAAGACAGGTAGGACAGGCATCCTAAGACTCTGCACCTACACCAGGCTGTTGATAAATGCTAACGCCAATGATTACTAGAGCTGGAGCCCAGGGCTGCCCCACAGCGCCCAACTTAGCCTTGCTAGGGACCCAGCAACCCATTTCATTACTGAAAGCTCCACATCATAAACAAGGCATTGGACTTTGCCTTTAGATGAGCTCCGCAAATTTCACTAATACACAAATGCTCTCCCTCATCTTTTCCTCACAGAACACCACCTCCAAGCCTTTGAAGTAGGTATCAGTGTATAATTTGAAAGGCTCATTAAGATCAGCAAAACTTAATGTAGAATCCTTGTCTGGCCATTCCATTAGGGTTCAGATGACTTCTCACAGGCCTCCATTCATCTCTCTTTGGAACAAGCAAAGAGGGATGATCCAAGCCCCCATCGAAGCCCTTCAGGCTCCCAGGCAGACTGTCCACTGGTGAGATTCCTAGCTTATTCTTTTCAAACTGTCCAAATGCTCCTCTGAACACTACTCCTGATTTATTTAGTACTCTCTGTTGGTGAACCTGGTTTGCTTAGTGTTGGAAGGAGCCTTTCCTGATCAGAGCTCACTCCCAGCTCAAATGTCTGCCGTTTATTTCTTAGATGCTGGAGAATTCACGGTCGTCAGGAGTGCCAGCCCTGTCTCCTTGGGGCAGGCTAGCTCTCAGAGAACCATTTCTAAATGACCCTCTATGTCCTTCTTTATAAAACAATATGCAAGCACCATCAAACAGTTCATGTTCCCAAGCATTCTCTCACCTAGCTGCTAGAACAGGTCTAGCACTCTGGAAAAGACCAAAGTGAAAGAAAAAAAATTATCGTCATCATCATTCTAAAAAAAAATTAAGGCTGTTCCTTTCTTTTCTTCCTCAATCATGAATTCATCTAGTAATACTCATGAATTCATCTAGTAATACTCACGTCTAAAATCTAACCCAGAAAACCAATGATCCACTGCCAAACAGACTAGGGTGTCCCAAACCAGGGGACATTTTTAATCCATTTATTTAGTGTCCAATAATTCACACATGTTTTCATTTTTGTACTCTAATGTGAATGGGGATACATAGGAATTTTGAGACTTACCTATAACCTCATTGATTTTTTATAATATGCATCCTTAAATCATTGTTTTCTCATTTTTTAAGATTTTATTTATTTATTTGAGTGAAAGAGAACACAGCAGGGGACAGGCAGAGGAAGAGGGAGAAGCAGAGTCTACACAGAGCTGGGAGCCTGACACAGGGCTCTATCCCAGGACCCCAGGATCATGACCTGACCTGAAGGCAGATGCTTAATGGACTGAGCCACCCAGGTGCCCCATAGCATTGCTTTCTGAGAGAATGTTTCTTTCAGAAGATTTTCCAAATATTGCATAAGACATATTTATACTAAAAAACAACTTAACTGGGAGAGATAAATATATAGATACATATCTATATATATATATAAAATAAACAATATAATAATATTATAATATGGGTGGCTTAAATAACAGACATTTATTTCTCACAGCTCTAGAGGCTGGCAAGTCCAAGGTCAAGGTACCAGCAGATTCGGTTCCTAGGGAGAACTCTCTTCCTGGTCTGTATAAAACCACCTTCTTGCTCTGTGCATATGTGGCCTTTCCTTCGTGTGTGCTCTGGAGAAACAGAGAGAGCTCATCCTCAAGAATAACACTTATAAAGACACTAATCCCATCATGAGTGTTCCATTCTCAGGAACTGACCTAAACCTAAATCCCTCCCAAAGGACTCATCTCCAAATGCCATCACTGTGGAGGCAATGAATTTTGGGCGATCACAAACCTTCAGCCCATGGCTACCACACACACACACACACACACACACACACACACACATGCATGTATACATGTGTGTATATAATTGCCTTTTGGGGGTTTTGCTAAATCTAGCAACCCATCTCCTACCAGTGCATGGCCCCTGCCTAGCCCGCCCCCAACGTCACCACACAAATCCATAGCCTTAGAGAACGGTCAGCATCTAATACCACTGCCCTAGAACTTGTCCAGGTTCCCTACGTGAGCACCAGGGATTCCAACGGCTGCTCCTATCCTCCTATGAACTCTGCTGTATTGCTAAAGAGCTCTCCTCTTTCCCAAGGGAATCCAACTTTCCCTAAAATACCCATGTTGAATAATGTACACTTATAAATTCTCTGCATAGGCCAGAAATTAATTTCTCACAACTCTGGAGGCTGGAAAGTCGAAGCTCCAGGTGCTGGCAGATTTGGTGTCTGGCGAGAGCTGGCTTCCTGGCTCATAGATGGCGGTCATCTCCCTGTGCCCTCACACGGCAGAAGGAAGACAGGTAGTCAGGGTCAGAATTAAATGGACTCATAGGATACCTACTTAGCATCCACAGAGAACTGGAGACTTGCATGGAGGAGAAAACCCACACATTTGGTGTCAGAAGTGGTATGAGAGTGAGAACCGCTTCATACAGAGCACAGTGTGGGGACACAGGAATGAAACCGTATGCATTCCACTGATGTGTTGTGTCGGGGTCCATGGTTTCTCCGTGCGTCAGGCAGACACTCGAACGCAGGTCAGCTTGCACCATCTTGCAGATGTCGCCCACGGGAGGGCTGCCCATTTGCCCAGGGAGATCACCAGCGAGAGGCCCTGGACTGGGCACTAGTGGTGGGCACTGAAGAGGAGTGGAAGAGTCAGGTCTTCCGTGTGCAGGGACTGAACTGTGGGGATCCCGGGGGCCCCTAAGAACCTAACCCACAGAGGACATCAGGGCCCACTGATGGCAGCCAGAGCAGCAGAGGCAGTCAGCAGAAAGAGGACAGTATCTGCTCCTGCCCCCCTCAGGTAGACTGGCCTTTACCCTTCATTCAGCCACCTCACACTGGCTCACCACCTCTTCCCAACGCCACGTCCAGCCACACCGCACTGGCAGCTTGAAGTAGCCACAGTGGGACATTTACCTCACAGAACTAGGCAGACGCTACAACTCGGGGAGACTTTTCTGGAGAGCTGGCCATACTCTGTTTACCAGCACATCTCCATCCCCTTCCCACCTCCCCACCCCAGCTCTCTGCTGGGCTGAAGACTAGAGGAGGCAGGAGAAGCAGAAGGAGGAGAAGGGGAGCAGGAGGAAAGGAGAACATGCTCGCTCCACCCTCTAAGGCTGTAGAGCAGCACAATGGCCTCAGACGGCTGAGGAGAAGAGCTGAGATTCTCGGATGAGTCTGGCGTCATAAACTGGCTACGCTCGCCTTAATAAGAGAAAATAACCAGAGTCTATGAAATCGGCCCAGGACAAGGGACCTGGAGTCAGGCACACCTGGGAGTGGAGAGGGGTGACTTGTTTCCTAAGCCCATCCCCCTCCCCCCACCTCATTCATTCTGGAGGACCAAGAAGCCAGCAGGGAGGAAAGAAAGAGTGGGGGGAAAAAAACAGTCATGGGGGGGGGTGATTTGGGGTCTTTTCTTTCTTTTTGATGAATTGGCCACTGCTGTGGTTCTCTGTTAGTGGTAGTGGCTCCTCTGGTTCCCACCAACTGGCCACCAGTGCTCTTGTGCGACAAGTGTCCCAGGTGGGTGGAGAGGTGTGCCCACCTCGGAGGACCTGGCAGCCTCCTTCCCCACACGCTACTAACATAGGAGGTTCCAGCCCAGATTGCTGCCTCTTCCCTCCCCACCACCAGCCCCTTCCTTTCGCCGCTGAAGCCCCTCCCCATAGACGGCGGTCACAGAGGGCAACCCTGAGCACCTCGGGGGGCGCCCACGGTACCCTGTCGGCCCATGGAGAACTCCTCCTTCTCCCCACACCCAAGGGTGGCAGTCCACACGCCTCCCCGCCTGCCGTCTGTCTCCAGAGCTCTTCCTGCTCGCCCCGTCCGGGTGGCTCAGCCCAGCACTGCGAGAGCTCTGCTCAGGCGGGTGGCCACTCTCGCCTGTATGTACTGTCCTTCCCGTATCTCCCGGAGCTTCCCGCTTCCGAGCTTGTGGTGGGCACTTGCCCCTGCTGGGGGACTCGGCCCTTCCACTTGGGTTCCCAGAGATGCCTAAGGGCCAAGGGGAAAGGCCCCCTCAACCCAGTGAGAGCAGGAGGGAGGCCTGACTCTGAGCCACACACAGGTCAGACCTAAGACTGTTTTTCTCAGTTCTAGCCTCGTTCTAACAGGTCGCCTTCCCCCATGGGGCCAGCTAATGTACAAAGGAGGACTTAGGGCACGTTTTATTTCAGTAGGGTCCTTCCAGCAACTAGGGCTGTCCTTAGCTCACGAGGCTTTCTGCCTCACCTGCGGTTCTGCGGCGCCTCCGGAAAACCATTAGAGAGGCCCGCGCGCCCCCCTGTGGCAGGTCTCTGCCATTGCATCTGCGCAAGACTGCCGCCTCCTGGAAATTTGAGTGTTCAGAATCCTACACACACGCACGCACACGCACGCACACAGTTCAGAACCCTACACACACACACACACACACACACACACACACACACACACACACGGTGTTAAAGGCACCCAGTGAATCATTGGACAGTACATCACAAACTAATGATGTAGTATGTGTTGGCCAATTGAATTTAAATAAAGATAAATGGAAAAAAAGATAAATCTTTAAAAAAATAAAATTCTCTCCAAAAAAAAAAAGAAGAAGAAGAAGAAAGAACCCTATGCACAGAAATTGTTGCATTACTATTATGTCCTATTTACTTCCGGCAGACTTCCCATTAACACGGAAAGCATGCGGATATATATGACTCTTTCTTCACTTTGCTTCCCGAGAAAATTTAATTTTGCTATTCTCCGGCATTTTTTTAATATAAAAAAAAGATGGCACACAACTGTGAAGTAATTGCTAGTTCTAAGGATGCAGACTTGAGAAAGCAGTGGGTTGAGGAGAGCTTCTGGACAGTGGAGGTGACTAAAACCAGTTAAGGCCCCTCTATAACCTTTTAAGACCCTGCTGGGTGGGTGTGGAGGTCTCATCTTGTGACGCCCAGGAGAAGCCTCAGACGTAAATTCTTTTGTGTAATAAAGCTGCCAGGTACTAGTCTGGAATGACCCTCGTCTGTCCCTGCCCTCTGAGTGCAGGGCTTGTCCCAGGGGCGCCCACGAAGTTCCCCGCGATGCATGCCAGCCGCGGGGAGACAAGTTACTTCACCTCCGCATTCCTGGTCTCTGCGCAATCCCTGCTCAAAAGGGTTTTAGTCCATAACATGTTCTTGCCATGGAAAAGTTCCCATTCCGATGAGGAGAGAGAGTTTCTGGCGTGCACAAACATATTCAGGGTGACTCACATCCTGGCTGATTCCCCCTCAGCCTGGCCAAAGACACCTCACGGACCCTCCCTGGCTACCCATTTAATTTGCACATCAGACCAAAAGTGGCAGAAAAAAAAATTATTTGAAAAAATATATCTATGCTAGCTTATCCTAAATTTTTCCTTTTCAGGTCAACAAAACCAAAACCTTTTCAGTAGAGATGTTGAGGTTGGCAAATCAATATGAAAGATGCCTTGTTAAATTTGAATTTCAGGTAAACAATGGATAAGTTTTTGCTCTAAGTATGTCCCAAATATGGCAATATTCCAAGTATTCTCTAAAATTAAAAATTACCAAGGTATCCTGTATTTTATCTGGAAGCCTGCTTTGGGGCCTCTTCTGGAGTGTTTGTGGAACATTCTGAGGGAGCTGAAGGCAGGCCTTAGGAAAGAACCAGAGGACAGTGGGGCCTCCTTGCAGGACAGCTGTTCTGGAACCTGTCTTATTGCCGGGAAGGGAGCAAAGACGGATCTAATAGTTTCTCCTGGTGATCGCAAGCCCCACTGAGGGCAGTTCCATGCCAACAGGCTAAACAGAAAGCAGAGGTTGTCTGCAGAGATAAAAGTCCAAAAAGATGGGCTTCTTACTGTAGCATGGTCTATATCTTGTAAGGTGAGCGAGCCTAACAGGCTCTTACTATGGGTCTGAGAGAGCCGCAGGATCCCAGGGTTCTAATCATCTCTCTCTCTCTCCATTTTTCCCTCTGTGTGTGTCCATCTCTCTGTCTCTCTGTGTGCATGTATGTCTGTGTGTGTGTCTCTCTTCCCACCCCCCCCCATCCCCTCTTTCGACTGTTTGGTAAACTTCTCTCAATACTCTCAAAGCAGAGAGGGGAAGGCATTGGTGTGTAGACCAGCGGTGGGGTCTGTGCGGTGTTGCATGTTAATTCATCTAGGAGCGTTGGTTTTCAGACATGCAGCCACTACCGCTGGTAGGTGATAAGGCTCATCTTGTCCACCTGGACATAGAGAGTCTACAAGTGGTAATCAGAGGCTCGCCACCCCCTTGACGGTGTAGACGTCATGACTCTGGAGTGTGGGAGAGCCTCATGCACATGACCCTGGAGGTCACACGCAGCAGAGACTAGTGAACTGACCTTCCTGCTGCAGTCTTGACTGCTCTGGATTCTCATGGGGCATGGGGAGCCACGGCAGCTCTCCTTGGTTTTAACTGTCAAAGGATTGTATGTTTTTTAGGTAGAGTTCAAACCTCCTGTTTCCCATAAATTCCTGGCACCTCCCGCCTTTCTTAACATTAACCAGCCCCATTTGCCATCTGAAGACTTTTATTTCGCTGAGACCTGGACCTCTGGCCATGACATGACCGTCGATTTCACATTGGAATGGATGCATGTATGGAAATAGTTGACTATTCCCAATAAGAAACAGCTGTTTGGGGGTGGCTAGCCCTTCAAAAAGAGCTATGTATCTTACAGAAACTGTGAAAGATTATGGAGAGCACTTAGACTTGAGTTTGACCCCCCCACAAATGTTCTTCTCCAGTTGGGTGACCTTGAAGGGGACTGACACCAGGGTCCTGTTGAAGGCTGTGTTCACAGCCCCCAAAGTCCAGCACTTCTAAATTTAAGAATATTTTCTTCTTCCTATGAAAACAATTTATGAATTAAAAATGAAAACTTGTAGAGTTTTTTTTTTAAATCTCCCCCACAAAACTAACAAAGACTTTCTAAATGATAAGAACGCTAATTATAAAGTAGTTTGAATTTGTTACAAAATTCATATTTCCTGACCTTGGGGTACCCCTGAAAAGAACACATGTATAGATTCAATATAGAAAATATGATTATATAAATATTATGGCAGCGTTAAGGGAAGTTAGAGATCTCAAATTTTAAGATTGTTTAGACTATGGTGTCTCTTCATCATTAAAAAGTCATTAAAATACTATTTAGTCAAAGAGGTTTTTAAATGACAAGAGGCGGAATGCCATTTGCAAAAAGAAGCAGACTCTTTTTCCCATAAAATTCTAAGATATAAATTTTGCATAGAAAATGCAAATGGATTTATTTTATAACCACTCAGCAATATAGCTTAGCTATTACAGAAACAAACTTTGAAATAAATTGTCAAGAGCCTAACTACGTGTGGTTCTTGGCAGATTCTAGGCATTATTTTCTCTGTTAGATCAAACATTTTCTTTCTTTCTTTGTTTTTTTTAAAGATTTTATTTATTGAGAGAGAATGAGTGAGAGAGAACATGAGAGAGGAGAAGGTCAGAGGGAGAAGCAGAGTCCCCGATGCAGGACTCGATCCCGGAAGTCCGGGATCATGACCTGAACCGAAGGCAGTCGCTCAACCAACTGAGCCACCCAGGCACCCAGACCGAACATTTTCTGTGAGCTGCACTAAATGATGCTAATTTGGACCCAGCTGCAGGCTGCCCTGTGGGTAACCCACAGCAGGGGGTTTGGATAGCAGGGGAATATGGGGGGGGGGGGTTCGCCTGTTGTGCTATGTAGGGACTATTCCTGTGCTAGGGCTCTTGGTCACAGTCAACAGATCCCCAGGTCTGAACAGGTCAAAGGAAGTTCTTCATTAGGAAACAGAAAACTTCACAGTTAGAATTGGCCTTGGGGTATGCCTAGCTTGGCCCTTCCTTCCTCTTCCTTGTCCCCAGGAAGATCTTCCTCATTGTGGCAAAAATAAACCCAGAAAAGTTTGGGGTCCTCTTCTTTCCCCCTAGAGATAAATGTGACCATGTCTGTGTTTGGATGTCCCCCCTTCCCGGCCGTGCAGGTAATACACATTTGATATCAGACTGAGTCATGGATGTGCTGCTTCCATAAGGTTCCAAACACAGTTTCGTGGTTAAGCATTCATGGTATAAAATATACTGAATAACGTTGTAAATGCTGTTCATCAGTTTTCAGTTTTTAGACTTGACCTGTAAGTAGACCACAGAACAACTCACTGTAATTAGAGAACAAAATTTATAAGTTCTAAATCGTACTGATGTGGGGCACCTGGGTGGCTCAGTCGGTTAAGCATCTGCCTTCAGCTCAGGTCATGATTCCAGGGTCCTGGCATCACCAGCTTCGGTTGGGTACCCTGCTCCGAGGGGAGCCTGCTTCTCTTTCTGCCCCTCCCCCCAGCTCATGCTTTCTCTTTCTCTCTTCCTCTGTCTCTCAAATAAATAAATAAAATATTTTTTAAAAATAAAAATAAATCCTACTGATGTTAAAAAAAAGTGATTAAGAACAATTAGGTAATGCAGTGCTTGAAACAGGCAATGCCAACTTCCTTGTCTTTCATAAGACATTTAAACTCATAGGGCAATCTCTAGAATAAAAAAAGTATAATAGTTGTCTAGACAATGAGGAAAGTTAGTTTTATTTTGCATTTTCAGTTTGTCCAAACCGTTTGAATTTTTTGTGGTGTTGTTATATAATGAAGCACTTTATAATTCTATCATCACAAGGCTGAAATAAGGACATCGGCTTCTTTCTGTGGTTGAGCTGGGACCCCTGCCCCCAGGTTGGATCATTTAGGGTGAGCCCAGTCTCCGACATCATGGGGCCACCCACCCCCTGCCACCCCACTGGGGAAGACAATCACGTGCAGCCAACTCTCCTCCACTAAGGTTGCTGATTTAATTTGTTGACAAATTCTTTGACCAGATCTCCTCAACCTGAGGTGAAAGAAACTAGCATTTACACCATCAGTCGCTATGCATGGAACTTAGGGTCATCGTTCCATTTAATCTTCACACCTGGCCTGTGAATTAAACTTTATTTCCCCATTTTGCAGATCAAGACTTCATGAAGTTTGTGACTTTGGAGACATTGCTAAGTTCCTTCACTAACCCACGGGGCTTCTCACTGTCTCACGTTCTCAGACCACAAGACTGGGTCCCCACATCTCTTCTTCTGCCTTGGTACTCAGTCTGTCCATAGCCTGGCTGGGAGAAAGGGACATCCCCTTGGAGCCCAGGAGCACAGCCCCCGAGGTGTCTGCTGGGAAATTCCCTGGTAGCCCATTCGCTCTGGGCTTCCCTCTCTACAGTCCAGGACCATGTCTGCAGGAGTGCCTGTCACCTGGATATAAAGTTTACTGAATGGATTCCTTGTTTTGAAGCAAGTGGGCCTCCCTGGCATCTCAAACATCTGTCCATGGCCTTCCCAGTGAGCCTGAGTTGCAGGGTGGAGCAGCTGGGTTTGGAAGCAAGAACTGGATGCTTGGCAGCTAGGGAGACTCACCTGCAGCTTTGTCCACAAAGAGGATGGGCAGGGCATTCCAAAAGTGGAGAAGATCGCATCTGCCTCCAGCTTCTACTTCCACAAAGTCGCACGTCTCTGCTGCTGCCCAGTGCTTGGGATTTGACCCTTGCCTCAGGCTCGGGAATGAAGTGGTCATTCCCTCCCGGTATTTAAAATCTACACACACACAAACAAACAACAAGGCCCTAGCATTTCTCTGACACCTTTTGCTCCTTTTAAGTAGAGCCATTCATAATGGCACCTCCTGGTCCCTCCGGCCTCCTGGGGGCCTACTTTGGCACCTCCAGCCTGCTCACCCGCCACCATCGACAAAGGTGGGCAGGGAGACACCAGGGTAGGATGGACTGAAAGGGCCTCTTTGGGAAGAAGCGGAGACCCTGGGGAAGTGACAGGAGCATCGATTGTATTTGGTTTCATATACTTATTTAAGCCCCCTAAGATTTTTGGATCGGTCCTTCCCAAACATGGAAACTGAAAGATCAAAAGGGGGAGGCATTTGTACTTCCTTAAATCAGCTATAAACAAAGAAGTCTGTCCCTCCCCCTTTCCTGGAATGCTTCAGTTTTAGTGTTAATCACAGATATTTCCTGTGTTCAGAACTGTCCTGAGCAATCCGTCATTCCTCCCATAGGATCATCCTGCTCTAATTTTACTTTCAGGTTCTTTTCGTGAAGGAGGGTAGTGCAGCTGAGAGGCCTGGGGGAAACCCTTCATCGGTCATGGGCCCCAGGCCACTTGCTTGACCTCTGTGAGCCTCATTTTCTTGTCTGTAAAATGGGGAAAATGGCAGCTACCTCACAGCCTGATGGACGTGCTAGGAAGTGGCAGGTCTGTTAGTGGCAGGTACTCACTGAAATGAACATTCGAGAAACAGCAGAATGCTGGGGGACTGATCAGTATTTCAGAATGATGTCTCCTGCGCTGGCTTTTCCATAACTTTCCAAAACTAGACCCACCATTCCCTTCTCAGCGCTCCTGGTCCCTCCTTCCTCTTCCTCTAAGAATGCTCTGCCCTTGCTCCCTTCCCAAGCCTGCAGCCTCTGCTCTCACATTCTGTAACCCTCCAACCCCTCCAACCCCTCCGCCCATGCTTCTAATTGCCAGAGAGTTCACCTCTCTCCCCAGAGTTCCTGCAGACTCACTGTCTAACGCCACGATCCTTTCTCCTCAGTCAGGGAATCTTACTCCTCCACCACTAGATGTGAACTCCCAAAGAGGGGAGGGTGCTGGGTGGCTCAGTCCGTGAAGATCTGCCTTCAGCTCAGGTCATGGTCCCAGGGTCCTGGGATGGAGCCCAGTGTCAGGCTCCCTGCCCAGCGAGGGGTCTGCTTCTCCCTCTCCCTCTGCCCCTTCTCCCCACTTGTGTTCTGTCTCACACTTTCTCTCTTTCAAATAAATAAATAAAATCTTTTAAAAAATAAAAATACGCTCCCCAAGAGCAGGGATTCTGCCTCTCTCCCAGGTACCAAGTGCAGGCTAAGAAATATCCCACGAGCCCATAAAACTTTGATCAGTGCATTAATTCATCACCACTGCATACTGTTACAAAATGAGTCAAACAAAAAAATAAAGGTATTTGCTACATCCAACCCCTTAACTTGGCATTTGGCCCTTTACAGTCTGTACTCACACACCCTCAGTCCCCATGCCCACGTGCCATGCCTCTGGCCTTCCTGCCTTTTACCTTGGCTTTGCTGTCTTTCTTGAAATACCTCTCTGCCCTATCGATATCTCATTTACCCATTCAGGTTCAAGTTCGGTGCTAGCTCACCTATGAAGCCAGGTGCTCCATCATATAGAACTCCTCTCTCCTTCCCTTATTCCCAATGATTTTGAACCTTTTAAAAAAAAATTTTTTTTAATTATTTAGTGCTTTTTTATGCTTATTTACTTGTAAGCCTATTCCCCCAGCTCCATTTAATTATCTTGAGAACAGGGACTGCGTTTTGCCCTCCCAAGGTTATCCTGAGGGTTGAACAGAGGGAGGGACAAGTACAGAAGGGTGGGGGTGGTGAGAGACGGAGGGATTGAAGGACAAGGGTCCTGTGCATTCAACTGAGGAGGGAATTTTTGCAAAGTTTGAAATAAAGGTTATGGCAGGAGCTGTGAGAGACAGAGAAAACAGGAGAAGAAAGGGGATTTTAAGCATTATCACCAAAGACTGGATTATTCCTTCATGGGTTGGAAAAGAACTACAGTGTGAGAAGTAAATTGGGAAATCCTTAAGTATTTAGTAACTGGGCCACATGGGACACAGCCTGTCGTTCATCCCAGTGTTATGTTCAATACCCGGTCCTTTTATTTTTTTTCTTTTTAAAATTTTTATTTATTTATTTATTTTAGAACAAGAGAGAGACAGAGACAGAGAGAGATCAAGAGCAGTGGGAGGGGAAGAGGTGCAGAGAAGGAGAAGGGAAGGGGGGAAGGGGGAGAGGAGAAGGAGAGGAAGGAGAGAGGGGGAAGGGGAGGGAGAGAAGAGGAGGGAGAGAAGGGGAGGTAGGGAAGGGGAGGGAGAGAAGGGGAGGGAGGGAAGGGGAGGGAGGGAAGGGGAGGGAGGGAAGGGGAGGGAGGGAAGGGGAGGGAGAGGGAGGACTCCAAGCTGAGTCCCCTGTGCAGCTTGATCCCAGGACCCTGAGAACGTGACCTGAGCCGAGACCCAGAGTCCCGTGTTTGACCCACTGAGCCATCCAGGCGCCCCACAGGCCTGGGACCTGGAGAAATAACCCCCAAGGCAGCCCTGGAGTGAGAGGGGCTTGGCTCAGGTGAAGTCGGCTTCCCAGAGCTTGAAGGATGTTCCAGCCCTCGGGGTCCACCCCCTGCCCTCCCGTGGGTTCTCCTCTCCCTGAACCTCCAAACTGACTCTGTGCTTCAACCAAACCAGCCCACATCTGACCCCCCCAGATCCTGGGGCGCTCAATGACCTCCCTGGTTTTGCACATGGTGATGCTTGTTAGTACCCCGGGACCGAAGTTACTTAAATGGCTGCTAATTGGACGTTCAGTCGGAATAGTGATGGGAGGTTCCTGGGGATGCAAATTCTTGAATCATGAATAAAACTCAGTTCAAGGGCTTAGGATTTCATCACCCCACCCTACCTGCAGACGTTGACTGCTTTCTGTGTGCACACTGATGAGATGTAAAAATTCAGAAAGTTTGCTTGCAAAACCCACCAAGAAGGAATGTCCCATAGAGCACATTTTGTTGTTCTGTCTTTAGGACGATGCCCTGTGGGGCCAGCTTCCGGGCACAACTAGATATCCTCAGGAGACAGAAGAGTTTAACCAGAAAGAACAGGACTAGAAATCTAGAAATTTGAAATCTGATGCCGGGTCTGTCATTTATTAGCAGTCGTGATATTTGGTCCTGATGAGCCTTAACCTCTACAGCCATAAAATGGACATAACCATCCCTATTCAACTACATATATAATGAGTTATAGATAAGAACTGAGCCGGATAATGTAAGTAAAATGCTTTGTGATCAGGAAAGCAACACGAAGACATGCGGGGAGTGGTAGAAAGGGCCTAGCGGGAGCACGACTGGATTGAGTCCTGGGTCTGTTGCTGCCAAGTTGCACGATTTAAATAAGCTTTCACCTCTCCATGCCTCTCTTCCTCGGCTTCCTAATCTATAAAATGGGATCGCTTTGGTCCTTAGGTGATAGGGTTGTTTAAGCAGCTATCTCTCACCTCAGAAAGGTTAAAATAGCTATTTCATGTAAAATACTTAGAACAGGGCCTAGGGGCACCTGGGTGACTCAATCAGTTAAGTGTCTGACTTTAGCTCAGGTCCTCATCTCGGGGTCCTGGGATTGAGCCCCGCAGTGGGAGTCTGCTTCTCCCTCTCTCTGCCCCCCAACTCGTTCTGTCTCTATCTCTCTCTCAAATAAATACATAAAATCTTTTTAAAAATTAAGAAAACAGTGCCTTACCACGAGTAAGGGCACAGTAAGTATTAGTTGCTGTTATTATCATTATAATTGCCATTTTTAGTTTTGTTACTTCATGTCTAAAGAAACTGAAGGACAAGTGTGTGAGCTGTAGTCCCTAAGAATGGGTATGTTTTGAAATCTAGTTTATGATCCCTCTGGAGACGTACGTACGAATGCCCCAAAGTTGTGACGAAACCCCACACTTTCCTCACATTCCGTTTTATAAGAGAGAATGATCACGCTCCGCTTCACATCGGAGGAGGCTAGAAAGGATATCACAATTGAAACTATGCCCTGATCTACGTAAATTCTAATAAGTCTGTTGGACTGTGCAACTTCGAATGGAAACTTTTTCAAATGAGAGCATAAGCTCCTGAGACAGGCTCGAATGCCGAGACTTTTCTATTGTTTGTTTGCTTCATTCCTGGCAGCTGGAGTCTGGAATCTAGAATGGCCAAAAGAAGGAGTCAAGCAGATCTGGTGGAACCTTGGGCTCGCCACCCATTACGTGACCTTGGGCAAGGTGACTTAACTTCTCTGACTCTTTCTTTATTTGCAAAATGGGCTAATACAGCCCTGTGCTATTGTCAGCTGCCAAGTCTGAAAGTCAAATCTGAAGGAGAAAAAGTAAGTGAAGACTTTGACCTTGAGCCTGATACCTCAGGCCATGAATCCACAACTGTTGTTGGCTATGCTGGGAACAGCCCATGTGGCGCTTTCCGACAGCTTCCCTGACCCCAGCCCTGCCCTCCTCCCCAGCTCACTTAATGAAGGAAAACAGAAGTCAACAGAGTTCGTCTGCAGAAGAACATGGTGGGGAGATTCTGCTAAGGGAAGGGAACGGCTTCCAAACCCAAGAGATAAAGCACAAGAACTTTCTCAGAAGTTCTTTGTTTTCTTCCTTCTCGCAGTTAAAGGGCCTTTCTGGAACCAAAACATCAAGTCCTTCCAGGTACTCTAAGAAGTGCTGTTTTGGCTTCAGATTTCATTTTGGAGGTAAACAACTCTCAAATTGTCAGAGAAGAACAAGAGGACAGTGCCAAACTCTGGCTGCCTTCAAGCCAGCCTGGGTCAAGGCCCAGCCCTTTCTGCAGCCTGGAGTGTGTATAGGAAGCAAATGACTCCCTAGAGTAGACACACACTAAGCTATGGTAACAGGACCCCAAAGGCAACGACACCCAAACTCACTTGCATACACATCTTCTTTGGCTGCTAGATTTTTAAAATATCCTAAAGTAAAGGAAATTCTGTCTCCTTGTCAGTTTGCATAGGCTCTCCCCTACCCCTGCTCTGGTCTCTCTCCCAATTAGCCAAAGTGGCAGAAACTACAAGAAGAACAAAGAAACCTCAACCCGGTGTGAATTGTGGAACACTTTATTGAACACAAATGAACAGAAGTCAGGTTTCCTCGCTGGTTCAGCCTAGCGGCCCGCAAGGAAGTAAAAGGAATTTTTGAGGAAATGTTGGAGGCAGAACTTCAAAGGGAAATAATTTAGAAGACAAGAGGAATGACAGCCTCATCAGAAATGCTTCTGATGGTTGAAAGAAATGGGGGTACCAGAGATGGAGAAGCAGAGAAACAGTCGAGAAGCCCCAGAGCAAGTGTTTGCCCAGAAAGCTCTCCACTGCCCAGCCCACAGTGTCGGGGGTGAGCTGGCAGGAAAGGCAGCATGACTCAGAGAAAGGCTCAAGCTTTGGACTTAGAGCTGAGCTCTTCAGCTAACTAGTCAACCATGTGCCACTAGCTAGTCATGGGGCTCTGTGCTGTTGCGCTGGCCCGAACCTTAGTTTCCTCCTCCTCAAGATAGGACAATAATGCCCAGCTCCTGGGATTGCGAGGAGGATTACTGAAATAATAAATATGAAAATCTGACCAACACACAGCGCACACACACAGATTGCGGTTCCCTGTCCAAGCACTAGAAATACCTTCTTCCGATTTATGAGTTTTGTCTGGGCCAGCTGCTTCTGAATGCTCTGTAGGGGAATCGGGGTCCTGGTCGAGCTATCCTCCCCACAAAGGAGGCATCTTCCCTGGGGATTGCTGCCGGAACCAAATGCTGATTCACAGACAGCTGCCTCTGCTGAGCTCCACCGTGTCTGTGTGACAAGGCCCAGAGCCAGAGGCGCCCCTTGCACCAAGCTGTCACCTTCTCCTCATTTTCCAGTGGACACTGTAGGAGTCCTGAGGGCCAGCCCAACTAGCAGGTGAGTGTGTGGCTTTCCAGATTTTTAGAGAGTGAGGACAAGCGAGTCCTCTAGCTCATCCACAGATTCTGGTCCCTAAGGGTAACTGAAATGACCCAAATTATTCATAAACCATTCTTAATGCTTGAGCTTGAAAAAAATCAAAGCCAAGAGCATTTGGATCCCACTCTTTTAAACATGGCAAGGAAAAAAGCGATTGATCTAAAACCTGATCAAAGACGAGACATCCCCTTCCCCACATTACTGTCTTCCCAGTCCTCCCCAATATGTGAAACCACACACACACATACACCCAATACAAATACAGGTACATGTGCACAAACATACAGTCTCACACAAATATCTATATAAGCACAAGGCAGAGTCCGTTGAAGAAAAACTGGATGCTGTCCAACACTTTCTAGTCTCTTCCGTAAAGCACCAGGAACAAATACACCAGAAGCTGATGGAGGTTTGTATACACAGAATGACATTTTAGCAGCTGTGCCCCACCACAGCTCATCACTCTTGATGACAATATATATATTCTTCAGTTGTAAGAACACTAATCAGAAATAAAGTTAGATTCCTTCTTCACACTGTAGACAAAAATGAAATGCAGGTATATTAAAGATACATATAGGGACGACTGGGTGGCTCAGTCAGTTGATCTTGGCTAGGGTCTTGATCTCAGGATGGTGGGTTCAAGCCCCATGTTGGGCCCCATGCTCAGCATGGAGCCTACTTAAAAAACAAAATAGTGTATAACACTTATTTTAAAAAGATACATATACAAATAACTATGAAAGTATTTGAAAAAATCTAAATGTTCGGAAAGCCTCGGGACTGGAAAAAATTAAGCAAGAGGGAAAAACACATAAGCTATAAAAAGGAGAGAGAGTTGATCATGTGAAAATGAAAAGCTTCCTAGAGCATAAAAAATACCGTAATCAAAATCATAAATATATGATACCATAAACAAGGACTGTCACAAAAATGATAGATCAGGAGGAAACATTTTCAATATGTATAATATACAAACAACTCTCCCAAATTAACAAGAAGACAAAGTAACACAATAGAAAAATAACCAAGAACATAAAAGGACAAGTTACAGCAGAGGAACCAAAATGAACAAAAGTCACATAAAGTAAAAACAAAAACAAAAAAAAAAAGAAGAAGAAGCACCATCTCAATTAGTAGATGGGGAAATTAAAATTAACACAACAGTGAACTAACCATTTTTTATCCATTAAATATTGGTCATATCCAGTGGCAATGTGGGATAGCTGATTCTGTTGCATAACATTAGAGGGACCATAAATAATTGCAAACTTTTATAAGTCATCTATTAGTCTTTATTCAAATTTAAAATGTGCATGCACTCTGGTGCAGGAATCCCATTTCCAGGAAATTTCCAAGCTACTTAAAATACCTGGGGATAAAGCTAGTTGTCTGCGATGTTTGTTAAAGGATTTTTCTGTAACAAAAAACTGAAATGACCTAAATATTATTCAAAAGGTGACTCATTAAACAAATTATGCAACACCTATGCCCTTGCAAATTGAACTTCTGATAGCCACTGTGTTCTTCACATGGTGACTTAGAGCAAGCCTGTGCTTATGTTTCCTCCTCTGTAAAGTCAAGATAATAATGGTACTTACATCACAGATGGAGTTACATTGGAAGGACTTTTAGTGTGTATTGCTAAGTTAAAAAAAAAAAAAAGAATTTGCAGAATTAAAGGCATTTTTTAAAGGTATAGATGCCTATATTTATTTGCATATGCACGTGTATCCACAAAGGAATAAAGTGGAGAAGTTATACATTAAATTCTAACACATCTGCTTTTGTTAATGTGTCATTACAAAGAAGAAAAAGCACCAATAGGAAAAGAAATGACTGGAAAACTTAACAGACTATTCATTGAAAAAAAATGCAAATGGTTAATAAACACTGGGAGGAAAATGCAGCCTAAAAAAAACAAAAACAAAAACAAAAAAAACCCTCCTTAATTCAAAGGTTTGGGGAACGTCCTTAATTCAAAGCCCTCTTTTCAATGCCTTGTGCCATTCACATTCGCCAAGCTGAGAGTGTGCCTCCCCCACCCTGTGATGCGGCACCCTGCACAGGAACATGTGTTTGTGTATAGATGTATGTGGGGTGATGGGGGGGGGGTTGTGGGATGAGGAGAGGATGTGGGGGAAGAATAAAAATCTCTGGTGGGGGCTGCTAAAGACAGACCTGAATTCGAATCCCAACCCTTTCACTCATCTATAGAATTAAAATAGCCTTTTATTGTTTTGTTTTGTTTTTTAAGATTTTATTTATTTATTTGACAGAGAGAGAGAGACAGCGAAAGCAGGAACACAAGCAGGGGGAGTAGGAGAGGGAAGGCAAACCCCGATGCGGTGTTTGATCCCAGGACCCTGGGATCATGAGCTGAGCTGAAGGTAGACATTTAACAACTGAGCCACCCAGGCGCCCCCCTGTTATTGTTTTTGAACCAATCTCTTCATTTGAGAAGGGAGCAAGTGAAGGAATTCAATGAGGTTATTCTCATACCAGGCCTGGCACAGGGACTGCCTGCCTCCAGCCCTGCTTCAGGCCCTCCCTGTGGGGCTGGGTCCTCCCCCACTTCCTCCTCCTTCCTGTCTGCTCATCCCCAAGCCCTCAGGGTGGGCAGCCTCCCTCGTCCACTGCCCCCCCCTGCCCCCACCGCCCTGCACCCTGCACTGAGAGAAGAGGTGCTGGCCCTTACTTCACTGTGTCTCAGGGTAGCCTGACTACCTGTGCCTGGCTATTTACCATGATGCTAATTCCTCCTGCATCTACGTGATTTGGGTTCCTGCAAAAGAAAAGGCATGATTTTAGTCAAACACACACAAGCGCGCGAGGGCCCCCCCACACACACACATGCACACACATGCACACAAGCACACAGACACACAGACAAAATAAAAACAGGAAAGTTAGAGCCCTTTACTCCATACAAATCTTTCTGAATGAGAATCCGTTGGGGGGGGGGGTCACACTGGATGCTATACAAAATATGGGTTGGGTTAGCCACAGAAAGGAAGCTCCCAGACCCAAACAGTGAGAGAAGATTAACTGTAACAGTTTTACATTCTGGACACAATACATTTCAAATCACGGACCCTTTAAAATACCTGGGACGGGCAGAGAAGGGCCAAGTAATGGGTCTCTTTGCTAGGGGCCCGTCTCCTGAGCAACTGTGGGAACACGGAGCAAAATACCGGCTTGTCTGGCTGTTAAGTGTTCTGGCCGCTCCAACAAGTCTAGCGGGGATTCCCTTAACAATGTTGCAGACAACGGAGCCACCACGCTTTCTATATTAAAACGAAAACAAAAACCTTCATGCCGTTGTTCCTTCCGGGAGCTAGTCCAGGTCTTTAAAGCTCTCCTGGGCCCCCCTGAGCCGGCGCTGGGTTGGGTCGGGTCCGGGGCAGCGCTCAGGCGCTCTGGGGCCGGGCCTCCCTCCCGCCGTTGAGGAGATCTGTGAGCTCCCTGATGTACTTGATGGTGTACTTCAGCGTCTGGATCTTGGTGAGCGGCTGGCCCCGCTGGCTGTAGATGGGGGGCAGGTAATTCCGCAGGGTGTGCAGGGCGTCCGCCAAGGTCCTCATGCGGAGCTTCTCCCTCTCACTGGCCTTCCGTCTCCGCTGCACAGACATCCTGACTTTGGCCCCCTTCTGGGCCTTGGGGCCCCCCGCGCCGGGCAGATAGGCAGGCTGGAAGGCTAACATAGTGTAGTCCACCTCCACCAGGCCACCAGTCCCACGGCCATCGCAGCCACCGCTGTCCCCGTTGGTGGCACCTCCGTGCCCACAGGCCAGCTCGGCCACGGCCGGTCGGGGAGAAGAAGAATAGGACCCCAGCGAGGACGCCGGAGACAGGCTCTGGGTCGGGGAGGCCTGGTTCACCTCAAAGGGCCCTGCCCTGTTGCTCCAGGCCCAGGAGGACAGCAGGCCGGGGCTGTCGGAGGGGCCCAAGCCCTCCTGGAGGCTGAGGAAGGTCTCGCGCAGGTTGTCCATGCCTGGGGGACAGCTGCAGAGAGAACAGCTCCCTGGCAAGTGAGAAAGAAAGTTCCGCCGCCAGCCAGGGCAGAGCTCTCTTTTATGGTGGTCGGGGGAGAGGTGACGAAGTGGGAAAGCGGGCCGCGGAGGGGGTTCAAAGGAGACACCGAGGACCAAGATGGAAAATGAACTCTTCGGGTGTCACTTTCTCCTCATTGATAATTAACATCTTCCAGCTAAAATGTCTTTAAACAAAAAGGCCTCCGAGAGAAGGAAAAAGGAATTATCTTGTTGTAACTAAACCAATTAAGGCCGCCTAACTAGACTTAGCATTGTCCTTGGAACTCATTAATGAGGGAGCCAAAGAAAACAAACCTGGGGCAATTTGCAGCGAGGAGGTGGTGGCCAGGGTGCCCCAGAGGGCCCCCCTCCCTGGCAAGACCTACCCAGTTCAGAGCAGATGGGGTGTACTGGTGGAGGAGCCGCATGGTGGGGGCGGGGTGGGAGGGGCAGGCAGGTAAGACTTCTGGGCTTGGATTCCCCAGCAAGTCAAATGCAGACGGTAGTAGCTCTTCCTTCATAGGGCTCTCAAGGACGGCACCCAGCACACACACAGTGGATGCCAGTCTCCCTCTTGCCTTCTTCTTCAACACAATTCTCCTGAGTTTTGGTCGAGTGCAGGCAGGCCTCCAACATGCCCCGGCTCAGAATGACAAAGGCCAGCAGCCCCAGGAAACCCAGAGCCTTAATGAGCAGGAAATATCCTTCAAGAAACTTAAAGCCCTTGCTTTAACACAGCGGATTGGGATTCTCCACAGCAAACAGATGCCATGAAACAGAAAACCTATTTCAAGCAGGGAGTTTGCAGAATACCTGGCATTTTGCCTTCTGAAGGTCTTTTAAAAATCCAGCTGCCTTGTCACACCCTGTTTTTTGAAATGTATAGAGGAAGTGTGAAATTAACTGGGGAGCCTGTTTTCCCCACCGTCGCTCCAAATGCCGCTGAATGTGTTAAGTTGGATGGTCCTGCTAGTTTGCCTCACTTCCTACTTGGTCTGAGATAGACCCTGTGTGTTGGAAAGAGGTCTCAGGTTCCCCATTTGTCCCGTGAAGGTAACTTATTCTCCATGTATCTAATTCTACAAATGAGCATGAACATCAGATCAAAGTGAGTTACATACCAGAGTGGTAGTAATGTGTTCTTGAACGTGGTAAAGGCTCTTTGCCATCATTGAAAAGAAATGTCAATGGTCTAATTAGCCCATTCACAGTATTTTTTAATTAGCTGGGCTCGGGGAAGAAAAAGTAAAGCAGGTAATTTGTAGAAGAATGCTCTTAAATTTGCCACTTACCAAAGGACCCTAAGCCACATCTTGAAGGATGAGCATTAATGAAACATAGTAAGTGTAATAACCGGCCTGTCCTCCTTTCCCCTCTCTGCTCTTCAGTTCTTATTGAGAAGCCTAGAATCTGCTAGCACCATTCAAGGAACTTAACATATATTAAAAGTAACCTTTACTTGTTTTTAAATCTAATTTTACAGATGAAAATGCTAAGGCTCTAAGAAGTTAAGAGATCAGGGGCGCCTGGTTGGCTCAGTAGGTTAAAGCCTCTGCCTTGGGCTCAGGTCATGATCCCAGAGTCCTGGGATCAAGCCCCACATCAGGCTCTCTGCTCAGCAGGGAGCCTGATTCCCTTCCTCTCTCTCTCTGCCTGCCTCTGTCTACTTGTGATCTCTGTCTGTCAAATAAATAAATAAAACCTTAAAAAAAAAAAAAAAAGAAGTTAAGAGATCAGCTAAGATTTCCCTGGTAGGAAGTGGTAGAGCCGGATTCCAAGTAAGGCCCCTAAGCCCACTCTTTTTTTTTTTTTTTAATCAATTTTCTCTATTTTCATTGGCTGTAGGAGAGGCAGATGACCTGAATGTGATTCAAAAGGGAAGAAGACTCTCCGCAGACCCAAGGTAGCTGTGACAGCCATTGTCATAATAAGTTTTTAGTCCTTATAGTCTAAACTACAGTTTTCTATGTAGCACTACTTCTGCTCTCAGACTCGAGTTCTTTTTTTTTTTATTTCTTTCCATAGCTTCTTTCTGTCATTGCTAATTTCTTAAATTCCTATTTTAAGAAATTCCATTTCTTAAATCAGACGGTGTCTGTCAAATACTTGGTGCATTATAGACACTTAGTAAGTGTAGGCTTTGTTCTTGTTGTTAACATCAACCATGGTCAAGCTCACCAGTACCAGAAAGACCTACTCTGCTCTGACTCCTCCAACTCTGACCCTACCCCCCAGCAGTGCCACTCCACGAAAACCAGTTCTTAAAGCAAGGAAAGCTGCCAGGCTTCCATGTCTTTCTATGGACACTGTCTCGTAAGAAATCAACTAGAACCAAACGTGCATTTCTCCTGCTAGTCTCCACGAAGTACCCTATGCTCAGTCTGTGGGAAATGGAGGTGCAGGCCGGTATACCACCATCAGCGTTTGAAGACTATGATTGGGCCCACAATAGCTAGGTGTTTTCCTATGTCCATTGAAAATAAGGCAGAAAATTGGGCAATGCTAACCTGGACCCAGAAAAACCTAGTTGAGAGTGTCGTGTAGTGGAAAGATGAGCCAGAGTTCACTCTTTTAGAGCACATGGTGCAGCCTCTCAGGGCCCCAGTAGTTTACTTTGTAAAAGGTGGATAATAATATCTTCTTTATGATGTGCATTTCTAAAATAAGGTGTATGGACCAAAGCATCATCGAAACTCCTTTCCAGCTCTAGAATGTGATGAAATGTGTTCCTGTGGGAAGGTGTTGATTTAAAGATTCCCCACCAATCCAGCATAAAGGGACCTAGAAACAACCGAGTCTATCCTCTTAGCTTCATCCTAGAGATGACAATGACTTGTTCAGTGTCGCACCAAAAGGCTGTGGCCGAGATGGGAATAGAAAGCAAAGTTGTGTAACTCCCAGATCTGCCATTTTCTTCCCTAGAAACTAGTACAGATTTAAGTGATACACAACCTTTCATATCAGTCAGACTACACAGTTCCCACATTACTAAGTTATTAGGATAAATATCTCTTTTATAAAGATTTTATTTATTTATTTGACACAGAGAGAGAGAGATCACAAGTAAGCAGAGAGGCAGGCAGACAGAGAGAGGGTGAAGCAGGCTCCCCGCTGAGCAGAGAGCCCAATGTGGGGCTTGATCTCAGCACCCTGAGATCATGAGCTGAGCCGAAGGCAGACACTTAACCCACTGAGCCACCCAGGCGCCCCTATGATAAATATCTTAATATGCATTTAAAGGTCACTCAACAAACACTGATAAACTTTTGTGACGACAATTGTAACACACTGAAAAGAAGTCCCCAACTCTGAGGCATGTTCCCAAGACGGCTTGTGAAATGTCCTGGTCCTATTTTCCAAAGAGTAGCATGGAGAGACAGATAGCCTCTCCAACCCCAAACCCCAGGCAGACTTCCCATTGCCTCTGTCCCCATTGCAGAGGACCCAGGATTTGCCACACTGATTCGTGAGTGGCCTGGTGTTTAAATTTTCACCTAGAGTCTAATTTTGCTTCTGAGGAGATCCCAATCATATCCCTGATAACAGGAATGACAGGGGGTAGATACTGTATTCTATAGTAGCCTGTAGTGGAAATCGCAGAGAAGATGGTAGATTCTGGAACCGGCCAGGAAACTAGGCAGAGCCACTTGGGAAAAATGGACAAATACCGCTCAAAGAATCAATAGGAAACAGAGGGCGACAGGCTGTTTCTATGCCTGAACATATAACCACCCGTGGTCCCAGGTCACTACCTGTCCACAAGGCACCTCTGTGCAAATTAGAAGAATGCCTACCTTGGGCTTCCTTCGGCCCCCACTGACCTCTTGGGCCAGGGTCTTTATGCAGGGCTCTACCGTCACGAATGGGGGTCTTGGGGGACCCTCCGTGGTGTGTCTCCTCTGCAATGTTAGCATTTTTCATTCTTTAGCAACTGTCCAGACATGGTTGGACAAAGAGAAAGTGGCTGTCGTGGCAAGAGCATGTTCACTGGGGTCAGATTAATCTTACATTGGCTACTGAGGAATTGTGACCTTGAACCTATTAATGAATCTCTCTTAGACTCAGCTTTGTCTGCACAATGGAAATGCTAATACCTCCCTCATAGAGAACACACTTTAACCAGGTCTGTACATTGTAAGCTACTAACGTATGGCGAGTATGGCAACTAACATCTCCTTAAAGATGAAACCACGTTCAGTGACTTCTTGATTCCTTGAGTTAAGAGAAGTTAGAGCCACAATACACGTGGTGACACATATATCTATCCCATATTTTTGGCTTCAGGTCACCTCTGCTTAGAAACCAAAATTCCCTCCTTCAAATGAAACCTACCTACCTTTCTTTCTTTCTTTCTTTCTTTCTTTTCTCTTTTTTTAACAAAACCAATTTAGATCAAGTTCTTTACCAAAGACTAGTAGCTGTCCAGGGCCAGTGGTGGGAGCTATCAGCGCCCAGCGCAGTCAGTCAAGGGAGGCATTGCCTATAGATTTTAGGAAAACAGTGATAAAGCTGATGGGGAGTTGGTCTGAGTTTTATTACCACTGTGGAGTGCCGACTCAAAACAATGACAAATTATTAGTAAGGTGAGCACTCCTTGCTAGGAGGGATGGCTCCCACCACCGACCTATCCTTGGTAACAACTGCCCAAAGGAACTTTCAGCTTCACTCACTGGTTTAGAACTGTGACCCAGGGCACCCCAATCCTAGTCCTAGTTCTGGCCCTGCTTTACTATGAAATGTTAAACAAGTCATTCAACCTTTATGCAGCTCAGGTTCCTCATGGAAAAGTTAGGGTCAGCCTGTACGCTGTGTACTAAGAAGCTAAAAACTGAAGCTTGCCTTTGGGAAGTAGAAAGGCCTATAGGACTATGTTGAGATGTTTTCAAGATCAACAAAAGTAACTGCTGTCACCAATGAAATCATCCACTCCAAACCCAGCAATTTTGCCTCGATATGTAATACCAAGTAAATCAGCATGGCAGCTGACTTTCAAAGCGCTATCCCCAGACCTTTGAGAAGCATCAAGATGGAAGGTCTATTACCCCTGTGACCTCCTGGATATCCGACCATGTGAAGCAGTTTGCATGGGCCATTTGCTCAAAGCAGAGGGAGAGCTCCAGTAGGTTTCAACCTCTCATGATCCTGAAGAAAATCCTTCAATAGATCAGTGAACTACAAAACCTAATCCCAGAATGGTGCCTGTGTGGCTCAGTTGGTTAAGTCTGGAGTTCAGCTCAGGTCATGATCTCAGGGTTGTGAGATAGAGCCCTGTGTGTGGCTAATCCTGGAGTCTAATTAAAGTGAGATCTATTCTGCTGAATCCCCACCATGTACTAAGAATTAAACCTGTCTCTTTTAATTAGTTCATCTTAATTTCCATACAACTCTGTGCAATAGAAGTTATAATCCACACTTTAAAGAAGAGGGGACCTGTGTTCAGAAGGGGACCCAGCAGGCATAGCAAGAGGACAGAAAGGCAGGATAGGTGCTGCCTAAGTCTGCGTGAATGCCATATCCAGCCTCCTTCCACAGTATATCCTGCACCCCAGAAGCCGTGTCCCCCATGCAATGTAATCACTGAGAACATCTGTAAGATGCAGGGCTTGGTTCAAATCTCACCTCCCCCAAGAAGCCTTCTCTGCCTGCCTCAGCCCTCAGAATTTCTCCCTTCTCTTATGGACGGTACATAGCTTTGACGCCATTCCTTTGACACTAATATATACTGCCTGATGTTCTGGTTCTTTTCCACATTAGTCTGACTTGCTTTCCCAATTATGCTGCAAGTTCCTTGAAGGTATGGATGATTATTTTGCTGGGTCTTAGTGTGGTGTGCAGAGCTAAGAAGGCGACCGTCAGTTAGCCTGTCGGTTTTTATTTGGTGCACATCGAGTGCCAAGCACTGTGCTGGGCGCTGAGAACAGAAAGTTAAATTAAGAAGGGGAGGTGAACCATGAGAGACTATGGACTCTGAAAAACAACCTGAGGGTTTTGAAGGGGCGGGGGGTGGGAGGTTGGGGGAGCCAGGTGGTGGGTATTAAGGAGGGGACGTTTTGCATGGAGCACTGGGTGTGGTGCAAAAACAATGAATTCTGTTACACTGAAAAGAAATTTAAAAAAAAAAAGTAGCCATGGAATAAAAAATTTGCCTACTCAAAAAAAAAAAAAAAAAAAAAAGAAGAAGCTTTTTTGTTTGGAGTATTGAGGGCGGAGATAGAGAAGTGAAACTCCCGGTGAAACAATGTCTATGTGTGTGATAAATGGAACCAGAGGGCGCATGAGTGGCTGTAAGGGACGGCTCTGTGAGTCCTCTGTAACGTGTCCCCACAATAATATTAGCACGTTAGTGCTTTGGTGGCTGTCCAAACACGGGTGGATGGATAGAAAGTGATATTGGTGTCAAGAGGAGAGCCACTAGAAGCAGACTACACCTGAGACAAATCTTAGAAATATTTACACACCGGTGAGGGGCACAGAAAAGAGTCTGGAGGACTTTCTGAAAGACATGACCTCTACTTACTAACCTTGCTTACTAAGTAATCCTCCTGTGGGGTCTAAAGAGGTTGCTCCTTTAAAACCAGAGCTGCTTTAACAAGGTGAGAGGTTAGGGAGCTCCTTCTAGCTAGTGCTCGAAGGTTCGAGATAGCGTGCATTTGCAGGAAACCATGCCTGCAAGGGGTCCAGGAGAGGTTGAGGTTGGAGAGAAAAGTCCTGTCCAGAAAGATGAAGCATGTGGACTTTACATAGTAGGTGACAAGGAGCTTCTGGTCATCACAATCAGGGGGAAGCAGAGGCAGATGGGGCCAGCACAGTCCTGCAGCCCCAGGCCAGCTGATTGTGGAGAACAAGCCTGGAAACCAAGGCTGCTCCAGATTTTATTCAATGTACTCAATTTAGAGTAACTCCTACTAATCCTCACAGCAACCCTACAAAGTCGGGGATAGTAGCATCCCTGATCCAAATTGAGTAACAGAGGGGTTCAGTCCCTCGCCTAAGACCCCACACACAATGACTGGTAGCACAGGATTTGAACCTACGCAGCCTGTCTGGGCTCCTGGCTTTTATCCACTGGCTAAAACAACTGACGACAGTTGGAGGCACCAGCATCATGGTCCCTGTAGTGCCCTTAAAGCCAGAACTCAAGCTTGAGCTACAGCTCAGTAAATATGGGAAGACTGGTGCCATTCAGTCACGTAGCCAATGTATACAGAGCCCCTGAGACTGGCCCAGCGTACTAGGCATTGCAGGGGCTGAAAAGATGTAGTAGGTTTAGGCTCTCTGTCTTGGTTCCTAAATCAAGCACCCCCAGAAAGTCACCCCCTTTCTGAGCTATACCCAGTGATGAAAACAATAATAAATGCATTTAGTACTAAAAGCTTTGTATGATTCATTTCATTTAAATCTTACAAAAATCCTTTAAAGGAAGTACTATTTTTGTTCCAATTTACATAAGAAAAAACTGGGGCTTTGAGAAGTTGAAAAGTTGCACAAACCCACGAGATGAAAATGTGGAGGAGACCTGGCCTAGTCCCAGGAGGTCTGAGTCCAGAGCCCCAGGCTCTAGGGAGCGATTTTACACCATGAGAGAGGACATGGGGGAGGGAAGGTTTCGAAAGGGGCCCCTGTCACATGTCCTGAGGATTGCAGCCGTTTTACAACTTTAGGTTCACAGTTCTAGAATAGAAGACATCTGTGTCCATCCCCCTACCACTTTCTAGTACTTTCCCTGGCCTTAGGCCATGCAATTATCTTTCTCAAACAACAGGCAACGTTGGTATTTCAGCATATTTTCCTAGAATTGAAAATTCAGAAAGAATGTCTTATAATCTTGTAAATAAAACACTTTGCAATATTAATGACCATAACAGCAGTGAGGACACCGTCCTTTCTTGCCAACTCACAGCATTGAGCGTGTGCCGAGCCACAGAGGAGAGCCTCGCCGCTCCGGTGAGCTAGGCATCGTCCTCAGCTTACGAGAGAGGAGGCCAAACTCAGATGCGAAGGACTGGCCCAGGGTCAACAGAAGCCACTCCTCTCGGCAAGGCCACACCTGCCGCCACCAACTCTGTGGCCCATGTGGGGCCTGTTTCCCTGCCTCAAGGTCTGCACTCAGTATGGGACCCTCAGAGGCCCTCATTCTAAGAGCTTCCCTTAGCCTTTGGGATTCCTGCCTGCTCAGGGCTCCACACACCACCCCGGACTCTGTATCTCCCTCAGTCCCTTGGCCCGGCCATAGCCGCCCAGAGCCCCCCTGGCCAGGCCAGCCCCTGGCCTTCTTAGTAGGCGAGGGATAGAGCCCATGTTCAAAAACCCCTCAGGACTGAGTTGAAAACCTGGACTTTTCACCTCTTCACACAATCTCCGCACCCAACGGACACGCGACAACAACGGCAAAAAACCCAGATAGTGCTTGGGGGACAAGGGGCTATGGTGTGTATGTGTCTGTCTGTCTGTCCCTATGTGTCTCTCCGTGTGTGTTTGTCTACGTGTCTGTGTATCTGTGTGTGATAAAAGAAAACACCTAAGTGCTACGTGATATCTTCCTATGTCCTCCAGCTAGTAAAGAGAAATAAAAGCAGCAATTTCCTGCGCAGTTAGGGAGAGAGCGCCTGTGTGGTCGAGCCTGTGAGAGTTTTAGCAAAGCCAGGCTGAGGTACTTGGGAGGGTTACTTTCGTGTCTGCCATTATGTGCCCTACCAACCAGGGAAGCAGTAAACATTTGGGGCTCTCCTGATTTGAGTTGGAGGCTCATTGTAAAGCCAGAAACTAATATTTTGGTCTTAATCCCTTTAAAAATAAATTGTAAAGCATCATGCAGTGAACGAGTAGATGATTTTCACTGGCTGAATATGTGACCAGGACAAAAGAGCAGGTAAAAAAAAAAAATAGGAATAAATAATTTGGCTTATCTCATGGGAGAGCTAAGAGACAGCAAATAGACATGCTGAACTACAGAAATCCTTGAGAACCGAAAGACAAACCCCTCGTGTATTTCTTAAGCCATTCGTGAGGAGGATTCTCTGACCCCAAATTAGGTTTATCGCCACCCCGTTGCTAAGCCATATTGTGAGGAAAGACAGCATCCTCCCGCCCAAGTATTTGTAAGGCTGCCTTTCTCCCTCAGCACTTGGACAACCTGAGCTCAAGATTCTAACTCATCAACCCACTCCATAGCCAAGAGCTGTGGGAATTTTCTTTGCAACATGAATAGAGTTGGAAACCAAGCCAGTGTGTCCTTCCCTCAGAAAGAATTCCTTCTTGAGCAGCCATGTCCCCGCAGGGTCTCTACCTCTCTTTCTCTTTTGAAAATATAAATAAATACGTTCATTTGGGGAGAAAGAAAATCCGGCCACCCCGTCTGCACAAAATGGACATTTAGGTGGAAGTCAGGAGGGTTGGAGAGAGGGGGTTGCAACATGTGGGTGAAGAATCATCTGAAGAAGGGGAAAGGGCAGTAAACAGAGGAAGTGAAGCCAATTCTCCCTTGAGAGCGGTGGGCAGAAATAAGCTCAGGGGAATGTAAGCACTTCCTCTTGGTTCAAAAATCTCACGTCCATATTTAGCCCCGAAAAGCTTGGGTTTTCCTCACAGACCAGGGAGGGGAAACAGCTTCGAGTGGTTCTCCATTGTTTCTTCAGCAACTGGCTAGCAAGATTCAAAAAAAAAAAAAGAAAAAGAGAAAAAAAATCTCCTGTGTTACATTTACACCTACTCCCCTTTTAAGTTGGATTCTTTATTACCAGTGGTATTTGGGGTGGCGTTTTAATACCCATGTCAAAAAAGTTGAAAGCAATTTGCACTGAGGTTGTTCTCTAAGGATTTGTCTCTGTTCTTACCAGCCTGAAGAGCAAAAACGTGTGAAATTACTTCTTTAGTCCTCCCCAATGCCAGAAATTAAGAGGCTGGAACTGCTGATGTTAAAATGAATACTAAAAATGTTTGTAGGAGGATATCTGCATAATGACCCTGCTTATTTTCAAGAATATTGGTCTTTCCTTGGGGCCATTTTTAATTCAGATTTCCTTATTTGCAAGTTGATTGGCACCTAAAAAGCGGACAGGAGGCAAAGAACAAAGTTGGGCAAATATTTCTCATAAATAAGAGGGTCAAAAGGGTATTGTTCTGAAGAACTCATACAAATAAGAATAACACAGGCTTGCCGTTGGGGAAATGAACAAGGGAATGGATAAACAGTTCACAGGAGAAGTACAAGGGGCTAGTAAACACAGAAGAAAAGATCACCTCCATGGTGATCAAAGATATGGAAATGGAAACCACGAGGAAAGGCCGTTTTTCACCTCCCAAGCTGGCAAAGTTGGCAAAAGGGTAAGGAAGTGGTCTTGCCCAGACACCACTCCTGGAGGAATACACTGGCTAACTTGTTTTAATATTTTAAAATATCCAGAGTGCATTTTAGATTTAAGAGTACCTTTGGCACAGGAAATTTATCCTCTAGAATTAAACAAAGCTGCAGTCAAATATTTATAAACAAGAACATTTATCACAATATTATGAGAGTGAAAAATGAGAAACAACTGTGATATCTAACAACCAAGGAGGGATACATAAATTATGTCCTCGCCACGTGATGGAATACCACATAGTTGACAAAAATCGTGTTTGCGAGAACACATACATGAGGAAATGCAATCTAACAAGAGAGTTTTTAAGCAGGACATATAAAATTAATACTTTGATCCAACTGTATTTTTTTCCATAGAAAAATGACTAAGGGTTTACGAGTGATTGTTCCTGGTAATAGGAATTGAGGGTAATTTTTCTTCATTCACCTTACTTTCTTCTTAAGGGGCAGTCTAGTGTCATTCTTGAAGCAAAAACTGTCAGCCAGTGTTCCTAGGTTCAAATCGTGACCCTTCTCCTTTTATAGCTACGCAGTCATAAGCAGGTAATTGAATCTCTCTGTGCCTCAGCTTCCCTGTTTGCAATTTGGAGTAATGAGAGTACCCATTTCACAGGATTGTTGTGAAGGTTCATCCATGTGGAGAGATGGCATGATGCTGGCCTTGGGTAGAGTGAACACTCAATCGTTGGTAGCTGCTGTCATTCCTTAGAGTTGTTGGTATTTTCTAAATTTAAGAAACTATTAATTTAAAAATTGGAACTTTCAAGGCAGAGACCAGGCAGGAATGGCTTGAGTGGGTCCATGGGTGAAGGAAAAAGACTCGGGAACCACATTACCCTCAAGTTGAATCAAGGCATCTGGGTTGTATATTCATTTAAAGATGAAGAGAAGGCAAAGAAGGAAAGAAGGACGGCAGGCAGGCAGGCAGGAAGAAGGAAGGAAGGAGGAAGGGAAGGAGGGAGGGAGGGGATTGAGGGGAAGCACTCTAGCAAAGCTAATAAGACATTGACCAGTAGGACAGAGTGAGGGTTGCTGAGACCTTGTTGGAGCTCCATGTTCGTGTGCATGTCATATAGTTCCCATGCACACATTCCCTCACTTGCATCACAACAAGATCACCTAGGGAAAGAGGAAGAATTATTTTCAAAAGCAAGAGTCCTGGGTCCCATCTCCTGGAGATTCTGGTGGGTCAGTCTAGGCTGGGGCCAGGTAATCTCTTTTTTTTAGTAAACAGGGAAGTTGGGAACCTCTGATGTGGACAGATAAAAGACCTCCAGGAGTTCAAGAGCTCCCAAGTCTGGCACCAGGAAGCCAAGAGCATGTCCAGCACAGGTCTCTTTGTCTCGATAGTTAACTAGGCATGAACCTCAGGACGCAGGGAGCAGGACTGGATGACCTCTAGGCCTTCATAGCTCCTTGAATTTTTCATACTGTTAAAATCTCCTGATAACTTTTCTGCTGGACATTAAAGGTTATCCATGTTCTGGCCCATCCTGACTCTTCGAACTTTATGTCCCCATCTCTCCCCCTACGCCCCAACCTGTCCTCAAGCACATTCTCTACCCCACTCCAAGATGGCTCTACACTGTTCCTAGACCACAGTTTCTTTCCTTGGCCTTTGTATGGGCTGGGTCCCTCACCCAAACTTCCCTCTCCCTCCCTTAACCTCTCCGATTCTACCGGTCCCTCTATGCCTGAGCCAAGAGTCCCCTCTCCTCCAGAAGATCCCTGTGCCAGGCCCATACCTCAGTCACATTTGTATGGACGGCCCTGTTCAGAGAGTTATTGTTCTGCCCTATACTGCTCAGTAACTTATTTGTCAAACTCAGGAAGAAGGCCCCTGCTCATAACTGATACAGGAGTATGACCTTACAGTACATAAAAGATTTCGTATCTATTATAGCTCTTCACCGCCGCCACAGGAAGTGGGTAATGTTACCACCTCCATTAGAGGGTTGAGGAAACTGAAGTTGAGGGAGGCTTTCTTACTCACGTATGGCAAAACCACCCAAAGATGGCAGAATTAAAAGACCTTTTACCACTGGTAAAGGGAATCGGGGATACACCCCCCCATGAAATTTTCCAATATGGAGGGTTAATGAATGACTCTCTTTGTTGTCCAGACCGGGGTAGGGGGAAGGCCAAGCCCTAGGGCTTTAAAGAACAGCTGCATCTCCAGTCAGAGCCTCTGTCATCCACAGACTCAAACGGTGGGCTCATGACGGCAGCTGCTGCTGGCTGTAGGCAGCCCCGCAGCTGTTACTGGGAGGTGGACTCAAAGAGAGCAGGCAAAGAGAATCCTGTGAAAATAAGTGTGCTTATGCGTACGTGCGTGATACTCTCCCTTCTTGGAGCTCCCAGCGTTCTAAGGACGTGATGTCATGATTCCTTACAGGAAGACGGGGTTCGGTGAGTACAAGTGAGAAAGCCAGCAGAGGGGAGGGAGGGTCTTACTCGCCTTCCCTGGACATTCTTCAAAATGGAAAGCAGCGTGTCTGAGGGCCGCACAAGCTTTTTAACTATCAGCACGTGTGATAAGTCCTGCAGCAGGATGTTCTTGGCAGAGCCGGGGAGCCCGAAGAGTGTCTAAGGAACAGACAGTGGGATTGGGGGTCAACGCCTTGCTTCCCTCCCCTTCCGTGCCTCCCCCCACGACACCAGCTGTTGCCATCTTATGGATCCTAACATCTTTTCTGATGCTGCAGGGGCTATGCTTGCAGATAAGCCCTCCTTCTGTGCTCTCTTTTGGATTCTTATTACCCATCCGACTTGTCCTTAAGGTTCCCATTCCTTCCCCCACCTTTCCCTTTCCTCGGGTCTGGACCTGCCCTTCTCACTCTTCAGGGAAGACAGGCCATGCCCCCCATTGCTATTCCTTGGCTAGTGCAGGTTTCCTGCCTGGGGTCTGTGGTGCCAGCCCACTGCCTGTCCCAATCCAAAGTGTTCTTTCTGGTCCACTCTGACTTCCAGCCAACACCTTGGTGGCCTCTGTTGCACGTACACTGGGTTCTGTGCAGGCTGACACAAGGGGTAGTGAATGAATCTGTGGCCCCCAGAAGCCATCCTTTTCCTTCTTTTCTTGTCTAGTTCCAGCTGCCTACATCCCTCTCTGGCCCATAGCACTGCTTCTCTAAGTGGGAGCCCAAAACCACCTCACTCAAAATCTGTGCGGATGGAATCCAACCATTTGATTTTATAACAGATTCCTCAGATGAGTCCTCTTAGGAAGGTTGGCTTTGGGAACCACTGGGGTAGCGCTTGGCAATCCCCAGGGTTACTCATCTAGCGCCAGGTCCTGTACATGGAGGCCCACGGTGTTTCCCTTGTTGATGCTTGTCAGCCTCATCCGTCCCACCCTCCCTCATTTCTGCCGGAGCACAGCCCTGGGGGCTCTCTGAGCTGTGCAACATCACTCAACGCCATTCTTACTGGGCTGGAAGAGCAACAACATCCTTCGTGGGGTCACCAAGCTAGCTTTGCTCTCACGAAGTCGCTTCCAGATGGGTTGATGCATTCGACGTACAACACACATTTCCCAAGTACTCCATCTACGATGTACCAGAAACCTCACTACATTCAGGAGACATCCCAGGAACCAGACAAGGTCCCTGTCCCAGGGTGCTCACTTTCTAGGACAGACATCCACAGTGTGATGGAGGTCGGGAATAGGCTTCAGGGTGTCAAATACAGCACACAACAATGACCGTGTATGTGTCCGTGTGTATTATACTGGTAAGGCGATCTATAGGTTTTGTAAAGGGTTAAAAGTTTTGTATAACACAAAAAAGGGCTAAGAGCTACCAGATGGATGGATAACAATGATGAGTATTTTCCAAATAGAGAAAATGTCATCACTGGCAAGCTAGCAAAATGATGCCAAGTTGGGATTTTGGGGAACCTTCTCATTAGCAGGTCAATTATTTACCCCAGAATGGGTGATTTCAAGATACAGAAAGGTTTCCTTAGGTGTCAAGGTCAAAGATGTCCCTCGAGGCACAACTAAATGCCACAGTCTCTCCTCCTGATAGTTATGTGTGGGTAAAATGAGGTTAGTACTGATGATGGTCAAGAAACGTGTTTTGGCAGAAATAGGTTGCAGGTTATACCTTAAGAGTGGATGGGGTTGGGCGAGGGCAGGCTGGGTAAGATCTGAAGCTGTTGGGCCAGCGTCACCCCCCGCCCCTGCTCTTCTGAACACTGGGACCCATGGCTACAGGGACGATGGGGAATCATTCAGAAAAGAGCTTCCTTAGGAGCAGCCTGGTCCATGCTGGAATCTGCCCTGGGTGCTCAAGGGGGGAGATTTCTGCTTCTGGACAGGACCTTTGCAAAAGCCCCTGCCATGAGGTTGGGTTCTATCTGAAAAGAGCAGAAAGGATGCCTCAGACTCCCAATCTGCCCCCCATCTCAGCACAATCCAGAGGCTTTGACGAGGAATGACGGTGGGGGAAGGGAAGAGGCGTTCCTTCTCAGATGGGAGAGGATGGGGAGAGGAGGAGAGAAGCTGTGGCTTGAGCGGCTTGAGCTTTGAACGTGATCTCTCAACGTCAACAGGAAGACCCAGCACCAGCAACAACTTTCTTATGGCACCCAATTTGGCACTTCTAAGGCCCCCTCTCTGGGGGTGGGGGATGGATTTTCCAAGGAGGAAGGGGACTTGTGGAATCTTCGGACCTGTCACAGAGAGCCTCAGAAAGTGTGGGGAGAGCCCGCCGTCCTTGTTTCTCAGCTACAGGTCAAAATCCTACCCAAGTGGTTGGCAAATGCCAGACGATTTTAGATTACAGACCTGACCTCGAAATGATTGCATCCATCACTTCGTTCTGTTGACTTCTTTGCTCTTCAGCACAGGAGCGGATTTCCTCGGCCGGTCACCTCAGTGGGGGTATTATTCGTGCTCTTCCTCATCCCCCCCACCACCCTGTCCACTGTCAGAAAGGAAAGGTCTGCATTACTTGCTGTGCCCGAGCTCAGATCCTAGTTCCACCAGGGATGACTTAAGAACCATAAGTCACTTATTTCTCTAAGCCAGGACTCATCTGTAACACGAGGATAATAATTAATTATACCTCACTGGGTTGTAGGAAAAGATGAAATAGGACAAAGCAGGCAGCACACAGAGGTGTTAATGTGATTTGTTTCCCTCGCCTTTTACTTTTTTTTTTTTTTTTTTTTTTGAGCGTAGTTGACACACAATATTGCATTAGTTGCAGAGGTACAACTCAGTGATTTGACACATTTAGACATTAGGCTCTGTTCACCCCCAGAGGAGCTGCCATCTGTCCACTTTTAATAGAGCAAATATGTAAGATTCTCATCAATCTGGTGCCAGCTACTCTGCGCAAGTCATTCTCCGAGCCTCTGGGTCCCAGCTGGTGTGTAGGATCAGCAAACCTGAAGGGCTGACCCGAGCCTTGCAGCTGTCAGACGGCAGGGATCTGTGCGAACGAGGAGTCGAAGCACAGGGAGAGCTCCGAGCCCGAGAAGAGCCGCAAAGGAAAAGGCAGCTGCAGGTTTGTCCTGAGTAAATCAAATGGTGACATTTATTGGGCTATTTCCAGAATAACACCAGCAAAACTGGAATGCAGGATAATCCTTTCCGAGAAGAAACTTAGCTAAGCAGCCTGCAAGAACCAGCCTTGTCTGCTGGAATTTGCCCGGCTTAATGAAAAGTTCAGACTGGGACACACAGACCTGGGTTTTGATTCTGTCTCCACCATTTCTCAGTGACTTCAGGCAGGTTACTGAACCCCTCCCAGCCTCATGTCCCTCCTCCCTTAACAACAACAACAAAAGGCAAATCATAAATGAACCTTGCAGGGGGATGGTGCTGGTTTGAAATTAAGAAAAGTACTTGACAGATAGTTGATGCTCAATATGTTGATATTCAATACTCAGTTTGTGACCACGAGCACTGCACACCAAAGCACCAGGGTCTTCTGGACCTGGGGCCGTCATTTCTTAGATTTGTACCTGGTACAATGCAGAGAACTGGGTGGGGGAGGAGGCAGGCAAGTTTGGGGGTGGGTGGTAGAGGGGAAAAAGGAGATCAAAAGGCCTATAAATATCTGTCAAACTTTAAAATGCAAATCCCTTGCCTGTGGCCCTGTTGGAACCAAATCTTCCATTATCACCTTTCTGGGAAGAGCTCCAGAGGTGGGGGTGGGGGGGAGGTTAAGCATAGTCGTTCCCTTCATGGAGTAGTTTGGTTTGGCTTGGTGTGATTTTGTGGCCAAGTCTGGATATGGGATAAATGTTTCCATTCAACCCAAACCTGGAAGCATGAGTAGCAAGTTAAGACACCATTGCATCTGGGTTTCTTTGTGGATAGACCACAAGTTCTCAAGGAAGCTGTCTCACCCTTACTGTAGCCCCTGCAATTTACATGATACTTGGCATAGAGTACCTGCTTGTTGGATGGGTGGATGGATGGATGGATGTTTATTCTGAGCATAGTAAGTTATCTTCACTAGTTGATGACCTAGCTCTCAAGGATACCCTTGCTCTACACTTCACTGGGAGCCATGATTGAAGGTGCGGGAACCTCCTCTGAGGGTCAGCTGTGGCTCTCTGACAAACTCTTGGATGGTATCTCCAGTGGCCAGGGCAGCCCCATGCCTGGGGGTTTATGACACTTCAGAGCAGCTTTGCCCTACAACTTGCCCCAAAGAGGTGGCCTCTTCCTATGAGTCCCCACTGTTGGTAACTTATATTTGAAGAAGGCATAGAATTCCAGGTGAATTCCACAAAAAGGAACTTCGAGGGTAAGAGAGCCAATACTTATCTGACGCTCACTGTGTGCCAGGTCCATCTCCCTCACCGCACCCCATCACAAGTCAGAAGCATGGAGCATCAGTTCCTTTCTTCCCTCCTCTTTCCTTGCTGGCCTTGTTTCCTTGTGAAAATGTACTTGTACATAATGGGTGAGTGGGGTTTTCCCAAAACGTCTCTTACAAGTGTCCCCAGTTTTGGATGACCTAAAACACATGTCACCAAAAACACATCTATCCTGGATAAACTCACTGACGCTAAGTCTTATCCAAGGACCTGAGAGTCTTCCTCCCCCTAACTCTAAACTGCATCCACCAGGCAAGTCTCCTACCAATCACTCACCCCTAGAAAACTTCTGAGAACTATCTGGGTCCTCACTGACCACTCTCTTCTGCATTCTGATGCCCTCAGACACCACTCCCTCTACACAGCACTCCGTGGCGTTGTTATCCCAAGAACATATGAGTTTGATATTACAACTAAATTTGAAACATCCTGAAGGGAGGGACCAGATATTATCCGTGTGTACTCTGCAACATGCCTCACCCAGTACTAAATCCATCTTAAGAATTCAAGAAATGGCAGCGTATTGGTGGTCAAACCATGGGCTTTGGCTTCAGGTGGATTTGGGTTCAGAGGTTAACTTCATCCATTCATTCATTCAACAAGGGTGTGTTAACAGTGCCACATGCTAGGCACTGTTGAAAGCTCTGGGAATATAACAAAGAACAAAATGAAGTTTCTCCTCTTGTGTTGCTATTCCAGCGGTAAGAGCCAAATGAACAAAAAAGTCTCATGATTTGTGAAGAAAATAATGCAGAGTAAGAGACAAGTGTGGGGGAGTGTATGTCTAAGCAGTGGAGGTAGCTACTTAGCTAGCATTCCTTCAAAAATACCAGGTGAAGGGTGATAAGGAGCTTACTGTCCAGAGATCTGCGAGAAGTCCAGGCAGAGGAACAGCAAGTTCAAGAGCCAGAGTTTGACGGGCTTAAGGAAATCAAAGAAAACCAGCACCATTAGAGCAAGGCAAGCGTTGAGGGGGAAGAGGTTGGAGAGAAGGTCAGGGAGATAGACAGGGGTCAGCCATGGTGGATCTTATAGGCTCTGCCTGGGACTTAGGAATTTATGCAGAGCATGATGGGAAGCTTGTACACAGGTGTGCATTGGGGGCTGATAGGACGTGATTTGCAATTTCAGTAGATTTATCTGACTGACGTGTGTTCTGGGAAGGGCTCGAGTGTTTTGAAGTAAGGAAATCAATTTGAAAGTGGTTTCATGGTTCACACAAGGGCTGCCGGTACCCGCCCTTTGTAGGTACAACACCATTGGAAGGAAGTGTATGTCCTGTGACCACAGGCGGGTCGCTTTACTTCCCTTGGTTGCTTTCAAGATTCGTAAGCCATGCATTTAGCTGATTGTGACAAGACCTGGCCCATTGTAGGCCCTGCCCAAAGGTTATTAAGATCAGAAATGACTGCTGACGAGGAGAGAGTCTTAACTAATGCTCCCCTGGGAACTTGTGGGTGACCTGTCTTGAAGATGTTTGGCCCTGGTGGTTAGAGCTTGGCAGGAAGGGACAAAGCTCTGGGAGATTCAGTGTCCTGTTGTCCCTTACATCCTCCTCTTTCCTCACACACCCAAATCCCCTAATCTCTGCAAGGGTTGACTTTGGTAGTTATTTTTTAATTCTGAAAATTCTAGTAACTTTCATGATCATTTCTTGAATATCCACAATACCGCTTTTCTGGGAATCTGAACCACTCTGATTTAGTGGCCAGATTTCTATACATCAAATCAGTACAGGTCATTCCATCTCACTGATGGGTGAGATTGTTTCTTGAAGAGTGCCATAGCCTTAGATAAATGCAGAGTAGATAGAAGCTTAATTTTTACCAAAGAATCTTTGGAGATAGACCAGCTCTGGGCTCCAGTCCTCCTCCTGCCGCTTACTAGTTGTTGACCTTGGCTAAGTTCCTCAGTTTCCCTTAGCTTCGTATATACATAGGGGATACAAGTGTCTGCTTTTCAGAGTTTTTGTGGGACATATATGAGGAATTTGAAGACTTAATGAAGTGGGTGGACATAATAGTAAACACACAGTCTCTGTTATTTCTCTTCTACCGAGATTCACTAATGTTTTGCATAAGAGACTTTTTAAAAAGATTTTATTTATTTGAGAGACAGAGGGAGCATGAGCAGGAGGAGGGACAGAGAGAGAGGAAGAAGCAGACTCCCCACTGAACAGGAAGCCAGACTTGGAGCTCATTCCCAGGACTCCAAGTTCACGACCTGAGGTGAAGGTAGATGCTTAATCTTGCATAAGAGACTTTTGAAACTGGAAAAAAAAAAGAAATCAAAAAAACTTTTGAAACTGTATGAATCTACTCAAACTCTTTATTGCCCATTATACTCTGTCTTGTCTTCCTACATAAACTAGAGATAATTACCATTTCAAAATAACCATAGACATTATAATGGAACACATTTTAAAGGCATCACTTGTGGTTCATCAGTGGGTTTAGCATACCAGAATCAGTAACGCTAATAATGTATGTCTTTCAAGAGTCTGTTCATCCCCAATATGTAAATGAGTGTGAAGAAAGGAGGAAGTATCATTCTCTCACCATGAGGAGAAACAGGGGAGGCCAGGAAGGCAGCTAGTCTGTTCGGAACTAGGACAATTACTCAGACCACTGCCTCCGAGGCTAAAGAGGGGCCTTTGGTCTGTTTCACAGGATGTAGACCAGGTTGTACTGAATCCTTTGACACCTCCCATAGAACTATGCCAGCTGTGAAGTCGTGGAGGCTTCACAGGGCCTGGACCGGAGACGCCAGTGTTTGGACAACCTGTAAAATAAGTCTTCTGCAGAGAGAACACTCTCAGCTTAATAGGGATCTAAATGATTTTAGCAATAATGACCACATTGGAGCAGTTACTGCAATAGGGATTACTTGAAAACAAAACAAAACAAAACAAAACAAAACAAAAAGGGAAAGGGTGTGAACCCTACCTTCCCATGGACACGGAATAAATCACTCATTCTCATTTCCAGATTCATAGTGTAGACAGCCCTTCCCAACTTCGCTCAGAGCTGCTGAGTGGTGGAGGGAGAAGAGATCGATGTCATGATGAGGCAAACACTATAGCATTCTTCCATTAGGGCTCTGATCAAAGAACTCTAACAACGCAGGCAGTTTTTCCCATTTGGGAGGGGAGGGTCAACATTTACTTTTTCAGGTCTTGGCACAGAATAATGCTGAGGAATCCCAGATACTTAATCTCTATTAAAGAAGTTCTTCCTCGGTGCTTACAAGAAGAACTCTTCCAAACATTAGCAAAATATTCAAAGTCGGGCTGCTCACCTAAGGGTCAGCCTACTTCGCTGATGACCCTCCCCTCCGTTGCCAAACAGGCAATTTATTGAATTTCTCTGGCCTGGAGATAAAGAAGCCAGCCGTTCTGACCATCCTCAGAAAGGATTCCACTTTTTTGGACTCTTACCGGGGCTGACTCTGCAGAGTGTCAGTTTGAAGGCAATGTGGCAAGTCCTTGTAAGAGGCTGACTCAAGCTGTTAGCTGAGCTTGATAAAAGCTTTTCCTGGCGAAGAAGGTGATAAACATGGAGGGTTAATCTGCAGATGAAAGGAGGTTGCCTTCAGTGATATTATTTATACTGTTTGACCCCAAGTGCTACCAACAGTCAGCAGCTGGTTCAGCCTCTCCACCTTCAGAAGGCACGTCTTCTCGCCTTGGCATCTTAAAAGGACTAAGGGGTGCCAGGGATCAAGCTGATGGAGGGAGGCATCCAACCAGATTTGCTCTTTCTCCATGGAGAATGGAAGAACTAAGACCCTGAATTCACCACCAGGCATCCACGCCCATTCACGGAAGCTTCCTGTACCAGCTCCTCTCCCAGGTGCTACAGATCCAGATGGACAAGATGGTTGGTGTCAGAGACAAAAACACAAATGAATCAACACAAAACTATATACAGGTAATAACGTAGAAGTCTGTTGGAAATAGGAGGGACCCATAAGAAGCTAGATAAACCTTCCGAGAGAAAACCATACTCATAATGAGTCTTGATGGGTAAACAAGAGTTGGTGAAGCAGAAAGTCAAACTTTGGACAGAGTTCCAAGGGATACAAAAATATATAAGATTTGATCCCTGGAAGAGTTCTCAGTCTTGTCTTAGGAATAGATAGGTACGGTTATCAAGAAGAATATTGTGCCTTCTGACTGCAAGGCACCCAACTAGTATTTGTTGAATGAATGAATGAATGAATGAATGAATGAATGAAATGTGATAAATACTCTCATGGAGGGACCCACAATTTCTCTGGGAGCACAAATAGAGCAACTGATTCTGGTTGGAATTAGAGAGAAGTTATGACATTTGAATAGGTCCTTGATGGACGAAGAGGAGTTGTCTAGCTCAGAGGGAAGGAGCAAGGTTTTGGGGTAGTGAGCAACTCATGAGCAAAGACAAGCATCTGTTCCAGGAATAACAAGTGGTTTTAGGCAGCTAGAGCCAAGGTTCATGGTTGGGAATGTCTAAGCTGAAGCTAGAGAGATGTGTTGGGGCCAGACTGCCCCTGCCTCATGAGCCATGCTGGAGTTCTGAGACGCTATTTTGCAAGGACTGTGCAGCCATGCTTGGCACAGTGGGGAGATCATTCACACAGCTAGAAGTTACTGTACGGAGCGCCGTTTCAGAATCTGTGAACTAAAAGGATTCAGTCCCTGCCGTCATCAAGATTGTGTGTGCCAGCTGAAGCTCTTTCCAGCTGGGGGTTTTGGGAAAATTATATTAAACTCCATAGACTTCAGCCCACTGTTAAGACACAGAAAGGCACAGGAGGCCTGCACAAAGTAGGTCCTCAGTAAATATGTTAGGTGGCTGATCAATATTAATTACCAATTATATCTGAAAAAGTACATTATTCTGTTTCCAGTATTGTAACCTTATCTCAAATGCCATACATTTTACGATATCTTTTCTGATGATGCTAACCTAGAGACAGCTTCCTTTTTCTGAAAACACCTCTCCCACCCTCACATGGCTCCCTACTAGAATGTTATGATGTCCACATTTTCTTACCCAAAGGGCTGAGCTTGGCTACATTCAGCTTAAATCCAACTCTGAAAGTTTGCTCTCCTTCCAAATGACTGTAGCTGACACAGATACCATTAACTGGGAGCCTATAATGTCTCAGTGGTGGCAGCCACTTTACAGATATTAAAACAACCTTATCGAATACCATTTACCACTGTGTCTCCAGGACCCAGCATAGTGTTTATCACATAATAGATGTTACATAAGTATTTGAATAAATGAGTCTCAAAAAAGTCAGAAAATGTCCCCAAGTTCACATAGAAAATCTGCAGAAAAGAATTCGGAAATAAGAATGTCCAAGAACATGGTCCATGTTACCTCCCACTCACGCACAAACGTAGGGTCTTCCTTATTATTAAATCTGGAAGAAAACCCCAAACCTTAAGACTGATCATAGAAAGCTCAGAGGAGTTAGGACAGAACAGGGCCTTTGTCTGAAGCCAACAGGGAGAAACCAGTTCTGGGATTCTGGTAGCTTAGAGGCAGATCTTTGAAGAGCATTTTGGAGTAAAGCAAGACAGTCAATGACATGACAAGCATGTACATAAGCAGTATTGTAGGGTAGAAGTCTGTATTACTTGTAAAGTGATATCATAGACCAAATCAGCAAGGAACAGGAACAACATAGGAGGCTTAAAAAAAAAAAAAGTATAATCTGGACAATGAAAGAAGAGAAATCCTTCAGGAGGAGAAACCAAAAATTGACATCAGAGTTCATCTATTCATGCCTATATTCGATATGGAGTAAAATGAACCCAGCTCAGTCACTTCCAACTCATTTTGTTTCCGTCTCATAAAATCCCTAGTTAAGAACACCTGTAGATGCCCAGAGTGAACAGTCAAGATAAGCAGATCCCTGGAGGAATATGGGGGTTTTGTTTGCTTTGTTTTGCTTTTGAGGAATGTTTTAATATGGATTACTTTTGCTTCTGAAGATTCAACACACTGCAACACAGCCCTGACAGAGTTGTTGAGAGGATTAAACAGCTTGTGAAGAGCCTAATTTGCACATAGTAGGTACTCAAGATGTGTTCCTTTTCCTTCTTGCCCAGCAAGTTTAAATTCAGTATCTTCCTCCTCCTCTATGAGCAGTTTGGGTGTGTGAATTGATGAGCTCACATACAAACTATTACATGTGGCTTATAGGGTCAGAATCCTTTAGCACCCTGGTCAGGTTCTCTGCTATATTTTGTCCTATCTATTTTCTCCTTTGCCCTAAGATACCTTAGCTCGTTTTCTGCTACGGATTCGTCATCACCTCTCCTCCATCCTTGGCAGTTTCTTTGCCTGCAGAGGCATTTGTTCCCTGGAGACTGGCTCCAAGTAAGACTCTACGGTTGAAACTGACTGTTTACTATTCCATAAGCATGCCCAACCTCATCCTGGGTTCCATGTCCTTGCCTCAAACTACTCCCTCATCAACCGAAATGTCCCCTGCTCATAATGCTGCTCCAATCTTACCACTTGAATTTCTGCCTATACTTCAGAGCCCAGTCAACTCTCATGTTTGCTAAAAAAAAATCAAATCGTCTCTCCTCTGAAGGATGCAAGTAGTATTGCTTGCCCATTCCATTCATCAAACAATTCTGTGCTTGCCAATATAATTTATTACTGTGTGTAACTATGCCACACTTCCCTATCTTGCTCTAGACTGTCAATTCCTTGCACATAAAAATTGGGTTTCACACTACTTTGTATTTCCTGGCAGTCCTTGGCATTTGATGCATGTAATACTTACTCAGTTGACCATCAATAAATAGCTCTGGCATCAATCAATGCGTGCCATCCAAATGACTTCGCTTGGAACCAGGAACCAGCGACAGCAAGGCTTGGAACAACATCAAAGGTTAAACGTGTCAGGCACCTTGGAGCCTCTACCATCTTATTGCCATACTCTAATCCCCAGGAATGTCAGGAATTGGTTAAATAAGCAGATCTATAGATTAGGAGGGAAGTTTTAGCTAAAGATCTGTATCTGAGTCAGAAATGCATATACAGTTGAAGTCATGAGAGTAGAAAATATCTAGACTGTAGAGAGAATAAGAGAGAGAACTAGGATACCAGTATTTAAGAAGCATGAATATTTAAGCCTATGAGTTTAAAAATTATAGCCGAGGGATGCCTGGGTGGCTCAGTCATTAAGCCTCTGCCTTTGGGTCAGGTCATTATCCCAGGGTCCTGGGATCGAGTCCCAAATCAGGTTCCTTGCACAGGGGGAGCCTGCTGGGTCATTTCCCCTGCTTGTGCTGTCTCCCTCTCTGAAAAAGTAAATAAATAAAATCTTTTTAAAAATAAATAAAAAATAAAAAAATTAAATTAAATTAAAGCCAAGAAGGGGTACATAAACCATAAAGAGCCAGTGTTGATATGGAAAACAAGAGAACAGAAACTTTCAAAAAAGAGGGAAGTTCCGTAGAAACTTTTCTGCAGACAAGTAAATTTAAGACTAGAAGTTATTAGCTTTAGTAACATGGAGCCAAATTGGTGACTTTGACAGGAAAATATAAACAATAAACAAAGATAAACTACCTGATTTCAAGATTTACTTTAAAGCTACAGTAATATGATATTGCAATGATAGATTAGTGGAAAGAAGAGAACTTAACAATAGACCTACATGATTGACTTTCAACAAAGGCACCAAGATAATTCATGAGGGAAAAGATACATTTTTGTAACAAATTGTGGTGGCACATCTGTTTATCTGTAAGGGGGAAAAATGTTCCTCAATCATTACCTCATATCATATGCAAAAGTTAACTTGAAATGAATCACAGACCAAAATATAAGAGGTAAAAAAAAAACGTTAAACTTGTAGAAGAAAACAGGAAAATTATTTGGGACACTAGGTTAGACAAAGATATCTTAAATATGCCACTGGAAACAAAAGTTAATAAAATAAATATCAAAATTTAAAACATTTCACTCTTTGAAACACACAGTTAAAATGAAAAGATAAGTCAGAGTCAGGCAAAGATTAGTAAAACACATCTAACAAGGGGCTTATAGCTGGAAAAAATAAAGAACACTTATAATTTAATAACATGAAGACAAACAACCCAATTAAATTTGGCCAGAAAAAACTGGAATTTCACAAAAGAGGATATATGAATGGCCCATATGCACATAAGATTCTTCACGTTTTCAGGAAAATGCAAATAAAGCCACAAGGAGATATCACTGCATGCCTCCTGGAATGGCTAAAATGAAAAAGACTGACAATATTATGTTTTGGTGATGATGTAAGGTGATTGTCACCTCCACATACTGCTGGTGGGAACACAAAATGATTCTATGCCCTTGGAAAAGAGTGTGGCAGTATGTGAAAAAATTAAACATATGCTGACTGTATGAACCAGCAACCTTGGATAAACATCTATCCAAGGGAAATGAAAATGTATGTCCACCTGAAGGCCTGTGTCTAAGTATTCATGGTTATATTTTCATACAACCAAAATGTAAAAACAATCTTATTTTTCATCAACTGATCAAAAAAGAATTACAGTATATTAATACTATGTCATATTATTCTGCAATGAAAAGGAACAGAGTATTAATACACACAACATAGATAAGTCCTAAAAATATGTGCTAAGTAGAAAGTCAACACAAAGACTCCATACTGAATGGTCCCATTTATAGAAATTCTAGAAAAGGCAAAGACATCGTGAAGGGAGGTCTATCAGCTGTTTCCTGGGATCAAGGTAATCTGAGAGGGTTAATTGCAAAGGCACATAAGGAAACTTGAGGGTGAAGGGCCTTTTCTATATCTTGATTATGGTAGAGTTTTTACAACTATACACAATTACTGAAATTCACCTAACTTTACACTTACAATGAGTGGATTTTATTGTATGTAAACTATACTTCAATAAAGGAAAAAAGTCAAGAGTTAAAAGGGAATTGAGTCCTGGGGCGCCTGGGTGGCTAAGTGGGTTAAGCCTCTGCCTTCAGCTGAGGTCATAATCTAGGGGTCCTGGGATGGAGCCCCACATCATGCTCTCTGCTCAGCGGGGAGCCTGCTTCCCCCTCTCTCTCTGTTTGCTGCTCTGCCTACTTGTGATCTCTCTCTCTCTCACGATCAAATGAATAAATAAAATATAAAAAAAAAAAGGAATTGAGTCCTTAGCTATATTTGTGAGGACATAATCAAGATATTTAGCATGGCATGTGGGATCAAGTGAGCAGTCCAGAATAAAACCAATTACTCCAGAGTAAAATTTCACCCTCATCTACAGTGTGTATTACCAGGTTGTGCAACTGTTAACAGAACTTAGAGCTGTACACACACCTGTGCAGTAAGGTCAAAATGTAGTTCCTTGAAAAAATTTAAAAAGTTCATTGTATGGGCATATGGGGTGCCTGGCTGGTTCAGACAGAGGAGCGTGTGACTCTTGATTTGGGGGTTGTGAGTTCGAGCTCCTGTGGTGCATTAAATAAATAAAACTTACAAAATGTACATTTTATGGGCACTTAAAATTGAGATTACTGAACTATGTGAGTTCTAGCTTAAACTTGAAACTCTTTTTTCCCCCAAAGAAATGCCATTCTTGGGGCGCCTGGGTGGCTCAGTGGATTAAAGCCTCTGCCTCTGGCTCAGGTCATGATCCCAGAGTCCTGGGATCAAGTTCTGCATTGGGCTCTCTGCTCAGCAGAGAGCCTGCTTCCCCTCCTCTCTCTCTGCCTGCCTCTCTGCCTACTTGTGATCTCTGACAAATAAATAAAATCTTAAAAAAAAAAATGCCATTCTTGGTAGACATATCGTCAAGTTTTTCTAATGTAAGATCTTCAAAGCAAATGTACTATTTCTATATGTAAATTCATGTAATTTATAATCATTCTAAGCTATTTAAGGACATTTAGGGGATTCTTAAAAAAAGGAAGCTTACACCAAAATCAAATGTGTTTAAGAGACACTTGAATGATTTAGCTCACATTTCATAGTTTAGATGGCCTTAGGGAATAAAAAATAAAAAATGTCTCAACAGTCAAAATCTAACATGATGTTCATATCCATTACACACCACTAGGCGACTGTGCAAAGATATACATGCGGTGACACTGGAGTTATTAAAGAGTAAAACAGACCGTATTTATTGATATGGAGTAATTTCTAAAATACATTAATATTTTGGTACAGAACACCTCTGGAAGGATCTACAGGAAATTAGACACTGTGCTTGCCTCTAGATGCAAGAATTGTGCTCTGGTCATTAGAATAGAAAGGACATTGACTTTTTCATTCTCTGTATTTTTTGTACTAGTTTACCTTTTTTATTAACTACATGAAAATCCTACCTTAAAAAGTAAGTAACTTAAGAATAACCATATCAAATATATGTGAGATAGATGTATCATTCAATTAGGGTAGGTGGGATCCTTGAGAGGACGGATTGCATTTAGGGTTCCCCTTGCCTAGAAATTTATATATAATAAGTGTTCCACAAATATGACACTTCTCTAAAAGTTAAACTTGATTCAAAGCATTTTATGTTTTTAGTGAAATGTTGAAAAACCAAAATTATAACTTCAGAAAAGGCACAAAAATTCCAAAATATTTCAAATTTAAATCTAATTATAAAATATGGCATAATGTTGGGGGCACCTGGGTAGCTCAGTGGGTTAAAGCCTCTGCCTTCAGCTCATGATCCCAGGGTCCTGAGATCTAGCCCCACATCTGGCTCTCTGCTCCGTGGGGAGCCTGCTCCTTCCTCCTCTCTCTCTGCCTGCTTGTGACCTGTCTGCCAAATAAATAAATAAAATCTTTAAAATATGGCATAATGTAACAAATGCTAGATTAATAACCCAAAGTTTCATAGCCAATCTTGGAAAAATTTCTTCACTACTCTGGACTTGTTTTCTATAAAACAATAAAATAATAATGGCACTGCATATGTGGGAGAGATGGGAGTATAAACATTTTAGATACTAAGGAGTTTGGACAGATAAAATTCTCTGTAATTTCTTTTTATTTTTAAAAGTTTTATTGTGATATAATTCACATACCATAGAATTTATCTATTTAAATTGCACAATTTAATTAGTAAATTGCAGTTTTGCAACCATCAACACAATCAACTCTAGAACATTTTCCTCATCCACCCACTCCCCCCCAAAAAAACATCCCATTAGCAATCATTTTCCCTTCTCCCTCCTCAAGCTCTCCTCCTCTGCCCCAACTCCCATAGTCCTTGGCAACCCTGAGTCTACTTCCTGCTTCTATATAAATTTACTTATTTGGAACTTTTTACATAAATTGAATCCTATATGTAATCTTTTCCAACTGGCCTCTCACTTAGCATGCTTTCAAGGTTCATCATATTGTAACAGGTTATCAGTACTTCCTTTTCTTTTTATTGCCAATATTCCATTGTATTGATATAGCACATTTTGCTTATTCATTCACCAGTTGATGGACATTTGGATTGTTTCCACTTTGGGGCTATGGTTATTTGTGTAAAAGTTTTTGGATGGATGTATGTCTTCATTTCTCTTGGGTATATTTTTGGGAGTGGATCTGCTGGATCATATGGTAACTATGTTTAACCATTTGAGGAATCACCTATTTCCAAAATGGTTGCCCCATTTTACATTCCAATCAGTAGGTTATTTCTGGTAGGAATGCAAATTTCTCCATACCCTCACCAACACTTGTCTTTATGACTCTGGCTGTCCTATTGGGTGTAAAGTAGTATCTCATTGTGATTTTGATTTGTATTTTTCTGATAAATAATGAATTTGAGTTTTTTTCATGTGTTTATTGGCCCTTTGTACATCTTCTCTGGAGAAATGTTTACTCAGATATTTTATTCACTTTTGTCTTATTATTGTGTTGTAAGAGCTTTTTAGACATGTGTCTCTATTCAAGAGTCCATTGTCACATTCATCATTTAAAAATATTTTCTACTCTTTAATGGTTGTCTCTTCATTCTGACAGTATCCTCTGAAACACAAAAGTTATTAGTTTTGATGAAGTACAATGTATTTACTTTTGTTGTCTAAGCTTTCGGTGTCTTATCTAAGAAATGATTGCTTAATCCAAAGTTGCAAAGATTTATGCCCATGTTTCCTTCTAAGAATTTATAGTTTGCAACCAGATCTTTGATCCATTTTGAGTTAATTCCGCATATTGTACGAGGTAGTATTCAAAATTCATCCTTTTGCATACAGATATCCAGTAGTGCCAGTAGAATTTGATGAAAGAATACTGTTTCCCCATTGAGTTGTGTTGGTACTCCGGTTGAAAATCAATTGTACATAAATGTTAGAGTATATATCTTTTCCTTCAAGTCTATCCCATTGATCTATATGTGTTCCTTGATGCCACTACAACATATTCTTCATTACTGAAAACTTATAGTAAGTTTCGAAATCAGAATCAGGAGAGGCAAGTCCTCCCATAATTTTTTTTTTGATTGTTTTGCCTATTTTCTGTCCCTTAAATTTCCATAATCATTTTAGAATCAGCTTGTCCATTTGTGCAAAGAAATCAGCTAAAATTGATGTAGATGGCCTTGACTCTATAAATTAGTTTGGGAAATATCTTAATATCAAGTTGTCTGATACAGGAACATGGGATGTCTTTTCATTTATTTAGGTTTTCTTTCTTTCAACAATATTTTGTAGTTTTCAGAGTGTACTCGTCCCAAAGTATTTTATCCTTTTTGATGCTATTGTGAACAGAATTTTCTTAATTTCATTTAGTATTATTCATTGTAGACATAAGAAATATAATTGATGTTTGTATATTGATCTCGTAACCTGAAACCTTGCTGAATCATTTATTAGTTCTCATAGTTTCTAGTGGGTTTGTTAGAATTTTGTATATAACTACCTTGTCACCTGCAAATAGCAAGTTTTACTTTTTACTTTCCAGTCTGGTTACCCTAGACTTTTTGAATGTCAAATAAACTAATGCACAATTTAATATTTAGAGTTACTGAAGTCAACATAGTACAAAAATCTTTTAAAATGAAAAGAAAAAAAGTGCTATGGAAAAAAATGAAAACAGAAAAGCCAATAAATTAGGGGCAAGAATTCTGGTCCCCACACCATTATTAATTAGTTGTGTGATCCTGAGCAAATTTCTAAGTCTCTTATCATTATATTCTATATTGAAAATCTTCCATTTGGCATACCTGTGATTCCTGGGGTTATGTAAGAAATAGCATTCCTCAAGTTTTTTAGCCATTACAACTATAATTTTTACTGATTATACTGAGAATCTTCCTCCTTTTCCATTTTTGCCCTTCACAAAGAGAATAAGGTTACCAACACTGGAAGAGCACAATAACTGTATCTTCATATTGAGAGAAAATAAAACTCCCAGGAAAGGCAAAACAGAAGACACTGAGGGAGTGTAGGCAGTTACAAAGAATTATCCTCATGGTAACAAGCTTAACTATAAATGAGAACTTTAGAGGTTTGTGGAAAAAATGAACAAAAGTGAGCAAATGGATAAAACATTTACTCTAGTACTGTACTAAAATTTTAAAACTTTAAAGAAAAATTAATAAAGATATAAAAAATGGCAAAAGTATGCTTTAAAAAAATACATTATCCTAAGTTTCAAACACAAGGATCACCTTTTAAAACCAAAGTTTTAGACAATATTTTTAATTATAAATTTAATTAAAATGGAAAAGGTGTCTCATGATACACAGAACCACATTACATTTTTATGCCAAATGTAGAGATTCTGCCTCTGCTAGTGCTGATGGTCCTAAAGTACTAAGTCATACTTAAATATTTTTAATTCCATTTCAAGAATTTTGGAACCTTAGTTTTAATCTTTGCCTTAAAGGAAGAGGACTATCCAGAGAATTTCCAGAGTCACCTCTGTCTTTATGACACTGTAGAAAACTCAGAGAACTTTTAGCTGCATCTGGGAAACAGTCCTCTTCATTTCCAGCTGTTTTATAAGCCTGGACACACTGTTCAGTTTCTTTGATATATATTTTAGAGTTATTCAACTTGTTGGCATCATCTTTCTTGAATGGGGCTGGGTTATGCTGCTGAGAACTAGGCTTCATTTTCTGAGTTGTGTTTTTAGCTTTCTCAAACACTGGGACACTCTCTTCATCAGAGGAATGTCTGTCAAGGCAAACGCTCTTCTTCATTACACTTTTCTGAGTAGTTTGCACATCACCTTTTCTACTATGATCTAAAGCAGTATTTGATGGTCCAACTCTAACACTGGAGGTCTTTACTATTGGGTTGTTGACAGAGTAAGATTTAGAAGTATTCATTTTATAGTTTTCTTGAAATAGCTGATCTCCTTTTAGAACTTTAGATTGTCTAGATTCATTTTGCAAATGAATTCCTAGAAGATCCTTTGAAGGATGTGATGGACAATCAGAACCACTCTTAGCAATTAAAGATTCTTTTATGGTACCTAGGGATGGAGTTTTCAGGTCAACATTTGGTTGTGCATTATCCTGAGGATAGGATGATTTTATACGTATTCGTTCCTTTAAAGGCAAATTCTGAAGATGTAAATGAGTAATGCCAGAAAGTAGATGCTCTTCAGGATTAGTCTTTTGAAGACCCTGATCCAACACTTTATTAATCTTTGTGGTACCCCATTCTGATTCACATGATAATTCTTCTGGGAAATTTTTAAAATTTTCAGGGATGGCTGTTTCAAGTTCTGATTTTAAACCATGACAGGAAGTGTTCCTTGGAATAGCTGGTGAATTACTAAAAGAAGTACCTTCCCAGTCAATGGTGCTTAACTGTAGATCAGCAATCACTGATATGTTATGGGATGAGGTACTAGGTTGACTAGCTTCTGGAATTAGAGACTTACTGACAGCTGTAACTTGCTGCATAGCCAAAGGTCTTGGAGAAGACATTAAATGCTCTTGTGTATTTAAACAGAGAGTATCTTCAGGTAAAATCAAGCTATTCAATGATGCAGAAATAGATTCTGCACAATCAGGGGTAATTTCCAAATTTAACTTGGAATTCTGCATAGAAAAGACTTCACATGTGGGGTTTAAAATCATCTGTGACTGGAAACTCGTCACATTATCTGATTCTGGCCAACTGTTTTCTTTAGACTTAATTTTCATGCCTGAAAAGGAAAAAAGACAATACTATTAAAATCTAGTTTATTTTCCTTAACTTGTATAAACAAATAAAGAGTCCAGATCAGAAATCCTCTGTATGAGTAATTCTTATTTTTGTCTTTCTTGTCTCAGTGCATTCCTGGAAACTGTTATAACAACAACATAATTCTTAATAAAATATTATAAACTATTTTCTTTTGGAAACAATGTCATAATTGAATTTGTTTTCCTCATCAAGTTCTAGGAAATAAAGAAAATGTGTTTATGATTCAAAACATGTCATGCATACTAGTTGCTCAATAAGCAATAGTAAAGTTACTATTACCACTTAGGTTAAGTTAGCAGATGCAGAGCAGAAGCAGAATGGTTTACTCGTGGCTTTAAAAAGACAAAGAAGCAAGAGGAAATTCCTAACTCTTGATTTTATAGAACTTTCAGCAAAATTTGGGCAAGATAAGATTCCAACAGAATAGGTAACTCTTCTGTGACATTTGGGTGTGGCATAAATAGCTATCAAATACTTACTTTTTTGTTTCTTCCCTTTCAGTGCTAAATTTTGTTTTTGATAAACAGCAACAATCTCAGGATAAGCTGCTTCAAACAATGATTCTTCTTCTATTGTTTGTAGAACCAATTCTCCATGTTTATCCTCCATAGCATAATGTTCTAAAAGATAAAAAATATAGCAAAAACAGCATTAATTGCAGATTTGTAAATTTCAATTTTTCTAGGTAAAATTAAGTTTACCAGGTAAGCAAAGTCATGTGCAAATTGATAATTCATTACAGATGTTGCTTAACAACATCTCTGTTTTAATACTAGTTGATACTAGTTGATAATGCTAGATAATACTAGTTGATACTAGTTCACTGTTTTAATCTAGTTGATACTAGTATAGAATTGATTTTCTTCTGCCTGGCAAGACCTGGAAAAAGATTCCTTTCAAAATGAGAACTTTAAATTCTCTTATCTAAAGATGGTACCTACAGGATAGAACACTTTGCTTAGATAAGGTTGGTTGCTTTTCATTTAGTATAATGAGTGTTAAATTTCCAGATAAAGATTGGGAATAAACAGTTTCTTAGAACTCCAACATCAACTTTCTTTAGTGATGGTTCCTCAAAAGAACAGAATTGAGGTTACATCCAGGCTCACTGGACTCATAAACAGCTACTAAATGAAAATGAGAATGCTTGCATATAAATTTATAATGTAATTTATAATAAATTTAATATAAAATATATATATTTATAAAATATAATAAATTTATAAAGTAATTTATAATGTGATATATAAATAGACTAGATCCTTATGTTTATCCTACATATGGGAAAAATCGCATGAGAAGCTACACTATAATGAAATATTAGTGGATGAGTTTAAAGTACAAAAAATGGAAACAGATTAACTTACAGTGTTTCGTAGTTAAACTGGCTAGGAGTACATTTTCTCCCTTAAGAAATAGCACCCACAAAGGACAATGCTCTCTTCTTTTCTTTTTCTAATAGGTTTTATTTTTTTATTTGACAGAGAGAGAGAGAGAAAGCAGAAGTAGGGGGAGTGGAAGAGGGAGAGGGGGAAGGAGGCTCCCCACTGAGCAGGGAGTCTGACATGGGGCTCGATCCGACTGAGCCACCCTGGCGTCCCTGACAATGCTCAGTTCTGAACAGAGATGCACTGCCAAATTGGGTTAATGCAATTTTCTTTCCTGAAAATATACTACAGTTGGTGGAACTGTTGCTAAACATCCTCAAAATTCTCTAGCTTTCTGTTTTCTTAGTATTGCTTAGAATGGTTTATCAAATTCCGTATAATTTCATTCTTCAAAATTACCTATAACTTAAACTTTGACAACCTACAGCCTCACTCATTCACATATAATCACACAATCTAATTTCAAAGGCAAATAAAAATGAATTTTGAATTACTTTCCATTTTAAATGATCTGTGCTTTCCTTGCCTTCAGTTTGGGAGCTAATTCAAGAGTTCACTGCATTTTTGCCTACAGCAAAATAAGAGTAATTTGACAACTATAAATTCTCATGAAAACGAAACAGAGTAAAGAAAGGAGAACACTTGCAGCAGCATTTTCTTCAGAAATATGGACCAAAACTACTTCCATATTACATTCTTAAACATTAATTACAATAGAAATGTCAATGTAAGATATTAAGATAAAATTAAAGTTTTTAATATTTACTATTAGTCAAAACTTATTTAAATAGCACAGATAAACTACAAAATCAATCCTCAGTGCATGTGATATGTCTCTTTCCCTCCCTCACGAAGAGAATAAGGTTACCAACATGTTTTACATATGTATATCATATTTGCTAAACATATACGGTTAAATGTTACAAACTTTGCTTAGAGTAAATACATACCAGGCCTTTCCCATTCTATTTCAAAGCAATGAATTCCATTTCTTTTCCGTGTTTTAACAATTCTGAAAAACAAATTCTTTCAATGAGGTCTAACTGCAGGAGTTATTTTGAAATTTTCAATTTGTAGACTGAATTATTAAATTTTCTCTGACTTTTGTTCTATTTTTATAATATTCTAAAAATACTTAAAGAATTATGGCATAGTTATTTTTTTGAATAGTTTATTCAAAAGATAATTTTATTGTTAGATGCACAGAGTTGATAATGGTAATATCCTATCAGTAGATTTCATTATTATTTCAGCATCCTTTCCTCCATAATAATAACTTTTCTTCTAAAGTCTATTTTATTTATGTTAATTTTGCTACATCACTTAGGTAAATATCTATATGATAATCTTTTAAATCTTTTTATCTTCAAATTTTGTGTAGTTTTATTCTGCACATGCCCTATAAATAGCAGAATATTGATGAATTCTGTTTGTTCTCCTACATAATGCCTTTTAATAGATGAGTTTAATCCACTTATATTTATTGTGATCACTGATCTTGCTGGATTCTTTTATACAATTTATTTTCTGTTTTCTGTCACCCAACTTTTTCTTTGCTATGTCCCCTTTCCTCCTTCCTGTACTCTTTATTTTGACAGTCTTACTTTCCTATTTTATGTATTGGTTTCAAAGATAGAGATTGCACTTCTGGTGTTTTAGTGGTTACTGTTCATTGTTTACATGCATGCTCTGGAAGTTTTAGTTTATTATCATCATTGCATATTAATCATCAAGCATTTTGCAGCTATTTATATATGTATTTTTCCAGTTAGTTTATTAAATAAGCTAAATACATTTTATTCATTTCTCTTTATGGTTGACTACTGTTTTTTGTTATCTACATCATCCCTCTGGGTTCATTTTTCTTCTGGCTTAGGTACCCCCTTTAAGAGTGCTGTTAATGAGGATCTGTGATTTATTCACCAACAGTAAATAAGGCTTAAATGATGTTTAGGCTGCCAATTATTTTTACTCAAAACTTTGAAATGTGACTCTAGCATTCTGTCATGAAAAATTTATGCTACCAGATTGTCATTCCTTTGTAGTTTATCATTTTTCTTTGATAATTCCTCCCCGACTTTTAGTTTATAAGTTTTTAAATCTTTAGAAAAGTTTCAAGAATGGCACATTGAATACTCATATACCTTTTGCTGAGTTTTACTAATTCCCAGTTCCCATGCCTCCACTTTACATTTTTGATCCCTTTCTGGTTCACTGAAATAGTTCTGTGGTTAAGCTTGGCTATATCATTTTATATTTATTTCTTTTAATAATCTGTTATTATTACTATTTGAAGCAGAAAAGTATGTGAAGACATGAACTTACTGTTATCTTGAATGTAAACCCTGAATAAACTTTGAATATTTCATACTAGACTTTTACTCCATTTTTATATAACAAAGAGCTATATATCCCACTACTAAAAGTATTAAGATTATTAAAGGTATTAATAAGATTATTATATAGATCATAAGATACTCAAATGGAAACACAGAGACTTCTTTGTACAATTCTTCGTATTACCGAATTGGCTGTAGTTGATTAGAATTCCTTCTACCAAGCTTTCTTTCTATCATGTCATAGTGGGTCAAAAGCACTAACAATTTCTCACATGCATAGTGATTGGGCCATTCCATTTTTTCAAGAGTAAATCTCTGTAAATATAAAACAAATAAAACAAGATTTCGTTATCTATTAGAGACAAACAGCCCTCTCAGGTAATATCATTTTTTTCTTACAGAACTAACATTAGTTAAAATAGTATCAATGAGAATATTCCCAGAAAGAACAATAAGCCTCCTAAGGAGGCAATGTTGCATAAGGAGTAAGTGTGAGACTTGTCAGTTTGAACCCCAGTATGATTATTTCCAAGATGTTGGGTAAATTACTTAATTTCTTTTAGCCTCAGGATTTCCATCATAAAATATATCCCAACTCAGAGATTATAAAGATTAAGTGAGGTTACATGTAATGTATCAAATATGATAGCAAATTTTAATGTTCAATAAATGCTGGTTGCATTAGTATTATTGTTGTTGGTAGGGATAGGCAACAAGTACTTACAATTTATTGAACTACTCTGCTTCCCTAGCCACTATATTAGGGGTTACTATAAATAATCTCATTTAGGGTGCCTGGGTGGCTCAGTGGGTTAAAGCCTCTGTATTCGGCTCCGGTCATGATCCTAGAGTCCTGGGATCGAGCCCCACATCGGGCTCTCTGCTCAGCAGGGAGCCTGCTTCCTCCTCTCTCTCTGCCTGCCTCTCTGCTTACTTGTGCTCTCTGTCTGTCAAATAAATAAATAAAATCTTAAAAAAAAAAAATCTCATTTAATCTTCATAGTGACTTCATAAAATAAGTAGTATTATTTCTCTTTTGAGGATAACACATATACAAGGTCACATAGTAAGTGATAGATGGTCCAAACTTAAAGTTAGTTCACTGATTAAAAATCCCAATGCCGACATAGCATAATGTACAAACTTGTCAAATCACCAAGTTGTACACTTGAGACTAATGTAATCTTGTGTGTCAACTATATAAAGAAAAAAAAAATTCCATTGCCCTTGTAAACTTTTATTTATTTATTTATTTAATGTTTATTTATTTATTTGACAGACAGAGATCACAAGGAGGCAGAGAGGCAGGCAGAGAGAGTGAGTGGAAGAAGCAGGCTCCCCTGCTGAACAGAGAGCCCGATGCGGGGCTCGATCCCAGGACCCTGGGATCATGACCTGATCTGAAGGCAGAGGCTTTAACCCACTGAGCCACCCAGGTGCCCCAAACTTTTATAACAACATATTTATTTCTCACATTCTCTGGGTATTACACCCTGCCCCCAATATCTTCTCAAATACAATGAATCTGTACATGGTACATAAGGTGTCTTCTAAAGGGCATAATTATGGTTTGTCTTGTGGTCTGCGAAGTATGGTTCTTATGTGGCAAAGGAATGAGGATTAGAAATAAATGCTGAGGGGCACCTGGGTGGCTCAGTAGGTTAAAGCCTCTGCCTTCGGCTCAGGTCATGATCTCAGGGTCCTGGGATGGAGCCCCGCATCAGGCTCTCTGCTCAGCGGGGAGCCTGCTTCCCCCTCTCCCTGTCTGCCTCTCTGCCTACTTGTGATCTCTGTCTGTCAAATAAATAAATTAAAAAAAAAAAAAAAGAAAGAAAGAAATGCTTAAAAATACATGTGCAGTCAAAGAGTCAAAGCTGTTTTAAATCTCCTCTCAGACCAAAGTGATTATCCCTTCTTATCTTCCTAGTACACAACTACATAGTATAAAGTAAGTATTTATTTTCCCATACCTGAAACAACAATAAATCAGGTCTTCGGTACCTGATTACTTTCACCAATTTATCCTTGTTAAGAAGGAATTCTTGAATAACCTAGCAAGAGAAAATAAAATAGAAATTCAGACTTCAGACTTTTTAAAAGAACTTCTGAAATAAGACATACATTTGAATTATCAGCTATTACCTCATGGAATGGGAATCCCTCACAACTGCAAGCTTTTCTGAAAATAAATTATATACATGTTGTTAATATCATCAGGCAATTTTAGATTTTAAATTCATTTCATCCAATCTCTGCTGATTTAATGAAAAATGCCCTTGGATAATATCCTAGTCATCAAACTTCTCTTTGAATAACTACTAAGTCACTGTCTTCTGAGATAGCCTAAAATTTGAACTGAATCAAAAAGCGGATTTTGTGAAATGTTACTAATCTAGACACGGGGGAAGGGTAATTCAACTAGAGGTGTATAAATAGGTTAGGACAGAAAAAAAGGAGTCAAAAGAAAGAACTTACTTCTTAATGCTGTTCTCTATGGCGCTCAGTTGTCTGTCATGCTCTGCACGGTGCCACTCACAAGGACAACAGTATTCATAATCATGTGGCTCACAATACTGATTAGTTTTACAGAGTTTGCATCCATTATGTACATGATCCTTAGATGAACCTTTATGAAAACACAAAGAAGTATGATTTTCACTGCTTTTTGATTTACGTTCTATATCATTTCATTTTTTTGCTCTTATCCAAATTTTTAAAAATTAACATGGTGTAGTGAAGTCCTTAGCATATAGAAAGATTCTAATACATTTAGGTTGAATAGAATAATGCATACTATAATAATTCTTAAGACAACGTAGATCCTGAGCTCTTACATGACAATTTTTTGTTGTTTTTATAGAATATTCTTCTATCTGAAACTGTTAACTTATAACTAGAGATTATAATTTTATAATAATCGACAACAGAAAACTCTGTGGTGTATTTGGTAACTACATGCAAGAAAAGTAGGATGTAATCACTAACATTAAAAAGGTTTATTTATGGGATGCCTAGGTGGCTCAGTTGGTTGAATATCTGCCTTCAGCTCAGGTCATAGCCCCAGGGTCCTGGGATTGAGCCCCACATTGGGTTTTCTGCTCATCAGGGAGTCTGCTTCTCCCTCTAACTCTCCCTCTGTGCTTATCCTCACCTCTCTCAAATAAATAAATAAATACAATCTTAAAAGAAAAGGATTCTTTACTTAACAGAATAATTCATGAAATGGTTTCTTTAATGAGAATATTAAAAGAATGTAACAGTTAATTACCTATGCTAGTGTCTAGCCCTCAGTAAACTTCACAGCTACTTTTAAACTGTCCTTGGAACATGAATGAATTATGACTATGGCACAGGTGTAGGGCCCTAGTTCCCTTTCGAAAGAAAGCATGACCACCTTTAACATTGTTTTGAGAACACAGAAGAGCACACATAATTGATAGGAACTAAAACTGTCATTTATAAAGTATCAAAAAACTACAGAATTGAATTCTATAAAGTATCCTATAGAAACATTTATATCTTCCATGATTTCATCTGTAATATAATAATGCTTATAAACACATACTGAGACAAATAGACAAAGAATTTTTTTTATTTTTAATTTTTATTGTTATTTTTTAAAGGTCTCATTTAAGAGTTAGAGAGAAAGAGCATGAACTGGGGGGAGAGGAGGTAGAAGGAGAGAGAGAAGTAGTCTCCCTGTGGGTGGGATGCCTAACACAGAGCTCAATTCCAGGACTCTGAGATCATGACCTGAGCCAAAGGCAGATGCTTAACCATCTGAGCCACCTAGGAACCCCAAGAATTTCCTTTAAAAGATGAGCTCATAAGATCTCTTACTCTCTCCTGGGAGCAAATTGTGTTTCTGATCTAGTACACACTAATGACATCTTTTTTTTTTTTTTTTTACCAAGACTAATGAAGAGGAACCAAGTTATTTTCAATAATAATAAACATGTACTAGAAATTAGTAGTGTTATTTTTAAAGATTTTATTTATTCATGGAGAAGAGAGATCACGAGCAGTAGGGAGGGTAGAGGGAGAAGCAGACTGCCTGCTGAGTAGAATGCCTGACATAAGACTCATTCCAGGACCCCAGGATCATGACCTGAGCTGAAGGCAGGCACTTAACCAACTGAGCCACCTGGACACCCTAGAAATTAGTTTTAAGTCACTTTTTTTATGCAAATAAAACCAAATGGTTTTAGTTTGATTTCCCCCTAAGATTTAGCAGCATGACATTTCTTTTTTTTGTTTAAATGGATTTCTATATTGAAAACGTAATTTTAACATCTATATAATTTGGTATCATAGTTTGAAACTGCACTTACGCTGTGCTTATCATTTACATCCTATTATTTCATTCGAATAACATCTATTGAATGTCTATTATGCATATGAGACACAACTCCTGACACTGAGGATTTTCAGGCTACTGAGGAAGAGAGTAAGTAACAAGTATTATAAGAACAGGATGACAATGTGGGTATCAGACAGTAATGTTCTAGAGATTTCATTCCCTATGTCTGCTTACCTGGATGGGAACACACAGAACAATGGGCCGGTTTTTTAATAGCTAGTGGTTGTGGATCAGAGAATGATTCTTCATTCCACTGAGTAAACCTGAAAGAAAAAAAAAAAAAGATATTAAAAGGAAAAATGACACAAAACAAAAACAAGGTCACCAAAATGCTCTGCTCTCAAATGCCAGGCTATTCTGTTCCCTTCCTTACCTTCCCACTTGTTTTCTCTCTGATGATAGATAAAGTCACTGGCCCAGCCTGGGAAAACCCTCAATCTATGCACCCCAATTTAAAAATGTGGCCCCAAGGATAACAGAGTTGCAACAGGGGGAAGAGAGAATCAGATGGTTACAGAGGAAAAAAGAAGGAAGACAGAGGAGTGGAAGGGAAGGGAGGAGGAAAGTGAAGGAGGGAAGGTGAAGGAGGGATAAGGAGAAGAAGAGAAAAAAAATATGTACTCATATATTCACGTACTCATACGTATATATTCATATATTCATTCAGTTTGGGGATGTTTCCTTTTTAGAGAATCTTAAGTTAGGCAGCAAGATGTAAGGATAGGGGCGCCTGGGTGGCTCAGTGGGTTGGACCTCTGCCTTTGGCTCAGGTCATGGTCTCAGGGTTCTGGGATGGAGCCCTGCGTCAGGCTCTCTGCTCAGCAGGGAGCCTGCTTCCCAACCCCCCCCCCCCGCCTGCTTGTGATCTCTGTCAAATAAAATGGATGAAATCTTAAAAAAAAAAAAAGATGTAAGGAGAATGACTTGTATATATGTCTTTTTGATCTCTTTTCTGTGTGAGTACAAAACAAATAGAATGATGTACGTGAACATTTTCCCATATCAGGAATAGGGTGAAGGGTAAACTATAAAACTAAATAGAACATTAAGTTTCTAAGTAAAAACTTTAAAAAATCTAGATCTGAAATTATCATTTCCTTAATCTCTTATGTAAACTGCAAAACATTGCCTGTTCAACGAATGATTTTAAGGAAAATGTGTATCTGTTAAGGTTTCTACTAAATAAAGGTTAATTTTATTTTTGGCTAAAGTTCGAGGCAACATAAAGCCACCAAGGGGATAATTAAGAGGATAATTAAGGGGATAATTAAGTATTCCTCATAAAAACAAGTGCTCTGAATTATGTTTCTCTACTTACAGAAGTTAAAGGTCTAACAAAAAATTAAATTATCTCTTCAGTTCATTGTGCAGTGTCTGGTACTAGGAGTTATTATTTGGCTTTTGGAATTTCTGTCCCATTTACTACAAAGATCAAGTATGAGCTTGCTAAAAATGAAGCATTAATAGATTCTGGATAAATAAACAGAACTTTAAATGTGGGAGAAAAAGAGGGGGAAAGTCAATCTATATTAAAATTAGAATGATACATAATGATAATAAGAAAGGTAATTTTATTCTTTTCAAATGTTCAAACATTTCATAAAATGTTGCCAAAAGCACATATTTGCTGACACTACGTCAATAAGGATGATTTGTAGTCAGCCAAGTCCCACACCTTCTTTTCATTCTTCATATTATTCTTCACAATTCCCAAATGATTCCATGACAAAGTATAGCTTTTTTTCCTGCTTTGGCACAGTACTCACTAATACCAGCAACATATTCATTAAAGTCTTAGATCTGTCAGTAGCTTTATATCTGGAAGAGCTCCTTCTTATTCACTCCAAACTTTATTATCATTAATTCATAATTAACATTAATATAAACCATTGCTTTCATTAAGTAAACATACTTCACATGCTTTCAAAACTAAATAGCACAGTTGGTAAACTTCCATATATTCCATACCTTAACTTTTTTGAATCCTCAAATTGCGCAGTCTAAATTGATTAGAATATATTACTAAATACGTGGCTACAGAACAAAGGGCATTCAAGTAAAAATTGTGATCAAGTGTTATATGTATTTAAATACTTGCAATATGTCAGGCATTTCACTCAGAGAATAAATAAGGTATCAAAAATATTTTATATCAAAAATAATTTTAAATATAAAATTATTTTATGGTTATATTTACCTTGGTGGTAAAACAGTCTAAAATAGCCTGTGGTAAAAGCACATGGTTATAAAAAACACATTTGGCGTCTTACTACTTCTGTATATAGTGACCTAATAGTGAAAAAAATATAGTATGGTTTAGGATGTATATTCTTATCTTTGGAAATCTCATAATTAAAAAAAAAGTTTTTATTTTATTGTTATTATTTATTTTAAAGATTTTATTTTGCGGGGGGTGCCTGGGTAGCTTAGTTGGCTAAACCTCCGACTCTTGACTTCAGCTCAGGACATGATCTCAGGGTTGTGAGACTGAGCCCCAGGTGGAGTGCCATGCTCAGTGGGGAGTCTGCTTGAGATTCTCTCCCTCTCTCTCCCTCTGCCCCCTCCCCACTTCCACACACACTCTCTCTAAAATATATAATAAATAAAAAATCTTTAAAAAAGCGATTTTTTAAAGATTTTAAGTAATCTCTACACCCAACATGAGGCTCGAACCCACAACTCCAAAATCAAAGCATGCTCCACTGGCTGAGCCAGTCAGCCATCCTCAAAATCAGTGATTTTAGGGGCGCCTGAATGGCTTAGTCAGTTGAGCAATAGCTCCTGATTTTGGCTTAGGTCATGATCTCAGGGTAGTGAGATGAAGCCCCATGTCAGGCTCTGTGCTCAGAGTAGAGTCTGCTTGATACTCTGTTTCTCTCTCTCCTTCTGCCCCTCCCACCACTCACGCTGACACATGTGCTCTCTCTCAAATAAATAAATAAATAAATAAACAAATAAATAAATAACATCTTAAAAAAAATCAGCAACTTTAAATGAAAATATAGAGCAGTTTAAAAATATAAAACCTAGGACGTGCCTGGGTGGCTCAACTGGTTAAGCACCCGACTCTTGATGTGGGCTCAGGTCATGATCTTGGGGTTGTGAGATCAAGTCCCACGTGGGGCTCTGCGCTGGGCATGGAGCCTGCTTAGGATTCTCTCTCCCTCTTCCCCCTCCTCAAAAAATATAAATAAAAATAAAAAATCTTATACTACAACTGAATTGAATATATATACTTTTTGTAATATAATACTTTTTGTATAATACTTTTTGTAATAGTCGCTATTCAGTTCAACAAAAATAAATGTCTAATGTCACAAGAAGAGAGTCATTTTTAGTTACCTTTGAAGTAAACTTTGCCCTTTCAAAGTCTGTATAAGTTTTAATGCTCGCTCTTTGCCAACTCCAGGGACTCCCTTTCAGAAAGTGGAAAAGAAATGCAAATTTTAGTCACTGGGGAATGGAGAAATAAAGCATGACATGTCCATTCAATGGGAGGTTGGGCAGCTGACAGAATAAGGTAACTACGTAATCACAGAAAAAAGATGTGTAAGATACCTTGCCACATGTAAAATAATAACTGCAGAATAGCCCACCAAATAGATTTGTAAGTAAAATGACTATGATTTTGTTAATCTGTGCAAATCTAAAAGTGACAGGATTATATACTAAATCACTGACAGTGTTTATTTTAAGGGAGGGAGGAACAGAACTTTAAAGGGCTTTCACTTTTTACATTAATTATTTTGATAGTCTTTTAATTTGACCTAACTTCAGGTTATATTTGTAATCAGAAAAAGCATGTTCATTCACTTAGATGAACACTTAATATACAGCCAGACATCAAAAGAGAACAAAGAAGAGTTCCAAGTTAACTCTTGAAGTTAATAACTTAAGAAAAATGAAAACAAGTGTTAAGTTGCCAACCGACACACAAAAATGTTAATGCACGTGTATTTGCATAACAATTTCTGGTTTGAGTCTTCTAGTTTATGAATATATCTGTACAAGCAGGGCTGTTATTTAGTCAATATGTACTTGACATATGACATACCAGTGTTAAAGTATTTCCAAATTGGTTACTGCACAAGCATCCTAAGGGCTTGCTGGCAAAGGGATCTCCCTCCAGCCTGAATCCCCTTCCCAATCCCCATACACTCAGGATCAGCTACCAACAGGGTAGCACCTGGTGTGACAGCGGTCCCCAGAAGTCTTGTTTCATGGCTACAGCCTATCTTTTAGGCATACACATTGCTAGACATTTTGTATATCACCTTTCTTATATTAGCATTTAGCTACATGTTAAGTTTTTAAAGGTAAATCATGTTAGTCCATAAGTGGTAAAAAATCTTTAAGTAGAACAAAATAAACAGATACCAAGGATAGAAAATGTCAAAATAGTTAAGGAATACATAATGTAACATCACTGTAGATAAAATTGGTTTCTGTGAGTTTCATTTTGCAAGTTTTTTCTTACATTTAACATTTGGCTGTTTCTAAACTTTAATTATGATATAATTACATATGGGAAATAAGAATCTTCTATTTCAGAATAAGTATTATAATAAGATAATTACTTTTGCTTTATTTAAAGGTTTCCCTCCTCCTGTGCTTCCTTTTCTTATTAGCTAAAAAAAGTGATTTCTCTCTCTGGTCACTGATGACATAAGTTAGAAATGATGGCTAATAATTTTACTATCCTGCTATTTTTTCCTCTCTCCTAAACTCTGATGAAAAAACATAGAGATGTCATCCTTGTTAGACTTCTCCTGGGGATAGAATAATAGTATAATGAAGGATTTAATAAGAACATACAGATGATCAGTAGGGACCTAATGACGGGACGACATAGTAAGAACTACAATTCAAGGCATTCCATATTTTTAAATATATTTAGGAATGGGGTTCGCCTTGTAATTTTTTTTTAACATATAATGTACTATTTGTTTCTGGGGTACAGGTCTGTGATTCATCAGTCTTACACATTTCATAGCACTCACTATAGCACATACCCTTCCCAATGTCCATCACCCAGTCACCCCATCCCTCCCACCCACCTCTCCTTGTAATTCTTAATTTATCGCTCACCTATTAGAATACCTATTTGTTACAGGGTACTTTACTTTGCATCTTAAATAAAATATTTTCATGAACAAAGCTCAATTCAATGCTAAGAGGCAAAGAAGGATGAATGGCTTACCCCAATAATCATGTTGCCTAGCAACAGTAATAATACTGAGCATGTGCACAGCTGGAAAGCTGCAAGGGAGATTGAAAACCAAAAAACAGACAAAACAGTGATAGAAATTAATACTGGCATGACACAAGAAAAGAATAATTCCTGTATTTTTTTTTAAATGGTAGTAAAACTTGAATGCCAATCTCTTAGTTTAGAGTAATGGTTTACTGACATGCAAGCTGTGGGACTCGTTATTGTTCCATTCTTATTTATACATTCAGTGTCACAATGAGCCAGTTTTTTAAATGTCACTTGAAATGCTGATTATTTTCTTTAGTAAATTGTTTATTATGCCTAAAATTATACTCTAAATTAGGTTCTTAATCAGATAGCTATATTATTTTCATATTTATGCAGCATGTAAGGTATCAAAAAAGACACATTATGACTAGTAAGTAAATACAACAATCTAAGCATACCTTCGGAAGATAATCACAGCCCAGTAGTATAGCTAGTCCAACCAGAGCATCTCTATCTAAACCTAGTTTACTCTCAATAGATGACATTGTATAACAATCAACATGTGGATCCTAGAAAAAAGTACAGATTTAGTTTAATCTTCAATAAGTAAGCATTTGTAGATTAAACATTACAAAAAAGAATTTGTCTCTAAATGCTTAATTATTCCTAAAAGCTAAAATAGGAAAAAAAAATTATCCTGATCACCAGAATCTTCACAGAATATAACACTTCAATATCTGGAAATAAAGTCATAGTTTCAAAAACTGGCTTGAAAAATAAACTATAATAGTCAAAATTTTCCTCTTTATTATTTTTTGAGGTCTACAAAAGATTTTCGTCTTACAGAATTAGACACTGTAAAGTGAATATTGTAAAAAGTAAACATTCTCTGTAATTTCAACATCTAAAGTTAACCATTATACTCTTATTAATAGTATAGTGCATATTCTTTTTATTAGTTCAGAGGTAGAATTTAGTGATCCATCAGTTGCATATAACATCCAGTGCTCATTCCATCAAGTGCCCTCCGTAATGCCCATCACCCAACTACCCCTTCCCCCCGACCCACCTCCCCCCAGCAAATCTCAGTTTGTTTCCTAGAGTTCAGTGTCTCTTATGGTTTGCCTCCCCCTCATGCATATTCTTCCAAAAAACACTTTGACATATGTATACAAATATTTATTATTATTGGTTGTATTTAGAATTATATAAAAGCACTATTTTGTAACATTTTTTGCTCACTAATACATCTTTAATATCAATAAAACATATCTGTTTATTTATTTTTTTAAAGATCAAGACCTGAGCTGGGATCAAGAGTCAGCTGCTTAACCAACTCAGTCACCCAGGTGCTCCAATACTATCTTTTTAATGACTGCTTGCTACTAATAAAATGGACTCTGAGGCAATGTCTCTCAGTGGGAACACTATTAGCATTTTCAGAAAGATCAGAGAATTATCTGGCAAGAGGTTTAGCTTTCCTGGCTCCAATCTACCAAATGTCAATATAATCTCCCTTGCCCAACTTTGAATAGTTACAATCAAAATTTCCCCTGGCAATACCTCTCTGAGAACCACGGCTGTGTTTAATCATTCCCTAGAAATGGGCATTTGAGGAGTGCTGAGTGGCTCAGTCAGTTAAGCACCTGACCTCCGCTTAGGCCATGATCTCAGGGTCCTAGGATCAAGCCCAGTGTCAGGATCTGGGCTCAGCTCTTCCCCCTGCTCATGCGCGATCTCTCTCTCTCTCAAATAAATAAATAAAATCTTAAAAAAAAAAAAAAGGGCACTCGGGTTGTTTGCCTCATTTCTGTACTTACTAACAATGCTGCAATTAACATCCTTGTACATCTCTTCTTGCATACTTACAGGTGTTTTTGAGGATACATTACTAAAAATGGAAATTCTGGGTCAAAGCAAGACATTTCATATGCATTTTTATAATACATTATTGAAACTGCCTTAGAATTAAATCATGTGAAACAAATCAAGCCCTTAAAAGAGAAATCCACTTTTCAGAGAAAATGAACTATGTGTCAATATCTGTAACCATATTTCATTTCATTTTGCAACTGTTATGTGCCAGGCATTATGGTAAGTATTTTACACCATTTAATAATCACTTTTCAAAAGGTGTTCTGTGGAACAAATGCTGAAAATGAGAAAGAAAAGTACCTTGGTATTCATAGTGAAATTCCTATAAACGGTCTGGGCGCCATAGAGGAAAGCATCCCCATCATCAGTGAGGCAGCCATCTACGTAACCACTGGCATTAAGATAAGCACACATGGCTTCCGCTTCCCCAGCAGCTTGGACCCAGGGAATTCCTAAGCAATCCAGCATATCGAGACACTGAAAAGAAAACACAGATGCAAGAAATCTAAGAACACCATTTTATTGCTATTTTTTCCAGTGTCAGTAAATGACTTCTGGGTTATAATTTGTTAACTATTTAGGTGTTTTACAAATTGTGATCTTTAAGAAACGATTGGAAATCTGAATACTGAATACTTTATGGCATTAAAGAATGCTAAACTTTAGGTGTGATAATTAAGAAATGTAGTTTGGTTATGTTTTTATTTATTTTTAAAGAGTCCTTATTTTTTGACATAGATATTGAAATACTGAAACTAAGGCAATATTATGTGTGGGATTTGCTTCAGAATGACGTGGGAGTAGGGAGTGAGTGGCGACACAGATAAAACAAGATTGGCTAAGAGTTGCTAATTGGTCAAGACTGATGATGGGTTACTTTTATATTGATTTAAATTTTCTATAACGAAAGCTTTAAAAATGTCAATTAAAGAGCAATCCACATTCAATTGAAAATTAATTTAAAAATTACATTTTGGGGACGCCCGGGAGATTCAGTTGGTTACGTATCTGCCTTCAGCTCAGGTCAGGATCTCAGGGTCCTGGAACTGAGCCCCAAGTTGGGTTTCCTGCTTAGCGGAGAGTCTGCTTTTCCCTCCCCCTCTGCTCCCCACACCCACCCCACTCATTCTAATAAATGAAATCTTTTTTAAAAGCTTTATTTTAGAAAAAGCATTAAATATTCAATTTTCATTGTTTTGTTCAATGTTATCTCAAGATTTAAAAGAAATCTTTAAATGATTATTAATTACATTAAGATTTACATCTGCAAAACTACAAAAATTCCTCTCACATGATGGTCAACTTAATATGAGCTCTTCCAAAGAAGATGCTGTTATCAAATTTTACTTGAGACCTTACAGTTTTCTTCTTTTCCTCTACCATGTCCATACAATGAAACTCTCATGTTGTGGGAAAGCACATAGGGACCAGTTGTTGATTTGTTCCCCGAAGTCAAATGTCTATGCAGGGTGGTTCTAGCCATGTGCTGATTTATAAATAATCCTCAGTGAGTTTCCTTTGTGTTACGAGTTGAATCCAGATGAACAGCTTGTAGTCTAGCCTTAACAGCCTAAGGCACTCTTTCTTGTCACTCATGCACTTTACAATGAGAAATACTGGGAATGGCGAGGAAAAGAGGCTTTTAACCTGTAGTTTCTAGAGACTGATGCTGTAAATATCATGTTTTGCTTTAACTGACTGCTTGCATGACTATTACATAATAAAAAACCTCTGCCAGATGTTGCCCAAGGCAGACAGGGTTAAAAAAGACAAAGTACTATGTTGGGGGAAAAAAAAGGTACTTTCCAGGTCTCTGGCTGGGTGACTTTAGGGAGATAGTTTTGATACTTCTGCCTTCCTCTAGATAAGGAATATCCTTCCAGGGGCTCCTGGGTGGCTCAGTTGGTTAAGCATCTGCCTTCAACTCAGGATCAAGCTTCGTGTCCAGCTCCCTGCTCAGCGAGGAGTCTACTTCTCCCTCCCCCTCTGCCCCTCCCCCGTTTGAGATCCTTCTCTCTCTCATTCTTAAATAAATAAATAAAATCTTAAAAAAGAAAGAAAGAAAGCAAGGAAGCAAGAAAGATCCTTTCATAATAAACAAGAGAGTTTGGAACTTATTTCAGATTCCTGCATTATTTGTCATTCCAACTCTTCAAAAACCAGCACAGAATTTGTGATGAGGCTGGTTATAAATCTCCCTACCCCAAGTCTATCATGTGGGGTGGTATTAGAGGAAAACCAATTTGTGTTTCATCCTTATACCTAAAAGATGGCAGTGGGTTAGCAAGAAGTAGGGCCTAGTAACTAAGAGTACAGATAAATGAAAATGAATTTTTTATTCATTCAGGCAACACTGAACAGTGACACAAAATGCTTAGGAACACCACAATTACTACAATTACTACAATAAAGAAATAGAAACGGAGCAATTTTCTCAAGAAGAGATGAACGTCTTGTTACTTTGTACTGGCTATTTCATGCCCTCAGTATGTGGACCACAGATATTTCCAGGAACAGACAATGTAAGAAATAATTAGAATCTAGTACAGATATTTTCTTCAACTACTGATAGTCATTATGGTGGAAAGATCACTAATTGGAAACAATTTTTTAAGATCACATTACAAATAGAAAATAAAATTTTAAGAGAAAAATGATTATTATTTTATGTAATATCTTTTAAAAGAAATGAAAATTTTAACCACAATTAAAAAGAAAATTGGGACGCCTGGGTGGTTCAGTTGGTTAAGCATCTGCCTTTGGCTCAGGTCATGATCCTGGGGTCTTGGGTTCAAGCCCTGCATCAAGCTCCCTGCTCGGCTGGGAGCTTGCTTCTCTCTCTTCCTCTGCCTGCTACTCCCCCTGCTAGTGCTCTCCCCCTCTCTCTCCCTGTCAAATAAATAAAATCTTTTAAAAAAAGAAAGAAAGAAAAGAAAAATGGAGATATGAGTTAAAAGCAAATATAATAGAAGTATATATCTTTAACATAAAGAACTTGAACAACAAAAACAAATTAAAACCTCAAAAGATTCGTCAGGCAAGGACAATGGCCCTTCATCAACTGAGACACTAAAAACTAAAATGTTTAACCTTACCATTAAAAGACCAATACACATTAAGTATGTATTATATGTATTTATATGTATTACATAAACAAATATCTTTGTTTTTGTATACTAAATAATACAAAGATAAGCATCCTAGCACCCAATGTTCTTCAGGCGCACTGAAACTGCACATCTCAGATCTGTGCTGGTGAAAGTGATTGGCGAGAACTATAAAATCATTCCCAAACTTTGGTCTATCCATCCCACTTTGGGCAATTTATCTTAACAACCCAAGTCACAAGATAAAACCATGTATACAAAAAAATCTTCATCATAACTTCACAAATAATAGAGAATGAAAAGCAAACATATATGCAATCATGGGGGGATGATTTCATAGCTTCCTGTAGTATTTCATATGTGTTACACAACCATTACAAGTTATAGATTCGGATAGAATGTGGCAAAAGGGAAACATGGGTACTATATGTTAAGTTAAAAGTCCGAGATAAAAATCATGTGTGAGGATACCCGAGTGGCTCAGTAAATTAAGTGTCAGACTTTTGCTTTCAGCCCAGGTCATGATCTCAAGGTTGTGGGCTTCGTGCTGGACAGGAAGCCACCTTATGATTCTCTCTCTCTCGGGGCACCTGGGTGGCTCAGTGGGTTAAAGCCTCTGCCTTCGGCTCAGGTCATGATCCCAGGGTCCTGGGATCGAGCCCTGTATCAGGCTCTCTGCTCAGTGGGGAGCCTGCTTCCCTTCCTCTCTCTCTGCCTGCCTCTCTGCCTACTTGTGATCTCTGTCAAATATATAAATAAAATCTTTAAAAAAAAAAAAAAAAGATTCTCTCCCTCCAGACTCTCCCTCTGGAGTCCCCCCCAGTGAATGAGTAAAGTATGAGCTCATTAGATCTCTACTCTAGGAAATACTTTAAGTGCTGAACATGTCATAATGGGTAATATATATCAACTCCCTACTATGTAGTAGTTGAGTTAGATATTGGATATTTTTTTTTGTTTTTTTTTTTTTTTAAATTTTCACCACATTCCTGCAAAGTGTTACTATCCTCATTGCACAGGTTAGGAAGTAAAGCAGATATAATTTAAAAACCTTGCTCAACATCTCAGAATTTCCATATGCCAGAACCAGGCTTGAACTTGGGTGAGTTTCACTACAGAATATAAACTCTCATCTATATCCCCACTGGCCCTTCTAGTTACAGTAAGTTTAGTGAGTATTAAAGATTATGATATAACAACCTTTATCAGAATAAAATGCATTCTCTAACTCAAATCAGAATTATTAAATCGTATCTAAACACTCACCTCTTTTAAAACTGATTTAAAATGTGATCTCCCTGTTCTCTGAGACCATGTTTTTTCTGAAGGCCCGTATCGAATCTGATTCCTCCTGCTTATGACATCAGCTTTCAGCTTTGGGGGCTCCCCTTCCATAACGAACACCAGTTTTACATCCATCAGTGTTAAACAGGAGATACGAAAAAATAAGTTCCTTAAATATAAAAATCAGTAACCCATTAATAATCAGATGCTGATGGCAAAAGTCAACACAGCAATATGACATAATGGCAAGAACATCAGACGATTACCAAAAAGTTTACATGCAATCACATTTTATGTATTCATATTCTGTTTTCAGTGAACTGAGAAACCACTGAATGTTTTTAAGCAGGAGAGATTTATAATGGTTCTCGGTGCGACATGGAAAACAGTTTAGAGGAGGAGGAGGCCGGGAGCTGAGGAAGGAAAACTCATGAAAGACATTTCAGTACAGATGAGAGATGATGGTGTCACACACTGAGGTCCTGCCTCTGGACGTCGACAGAAGTTTCTGAACACAAGGAATATTCTAGAAGTAGAACTGACAAGACTTCCTGATAGACTGGATGCAAGGCGGGGCCAAACAGAGAATGGCTCCCAAATTTCTGGCTTCCAGTCACCACAGCATCCTAGTGGATATGGGAAGTAGGCAGCTAGGTCTGTGAATCTGGAACTCAAATGTGTGAGCCATCGATTTATTAGAGATGGCAGAGACCGACATGTTAATAACATATTTTAAAATCCCCAAATGGACAGCAACAACAAAGAAACAAAGTGGAAGCAAAACCAAGACATGACCTGCTTATGCAATCATACATCTATGTCCTAAGAACATTTACTATACCTGAGGTGGGGCTTCATGACGGTTCCAATCATTTTTTTGACCGTCTGTGCTTCACATACCCAGAGACTCAGATCAACTGCAATGGTTTTCCCACAGAGATTATGCAACTGGAGGTGCTGCTTCACAGGCTCCAAAATTGCCCACAAGTCATTCACGCCCATTCTGGTGATCGCCTGCTGTTATTTGAAACACACTTCATAATATGGACTGATAAAGACACAGGAGCTCAGAACAGAAATTCACACAATATATTCTGTTTGTTTAGGATAATTCACAAATAGAGAACTCTCCTTATTTCCTTCATTAGACAGCTTTTTGGAATGCTTCAAGAACATCTGAAACCTTAACAGTGATGGTAATTTCCCTACTAGCTACAAAAATACTGATGCAACTAATGGATTAAGTTATTTGCAAATGGTACCATGCTGGATTTGTCCTTAAAAATCTACTCCTCGCCAAATATGTGTTTCTTTGGAGTACTGAAAAATAAAGTTATTTTTAAATTTAATGGAACCCAAATGTCAATAGTCTTATCCCTCCTCATTCTCTCTTCTTGTCTATATTCTCTTTAGCAGTGGTTGAGAATAATGTTTCTTACATGGTTATATTAAGATTGCATGAAATTCAGAAGATAAAAGGGAAAAAAAACCCCAAATGGTAGTAATTGGCTTTGTTCCAGCTGTTAACAAGCAATAACAAATGCAGAGATGGGTACCAGCGATGCTGCAAATCATATTTGTCTTCTTGAGAATTCACTCCTTGATTTACATACCTAAAGCAAGAATAGGACTAGTTTTCTATCATAATCAGTAAATACAAGAAAACAAAAGCAAAGAAGCATGCAAATAAGTAAACTAAGGCAAAAACACTAGGAGGTCAATGGAAAATGAGGGGGCATAAAGTGGAGTTGGAGGCATATGAAATTATCTTTTTAAAAAGTTGGCTTTTCAAATTGCAAAGTCATACATGTTTATTGTGGAAAATTTTTTTAAAAATCTTTGAAAGAACAAAAAATTTTAAATCACCTATAGTGCCACTATTCAAAGAAAACCGTTAAACTCTTCAGTTTACAAGGCATTTTAAAAACAAAATTGACTTAAACTCTGCTATTCTAACCTGCTTTGGTATTTTCTACAGTCTACTTTTTCCTTATTAAACACCTATATCTGTTTTTCTCTTACTTTGTTATTATTTGATGAGTGTATTATGTAGTATTTGCAATGATGATTCAGTCTCACTCTACAAACATAATTGAGATTATCATCCTCTGAATAATGACCTTAATTCATTCCAGAAACACAGGTAGCATACAAAAAATACTACAAAAGCTTATCACTATGCAAAACACAAACCAATGCAAACCCACTCTAAATAAAAAATACTGTGTTGTCTGTTCCTTTAACAGATTCCACAGCAAAAGCATATTTTCTCAAATTATACATAGTTGCAAAGAAAACAAACGCTGGGCTGTTGTTATTTTCTCTGTACTTTTCTGAATCTTAATTTTATATTGTGGCTAGGGCCACTTTTAGTAGTATTTTGTGTATTCATTTTTTTAACGAAGAATTGATCCAATATTTGCGGATATGTCACTTTACAAAGAAAAAATACACATTGTTAAATGCAAAGTATAAAGAATTAGGTAGTCTATTTCACATAAGCAGCTCCACTGGTTCAATGTTGCATTGTGGCATTGATTCGAAGATAAGGTTTTATCTCTGTTAATGTGAAAAGTTGTAGTTAATTCTGGACAGAGTGGAGACACATGTATTTTCTAAGTTACTATGAAAGGAAATAAGACTTTCACAGTCTTAAATATCAGAATGTATAAAATTCAGAAGTAGAAAGTTTGGGAGGGATATTTTTGTTGACAGTTTTGCTTTCCTTTTATTTGTGATTCAAGTTGTATATACCAGAATGGATTGTTACTGAAGGAAATTCTGCAATTTCTCTCTCTGGAGGAATGTTATCATATTTCATTTAAATGTGACCCTGATTCTAGCTGTCAAAATTTTAAATGCAGGTTATCTTCTGATTAGCAAAAGCTCTCCCAGGAATTTAAGATATGCTCTTAGCTGTGAGATTTATATAAAAGGATATCAACTGTAGCATTGTTTATAATAGTAAAACAATAAGAAGAACCAAATGTCCATCAAGGAGTACCTTAATAAATTATGGCATGCTGAAAAAGAACAGAAAAAAAAAATGGGATAGATCTACTTGTACAGTCTCCAAGTTTTCAAATGAAAACAGGTACAAAATAGGTTATGTATCAGGGATGACTATAGTTTAGGAAGGGGAAGAATTACTCTTCAAAGTACACACCTTTGTTTTTTTAAATAATCATATGCATACATTATTTTTCAAATTAAAAAAAAAGTTCAAAAAAAGTATCTGTAAAAGGTTGGGGAAATAGGGGCACCTGGGTGGCTCAGTGGGTTAAGTCTCTGCCTTCTGCTCAGGTCATGATCTCGGGGTCCTGGGATTGAGCCCCGCATGGGGCTCTCTGCTCAGCAGGGAGCCTGTTTCCCCCTCTCTCTGCCCGCCTGTCTGCCTACTTGTGATCTCTGTCTGTCAAATAAATAAATAAAATCTTTTTAAAAAAATCTATAAAGGTTGGGGAAATAAAACTAGAAATCTTTAGGTGGTTTATTTCTTGCCTAAATATTAACAGATCAAATATGACTATAGGTCATGGGTCAAATTAAAAAGCAAGGTTCTGCAGATTTACAAGTACCTCGTATCAAATCTGACTTGAGTATGGCTCTTCTAGGGATGAGTGATTCACAATCTCTTGTTTCCTTCAGATTCTCTAGGAGCTAGTCATGTGGACTTAGACAAGGCTCATTTTTTCCTCTGGCCTTTCCTGCTCACAGGTTCCTTCCTTCCAGTCTTATCTCTAATGCTTCATTACATGAGTTGACTACACATATCTAAGTAAGTAATAATGACTGAAGATTCCCATCTAGTGCAGTGTTGTTTATGATGGCACAGATAAACACACATTTATGTAAAGGACTGCAATGCATATTATATTCCTTCTGAAGGTTGTAGGAAAAAAATTAGAGCCATTGATGAGGTAGAGTCTTGATTTTACAAACTGTAGTCCTCTAAATATTTCAAGCATATTAGGAACATTTTTAAAAGAATTTAATGAAATATTATTCACTAGGGCAGCCAAGCATGGGAAAAAATAAGACTACAACTGATTCTATTAAAATATTAAAATTCCACAGATTGGATCCCTTAAGCAAGACCAAGAGGGCTTTCAACTAAGCTCATAAATAATGTTTTTTTAAAGATTTTATTTATTTATTGGGGCAGGGGGAGAGGGAACAGGAGCAGGGGGAGGGGCAGTGGGAGAAGCAGACTCCCTGCTGAGCAGGGAGCCAGATTAGAGGCTCCATTGCAAGCCTCTGGGATAGGTGACCTGAGCCAAAGGCAGATGTTTAACCCACTAAGCCACCCAGGCAACCCAATAATATTTTTAATATAACATGATTATTACATTTAAAACTTAATTCTTCATGCCATTTTATTTTCTTTTGTCAGCATAAACCTGGTTTAAAGAACGAGCATCCACAGTTAGGTTACAGAGCCGCCAGCACTGGTAGCTGAACAGTTACCAGTAATGTCTACCTAGGATACCCATTTTGGCTCTTCCTTTATTAAAATGTGAGAGAAAGCTACAAAGTTGTAACCACAGTTACTTCAACACAACTGTTATGAACCATGTAGGCAAAAAGAATAACAATTATCTGTTGGTTCCCAGAAAGCAAAATTTGAGTTACTATCTCTTAGCTAAAGTGTTTTCTTCTCCACTTTTCCTAAGTTATGTGGTATTTTCCAGAAAACTGTCTCTTTTGTTGCCAATCTTTTTGGTCACCATATTTTAAAATCTATCTCAAAGCTTTTAAAAAGACTTTGATACCTTACCCCACAGTCCCCATGTAGCTATTGAAATGGATTTCAAAAAAGAGGAGAGTCTCTTTGTGCTCCCCAAACACATACCTATAGAAGAGTAATGCTTGGCTCAGTTTCTTTCATTAGCATCATGGTAGAATTCCTGATACTGTGAAATATTTTTTTTCCTCACTTTTTTCTCTGAATGATAGGAATCAAGGGAAAATTGTAATAGGAGCTAGCTTCTATGACATGCCCCCCAAAATCTTTTTTCTCTAACTTTACACTAATGAACTTGTTAAACCTTCTTGAATTACAAGATTTTATAAAGCCTTCACTGTTTTTAAATAAAAAATCATGAATTAGAACTATGCCAAGCAACATATTAAAAGGGTTGGGAGTGGGCATGGGAATTGCAAAGTGAGCGGGAAGATTTGAGGAAAAATATTTTTAGAGGCAGAGGCAGACTACACTGGAAATGACATTATTGCTGAGTCTCCTTTGAAGACTCTATAATGAACTCTTCTCCAGTCTCCCTCATATTACTTAGCCCACTTCATCTGACATCTCCCCTGGGCTGTTAACCAGAATACCAAATTCCCTACTTTACATTCGTGTGATGCATAATATGCATTTAACTCTTGATTCCACCACCTCGCCTCAAAACTGTTTTACTTCCAGTTGCTTAGGCCATAAACCTAGCAGTCCTCGATTCTTCTCTTTACTCAGCTCTCCAATGCCCGCTCCATCAGCAAATCCTCTACCTTTAAGATATACCCGAAATGCCCATATCTAGTGATAGAACTCTGGCGTTGCCTATAGACAAACTTTAACAGTCTTCCAAATTGCCTCCCTGCTTCCACTTTTTACTACCCTCCTCTCCTATACAATCATTCTCCTTCTAGAAGCCTAAGTGATCCTGTTTAAAAACCTAAAACATACTAAGATCATCATCTGCCTGTTTGTCACATGTGCATCTATTCCTTCTGTTTATTACATTAATTTACTTCTTCATTTATGGTGCTATCTTAGAGCCAGTTATAAAATACAAAAAAAAATATGTAAAATTACATAAGTGTTCTACATGTAATACATTATTTTAAAATACTATTTTAGGATTATCTTCATTAGATCTATGATCTAAATCAGTTAAGTTTAGAATGCATGTTCCTTTTGAAAATCATTCCTAAAAACAGAATATATTAAGAATACCCAATAGTCCAGAAAGGGCAAAACTATGTAAAATGTATATTTTATGAAAAATAACATCATGTTCTAAGAATGCAGTTAATCCTAAATGTCTATTCCTGGGATCTATTGTTTTCCATTCCTTGCCATTTTCTTTGCTCCAGTGCTTCCTCTGTACATTAAGCTTCAACAGTAACATTGTAAAAGCATATAATGTTCCAAAAAGGGACAGAATGCCACAGCTTTTAAGATATTCAAGTACAACTACACTGGAAGATAGAACAGATGGTTTTTGAATGAGGTCATGATCATCAGCCTGAGGTTACTTGAAAATAGCTCAGCATTAAACACAACATATATCAACGTCTCTCACAACTACATAAAATTTTCTCTTATTTTTCAATAAGGTACAACTTGAAAAAATCGTGATGTGGGATGTTGTGAGTCTCTACTCCCATCTTCATAATGTAGTACTTTTACTGACACCAATTTGATCACACAATCAGTGTATTATTACATATAAAAAGTCTCCTTAACATATTAACACTTCTTAAGAACTAATGTGACACAAGAATATTTATATGAATCAACAAAGTCATAACAACCCACAGTAAATAACTTTATAACCTATTAGTGGCTTCAACTTATTTAGTTTACTGAAAAAGCTTTAGACTTGGAATTAGAAACCTAGGATTTTTGTCTTAGATATAATACTGAAGCTGTATGACCTTGGGAAGACATTTAACCCATCTACAAAATGGGAGGTACTAAACCAGATGAACTATAGGATTCTGATATTCTTTGAACCTCCTGACCAATTTTGGTAGCTTGTACTAAAATAAAACCAGTCTATTCTAGATACTACTGCTTGACAGAAAGAACACAAATTTCTAGTTTAAAAAAGCCCTCAAGAATTCACTACAAGTTAAAATAAAACAAATCCTTTGATGTAACCATATGGTGCCCATAAATCAATTTATGATCCTAAAACTTCCTTAAAAGCTAATAAGCTTTTATTGGTTAATTATAAAACTGAATGAGGTGAGAAAAGCACAGAGCCTTGCTAATTCCACTAATGAATCAAATTTTAAAGAACATAAAAAGAGGTCAGTGGTTTGATTTATGCAAAAATACACATTTTATTAAACCAACAGTTTTCCAATTTTATTTGTTTTAAGCAAAAACATTAGGAAAAAACTCTTTAACAACAAAATGAGAAATATTTTAAGTTTCCCAGTTCCCACTTACAAGACTATTTTCACATAAAGATAGGTAAATGGTTTATTTCAGTTCAAGTTTGGATGTATGGGATTTCCACCTAATTTCACTAATTAATGCTGTTTTTTTAATTCTTTCTTCAGTTTTATTTTCACATGAATTTAGTATAAACTTTGAAGCATAATATACGCCAGACTTATAGTTAAGTGTTTAATAAATACCTATTATGTACCAGGAACTCTACATCCTAGATACAATAATGAGAGATAAAGCCCTGCATTTAAGGACTTTATTAGGGCAAGTGAGACTAGAGATGGAAAGAGAATTACAGCAATGTGACAAGGACAGGCGAAGTTAACGTAAGCTACAAGAGTACATAAATACCTTACCTAATGTTGAGCATCAAGGAGGGGCTTCCTAAAGGAAGTGACATTGACCAGAAACCACCCAACTGTTCCCCATTGTTTACCAACAAGGACCACTTAAGACCGGATGTTGTACTGTTTTAGTCTATTTTGACCAGGTCCTACTTTTCATTGTGCCATGGCAAGGGCCACAATGGGAATAAAATACACTTGATTATCTTTAGACGCAAAAGGTCACTTCCATGGAAGGAATTCATTACTGGAGCCCAGACATTTGTCATCTATTTGGGGGTGTAGCAGCGTAGCGGTAAATGCCACTTTTCCCCATCTACAAGGGAAGACAGTGGGATACAGGAAATTGAGTATTTGACCAGATCAACGTACTCAGTTAAAGAGTTTTGTAAAGACCTAAGAGGTCGGTTAATGTCTGGGTAAGAACAGCACTGAAAGCTACGCCAAGAAACTTAAAACTTCGTTAGTTCCCGTATTTATTGAGGGGGGAGGGATTTATAGTATAGGCCGGTGCGGGGAAAAGACTGTAAATAACCACAACGCCTTAAGGGAACGGCTATCATGGAAGTATTTCCAGAGCACAACACTGAAAAAGGAACACCCCGGTTAGACTACGCCTGCTTGGGCCTGGAACGGGGCGTGGGCGTTCGCCTACGAAGGGTGCCCGGGGAGAACATCCCAGGGGCCATCGGCCTCGGCGGAGAGGAGCGAGCGCGGGGCGCCCGGGGGCCAGGCGGCTCTCCCACCGTACTCCCAGCCAAGCCGCTGACCGGGGGTTCGGAGGAGCGCCCCCAACCCAGCCTTTCAAAGGAGCCAGAGGAAGGAATGGGTCGGGGCCGCCTCTCCACGGTCCGCCGGACTTACCCGGACAACCCTTTCTCCTCGGTTTTGGAAGACGCCCCTCCGTCTTTTACCAGTTTGGCGTGAATCCTAACTACTGCTGCCTCCAAGTTTACAAATTTTCTCTTCTAAAAAAAAAAAAAAAATAAGCGAAAGAAAAGGAAAAGTGCTCTTTCCTTTTTCCCTAAGCAAAGACTAACGCTAGGATTGCAGCGCCCGGACCCGGGAAGTCGCCGGAGCACTTCTAATTCCGCGCCCCCTCCCTCGTGGCCCCGCCTCTTCCGGGAAGTAACCGTCCCCTTCCCGCGACCGCAGTCTCTCATTAGGCTTTCCGGGCTCCCAGACGCTCGGCTCTACGCATGCTTGGAACTGTTACCGGGGTGCTCCGAGTTTTCTTCCCTTTCACTTAGGCAAATCACCCGGCCTCGCGCGTCCCGCCGACGAGAGCCCTGCGCGCCTACCAGCTTCCCCGTCGGCTGAGGGGCACTTCCGGCCCCTCCTCTTAGACTCTAGTGGCGCGAAAACTCCGAACCGCGCACGCGCGGGCTGAGCCCCGGCGGGAGGGGGGGGCGGGGCGCAGGCGCGGAGTGTCCGGCGGTGGGTGCCGGGGCGGCCAGCCTCCTGCCTTCTCCCACCGCGGGCGCGCGGTTCCGCGCGGGCCAACGGCAGCTAGCAGAGGCCGCGACGCCTCCAGGGTGCCCTTGGCGCCCCGCTGCACCGAGACAGCCGCGCCGATCGGGTTCCTTAGGGAGACTTGGACTTGTTCGAGGTAAGGTGAGGGCGCGAGCTGTCGCTCTCCCTTGCTCCGGATCCATCCCCTCGCTGCCCCCTCAGCCGGAGCCCTCCAGCCCACCTGGTGGCGGCTCGGTCACCGGAGCTGCGGCGGTGTCCAGAGTGTACCCGCGGGCCCGAGCGGGCCAGCCCGCCGGTGGGGATCTTCGGGCTTTCTCTGCGGGCGACACGGGTCTCCTCAACCGCGGGAAACTTGCCGGTGGCAGCTGGGGCCCTCCTCGGGCTCCGCCGGCGGGGCTGGCAAATTCGGCTCGGGCTGTGGGACCTGGCGCCCGGCCCCTACCGGCCCTCGGCTTAGAGGAGTAGCTTGAGGGGATGCGGTCTTGGGGGGAGAGTGGGCTCGGACCTCCGGCGCGTAGAGCGAATCTGATACCTCACCAGCGGCAACTTAGTCTGTTTACGAGTGTATGCAAATAGCACTTTAATTAGATTTGTTGTTAAACCCCAGCGTCATGACAACGCAGATTGTATTATGTAGGAAAATTAAATTGCAATGTTTGTAATGTTTGGAGGTTTTGTGATGGCATTTCTGTTCCCTCTTTTCTTGTGGAAATGAACTGAAGAGGAATCCCGATTGGGAATTGGGGAACGGAAGACTAGGATAGAAAAACGGCTGTGGGACCCATAGGACTTGAGATAATTCTGTGATGATTCCTGGAAAGAGTAACAATTTTGTGTATAAACCCTGAAGTCAGAATTTACGCGAGCGCTTATTACTCCGTGTGTATTTCATGAGTAGGAGATTAAAAGCGGGTGTTTTAAGACAAGCTATTTCGGAATGTATATTCAAAGCAAAAAAAAAACAAAAAACAAACAAAAAAAAAAGTCCAAACTCCGTAACTTTTAGGTAACTGCCGTATACATAGTCTTTTAAAATATACAATAACAAAAAAAAGATAAAAGAAAGAAATTCAATAGCATATGCATTGGCCTGCAGGTGTTATGTAGTAAGTAGTTCCTTGGGTGTGTGGGTGGAAGGGAGCATATTAGAACTTCTACTTTGATTTACTTTGTCTCATTCTAGTACTGTGTGAAATACACAGAATGATAATTTTATGTTGAAATATGTATTCAAAATTTCTTTTTCTGACTGGGTATGAGTATAGAAAATTTGGAGATCACTAGAATATTGCTTGTAAAACATGTTTTTTTGTAAGAGAACGACTGTTATGTGACCCAGAGCTCTTTGGTATCACCTCTTTTAAGTTTTAGTTCTTTTTCTGTAATTGGAGGAAAATAGCTGTAATACCTAACAGCAGGATTCTTAAATATGTGTGTGTGGTGGGAGGAGAATATTTATAGCCCTGTCTTTATCTATAATAAATATAAAGCATTTAGTATTGAGGTTGGCAACAAAAGTAAGTACAAATTCCCTAAAGGTTTATTTTACTGAGTGTCTAGACGTAGAATTTTATATAAAACCTACCTAAATGTTGACTGAGCATTTTTTAGAACTAAGACAAATTAATCAAAGCTGTATTTGACTTACTTTCAGGAATCAATAAACAAGAAACTCAAAATTTTATCATAATGGTATGCATTATATTTAAGGCATAATTAGTTACATTTCATAGTTCTGTATACACACACATTAGTAAGTCCAGGTGACTGAGGGTCAAGTATAGTCACTTCTGTTAATGTTAGCATTTTGATTCACTAGTTAATGAGATACATCTTTTCTCATTTAACATACTTTCCCTGGTGACCAAATTCAGAATAATTTCTGTAGCTTTCTCAGCACCACTCCCAAATCTACCCTTACTGCGGAGTATATTTTACTGCCTATTAACCTCTCCTTCTCAATAGCCTAGAAACACTTCCAACTCCGTGTTTCCAGGCAAAATAAATGTATTATTTACCCCTTTTCTTTCCAAACCTGCACTGTGTACTTATTATGGCATTTAGCATTGTGTGAAGATTATTTCTAAAAATGAAACACAAAATGAAGTTTTTTAAAGCCCCAAGTTTTAATTGGCTCAAATACTAACATTAGAAGGACACATCACGGGGCGCCTGGGTGGCTCAGTGGGTTAAAGCCTCTGCCTTCAGCTCAGGTCATGATCTCAGGATCCTGGGATAGAGCCCCACATCTGGCTCTCTACTTGGCAGGGATCCTGCTTCCCCTCTGTCTCTGCCTGCTGCTCTGCCTACTTGTGATCTCTCTCTCTGTGTCAAATAAATAAATAAAATCTTAAAAAAAAAAAAAGGACACATCACAGTACAATCCTTTTTGTAGTTTTATACATTAACAAAAGATAGATAAGAAGACGAATAAATTAATAGCCAATTTCACTGCCTATAAGCAAACTTGGTTGTTCATGCCTGGAGGAACCTGGGCGTTGAAGAGGTTTGTCGTTGGATTTTGACAAACCTGGGTTTAGATATGAGTTCTGCTAAGTTACAGCTACACAAGTCTGGGCAAAATGTCTTCTTCTTCTTCTTTTTTTTTTTTTTTAATTAATTTATTTATTTCACAGACAGAGATCACAAGTAGGCAGAGAGGCAGGCAGAGAGAGAGAGAGGGGGAGGCAGGCAGGCTCCCCACTGAGCAGAGAGCCCAATGCGGGGCTCTATCCCAGGACCCAGGGATCATGACCTGAGCCGAAGGCAGAGGCTTTAACCCACTGAGCCACCCAGGTGCCCCGGCAAAATGTCTTCTTGAGTCTCAATATCCCCTTTTGTAAAATAAGGACAGTACTTACAAGGATGTTGAGGATTAAAGGAGATAAAATGTTTATCTCAAAAGCTAAGCATGTGATAAGTAGATATTTAACAAATGTTAATTCTTGTCCCATTTCACCCATACTTTTAAATCTCTTGGTTTCTTCTGTTCCTCTCATCCCTGATACTGTCACTGCTTTCCTTTAGTGCCCCCTCACCCTTAGTAGCTGGGCTCTTTTGGCCCTATTCACACTCACCCTGTTTTATCTGTCCTCTAGGTTGAGGCCACAGGAATGTTACTAAAACACAAATCCCAGTGTTCAGATTTTATTATCTGGAATGTTGTGCTTAGTGCTTCCCAGTTTTGCTGATCTAGAATTGTTTGACAGATGGACTTTTGAATTTTTTTCATTTAACTCTATTATTTATGTATTGCATCTTATGATTTTATGGTATATCCCAAGCAATGTGCTTAATTAGTTCACTACATTAAAAATTAGGTAGTTTAATGCAGAACTGAGTGTGTCGGAGGTGGTGGGAGGGGCAGGGTTGGAGATACCGTAAACACAGTCCACAGCAGATTCAGATGTGGCAGCAATTTGCCTTTTTTTTGACCATTATTTCCTACTGTTTATACAGTTCTGTTACATCTGTTCTGACTGCTCTTAGTTCCTACTTGGATATTAATGAAAAGTATGAATTATTAGATGGCTCACAATAAAATTTAAAATTTAGGCATTTATAATCCTGTTGAAGTGTATTTGATCTGTCAGATTTCCTATTCACTTACTTGGTGTAATGAATTGGTTACCGATTTTCCTTCTTGAACTTATTTTTTATTGATAGTTACATATATGTTACTATTCTGCTCTGATTTGCTTCCTGTGAGAGAGAGATGTATTCCTTAATTCTGACTTTTTTATTGTAAATAAACAAATGAAGAGCTTTATGGATGTATTGAAAATAATGTATTGAAAATCCCAGAGGAGATTTTTTTCCCTTTTGTATTTCAGAATATTAGAGGTATTTTTCTTTGCATCTATTTATGTGTCTCTTTAGCCTTTTGGAAACAATTTTACTGTATTAACTTGTGTCTAACTGTCAGGACATTCATATGTGTTTTTAAAAATCCATTATCATTAAATTACAGAGTGATTTGTATTTTAAAAAGTAGGATCCTTCAGTATCTGTCAGATGCATGTTACCATGGCAACCTAGTAGCAAACTGCAAATCCTAGACCAAACACAGCAAATAAAAAATATCATCATCATGTAGCACACCATCTTCTGTGTAGTACAGAATCTCACTTTCATTGTAAGAAGCTTAACCACATTTATCTACATGCACCTTCCTCCCCCAGTTTTACTTGAAAAACTACCATGTTTTCATGGTAAAATACTAAAATCAGTCAGCTGATGTCTGAGTGCCTGCTAATTGCAAGATCATAATATTGGGCATTAATGAAAACTGTATCTAAAAAGGAATTTAATGTGGGGAAAACCAAATGGTAATTTGTCCTCTCTGCTTTCCTACAATAAATAAATTACTGCTCAGTAATTGAGAAGGAAATAGAGAATGGGTAGGAGAGAAAGTATTTTGGGGAAAATAATGGCATGGTGGTATTCCAGGGAATTTAAGTTAGCAACAAGCAACAACAAACTAATATACATCGACTTTTGTTTTGTTTTTTTGAAGATTTTATTTATGTATTTATTTGACAGACAGAGATCACAAGTAGGCAGAGAGGCAGGCGGGGGGTGGGGGGCAGGCTCCCTGCTGAGCAGAGAGCCCTGTGTGGGACTTGATCCCAGGACCCCTGGATCATGACCTGAGCCGAAGGCAGAGGCCTTAACCCACCGAGCCACTCAGGCGCCCTACATTGACTCTTGTTAAATAGTTTGAGAACTAGGTTAGATTTTTCAAGTTTTGTTTGACTTGTTTAAGAGATTCAAAATTAACATTCGATTGTTTGTTAAAAGAACAGATGTTGATTATTATGTAATTGTGACTGTAATGCTGATACTGTCTCAGGTATTTGTTTAGGTTAAATGTTCTTCAGATTTGATCTAATAAATGCCTTTTAGATGGTATTTGTTTCATCATGATTAGGCTCTTCATTGCCTTCAGGATAGGATAAAGTCCAAGTTTTTAAATGTTGTTTACAACAATTCTTCTTAAACTTTAATGCACTTAGGAATCTCCTGAGATCTTGCTGAAAATGAAGATTCTGATTCATTTGGTTTAGGAAGGGGCCTGAGATTCTGGATCTCTAATACATTCCCAGGAAATGTAGATGCTGCTGGCTGGTTCTTGGACCATACTTGAATATAAAGTCTATAAGTCATTATATGATTGGCTTCTTCTCTGCTGCTCTAACCTAATTGCTTGCTTGCTTACTATACCTTATAGTTTATGGCACTGTGTCATGGACTTGCTTATGGTATCCACTGTACCAGTGTATCCAGTGTGTGGTCCAGGACTCTTTCAAAGGGTCTGCCAAGTCAGATAGTTCATACTAAAAGTCGGATGTTATTTGCCTTTTTCACTCTCATTCACTTATGAGAAAACGGAGTTTTCCAGAGGTTATGAGACTTGATGAGGTCACTGCTCTGAGGATTGATAGAATGTGACATGTGTGTTCTTTGTTTTAAAAGTTTCTCAGTTTGGGGCGCCTGAGTGGCTCAGTAGTGAAGCCTCTCTGCTTTCGGCTCAGGTCATGATCTCAGGGTCCTGGGATCAAGCCCAGCATCGGCTCTCTGCTCCCTCCTTCCTCTCCCACTCCCCCTGCTTGTGTTCCTTCTCTCGCTGTGTCTGTGTCTCTCTCTGTCAAATAAATAAATAAAATCCTAAAAGAAAAAAAGTTTCTCAGTTTTAATTGACAGTATTGTAGATATTGATAGGTATAAACAAAAAGCTCTTTGAAGTCCTGAGTACTTTTTAAGAAGAGATCAGCCACAACCTTTGAGAACTGCTGCCCTATGGTATTAGGCTGTAGATGCAAAGACTCAGGTCTAGAACTTTACCAGAGCTCTTTCCTTAGCCTCAGTGACACATGGGATGAATGGGAATTCTGGCGTTCCTCATGGTTTTTTGTGTACTTTACCTCTCTGGGCAGTGGTAAAAGGTCTCATGTAATACTACCCAAAGGAAAATGGGAGTAAGTAGCACCCTGTAACTGCCTGATCAGGATAGACCTCTAGGCTTCCCAGGTGGGCCCCACTGACACCATTATCATGGCTCTCTATTTGGGCTACATAGTCTTCTCTGACACTAGCCCAGTTGGGCTCCTTATGGCCTTAAAAGGTGGAAGTCCAGGCTACCTGCTTGGCTTTTGCTAGTATGTGTGTTATTGGGAGAGCAGAAGGAGCATCATAGTTTTGTTTGTTTGTTTGGTTTGGTTTGGTTTGGTTTTTGTTTTTGTTTTGTGGTATTTGGTTGGAGTAGAACAATTACTGTCTAAAAGTTTTCTGTCTTGTTAGGATGCCCTTTTTCTGGTCCTTCGGCTAGAGAGAGCAAGCTTTCATTAGCCCTTTTTTCCCCCTGCACCTGTTGGTGTTTCCCCCAGTTGCTGTCTTCTCCAAGTCTGGTGTATTTGAGGCAAAACAAAAACTCAGGGAACTCATCATGATGTCATTCCTTGTGTCCTAAGGTCCCTGGCCAATCCGTCTCCTTCTTATTCAGAGTTGTCTTATGTTTGTTATATATGTAACTTCCAAAGTTTTTAGTTTTACCTAGCAAGAGGAATAGGGAGAAGTATATCTATTCCATTTTCCTAGAAGTGGAAGCCTCTGATTGCTTTTTTAACTTGCAGTTCGAGAGAAAGAATAAAAGATTGAACTCTAGATTCACTGCATATCCTTTATATTTGTTGTATAAAAAATATGAATAAACATTAAAATATTCCCATTAAGGAAAATCTAGATTTGATAAAGTAAAGATCTAGTGTTTGAAGAAAGTATATCCAAATTTAATTAAATAGAATTTGCATGAAAGAGTCATGACTATAGTTGAGGATTTTACAAAACATAAGGTAACCTTGTGGAGTAAATGTGAGGTTTTGCAAAATAAAATTACAGAAAAATTGATTCAGGAGGATATAGTGAACTGTGAAAACTGGTGTACAAGAAAGAAATTTAAGTGATTTCATAAAGTTAACTTTCAAGCAGTCTCCACTTTGTAATAGCTTTAATTCTACTTCTTTCTCTCTCTGAAAAAACATTTAATGTGTCATGCAGTAGAAGTGATTTCAGAGCCTTAAAAGGTTGGGAAAATCACTCAGTTCATTTAATGAGGCATGCATTGTCAAAATAACAAAGCCTTGGGGTGCCTGGGTGGCTCAGTTGGTTAAGTGGCTGCCTTTGGCTCCGGTCATGATCCCAGGGTCCTGGGATCAAGTCCTGCAGCATCGGGCTCCTTGCTCAGTGGGGAGTCTGTTTCTCCCCTTCCTGCCACTCCCCCTGCTTGTGCTTCCTCTTTCCCTCTCTCTCTGTGTCAAATAAATAAATTTTAAAAAAGATATCCAAGCCTGACAGAGATAGTTCCCCAAATACGCACAGATACTTCTGCAAGATTGTTTATATCGATGTAAGTTTGGAAAGCAGTGGGTTAAAAAATTAAACACTGTATGGATGTCTCTTCTTCTCTCACCCTCCTTTTCTTCTCTAGAGGCCCCATTCAGGTTCCTGCATGTCTCTTGGAACACCACTCCACTAGTCTCCCACTCTTCGGACACACATACACTAAGACTGTCTTTGCTGCCCTGTGTGCATATCATCACATGGGGCTGTCATCTCTAGTGAGGACTAACTGGAGTTCATCAGTCCAAAATCAAGAGAGAGAAAACCTCAGTTGCTCTCTTGCTGCCCAGTACCTGGTACAGACCTTGTTGCTCTGGTATAGTACTTGAAGGACTTAAATGGATCAAGACTAGAGCTGCTATTCTTGTTCTTTCCTTGTATCTGAGACATTTTTGATTACCTATATTGTGTATTTTTCTCTCTGTTTACTCAGCAAATAGTTATTAAGTACATATTGTAAGTCTAAACTGTATTTTATAGAGAAAAATAAAAGCAGCTATCAGTAGTCATAGCATTTAATTTTAATCACAGACTGTCAGGTTTGACTTGAGGTGCAGTTTTCATATGCTCAGAAGATCTTGTGTAATTTCAAATACATTGGTTTTCTAGGCATAAATTTCATAGCACATTGGTTAAAAAAAGACAGCATGGACTATTTCTTTAGGGAATGATTAAGGGAACTATTAATAGTTTTATCTGAAAAATTAAATGATTGCTCTGGGATAATTTCAGAAGGTATTATGACATCTCTGTTAGATCTAGGAAACTAGAAACCATAATTTCACAGAATCTTTTACCATTTGTCAGTTCAGGAGTCAGAACATTCAGGTAGGCCCATATCAATAAAATCTTGGCCATGAATAACTCTGAAGTAAAATCAGCTAGTGTAGCATATGCACATGATTTAAAAAGATGACAACATACATTTATTACCTTATACTTCTGCAGGTCAGAATTCTGACATGACTCCTGGGGCTAAAATTGAGGTGGTGGTCAGGCTGTGTTTTTTTCTGAAGGCTTGAGGGGAAAATCTATTTTGTTGCCTTTCCAGTCTCTAGTAGCCACTGGCGTTTTTTGTCTTATGGCCTTCTCCTCCTCACAGATGATATTTTTACTTTTTTAAAAGTAAAAACTAATGGACATAGTACTTAAAATTTAAGCTTTGTCTCCTTTATTTTGTTAAGTTTAATATATATGGAACAATCATATGGATTTCTTGGATTTACTTCATTGTTACTCTAATACATGTTCAGACCTGATGGCCAAAAGAAAGGAAGAAAATTTCTTCTCTCCCGAAAATGCCAAAAGACCAAGACAAGAAGAGTTGGATGACTTTGACAAAGATGGTGATGAAGATGAATGTACAGTTTCTTTCACTAATGGTACCTCTACTTTGGTAAGTGCAAAATTTGGGACCTGGCGTGGTTCTTGCATCTGGTTTATATGTCATATTCTTGATAATTCAATATCAGAATTCAATGTTCTTGATAATTCAATATCTTTACCAATTGGAAACAATTGGTAAAGAAAACAAAGAGCTTGTTCTTTGGAATGATCAAAAAGTTTGACAAACCTCTAATAAAGTCACCAAAGGGAAGAAAAGAAAGAAGGCACAAATTACTGGTAACAGGAACAAACCTGTAACATCAGCCCTTTAGGAGGTTTCAGAAGGACAATAGGGGACGTGACATGACATGATTTTCAATATCATTTGTTATTGAGGAAGTGCAAATTAAGACCACAATGAGATATCCCTACACACCCATCAGAATGACTGAAATTAAACATGACAACAGTGACAAGTTCAAATGCTGGCAAGGATGTAGAGAAACTGGATCATTCTTGGATTGCTGGTGGGAATGTAAAATGATACAGCTACTCTGAAAAATTGTTTGGCCATTCTTTTTTTTTTCTTATTTAACATGTGACAACAGCCTACCATAAAATCCAGCATTTATCCCAGAGAAATGAAGATATACCTTCACACAAAAATCTATACATGAATGTTTATAGCATTCATGGGCATATAATAGCCCAAAACTGAAACAACCCAGATATCATTCAGTGAGTGAATGGTTAAACACTGGTACATTCATACCATGAAAAACTACTTAGCAGTGAAACCCCAGTGTAGGCAACAATAGACATTTCTGTACCATTTGTGAAGTGACAGTGTTACAGAAATGAGAACAGATTAGTGGACCAGGAGTTAAGATGGAGGTAGATTGGGTGGGATGTGGCTTGGCTAGAAAAGGGGCAACGTGAGGAATCCTTGTGGTGATGGAAATGTTCTATGTCTTTACTGGATCAATGTCAGTATCCCTGTCGTGATACCGTACTACAGTTTGTAAGATTTACCATGGGCGGAAACTGAGTAGAGAATTCACAGGATCCCTCTATTCTTGCAACTGCATCTACAGTTAGATCAGAATAAAAATTTATGTTAAAAAGTCTTCAACCATAATTTCCAATAATCTGCTCATACAAGGTTGTAAGTGTTTCTGCTTTTTAATAAGATGGTGTCCAGAAAAGAGAAACCAGGAGTTTTTAAACACACTGTTAAAAAAGATTTAAAAATTTTACTGTACCAGTGGTTCTCAATCAAGGGGGGATTTCGCAACCCCCAGCCTCTCGTGGGGACATTTAACAATGTCCGGGTATGTTTTTGGTCGTCACAACTTGGGGTTAGATGTGTGCTACTAGCATCTCGTGGGTAGAAAGTAGGGATGTTGCTAAAATTCTCAAAATGCACCAGGCAGCCCCCATCCAACAAAAAAATTATCTGACTCAAAATATTAGCATTGTCCTGTTAAGAAACTACGTGATAACAATTATTAGATCCTTGAAGGACTTTAGAATGAGTGATTACTCATAGAAGGTTCCCATTTAATTTCATCTTACTCATTAATCACTTACTATAACTTTTTTCATTAATTACACCACTGAACTTTCTCCAAATGTTTAGATGGTTATAGTGAGTTTATTAGATTAATTGTTTTCTCTCTCCGCCCTCCCCCCTTTTTTTTTGGGTTGATAGACCGCAGCAGAAGTTGGAATAATTGAGAGTATTCAGCTAAGAAACTTTATGTGTCATTCGATGCTTGGACCCTTTAAATTTGGTTCTAATGTCAACTTTGTTGTTGGTAACAATGGAAGTAAGTGCTTTTGTCCTCCTCCTTATTTGACTTTGAGCAGTACTTTACAGTTAGAATGCATTAACTTTTGTAAAATAGGTGATCTAAGTTTTAGATCTATAAACTTAAGTCATGAATATTTTCAGTATTTGCTGTCAGTCTACACTTTAAGAAAATTAGGAGTTAACTGTAGGTTTATTATTTATGTAGTAAGAATAAACATTTCCTGCTTATTTTTTTTTAATCCATTTGTTTTGAAATTCATACCATAGAAGAGTGGACAAGCTACCCTCATTATGACTGAGACAGCCTTGCATCTTACGTCTATTAAATGTTATGATAGAGCCTAAACAGAGTGCCATGAGAATCCAAACATGAAAGAAACTAATTCTCACTGTGGCCAGTGAAGCTTGAAGAGGAGATGGTATTTGTGGTGGTACTTGAATGAAAATGACAGATTGTGCAGATCTCACTGGGGAAGAAGAGGCTGAGATGTTTCAGGCAAAGATTGCTCATCAGCACAGGTTCGAGGGAGTAGAAATAGATGTGCATGGGCAGTGGTGAACAACCTTACATGGCTTTGTCATATCCTACATGATGGGGAGGGGTAGAAGCTGACACTGGAGAGTCCTGTTGTAGGTGATATTGGTGAGAATCTTCAATGCCATGATAAAGATTTTGGTGTTATGTTCAAACGTCAGTGGGGGGACCAGTTAAAGTTTATGAGTAAGGGATGACATGGTCAAGATTTATGAAACAAAGAGGCCACATTGTGGAGAATGGACTAGAAGGGGGCAGACACAGGGGTTAAAAAGACCTGTTAGGCAGCTTTTGTGATGGACCAGCCAGGCCTGAGCTGTTGACCACTTGATTGAGCCATACAGGGAGAGGAGGCTTCTCAGAGCCTGCAGCTGGTGGTGTGCTAGAAGGGACCTTAGGTGAGTGCAGCTCTGAATTCTGTTGAGTGTTTAGTAGGTGTTCTTTGTTTCTCCTGTGCTATATTCGGTCAAGAGGAAAATGTTATAAGAAGAAGAGAATGGACAGAGGGGTCCCTGCTACTGGGAGGTCCCACAGGATAAGAAATAAGGAAAGACTGATGGGTTCTGCAATTAGGTCTTTTCTTTGTTTTGTTTTTAATTTTGAAGCAGTGATTTTATTAATAAAACCAAGAGAAGAAGAAATAATGTAAATAATGGAGGCAATGAATTTGGAAATGAAGAAGCAGAGATTTAGAGATTCAAAAGGCATTCCAGGAACTAGATCAGCTTAACCAGTGGTATATTTGGGTTAATTTGGGTTATATTGTGGAAAATGATGGCCTGGTAAGAGCTGATTGAATTGGTTGATTGTGGAGTTCAGAAAATGATTACATATCCTGGGTAATTGTTTAGATTTTGAAATTTCAGCTTGTGATATTTTATATCTGTTGGCATAAAAATAAGTGTACTTTTCAGAAAGCTAGGAGATGAGTAATATTCAAATTATGAATAATAATTGTCAAAATATTACACAGAAACATTCATCTGTATGACTGATGATTTTTTCATATTTAAGTTCATTCATTTGTTAAATACCAGAGTGCCTGTGATGGGCTGCTCTTGGAGATACAGCATTGAAGAAAACAAACAACATCCCTGTCCCTGTGGGGCTTGTTTGCATTTAAGGGTTGTTAAAATAGTTTCTGACTTCTCCGAATTTATGGAAAAAGTAAATTATGCCTAAATTAGAATGTAATAAAAATCAGATGAATCAAGTATACATGTGTAATTAGAAAGACTTGTTTTTAATAGGCTGATGGACCAAGATGCAACAATGAGACTTGTAGGTTGGAAAGATAGCAACCATTTTTTCCATTTCCCTGTTAGTGCCAAAAATTTGATTCCTGAAACGTACTAATTTTTATTTAAGAGCGGCAGCTAAATATCTCATGATAGGTATAACTTTTTTAAGTTCGCTGAAAGAAAATGATAATGGAAGTGTAACACTTCATTTCAGGGTTAGAACTAATTTACATTTTCATTCAGAAATCTTTGTACATCAAATGGTAGGAGTCAGCCTTTTCATTACTCTCTCTTTAATGAGTGTGATTTTTTTCAACACCTGTCTCTTTAGGTGGGAAGAGCGCAGTACTCACAGCTCTCATCGTCGGCCTTGGAGGAAAAGCTGTCGCTACTAATAGAGGCTCTTCTTTGAAAGGTTTTGTGAAAGATGGACAGAAGTAAGTGTTTGCGTTCTACATGGATTTTTCAATTCTTTAGTAAGAAGCAGCTTACTGTATATTTGTAGTTCGTATAAACATGGTAGGAAATGAATTGACTTCCCAGAACTAGAGCAGAACAGTCCTCTTTTTCCATTCCTTTCTCTTGGTCCCTGTTGCCTGCATGGCCTCTGTTGTCTGTTACTCTCTCCAGACAGAAAGCTTGTGTAAGATATTACTATGTGCCTGCCCACTTATATTCTTGTTTCTGTTACCTTTTTGGAAGAAAGAACTAACAGTGATAAATCAGCATTATTTCTGTTTAAAGAAATATTTATAAACAATGGACTTTCCTGGCTCTTGACCTAAACTTCACCAAGTCCATATGGGTATGATACAGGCAAAAGAGAGTCCATGACTAGCCAAGGGTCCCTGTACAAATTTCTGCCTCCAGTCCCTAGGAATCCAAAAAAGTATTCTACTCTCTGTCTTTGATTTTACGTCCTTTACTCAGGTGGTTTGCCAGTGAGTTTGATTTGAGGACCACATCCACACATCTATTTGTGGTCTATCTTGACCCTTGAAGAATGGTCATGTAACTACTCTTATTGGCTCTATGCTTACATTTCTTTCTTTCTTTCTTTCTTTCTTTTTTTTTTTTTAAAGATTTTATTTATTTATTTGAAAGAGAGGGCACAAGGGTGGGGGGAGCAGAGGGATAAACCCGACTCCAAGTGAGCACAGAGCCCAGTGTGGGGCTCAATCCCACACACCTGAAATTATGACCCGAGCTGAAATCAAGAGATGCTTAACCGACTGAGCCACCCAGGTGACCCATTTGTAATTCTTTTTGATGTAACTTGCCTTCATGTAACTTTATCTTAATTCCCTAGTTTGCATTGTCTTAGACTTAAGTCCTTTTGCCCATTAAGAGCACTCTTCAGGCTGATCTCCTTTTCTTCTTCTTCTTCTTTTCTTTTTTTTTTTTTAAGATTTTATTTATTTGACAGACAGAGATCACAAGTAGGCAGAGAGGCAGGCAGAGAGAGGGGAGAAGCAGGCTCCCTTCCGAGCAGAGAGCCCAATGCGGGGCTCGATCCCAGGACCCTGAGATCATGACCTGAGCCGAAGGCAGAGGCTTAACCCACTGAGCCACCCAGGTGCCCCTCCTTTTCTTCTTAATACAGCTTTAAGTAACTCTGAAGGGATCCTTGTGTCTCCAAAAAACTGGAAGCCCAAAACTCTGTTATACTAGGTCTCAGAGTGAGGCTGCTTGCATCTCTTGTTTCTCTCTTGCATGCCCCATGCCTAGAACCTCTGGAACTTTGATAATTAACAGTGATCTTTTTCTGTATAATAGACATTCCTTCTGCTCAGTATCATATCCATTTCACTTCTTCAGTTTTATTACGAAAATAGAGAACAGGGATGGGATGTAAACCAGGACTGCAGTTTTCTCATGTATCTCTCAGAAAACCATGGGAGTCTTAACCCTAAGCCAGAGTTCCAAGTGGACACAGGAGAAGGGGTGAAGATATACAGAAAATAATTTCCCATGCTGTATGGCCTTGGAAAAGAACTACTTGGTTAACAATTCTCCAGCATATTTTCTGTTTCTCCTTATCTTATTTGGGTCCCAGCCCAGCAAGGTCTTCTCCTCTCGGTAGTCCCCAACCAAATGATATCTGAAGTCAAATATAAGTTATTTCAACATTTTTAATGGTCCCAGCTCTGTTTCAACTCATTATACTTAACTATACATTTCTTAGTTGTCCGAACAATCACATGGTCTGCCTAGCCAGATAACGCATTGCTCTTTCAAATAGGAAATTGGGGGGGGGGGGGGGATTTTTTTTTTTTCTGTACGACTGAATGCTTTATGTCTCAGTTAAATTTTTTTTTTTGGTTTTTAGCCACTTGGGAAGTATCTGGACCAAAGCAGAAACTTCTTTCTGAGACTTGTCCTCAGATTATCCCTTGAAAAAGGAAAAGTCCAGCTTACATGAATCACCAACTTTCAAGGACATAGCTTCCTGTAGATAGAAATCTTAATGTATTTTAAACAGTTAATAACAGTTAAAAGCTTTTCCTGAGCTCAGTCTTCTTTTTACTGACCTTGTCTGAAAAAGTAGCTTAAAAACAGCTTTTCAAACCCATTACTATTCTTCTAGTCATCGCTTCTTCATTTAAAATGTTCGATATCTATGAATTTCATGGTGAGCCTTGTTGGTTCAGTTAGTTGAGGGTATGACTCTTGATTTCAGCTCAGGGGTTGTGGGATGATCTCAGGGTTGTGGGATCCATCTAGCCCCATAATGGGCTCCACGCTCATTGGGGATTCCACTTCTCCCCCCGCCCCCTTTAAACCTCACTTAGGAGCGTGCATGCTTGCTCTCTCTCTCTCTCTCTCTCTCTCTCTTTCTCACAAATAAGTAATTTTAAAATAACTGCTTAAAATATTCAGTATCTGTGAATTTCTTCTTATTTTATAGTCTCTGGTTCTGTCACCACTTTTTTACAGAATCAGCTCATGGAGCTTTTCAGTTCTAGTCTTAGTCGATTCTGTATCTAAAATCGTGGCTGTCCCACTTTGCCTGAAGAAGGTCTGTTGGTTTGGCTCAGGTTCAAGAGAGTCCTTGGGACTCTCCTCCCCACTGCTCCCCCTTGCCCCGCCAAACGTTACACTCCCCATTGATAGCACCTGGGCTCTCAGTTGTTGGGGGTTTCAGCTCTCTGTAGCAATGCTTGTCCAGTGAGGTTCCGAGAACTGTGCCCTGAGGTACTTTACCTGGGAGTCAGCCCTCTGTCAGCCACCAACCCTTTACAGTGGTGCTGGGGCCTAATGCAGCTCCTCCATTGAAGCCTCTCTCAGTGATCCAAGGTCTCATGCCCCTTGTTATTCAGGTTCTTCTTGAACATGTTTAGTTCATGGCTCCCTCCCCTGGCCTTCCGAATACTAGCCCTGGTGGCTTTGGGATCTTTGCAGCAGTCCCATTTCTGACATCAGTTGTGCCGCTGGGAGTGGGTTATGGATGGACAAAAACTCATACTCTCCTACTCTGCATTTCTGATTGATTCAGTCAAGGCTGCAGAACTTCCTGCAGATGAGCTGGCTACTCAGGGACAGAGCAGATGCGTCATAGTTTTACACGGTTTGTTCCTTGTTCCCGTGGGTCTGCTGCTGCCAGTACCTCTGTGCAGATCGATTTTTTTCCTGAGTTGAGAAAGAAGCCACATTCTTTCCGTGGCACTATTGGTTTGTGTTGGCATTCTGAAAGAACTACCGTCTATAGTCTCTTCACTTAAGGGTCTCCCATATTTACAGACATTGGGCTCCATGGCTCTTAACCCCAATTCAGAATGAGCTACATCAGGATGGTGAGGAGACAGCAGTTAGTGCCCAGTAAAGTTGTCCGTGTCTCTCCTTGTACAGGTGTTTTGAGCAGTTATGGAGCTTTTCTCCTCAGCCATAGTTTTTTTTTTAAAAACTTGCCTTTCTTTATTCAAATTCTGTCACAACGGGAAATCAGTGCCTCCAAAGTTCTAATAATACTAAAGGTATGTAAATACAAGGAGTAGCTAGGAATGAAAAGAATAAAGTAGATGTTTGCTGTAGATCAAGAGAGGTGTTTAATGATTCAGAGAGGAAATATACATAGTCACTTTATTTTTATTTAATTTTCTATTTAAGTTTAATTTAATTAACATACAGTTTCTTAGTTTCAAAGGTAGAATTTAGTGATTCATCAGTTGCATGTAATGCCTAGTGCTCTCATTCCATTAATTGCCCTCCTTAATGTCCATCAGCCAGTTAACCCCATCCTCCCACCCATCTCCCCTCCAGCAACCCTCATTTTGTCTCTGTTGTTAAGAGTCTCTTATGGTTTATCTCCCTCTCTGTTTCCATTTTATTTTTCCTTCCCTTCCCCTGCGTTTATCTGTTTTGTTTCTTAAATTCCACATATGAGTGAAATCATACACAATATTTGTCTTTTTCTGACTTTTTTCACTTAGGATAACATCCTCTGGTTCTGTCCACGTCATTGCAAATGGCAAGATTTCATTCTTTTTGATGGCTGAGTAATATTCCGATGCAGATATACACCACTTCTTTATCTCTTCATCTGTCAGTGGGCGTCTGGGCTCTTTCCCTGTTTGGATAGCATGGGCATTGCTGCTGTAAACATTGGGGTGCAGGTGCCCCTTCAAATCACTGTGTTTGTAGCCTTTGGATAAATACCTAGTAGTGCAACAGCTGGGTCGTAGGGTAGCTCTATTTTCAACTTTTTGAGGAACCTCCATACTGTTTTCCAGAGTGGCTGCCCCAGCTTGCATTCCCACCAACAGTGTGAGATGGTCCCCTCTTTCTCTGCATCTTCACCAACATCTATTTTCCTGAGTTGTTAATTTTAGCCATTCTGACTGGTGTGAGGTGGTATCCCATTGTGGTTTGATTTGTATTTCCTTGATGTCAAGTGATATTGAGCATGTTTTCATGTGTCTGTTGGCCATTTATATGTCTTCTTTGGAGAAATGTCTGCTCATGTCTTGTGCTCATTTCTTGACTGGATTTTTTGTTTTTTGGGTGTTGAGTTTGATAAGTTCTTTGTAGATTTGGATACTAGCCCTTTATCTGATAAGACATTTGCAAATATCGCCTCCCATTCTGTCGGTTACCTTTTAGTTTTGTTGACTGATTCCTTTGCTATGCAAAAGCTTTTTATCCTGATGAAGTCCCCATAGTTCATTTTTGCTTTTGTTTCTCTGTACTCACTTTATTTTTTAAATGTTTTCATGAGGTGCATTCACTTAATACTAGGTAATCATACTAGCTAGTGAAATAAAATATTTTTTCTCCTTACAGTAGGCCAGTTGCCCTTCCCCTACTATACTTCAGTTAATGGTTTTCAGCCTTGACTGTTCATTAGAACCAACTCCGGAGCTTTTAAAAATCCTATTAATTACAATTTTTCAGCAGCGTATCTGTCCTAATTTTGTATTTCTGATTTAAACACACACCCCAGCTTAGAGTAGTTGAGAAAAGGTGATTTATTATAAAGATTCAGAGATACGTATCTTAGAACTGCAGGGAAGAAGTACAATTGGGTCTCATGAGTGACTGGAACTGAGAGACCTCAGAACCAAGTATTACCTGCTCTGGGCCTTTCTGTTTTGTGTCTGCCTTTCTGTGTCTTTGTCTGTAGGTCTCTCTCTGCCATTCCCTTCTTTTAGATCCATGCTGCAACCCTTCTGCTGTCCGAGCCCGCCTTACCCCCTCACTTAATGGGCTTTGCTGTGTTTTACTCCCTTCCCTCTTTCTCCTTATGACAAGTGTGTGAGTTTGTAAATGTGTTTCTCTCATCTCTGGAGTATGTGTTCTCTTCCTTATAACTTATCCAGGTCTTTGTTACTCTGTGTCTTCGTGTGTGCAGTCATTGACCTCTTACTGCCCTTGTCTGTGGTTGACCTCTTACTGCCCTTGTCTGTGGTTGACCTCTTACTGCCCTTGTCTGTGGGGCAGTGTGTGTAAGGAAGTGCTCTTACATTCTCTTTGTCTCAGATTCAATGCCAGTGTCTATGGGTGTGTCTTTCTGTCTGTCTTGGTGGTTTCCCAGGAGCTTCTCCATTGTATGCTTCTGTTGCTCTCCTCTGGTCAGAGGGTAATGTCCCAAACTGATTTCTCTGGTCCTCAGAGGCCTCAAGGAATCACCAGCTCTTGACTTGGTTGTGCCTTCATTTGGGTTTGTTGATAAAACTTTTCACTACGAAGTAATCTAGATTTATGGAAGTGTTGCAAAGATTGTATAGTTTCCTGTATGACCTTCATCTAATTTTCCTTAATATTGACAGCTTAAGTAACAAAGTTACTTTTATCAAAGCTATATGGTTCACCTTGGTATTACTGAGGAACCTATAGACCTTATTTGGGTTTTACCAGTTCTTCTTAATTTGAATTCTTAAAGAAGAGAATCTGTTTCAGTTTGTGTCAGATTTCTGTATTTAGTTCAGTCCCTGGGAGTCAGGGTGGGGACTCATGGCTGCTGAGCCCTGTCTTTCTGCTTGAGCACTCCCGGAGAAGAGGGTGAGAAGTTGAAACCTTTCAGTGTGCCTACTGTAATATCAGCTTACAGTAAAGTTTATTTTGAGTATGTTTTTCTGCAGTTCCTACAAATGGGAGCACTTTGGGAATATGATTACAAATTCATGAAAACAAATACTATTAAAGATTCCATTTAATTACCAGTTGAAGTAGTTTCACATTAAGGGACTTTAGGATTTTGACAGATGTTCGTATGAGCCAGGAAAAAAAGAATTGTCTGCTTTTATGTTTAAGGAAGTTTTAATGTATTTAGCAATGTACCTCGATAACATTGTCTTTCTACTAATCTTACTTTAACAATAGTAGAAAAATAAAGATTGATATTTTTCCCATAATGTATTAAAATATGTACTTCTTTAAAACTTTAAAAATAATTTTTCTGTAATCTGATAAAACTTGAATCATTTGTTTCTTGATACTAATACTTTTCATTTTTTTTTATTGCCAAGAATTTGAAAGAATAAAGTTGCTTTCTTTGATGCTGATGCCCTTAGAAAATGTTACTATTTCACCATAATTGTTACTTAATCATTCTTAAAGGTCTGCTGTCAGTGTAATGCTTTGTTAAGTAATTTAGAGTAGTCAGGCAGTATAGTAATACACATTGCTCATAGGAAAATGTATAATTTATCTACATGACTTGAAACAACCAAACTTAAATGGTTTTAGGGCACCTGGGTAGCTCAGTCGGTTAAGTGTCTGACTTCAGCTCAGGGTCCTGGAATTGAGCTCTGCATGGGGCTCCTTGTTCATTGGGTAGTCTGCTTGTCCCTCTCCTCTCTGCTCCTTCCCCAACTCGTGCTCTCTCTTTCTCTCTCAAATAAATAAGTAAAATATTTTAAAAAGTGGTTTTTATGTGAATGTGATATTTCTATTATAGATAAGGTAGTCAGTGTTTTTGTGCCTTATTCTCAACTTCATTTTTTTGTTAGATGTGGTATCTTCAACGTTGTTCTGTGTAGCCTGTCAGCCATCAATGGCTCGTGTAAAGCTACTTCACAAATGAATTAGGCAAAATACTTTGGAGGTTTTGAAAATTATAGTAACCTAGTATTGAAATTGCACTGTACCTTCATGTGACTTAGCTTAACCTTCTTGCTTCAGCTCAGCAGATATCTCAATAACATTACGGAACAGAGGAGATGATGCCTATAGAGCAAATGTGTACGGCAACTCTATAGTCGTGCAGCAGCACATCAGCATGGATGGAAGTCGGTCCTACAAACTAAAAAGTGAAACAGGTTTGTTATGAATGTCTTTCCATTTCATATAAAATGCAAGTAAATATTCAGCTAAACAGAGCAAAGTGATTGCTCAGGTATTCATTGAAAGGGAATTTCCTCCCAAACTCTTGAAACCTCTCTCTTATCATGTGATCAGTCAGCTGCATGTATGACATACACAGAATGCTGTACGGATACGCACCCACAGTTGTTTTACCCCAGGACACGTGCGGCAGGACCACGGTTATCAGAGCCTGGGTCCCCTTGAAACGGGCTGCGCTACTTTGTTCTCACCTGCGGGCCTCCTTCCACCCCCGTAGAAAGGGGGCTTAGCCAAGGGTGGAAAAGGACAGGAAGGAAGAAGTGAAGACGTAGATGAGAAGGAAAAGCAAGTGTTTTGCTGCAGGGAGAAGAGGAACACTGTCCCTGCGTCTGCTGCTTCCTCCTCCATGTGCCTGGCTCAGGATGCCTGCAGCCTGCGGCTCTCTCCCACGTGTGCCTGTTCTTAAGGACATAACAAAATAGTTAATATTTGTATTTGCAAATGAGTGCTTATTTTTTTCTCTATTTTTACCCTAGAAACAGTCTGGTCATTTTATGTGTTTCTCTTAACCAGGCACCGTGGTTTCTACTAGAAAAGAAGAGCTGATTGCGATTCTTGATCATTTTAACATACAGGTAATTGCTACATTTTCATTTGAGATTAACTGGTCACTTTCTCATATGATTTCATTTGTAGTGTTGAAAGAATTAAAATGGGCTCCTGTGAGTAAATTGACTACAGGACAAACGTGTACAACTATTGTTAGCAAAGTTGCTTAAAATTTACTAATTCAGCAGGAATTTTCAGTGCCTAGTAGAACACCTGTGATTTGAAAGAGGAGTCAAGAACATCTAGTCTATACTGGTACAGAATAAAATAGATGTTAATAAAGGCTATAAAGTTTCTTTGCTTTCTGCGATCCTAGTCAGAATAGCATCATAGTTTTTCTAAATGCAATGCTAAATTTTCGTAGAAAAAAAATTTATTCTAGAAACATAAAACATTCTTTATATATAATTTTGGAGTTCCTGATCATAGTTAAGGAGATCAGGCTCCAGTCCTTTCTGTTAAGATACTTCGAATAATTAGAAGTAGAGCATGTAGTCTTATTAGTGCTAGAATTGTCTTTGGAGGTCATCTAATTCACCTTTATTTTGTAAGTGATAATAGAACTAGAAAAAGTAAATTTACCCTACAGTTGTCTAGGCATGGTTGCTGGTAGAGCCTGGCTGGGGATCTGTGCATCCTGTCCTATTCTGTTGTACCACCCTGCCTTAGTTACTCCAGGATGAAGAACACCAAGACTAGTCACCAGGGACAAAGAATAATTACGAATCTAGGTCTTTTTTCCAGTTTGGTTTAGAACAAAGCTATCCAGAAGATCTTTCACTGACGATAGAAATATTCTGTATGATGCTGCTCAATGGGTCAGCCACTAGTATATTGCTCTTGAGCACCTGAAATGTAGGCCTAACAAATCAAGTGTTTGATTTGATTTAATTAAGTGTAAAAAAAAAAAAAACTACATGTGGGTAGTAGCTTGTATATCAGGCAACAGAAGGTTAGAAAAATAATTATTAAAATCTAGAGAAAAGCAGATGCATCAAATTTGAGACTAGAAAACAGGACAATTTTTAAGGAGAATCAAGAAAACCAAAAGTGTATGGAATCAGGTGTTTGGGAGCATCTTGAAGGGCATCCAGTAGAGTTCTCACTGTCCATATTTACCCCCCGTCCCTCTAGCAAGTGCTTAAGTGGATTGTGGTGGAGAAATCACTTGTGCCTGAGACTTCGGAGTCCTTCTGCGGACAGCTCTATCAGGAAGTTTTTATTATGGAAAAGTTGAATAAAGCCTGTTTCTCTAAGCTCCCACTTCCTTGGGGAATATAAAAATATGTTTATTTCTTTTGAAATATTTGAAGATTGTTATCATAACTTCTTTAGTCCTTTTCTGGTATGATGCAGTAAACCAAAGGTTTGGGTTCATTGATCAACATATGGAAGGCCTAGAGCTACACTAACCTGTACAATAACCACTTGCCACATGTGGGTATTGAGCACTTGAATGCAGGTGGTCCAAACTGACATGCACTATAGTGTGAGATACACACTAGATTTTGAACACTTAATGCAAAGGAATAATCTCATTTTTATATAGGTATATGTTAAAATGATAATATTTTAGATTAGAATTATTTTATCTGTTCTTTTTTTTTTTTTTAAGATTTTTATTTATTTATTTATTAGAGAGAGCGCAGAGCTAGAGAGAGAGAGAGAGAGCGAGCATGAGCAGGGAGGAAAGGCAGAGGGAGAGGGAGAAGCAGACTCCGTGCTGAGCAGGGAGCCCTATGCAGGGCTCAATCCTAGGACCCCGAAATCATGACCCAAGCCAAAGGCAGATGCTTAACCGACTACACCCCCCAGGTACCCCAGTTTTACCCATTTCTTTTTATATTTTTAATGTAGCTACTAGAAAATTTAAAATTATCTGTGTGATTTGCATTATGTATCTGTTGGACAATGATGACCTAGAATAACCCAGAGGGAGGAGGATATTTAATGTCTTTAGGTACCTGATTTTATTTGTCCTCTGTCCCCTTCTTTTTTTTTTTTTTTTTAAGATTTTATTTATTTATTTGACAGAGAGAGAGAGATCACAAGTAGGCAGAGAAAGAGTGGGGGAAGCAGGCTCCCTGCTGAGCAGAAAGCTCCATCCCAGGACCCTGAGATCATGACCTGAGCTGAAGGCAGAGGCTCAACCCACTGAGACACCCAGGCGCCCCTGTGCCTCCCCTTCTTATCTTTTCTCTGAAGTTTACCTGTTTGTGCTTGCCTTTTGCTTGCTCTAGTCTTAACAGGTAAAGCTGCAAGATTCTTACAAAATCCCTAGACTATTAGGAACTAGGAACCGCATTTCAGGAACAATCAGAAAGATGTAGACAAAAGAATATAAATTTTGGTAAAGCTACTAATTCAAAGTTGGTTAAAATCTCTGTCGGTAAAGCTAGTGCATTAGGTCTTATTTTTAAGAAGTCAGACAGAATGTGAAATTAAGATACAGAGCAAAAATATGTGGCAGTCTGGTCTACCTATATAATGGTAATAATAAAGTAACGTAGAGGTTTCTTTATAACCCTATAAATGTTTTTGTTATCTTAGAAGAAGACACCCAAAATTTTACTTAAAAAATATTTGTGCTACTGAAGTGAGCACAAAATTTTACTTAAAAGGGATGATTTTAAACCACTGTTATGCTAACAAAGTACATTTAGTATCTTACAGATGGCAAAATGAAGAAGTTTAAAATTTTTTTATTTAGGGGCACCTGGGTGGCTCAGTGGTTAAATATCTGCCTTCAGTTTGGGTCGTGATTTCAAGGTACTGGATCAAACCCCACATTGGGCTCCCTGCTCAGTAGGGAGTCTGCTTTTTCCACTCCCTCTGCCTCTCCCACCTTACCCCCCGGCTCATGCTTTCTGTCCCTCAAATATATAAAACCTGAAAAAAAATAAAATAATTTTTTTTTCATTTTTACTGGTCTTACATATTCTGTAACTTGCAAATGGGATTATTTTCTAATACACAAATTACTTTCTTACTAATACTAAAGATACCAATGAGTAATGATCTTGAATCTTTCTGAAACAAGTTTCATATATATATATATGTTTTAAACTTTCTCCCCTGTGCTTTGGTCAGTTACTATACTTTACTGTCATATAACTATACTTTAGCTTGTTAGTTATAGGTAGTGCAGTTCAAGCAATGGCTTATTTAAAATGATTCCTTCCCCAAAAGGTAGAAATGACTTCAGCATTTCTGTTTATTTTATAATCATGAAGAAATAATAACAAATGGAAAATCTGAAGAACTGCTGTAAGAAAAATAAACACTACAGAATCAGAAATTAGTTGGACTTCCTGTATTCAGTTGGAGAAACTGACTTGCCCAGGGCTACATAGGGCCATGAAACACAAAAACCCAAGGCAGCTGAGGGCTTTACTCACTGTTGTCTGATTATTAACCAGTAGCATAAGAGTGAAATTCTATAAAACAGGTAAAAGAAATATGCCTGTGCCCTCACTGAGTGGCAGAATAATTTTGTATATGGTATTTATTTTAGTATCATGAAGTAATGAAACATTTTCTTCACATTAAGAAGTTCTAATATTTTTTCTTTGTGTATTTACCTAAATACTCTAACCTTAGCCTTCTTGATGACACCGTTGGTGAATTGTATGCTGTATTTCAGTTCATTTATTTTTAAGGTGTTAAAATGAAATATTCAAAAATAACCTCTCTTGTTTGTTTCAGGTGGATAATCCGGTTTCTGTTTTAACACAAGAGATGAGCAAGCAGTTCTTGCAGTCTAAAAATGAGGGAGACAAATACAAAGTAAGGAGCACCAAAGGAAATAGGAATTTATCAAAAAAGAGTACATTTATAGATAAACCATATATACCAAACGTAATTCTTGCTCACATAATAAATATTGAGTTGGGTTTTTTAAAGCCACCTGTTTACAGTAATACTGTAGAACTAATTTAGGGAAGGTCTAAATATGATGGAAGTATAATTTTCGTGGTAAATTCTTGTTTTCACTTTTTGGCTTTTAATTCTAAGAGAGAATGGATTATTCTTTTTTTAAAGTTATTATTATTTTTTTTTTACTGTGTTATGTTAGTCACCATACAGTACATCGTTAGTTTTTGATGTAGTGTTCCATGATTCGTTGTCTGCATATAACACCCACGGCTCCATGCAATCTGTGCCCTCTTTAATACCCATCCCAGGAAAGTTGGCTCGCCCAACTATGGAGTCCATAGTCTCTCATGATTTGTCTCCCACTCCAATTTCTCCCCCTTCATTTTTCCCTTCCTTCTCCTAATGTCCTCCATGCTATTCCTTATGTTCCACAAATAAGTGAAACCATATGATAATTGATTTTCTCTGACTTATTTCACATGACTTCAGCATTTCTCCAGGCCCATCTGTGTTGATGCAAAAGTTGGGTATTCATCCTTTCTGATGACTGAGTAATATTCCTTTGTGTATATGGACCACATCTTCTTTATCCATTCATCTGTTGAAGGGCATCTTGGCTCTTTCCATATTTTGGCTTTTGTGGACATTGCTGCTATGAACACTGGGGTGTATGTGGCCCTTCTTTTCACTACATCTGTATCTTTGGGGTAAATACCCAGTAGTGCAATTGCTGGGTCATAGGGTCTATTTTTAATTTTTTAAGGAACCTCCTCACTGTATTCCAAAATGGCTGCAGCAACTTGCATTTCCACGAACAGTGTAAGAGGCTTCCCCTTTCTCCACAATTTCTCCAACATTTCTTGTTTCTTGCCTTCTCGGTCTTTGCCAGAGAATGGGTTATTTTAAAAGTAATCTTTAAGGAAATTCAAGGGAATGATTGGCCATACATAATAACCTTTAAACTGTAAATTATTTAGAAAGCTTACAAAATATTTGACTACTACTTATGCTATAACTTTTGAATGGGTTTCATTTTTTCCTTTTCTAAAGATTCAAGATGTACCAAGATCAAGAATAGAGATGTTTTCTTTTTATTCATATTTGTTTAAAGAATGAAAGAATCAGTGAAAATGAGTTTTCAAGATGGTATTATTCTTACACCAGAAGTGTTTTCTTAACATGGGTTTTTAAGAGCTATTGCAAACGAATGTATAGATATGAACAGAGTATATTAAGTAAATTTTGGGCGTGAAAACTTGAGTGTGTTTTTAATATCTTTTCACATAATTGTTCAAATATTTTTGGAGAGCAACAGATTTTTTTTCAGTTCTGTGGAAACTTACAAACTCCTAATTGTGTTTTTCTTATTGATACAGTTTTTTATGAAAGCAACCCAACTTGAACAGATGAAAGAAGATTATTCATATATTATGGAAACAAAAGAAAGAACAAAGGAGCAGATAAATCAAGGAGAAGAGGTTTGTAAACACTTAATGCAAATAGTTTTGAGATCAAATTCCTGTAGTACTTGTAAGTGGTACTGTATAATTGTATACCTGTCTGTAGGTGTGTATCTGTATAAAACTAATGACACTTTCATACACTCTATGAAATATAGGACATGTGGTTTTTATATTCAGGGTATTTATCAGCCTTTACTTTTTTGTTTTGGCATAATGGGTATGTACACGCTTTCCTCTGTTAGGCCATAAACTGGAGAACAGAGCAGTATTTTACATACTTAAGCCTTGATAGATGACTAGTTGGTATTACAGTAAAGTATCACTAATTCCCACTATACGTAATTTAAAAACTATAATATTTCTTTTGAATGCAAAATAAGCACATGCCTCAAGCTGATAAAAAGCATAATATGCATTTGTCAATATCTGTGGTGGATAACTCTTTCCTCACACTGGGGAAATGTTAACATTCACGAAGCACTGATAACTTGGTAGCGCCTGTCACATCAGTACTCACCAGCTTGGCAGCTGTGTATACTTGTGTGAATTTGAAATTACTCAAGCCAATGTGACTTTCTTAAATTTGGTTTTACATCTGCTATATTTTCTTCTTGTACTTTCATCAGATTCCTGAAGATCCAACCTTCTCTATGCTAATCAAGGACCTCAAAATCATAAGGCTTACATTTCAGCTTTTTATCCTGTACATTGACTCTCACCAATTATTGTGATTCTGTATCTTGTTCTTTAGTTACCTAATCAGTTTTCTAGAATCAGGGGAGCTTTCAGCTAGTTCCTAGGTTGTTCTTTTGACGCAGAATTGTGCTAATGATTGACCCAGGTCAGCTTTATTTGGTGCTACAGTGACCCTTTTACTTTAGGTTTTGAGGATTGCATATTTAAAGTTAGGTCTGTGGATGTCTGAAAACTCTTAACAGCAAGGATGGGTATATTGATTTTTATTCCTCACATTATCCCTTCAAACCCAGGATAGTGGTAGTGTGCCAGGAGGCACACTATAAACTATAAACCACAGAATTAGTACAACACAATTTCTTGGTGTATTGGTGTTACTGGGAAGAGGAAATATTTGCATATTTTAAAAAATGATAGCGTATGTTTTACTTATTATTTTAAAAATAATAAATCAGGACTTTGAAAAAATGTATTTGCTTCAGACAGCTGGGGGTTGAACACCCACTTTCTCTATGGTATACTTTGTTATCAACTACTAAAGGAATTTTGATTATGAAGTATAAGAAGCATTTCCTTATGTCATGTAGCAGAATTCCTTATATATAATAAGCACATAATAAGAGCTTTTTTTCTAATTAATTAATGTCCTGTATTCTCAAAATAAGCTCTGGACTTGAATATTTAAATCTGTAGCAAATAGTATGTGAAGGTTTGATAGAAACTAGAAGGTGTTCGGTCAACAAAAACCAAGTTCCAGCACGTGCCTCCTGGCATTGTGTGTTGTCCGTGGCCATATGACGGCAAATACATATCCGGGTTCTGGGGTCAGAAACCTAACTGTTCAGCAGGAAACAGATAGTAAATACCAGTATGATGGGCCCTACTAAAGGACTTGTGATTAGATTTGTACAAAAGCATTTAAGAGGGTATCAGCAGTGGGGGTAGAGACATGGGAGGGGTGTAGTCGTTAAGGATGATATCTAGGGTGAGAACTGAAGGATGAACAATGCCAGGCAAGGGATGGAGAGAGTAAGGAAGGGTGTGGTTCCTGGGGGTAAGAGTGTGGCAGCATCTTGGGCAAGAGAGTATACGGTGCTTTTAGAAAGCTAAAAGAATTCCAGATTGGCCAGAGTGCACAAGGGTGAGAATGAAGAGGCCAAACTATAGAGGACCTTGTAAACCTAAGAGCTGTAGAACATGTGAAATGGATGAGTGACTAAATGAATATTTGTAGTCTGCTGTGGAAGAGAGCGAATTGCTGTAAGGAAAGAACTAATGTAGAGATCAATAAAGAGTTATCATTGTCCATAGAGATAATGATGACATAGGAGTAGTAGCAGGTTAGTGGAGGGGAGTTTTGAAATGATTTGAGCAGATGTGATTGTGGGACAAGGAGGAGTGAAATTGAGACAGAAGAGATAAATGGGTAACTGAATGACCTCCAGATGGATGACCTGAGCAGTAGGCGAAGTTTCTTAAGCTAGGAATCTTGGAAAGAGGAGCCATTTTTTCTTTCCTTTCTTTTTTTTCCTTTTTTCTTTTTTCTTTTTTTTTTTTTTAAATTTTATTTATTTATTTGACAGAGATCACAAGTAGGCAGAGAGGCAGGCAGAGAGAGAGGAGGAAGCAGGCCCCCCGCTGAGCAGAGAGCCCGATGTTCCTGGGATCATGACCTGAGCCGAAGGCAGAGGCTTTAACCCACTGAGCCACCCAGGCGCCCCTCTTTTTTTTTCCTTTTTAGAAAAATGAATTTCATTTTGAACACATTAGTTTTGAGGTGCTTACAAAACATCCAATTGGACATGTGAGTGAGGAATTCAGAAGTCTGGCTTCAGTAAAAATTTGAGACTCATTAGTGTATTGTTGGCGTGCAAGCTGCAGGAATGACTTAGCTTGCTGAGTAGGAGAGGAAAGTGGGTCCAGGCCTGAGCCATGAAAAATGCTTATGGAAACCAGAGGCCAAGAGAAGAGAATATAGAAGACAGTGGTCAGTGGCAAGCACTGCAAGGTTTGACAGATGCTCCCTGTATTTAGTGACATAATCTGCATAGAGGCCTGTGGCAAGAGAAGTTTCAGTAGTGGTGAAAACAGAAGCCAGATTTGTGGGGCTGAAAATATGAGGAAATGGAAGAGAGATAACTTTCAGAAAACTTAGAGGAGGAGAGGAGGAGGAGGTGCCCAAGCATGGGTAGTGGTGGTTTTGTTTGTAAATGGGAAAGATAAGTGAGTAAAGACTAAACATGATAATGGAAGGAAGTCAGTGAAGAGGTCCAAGTGGAAACAAAGATGAAAAGATAGGCATGAAAAATGAACTAATTCAGTCCTCCTGAGAAGGCAGAAGCAGGTGGTCGGATCCAAAATATGTAGGTAGGAGGTGGGGGCTGGACTTCAGTGTCAGAAAGCCACCTCCTCCTGCTTTAGATTTGTAAATGAGGTTGGTGGAAGTTGGAGAGAGTTTCCTCCGATGGCCACTAAGTTCTCTGAAGTAGGAGGCAGTGAGAATGAGTGAGGAGTTAGGGTGATGGGGGAGTATGAGGCTTGAAGAGAGTGATAATGGATTGAAATAATTCTGGAGAATTGGGAAAGTGACTGATAGGGACGCATTAGATCCACAGTGTGAGGCCCTAGTTGCAGATGGTAAGCACAAATGAAGGGAGGAGGCCATCTACCCAGGTGCCAGAATCTACACCACCTCAGAAGCTGTTTTAATGTCATTATATTTGACACTTGTTTGATGATTTTTACTATTAATTTAATTTTTGGAGAGTATGTATGTGCATCCAAGCAAGTGGGGAAGGGGCAGAGGCATAGAGAGAGACAAAGAGAGAGAATCTCAAGCAGTCTCTACCCAGCACAGAGCCCAAGGAGATGGGGCAGCGGAAGCTCAGTCTCATGACCCTGAGATCATGACCTGAGCCAAAATCAAGAGCCGGAAATTTAACCCACTGAGCCACCCAGGTGCCCCTGATGATTTTATTTATTAAGAAGAGCTTAGATTTGAAAAAATTATAAATTAGGACATCTGGCTCAATTGATTAGGTGTCCAACTCAATTTCAGCTCAGTCTTGGTCTCAAAGTTCTGAGTTTAGGCCCTATGTTGGGCTTCACACTGGGTGTGGAGCCTACTTAAAAAATAAAGTAAATAAATAAGTAAATAATTATAACTTATTTGGCTTTTAGAAATAAATTTCTTATGTGTCTTCCATTATCTTTGGAATGAGTACTGGGCATACTTTGCCCAGAAGAACATCCCAGTCTCTCTGTCAGATAAAGAGTTGAGAGAAATGGGAAACTGAGTTTCGTGATTTGTCTATACTTGTCTTAAACCTTTTATTCTTTTGATTTTCGTTTGAAGAGTTATTTGGCCATTTTTATAATGCAGAAATTTAGAAAATAATTATACCTAATAAAAGTATACCAAAGAACCAATGGTACTTTTATTTTTACCTTAAGGAAGTCATTCCCTTGCATATCTTTTTTTATACCTGTTAAGGGGGTGCATTCAAAAAATATATAATTGTAAAAAGTCTTGTCTTTTCAGTGTTGATAAGAAACAAATCCTTTTTTCTTTTTTAAAGCGACTTACTGAACTAAAACGCCAGTGTTTGGAGAAAGAAGAACGTTTTCAAAGTATTGCTGGTTTAAGTACAATGAAGACTAATTTAGAATACTTAAAACATGAAATGGCTTGGGCAGTGGTAATTTTTACTCTATTATTCACTTATGCTTTTAATATGTAGAAAATATTTGGTTACAATCACTCTTAGATGTGATTTACACTATAATTTCTTTTTAGGTCAATGAAATTGAAAAACAATTGAATGCTATCAGAGATAATATCAAAATTGGGGAAGATCGTGCTGCTAGACTTGACAGGAAGATGGAAGAACAGCAGGTAATTGTTTTTTTAATACAGATTTAGCAGGTTAAATCTTATGAGATTACTGATATTAGACCATTTTAAAAGACCTACAGAAAGAGCAGTTTCAACCTATATATTTATCTGCTTGAATTTATACTTAAGTGAAACTAACATAAACTTTTGCTCAAGTACTAAAGTGGCAACTCTTTTATTTATTTATTTATTTTTACATTTAATTTTTTTATCTGGTGGGGAGGGTGGGCAGCATAAGCAGGGGGAGGGCCAGAGGGAGAGGAAGCAAGAATCTCAAGTAAACTCCGAACTAAGCGTCGAGCCTAACACAGGGCTCCATCTCACAGCCCCAAAATCATGACCTGAGCCAAATTCAAGAGTCAGATGCCCAACCAACTGAGCCACCCAGGCTCCCCTGCAACTCTTTTTTAAAAGGAGTATTGGTTTGGACATGATCAGCCAGTTGAGCCCAGTGATAAAACACCCTAAACTCATGCATGTAGACAGTGGTACTTCCTTATCAACCAGTGATGCTACAATATGAAGCTTTTACTCTTGTGTTCATTAGGTGTATCAACATATAAAAAGTCTTGAGGTGCTAGGATAGTAGTCAATTAGAAAGCTAAGTATCATGAAGTTAACACTTCAAAACTAAGCACAGTACCCAGAGATTGCTACCAGAAATTTGAGGGAACTAAAGTTTTAGGCCCAGAACCATCAGAGGATTTTATGTAGGCGGAGCACGTGTGGGACAAGTTGTTAGGTCTGGTAAGGTTAATTTCAACCTGAGATTTAAGATCCCAGGGGGAAGCTATGCTATTTATGTATGATTCAAGAGTCTTCCACTTGGGATAGAGGTAGAAGTTGGTTGGATGGTAAATAAAAGCAGTGATACTCTGTTAGGACTGTCCACAGGGACCTTTTATCATATAGCCGATGCACTCTTCATACTCACCTTTTCATTCTTTGTTTAACAGCTTTATTGAAATACAATTCATACATCATGTAATTCACCAGGTTAAAATTTGCACTGAAGTGGTCTTTTAGTATGTCACAAGGGTATGTAGCCGGCAGTGCAGAATTCCTTGCATTTTGTCATGCTAGAAGTAGAACTCGTAGGCTTTTCATTTTTACAGAAGCTCTACTTAACTCAGTGTGGCTGACTTAACCTGTTAGTATTTTGTTCTACTTAAGTGTTTTGGGCCCCTAAGCTTAGTTTATAATATAGAATGTAATCTTGCCCACATTGCTTTTTTATAGCAAGCAGATATATTTTCTTCCCTTTAAGTGTTGTTCATCCATCAAAAGTAAGAAATAAATATGTAAAAATAACAGAAATAAGCTGAATTTCTTATTTCCTCTTCAGGTAGCAAATGGAAGTTCAGCCCCACTCACCTTTTCTCACCTCAGATTTTCATTTCTCTGAGAATATTCTGGAATTTTTTTCCCACCAAATTCTCCTTATCCTCATTTCTTAACTGTCATAGAGGAAGATCTTAAGTTATTTTTCTCTTTAGATAATCTCCAACCTAAAAATGGAATCTGGGGCGCCTTCCTGGCTCAGTCAGTAGAGCATATGACTCTTGATTGTGGAGTTGTTAAGTTTGAGCCCCACGTTGGGTGTAAAGATTACTTCAAAATAAAATATGTCTTTAAAAAAAGTAAAAAATAAAAAAGTAATTGAAGTGGAATCCAGTCTGAATAATAAATGTAATAAATGTTCACGGTTTTTCAAATGAGAAGAGGAGGTTCTTGAGGCTGGGTGATACTTCAGTTCTGCAGGCCTTTGGCCCACTTAAGCATTTGGGCACTCTGTAGTAAATGGTAAATTTCTGGAGGGTAAGAACTGTCTTATTTTATATTTGTATCTTCCTACCATGTCTTACATAAAACCTTTCGTGTAGTCTTATGCATGGTGGTTGAGTACAGAATGACTATTAAGTGGAAGGGCTATGAAGAAATAGTGTCTGCTACACTATCTGACTCTTTAAAAAGTTTGCTAATCCCTGATCCAGACAGGTCTCATATTTGTTTCTTTTAATCCATTCCTATTGTCAGTGCCCCGTTTTGGTTTCTAATTCATTTTGCTCTGGAATGTTACCTCTTTACTGATACTGTTTCTTTTAATTTTCCCTCCACCCTGCATGTGCTTCCGCAGTGACTTGATGTGCAGATTTGGTCATGTCTTGTCTCCCTGTGGTCTGGAGGGTTAAGTTGTAAGCTGATTGTTAGGAAATTCTGGGCCCTTCCATGCTTTGGGCTCAGTTCCCACCACTACCCTCTCAGTTTAAGCTCCAAATATTTTCATTGCTCAAAGTTGTATTAGTGCCTTTCTGCATGCTTTCCCATCTGTCTCTAACACCTTTCCCCAGCCTTTCTCCTGGTACATATGGATTAATCTTTCAAGTCTCAGCTCTAATGCTACTTCTGCCTTGGAGGCATTCTTGACTTTTTCTGGCAGACCTCTGGATTCTTTCCCTGGGCTTCCACAATTATAGACATAGCCAGCTTAAGCATTATTTTATCCAAACTATGATCAATTTAAGCAGTCTGTTCTTCTGCTAAATTTTGTCTGTCTGTGTTTGATTGTGTTACCTGCAAATGATTGTTACTCTTTATATCCCCAAAAGATAGCACATTTGTTGGATAACTAAATGTAGAATTAAAAATTGTATTTTAGGGGCACCTGGGTGGCTCAGTGGGTTAAAGCCTCTGCCTTCGGCTCAGGTCATGATGCCAGGGTCCTGGGATCGAGCCCCACATCGGGCTCTCTGCTCAGCGGGAAGCCTGCTTCCCCCTCTGTCTCTCTGCCTGCCTCTCTGCCTACTTGTGATCTCTGTCTGTCAAATAAACAAATAAAATCCTAAAAAAAAATTGTATTTTAGTATTTTATGTAATTAAGTTTGCTTACCTGATATCTTGAGATTATTTAGAGTGAAACTAAGTTTAAAATTTTTTTTCTGTTTATTGAAGAAAAGTAAAAAACACTCCAACCATATTATTTCTTAAAGGTTAGACTTAATGAAGCAGAAAAAAAATACAAAGATATTCAAGATAAACTGGAAAAGATTAGGCAAGAGACAAATGCACGAGCACCAGAATGTATGGCGTTGAAAACAGATGTTACTGCTAAGAAAAGGGTCTATAATGAAGCTGAGGTGAGAGAAATTTTCCAACCTGGAATATTAAATGCTGCGTATCAAATACAAATACTGTTCATTTACTTTTAAAAGTGGAGTTATTGCAATTAGATAGAAATCTGTGCTGCTTTCAGACTTTAAAAAATAATGGTTTCATATGGCCATTTATGTACTTTGTTTTAAAAATATATTTTTGCATATATTTAGCCTCCGATATGAAGATTTGACAAAAGTGGATTTGAATGGGATTAATATACTTTTTTATCTTACCAAACTGTGTCTAATGTTTTATCAGGTTTTATATAATCGTTCCCTAAATGAGTATAGAGCATTAATGAAAGATGATGAGCAGCTTTGCAAAAGAATTGAAGAACTAAAGAAAAGGTAAGATGGTTACTTTGCCATGTTCATGATTGCCTCATTTTGTAATACAGCCAAGTTGTAAAGTGGAGTATTATATTTTCCATATTATTTCTAAAGGAATTTTATCACATTGCTTTGTATTTTTTAAATGTTAAGTTTTTCACTTAACATTTTCCATTTTGGATTATTTACTGTTAGTACTGATCAATCTTTGGAACCCGAACGATTGGAAAGGCAAAAAAAAATATCTTGGTTAAAAGAGAGAGTAAAGGCCTTACAGAATCAAGAAAGCTCGATCAATCAAGAGATCGAACAGTTTCAGCAAGCCATAGAAAAGGACAAAGAAGAACGGATCAGAATTAAGTAAGTTTCAGTATCCTTAGAATGATTTTTTTTTCAATGACTTGAAAATCAGGTGGTTTGGTCTTTATATGAAGAGAGAAAACATGTTTTATTGTGGTTGTTGTTTCTTATATTGAATAAGATATCTTTTAAAAATCACTTTTCTGGGGCGCCTGGGTGGCTCAGTGGGTTAAGCCTCTGCCTTCGGCTCAGGTCATGATCTCAGGGTCCTAGGGTCGAGCCCCGCATCGGGCTCTCTACTCAGCGGGGAGCCTGCTTCCTCCTCTCTCTCTCTCTGCCTGCTTCTCTGCCTGCTTGTGATCTCTGTCAAATAAATAAATAAAATCTTTAAAAAAAAAAAAAAATCACTTTTCCCAGACTTTTCTAACACTTGCAGAGCTGGGCCATTTCTGGGATTTCTAGTCCTCATTCCCATGGCATCATTTCTTTTTTTGTGCTAGGTTTTAAGGACTTGAGACTATTTTTCTCTAGTAACACCATCATTTTCAAATAAAGAAATATGACTTTAGTCTTTAGGGTAGCTGAGTCATTCACTGATATGCAGGTGTTGAGGGGAGAGGCTGGATATTTCTGTATAACTGTATCTCATATCTCTTCTGTTTGTCACTTTTATTTTTTAGGGGAGAAGAATTAGATGTCAAGCATACACTGAGCTATAATCAGAGGCAACTGAAAGAATTAAAAGATAGTAAAACTGATCGACTGAAAAGATTTGGCCCTCATGTTCCAGCCCTTCTTGAAGCGATAGATGATGCCTATAGACGTGGGCTTTTTACATGTAAACCCGTGGGCCCTTTAGGTATTTGTCACCATTTGGTCAGGGTATAAGAAACATTAAAAATAAGGTTTTATTTTCAGAAAGGGTCTATTGAATCTAGTTTTAAAACTTGTCAAAGAGGAACATAATTGTATGTGTATTTTAATTGTACATATTTTAGGATACAGGGATAAAAATCACTTTAAACTTTATAATTTCCCTTTTGCATTTTTAAAGCATAAGAACTTTGAAAAAGGGGGTAAAAAGCAAGAGAACTTAGGAAAAGGAAAAAAAAAAGCTATTGAGTTGAATAATCTGATCTTATTTTTTTTCCTGAATGAATGAATAAATGAATGAACTAATTTGAAAATAATTGGTTAGTCAGAAAATCCAGTGGCAGTAATATAATCAGAAGGCCCCACACCACCTGAGTTTTATGTAACCTTTATTAAATGACTTATCTTCTTAGTTTCTGTTCAGGTTGGACAACATTGTTTCTAAGTCCTTTTTCAAGTATAAATACTGGGTTTATTGAATTATCCCTATTATACATGAGATTAAAAAATATATGTATCTGTTGAATTCTCCTGAGGAGTTATCTCTAATTGTGTAATATCGTTAAGTGAAAATGATGCTTCAACATAAAAATCCTTTGTTGTTAAAGTATTGTCTTACTGTGTTAGTACAGCATTACACGCGGTGTTAAGTATTACGGTAAAGTCTGTTCATATAAATGATATGTACCTCTATACCAGGATCTGTTTCAATGGATGTTTCAATTGCATTTCCTCATCTATTCCTGAAATACCAATTCCTGGTATTTTCCTCATCCAAAAATACTAGTGTTAATCAGTTTTACAGAAAATAATAAAGAATCTGTAAACCTTTTGGTTTACTTTCCAAAGTGCCATTCGGGGGCTCGAGTAGTATACACTTAACACCGAAAAACCTCTGTTGGTTTACACTGGAGTTACTGGGGCAGTTCTTTTCGCAGGATTTGATGGGTTTTTGCCCCAGTGTGTCCAGTGGATATGTAGGGATCTCCCATATAGTTAACCTAAGATCTGTAATGTCATTTAAGCTTCTTTATGTGAAAATATTTTGAAGTCACTTGTAAACTGTTATAAGAAGATAGTTACATTAATATTTCAAATTAAGTATTTATGGGCCTTTTGATAATTTTCTCTTGCCTTTAGGAGCTTGCATTCATCTTCGTGACCCCGAACTTGCTTTGGCTATCGAATCTTGCTTGAAAGGACTTCTGCAGGCCTACTGTTGCCATAACCATGCCGATGAAAGAGTTCTTCAGGCCCTGATGGAAAGGTTTTATTCACGGGGGACCTCACGACCACAGATAATAGTTTCTGAGTTTCGGAATGAGATGTATGATGTAAGACACAGGTGAGGCATTGGTAGCTAAATGCCATTTCTGGTTTGGTTAATCATGTCCAAAATCAGAAAGAATTAAGACATATTTACGTCAACCAAATCTGTAGTACTAATTGATGAAATTTCATCAAGCCACTTCTTTAACTTCAGTCTAGGCATTGGAGACACATAGATAAATAAGACATGCTCCCTGCCCTTGAACTCCTTAAACGAGGTCTATTAATGGGAGTCAGGAGAGGGGAAGAGATGTGGTGTGGCATAGAAATTATACTGAGGGAAGTGATACAGACCAAGGCAAATTAAGGGGTATGTGGGGTCAGGGTACTAAGGAAGAGCTTTGGCACTCAGCACTCACAGTTCAACTCTCAAGGTGCTTTGCAGATTCCATAAAGAGCTGTGGTGGTTTTCTTTGATAAGCCCAACAAACCTCAAGGACACAGTATTTAAACGGGCCTCTTTGCTAACTGCTGATTGGCTAGTCACTTTACTTTGAAGTATAATACATATTTTCCAGTTTATTCTTTGTCAGCTTTGATAAAATTGGATCATAAAATGCAGATGTAGTTCAAATGAGAGAGTTTAATTACGTTACACATTAGTGGGCAGGTTGGCAAAGAAGTTAGAGAAAAGAGGACAAATGATCAGTCCTCTAACCTGATGAATTTGTCAAGTGACAGAGAAGGGTTAACTGCCTTATAAGGAAGAGAATTCTATGTGCAAAACGCATAGTGGCATGGCATCATAAATTATTCTGCAAAAAATAGCATTTGCGTTATAGATAGCAAGGGGCAGGTTAAAAGTGCTATTTAGAGGGCACCTGGGTGGCTCAACTGGTTATGTGTCCAACTCATGATTTTGGCTCAGGTCATGATCTCAGGGTCATGAGATCAAGCCCCATCTGGGGCTCCACGCTCAGCAGGGACTCTGCTTGGGACTCTCTCCTCTTCTCTCTGCCCCTCACCCTGCTTACACACGTGCTCGCACTCTCTCTCTCAAATAAATAAATCTTTAAGAAAATTTTAAAAAATGAAAGCACTATTTAGGACAAAATCAATAGAACTTGTTACTTGAATGTAAGGGAATGTAAGAATTGAGGATGACTGCTAGGTATTTGGCTGGAGTGACTACCGAGCAGATATGCTCGTAACTGGTTTAGGAGAAGGTTTAAGTGTCAGAAGTGGATGAGTCCTGTTGTGGAATTGCCAATTTTGAACTTTTAGGCTAGAAATGAGGATTTGGGTGTTCAAGGTAAACTGTTTTCCCTGTCTGCCTGAAAATATGACCCCAACGTTTCTGGCTCTGGTTCCTGATTTCTCAAATCTGATAAAAGTGAAATTTCGGTTGTGCTGCCAGACAACATTGCTTATCGTAAAGATGTCCCCTGACAGGCTAGCTGCGTCTAGAGTGAGAGACCTCTGAACAGCTGGTAGAAGGCCAGTATGCTGACTCGCAGGTTTCCCTGCGGGGACCTTGGAACCTGTCCCTGGGAGATTGCTGGGAGAGATTGGCTCCTGTGAGGAGTATCCTCCTGCACCAGCACTCTGCTTTGGACACCAGGGACAGGGGTCCTGAACAGCTGCCGGGACTGCTCCGTGACCCGCTGCATAGACTCCCATGAGTAGGAACGCCTGGCATGGCCCTCCTGGCACGCCGTGTTTCCCAGTCTCCTGGCAGTGTGTCATTCCGTGAAGGGCTGTGGGTTGAGCTCCATTTGTGCAGCATGAGGTCACTGCTTGGAAATAGGGGAATCTGTGTGCTGAGGATGAGGGCCTCAGCCATTGGGTAGGTTTGGGAGAGTGAGAGAGGAAGCAGAGCCGACATCCGCTCAGCATTCAAACACCCATGGTGGCTGCGGGACTCTTACCTTGTTTAGTAAGTTTGAGGAGAGAATGTGTACTGTTGGACTGGTACTCCATTTGGATTTGTTAGACCGGGTGGTTCTTACAGAAGAAGAAGGAAGCAGTTGAGAAGGTGCTGCTGGGAAAGTTCATTCATTCAGTGGCGGTGAGGCGTAGGCTGGAGAGGGAGGACTGTGAGGCCGGGGAGCAGCTCTGGAGATCTGCTGGCTGCGGGCAGAGAGCAGGTTGAACAGGTGCAGGAAGCGGGGATGGCTGAGGCTGGGCTCCTGGTGACAGCGGGAAGTCGGAGGTCAATGGGGCAGCTCCAGGGCATCTACCCTTCAGAGTAGTTTGGAATGACGCTAAAGTTCAAGTTGGTGGCGTAGCAGAGGAAGTCGGATGTTGACAGAATATCGACAGGTTGGGTACGTTTAATATTCTCTCAACTTCAGCTCCCTTTACAGACGTTTTGGAGGGCTGATTTTTGGTGAAGAACTTTCTCGGTATATATTGTGATTCCAGCACTAACTTTTAAAATTGGGCATGTTATTTTAATGTGGAAAAGAGCAGGAAAACACTCTTGGAACATTTAGAATGAATCCGGTATATCAGGCTTACGTTAGAGAACCTCAGCAGAGGAGCCTGGGGGAGTGTGTAGCTCACCAGGAGATCCCGGGAATAGTTTCCTTTCCTATTAAGATGGCTTTGTTCCCTCTGAAGTACAGGCTGCCGAAGTGCTCGGCATGCTAGCCACCCCTAATCGTGTCTGCGTCTGTACGTCCTGTCCTGCTCTGCAGAAGAGATGCTCTTTCTCTCGAAAGCTCTTTATTCTGCATAGGCTCTGAATTGTGTGCTTTCTTGCCTAGTTTGTTGGACTCCTTTTTTAAATTATTTCACCTCTGTCCTGAACCTTAAACTTTCCTACTCCATTGACTTCTCTCGGTTTTAAGCATCCTAGGCCAGTGGTTTGCTTCCCCCATCTTAAGAACAAACTCCTTTAAATTAGAGAATATTATTATCAATCTCAAGGTTATTATGAGGACTCAATGACTTGATATTATTTATAATATTCTTAGAATGCCTAGCACATAATATAAATGTTTGCTATTTAGATAAAATTCACCTCTTACAGATGTTTTCAAATGTTATCAGTTGTTTTCCATTGTCTTATCTATAGTCATGCATTAGAAAGACAGATGTATATAAAATTAAAGTTTGAAAGTACTTACATGTTATTAATATGTAATTTTTTAGTACTTACATATTTTTGTCTCCTAGAGCTGCTTATCATCCAGAGTTTCCAACAGTCCTGACAGCTTTAGAAATAGATAATGCAGTGGTTGCAAACAGCCTGATTGACATGAGAAGCATAGAGACAGTGCTTCTGATCAAAGTAAGATAAGATGCTTGCTGAATTTTGTATTACTTTTAAATTTCCAAAACTGAAGTTCGTTGTATAAATTCTGCTTCCCCATCTAGTCTATATTATGGAGTTGTTAATATGTTTTACCACTGTAGTTTTACCTCATAGGAGGCTACAAAGGAATACAGAGCTGGTTTATACATTTTCTGCCCGAGGGAACTTTTATATTTTTGGCTATTCCTCAGTACAACTGTTTTCACAAATACATATTATTTTGGTGAATGATGCTGTAATTTTTTTGTTACTCATTCCTTCTTGATTAGCTGCCAAATCCATTTTTTATTTATCCTTATAGATAAGTGTATTATTATCCTATTTTTTAAACAAATACTCTACTTGATATTTTATGTTCATTATCTTAAAACTTTAAAAGTATTGTAAAATAAATCGGTATTTACTTTTCATCTATTTATGTATTTTTATGAACTTGTTGGATTAGATCGTCATTGACATAAATTTTTTGAGAAGGAACAAGGAAATTCAAAACAGATCTAATCAAAACAAACATAATAGACTTTGTTTTCCTCATTAACAGAAACTGAGAAATAATGGTATCAGTAATTTATATGTATATACAGTGTATGTGTTGCAGGGTCATATTGTAATTATTTGTGGTCCTTGCTCAATCATATTTTAGAAGGATCCTTAAAGGGAAATAATGAAATCCTCTTGTCTGTCCTCAGAGGTTGGTGAGGACTCCAAAAGCCTGATGCCTATTTTACTTCTTTTCAGGCTTATTTCCAGGCTTTCCTCCACATAATTCAGTATACTTATCTTTTATTGCCATTTGCTGTTCAGTCACATCTTTCTTTTCAGGCTGTGAAAGTCATTTAGAAAAAGTAAGATTTGTATGAACTCTGGTCTAAAGTAAGTATTTTCATGTGAAAATGTACTTAAAATTTTAACTTTAATGGATAGCAGCATTAGAACTTAAATCACTTTATCATAAAGCCTTGCTTACTTTGTTGTTCTAAAGGTTGTCAGTTTTAATTCTTTGAATTATGAAAGTTGGTTTTGAAGTTCTTTTATTTAACTTTCTGGAATTAATTTACTTACGTTTTAATGTTTAAGTAAAAATACTTGAGTCTTAAAATAATGGTAGGTAACATTTTGAAATTGTGTATCAGGAGTGCTATGGCATAACTTCAAAAATGTCTTTTCTCCCCCTCTATTTTTTTAGAATAATTCTGTAGCTCGTGCAGTAATGCAGTCTCAAAAACCACCCAAGAATTGTAGAGAAGCTTTTACTGCTGATGGTGATCAAGTCTTTGCAGGACGTTACTATTCGTCTGAAAATACAAGACCTAAATTCCTAAGCAAAGATGTGGATTCTGAGATAAGGTTAGTGTCAGCGTAGCATTGCTCTGGTGTCCTGCTGCTTCCTGTAGGGTTTGGTTCCCTTCGTATTACTCTATTATAGTTATTTCAGGGAAGGATTGTGAGTAATCTCTTTGGGCTTAAAAGATCATTTAGCTGGATGTAGAATTCTGGGTTGATGGTTGTTTCCCATCATCGCTTTGACAACAGTATTCTGTGCTAAGAGCACAAATTGTGTTCCCTTGACCAGCTAACTGATGTACAAGGACATAGGAGCTGAACTCAGAACGTGCATCAGCTACACCTCTATCCTGTCATTTAGTTTTGACTTCGCTCAGTGAGAGTACAAGTGTGCTGGTTTACATTCTGGCTCAAGTTCATATTCTGTCTCTGACTGTATTTTGAGTTGCACTGTTCTAAAAAGATCATTTGGCATAATTAGAACACATATCTAGGAAAAATAGAGCTGCCAGAGGAGACAAAGTGAGAAGCTGAACAAAAAACTAGTTAAGTGTATTTAATGAGATTCACAAGCATTGCAGAAAGGATTTTTGGTACCAAAAAAACCATGATTTTCTAACCAAACAAATTCAGTTGACAGATTGATGAGTTGGAACTAAATTAGTGACCTGCAAAACCTTTAATAGAAGAACTCAGAACTTAAGTAAAATAAATATCTAAGAAAACTGAGTAAAAGTGAAAGTATTCTAAATGACTTATATATTTAGGAGAAATGAGAGTTTTGTTGATATATGTCTCTTGTTTTCAAATAATATTAGTCATTTTTGTGTGACTTTGAGAGCAGCATGAAGAACCGTAGCCATAATGGATATCAGAAAGTTTGGTAAAACTTCTTATTTAGCAGCAGAAAAAAGTTGAATGACTAGCAACTTGGTGTCATGGCACAAAGCACACATTTTACATTGATGCTGAGTCTTAGAGGATAGATGTGTGAATATGCATTATAAAAGTGACCTGTAAAGTGGTAAGTTTTTTCCATTGTGCCATGACATTTAAATCCAGTCTTCCTAATTCTTAACTGGGTAAGACTAACTTATATGGTATCCAAGCAGACATGAGTGCAAATGTATAAAAATATAGTCGTGTTACGCTATTTTGCTCACACGTTCCTTTGAACAAAAATTGCCTCGCGTATTTGTGTTCTGAGTCTTAAAAAAAGAAGTATGGCATTATTGGAAAAGATTGTAAATATACCCCAGCAGCAAGTTGGGGTATCTGATTGCAACATTTCAGAAATAAACATTTCAACTTATTACATGGCTTCCTTTTTTAGCTAATAGTATTCATATTAATGTGTAGGGGACACATCTTTTGTTTCAAAAGGCAGTTGAACACTGGTTTTTTAAAAAATTGTTTCCCACATTGATAAACTTTATTAATTGTGAATATACCGTTCTGGGTATTATGTTAATTTAAGTCAGACAGAGAAAGACAAATACTATATGATTTCAGTTACATGTGGAATTTAAAAAACAAAACAAAGGAACAAATAAAACAGAAACCGACTCATAGATGAGGAGAACAATCTGATGGTTGAACAGTCTCTCTCCAGAGGAGAGAGGGATGAGGGGATGGCTGAAAGAGATGAAGGGGATTAAAAGGTACAGATTTCCAGTTGGAAAATACTAAATCATAGAAATATAATATATAGCATAGGAAATATAATTAATATTAATGATTATTAATATTTTAACAACTTTGGTGACTGGCGGCTGCTAGATTTATTGTGATGGTCACTTCATAATATATATAAATTTTGAATCACTGCCTTGTACACCTGAAACTAATGTAATATTATATGTAAACTGCACCTCAATTAAAAAGAGAGAAAGAAAAAGGCTAACAGCTAAAAAAGCCAAGTCTGAAAGAATATAGGAAGGAGATGAAGGCACTGAAGGAAGTAAAATTCCTGGATTTTCAGGAGAAAATAAAAACAAATTTTAAGGGGCGCCTGGGTTGCTCCATGGGTTGGGCCTCCACCTTCGGCTCGGGTCGTGATGTCAGGGTCCTGGGATTGAGCCCCGCATTGGGCTCTCTGCTCAGCGGGGAGCCTACTTCCCTGTCTCTCTCTGCCTATTTGTGAGCTCTGTCAAATAAATAAATAAAATCTTTAAAAAAAATTTTTTTTTAAGTAAAAGAAAGAATATACCAAGTTTAATGATATTTTAGATGACTTCGTGTCATCTGTTTTGACCTGAACCAGTGTCATAGTTGCCTGATACTTTGAAGTTTAGAAAAATTCACTAGTTTTTTTAAATACAGAAAAGTATAAATCAGGAAACAAAAGTAGCTCATTATCCTGTTTTTCCATAGTCCTTGTTGACATTTAAAAAAATAATTAAAAGGAATATATGCATATGGTGAGAAAGTTCAGTGTAGGAAAGTATACAGAGTGAACTGTTCTCATCACTTTGTTACAGTTGTTAAAGATTTCATTTATTTGAGAGAGAGCATAGGTGGGGAGGAGAGGAGAGGGAGAAGCAGGCTCCCCCTGAACAGGGTGCCCTAGGCAGGTCTCCATCCCAGGACCCTGGGATCATGATCTGAACCACCCAAGCAGATTATGAGCTGCATCGATACGCTGCTTCTCCGGTTCCCTGTTGATGGACATAGGAGTTGTTTGCTGTTTCCTCTTAAAACAGTGCTGCAGTGAGAACACACATATGTGCATCTCAGCATAGTTTTGGATTCTTAATTCTTAAATTCTTAATAGTGGAATTATCCCAGTGTGGTTTCCCATGATGAAAGTACACAGAAGGTGCGAGAAAAATGTCTAAGGTAGCACTCAGAATAATTCCAGAGCAGTTACCGCTTACATACAAGATCAGGGGGAAAAAAAAAAAAAAGTTTACCTGTGGATTTTTGAATTGCCAAACTACTGTAACATATTTAATGTAATTTTCCAAAGTGTGTTTTTCAAATTGATTCTTGCATTCGTTCTATAAAACAGATATTGAATGAGTACTTGATGTGCCAGGCTCTGATTTGGGCGCACAACACTGCACAAAATAAAGTACAAAAAATTCCTCATCCCGGAGCTTATATTAAGAAGGTGGGCAGAGACTGTAGATGAATACTAACTCGGTCAAGGGCTGTGGAGACAGACAGAGCAGAGTTAAGGGCTGGAGACTGAGGAGTGTACTACCTGGATGGGCGGCTCTGGAGCGTGTGTTCATCCCGCACAAACGGCGTACACACACTTAGCTCAGTTTTATCTATTTCATTGGTAGCAAAGGTTCTTGCTCCATGTGAAGGTTATTTAAAAACTAAGGAGGAACACTATATGAAAGTGTGTGACAGGGACTCCTGGGTGGCTCAGTTGGTTGAGCATCTGCCCTCGGCTCAGGTCATGATCTCAGGGTCCTAGGATCGAGCCTCACATCCTCAGTGGGGAGTAGAGGGAGAAGCAGGCTTGTGCCTTCTCTCGCTATCTCTGCCACTCTCTCTCTTTTATTCTCAAATAAATAAATAAAATTTTAAAAAAATAAAAGAAAGAAAGTGTGTGACAGAATTCATCCTAGCCAGCAAAAAGGAAGTTGTACAATTCAGCAGTTTTCAGAAAATAGTAAAACAGAATATTGTTTGTGCTTATTTCACTGGTTTTTAGTTTTGCTTTAGGTTCTGGGTTTCAAAGTTTGTTTACTTGGTAAATATTCTATTGTTTTTAGTGAAATTACCATTTGTTAGTATAGGCATAGATGTATATATGGTAATTCAAGTAATTCAAATATTTCTTATTAAATCTTGAGGAGCCGTCTTAAGTTCTTATATCTGGCCCCGTTTTTACCAGAAGTACCACAACTCTTTTCCTCCTTTCCTCATGTTTATCATTCATTCAGCCGACATTTCTTGAGTCTTTTTCTGATTCTGAGGATTCTGGCAAGGTAACACAGAGTATTTCATCAAATTTAAGCTGCCCTGTTATTAAAAAAGAAAAAAAAATGCTGCTAATTGAGCCATGAACTGGAAGATGATTTCAGAGATGTTAAAATGTGGAAAAATATGCATCTTTACTAAAATGTGGGCAATACCGTCAATCAGAGATAAGTTTTTAACTGCAAGGGTGGTTCTCTCCCACCAGGCACACGACTTTGAGAGACAGGTGCTTGGGTCAGTGAGGCAGGAACAGGTGACTTCTGAAGACAATGACTGCTGTCACAGAGACGCTTTATGGCTTTGGCATCCGCTGGCTTTTTCTTCCATCCCTTTTCATTGTCTCCCTCTCCCATCCCTTTTCATTGTCTCCCTCTCCATCCCTCCCACTCCTGCATGTTCAGAGCATTTACCTAGCGACAGCCCATGTTGAGCTGTCGAGTCTCTCTGTTTCACTTCTCTGTGTTTCAGTGTCTGTCTTTCTGTGTCCCTTAGTTGGTCCAGCTGAGGGAACCTTTAAGAACACAGTTTAGTTGTCACTTCTCCCAGGCTCACTCCTAGGTTCCTGTAGTTCTGAGGATATAAAGTGTCATGTTGACATTTTAACGTTACAGTTTATTTCCTAGGGTTTTTTTTCCCTTTTGTTTGAATCCTTCTGTTTCCACCTCTGCCTGTCACTGTGCATGATGCCTGCCACACAGAAATCATAAATATTTCTTAATGAAATGAGTCAACTATGACTCCATTTAGATTCTCCTGAAATCTCTATATTTTCATGTTGTTAATAACTCAGAAGGAATATAGAACTGGTTTAACTGAACAGAGTTGCAAATAAGCTATTACAAATAAGCTCTTCCTTGTAAAGATCTAAAGTATTTGTAATTTTCAGAAATAGATTTAAGGTGTTTTTTATCCTCTCCTCTTTGCCCAGTGACTTGGAGAATGAAGTTGAAAATAAAAAGGCCCAGATATTAAATCTTCAGCAACATTTGTCTGCCCTTGAAAAGGATATTAAGCGCAATGAAGAATTTCTTAGAAGGTGCCAAATACATTATAGAGAGTTAAAGGTAAAAAAAAAAAAAAAAAAAAAAGAATGTACTTTTGTTTTTCTCAGCTTACCACTTTGCAGTTATTTTCAAGTTCATTTATTTTTAGAGGAGCAGTTGTCAGACTTTTTGGCCTCAAGCCCCTTTACAGTTTTAAAAGAGCTTTCATGTGTGTGGGTTTTACCTAATTATTAAAAATTAAGGGATGCCTGAGTGGCTCAGTTGGTTAAGCAGCTGCCTTTGGCTCAGGTCATGATGGCAGGGTCCTGGGATCGAGCCCCTCTCTACTGGGTTCCAGCTCAGTGGGGAGTCTGCTCCCTCCGCTCTTCCCTTTACTCATGCTCCTGCTCTCCCTCTCTCAAATAAATAAAATCTTTAAAAAAATAAAATAAAACAAACTTTTAAGAATATTTACTGGTATACTTAACAAAAACTCACGTGTTAACAAAAATAACATTTCTATGGATATTTTTCTAAAACCAAAAATTAGTGAGAAAATTGACATTTTTGTATTTTTGTAAATGATAAAAAGGCTGCATAGTGTCTTAGTGTTTTTATGAAAATAGTTTTGACCTCATGACCCCTTGAAAGAGTCTCAGAAGCACCAGAGCGTGCTGGGTCGTACTTTGTGAAGCACTGTATTGGAGTAATCTTGCCATAACCTCAATCTGGGTGTTTCAGAAAAAGATTTTCTCGATGAATCCAACACTGTCATCATTTTAAATGCTAAGATGGAATTCTTCCTTCTTTTTTTCCATGGGAGTGGATTAGTCATAAGGGTGATAGTGGCAGACTTTATACACAACTTCCTTTTGTTCATTTAATACTAATGTGTCTCTTTCATTAGCTACAGAACCCCCTCTGTACCAAAAGCAAATCAGAACTTTGTGGATTCATATATCCTTTCTGGGGTTTTGTTTTGTTTGTTTTTAATTAATTATTTATGAAGATTTTATTTTTTTAACTAATCTCTACACCCAGCACGGGGCTCAAACTCACAACCCTGAGATCAAGAGTCACAGGCTCTATTGACTGAGCCAGCCAGGCACCCCCTTTAATTTATTTTATGTTACTAAAGTTGAAATACTTTTCTTTCAGGTAAAAATAACAGAAAGTATTTCTGAAATTCGGGAGCTTGAGAATATAGAAGAACACCAGTCTGTAGATATTGCAACGTTGGTAAGATTCTTTTTCTCAGTTTAAATGTAGTGTTAAAGGACAAAACTGTCATTTATGTTAATAGCACCTTCGCTCAGCCTTTTTTTAATCCTTTTAATTGGAGCTAGTTTTTATGATTGCTGTCTTCATTTACGAATAAGGTAGAAACTACCTGGCTTCTGGCATTTAAGTTCCTTAGTGTTTTGTATGTGTAACTTGCATGCATAATAATTGATTTTGTCTTCTACTACATGTAATAAAACTATCAAAGCTTAAACAGTATGTTTCTGAACAGTGGCCTTTTAAACCAAACTGCCTAGCATAGTATATTTCACAGTTAATCAGTATTAGTATTAATGGATATCTTTTAGTCAGTTGTAGCTGGGCTCCACATTGTTGGTTTTTTTTTCTGCTAGAAACTGGTTTTCATTTTAATTTATCACACATTTGTTACTCTTTTTTCCCCCCCTCCAAGGAACTGTGTATGACATTCAGCTTAGCTTCTCTGAGTTACAATAAGCAGTGCATTAGGTAGATTGGGTCTGGTTAAAATGAATAATTATTTATTAAGTATCCACTCTGCACCAGGCACTGTATTAAGTGCTGAGGGATATCACAGAGAACAAGACATAAAGTGTGTGGGAGCTTTCTGGGAATGAGAATTTGTCTTCATTTGTTATCAGTAATTTTGTTGTCCACTGTTTATTTTTCTGCTTTAATTCCTTAGATTTCTTAAAGGTATGGGCTATGTCTTGGTCATTTTTGTTTACTCAGCATCTAACTTTTGCTGGGGCTAGTTCAGTACACTGCATTTTGAAAGACAGTGTAACTGGATAAAATAAAAGTTCTTCTCTTTGTTGATGACCTCAAGCAGGTATAGTTTAACTTGTCTCCCAAATGTCCATCTTTTTGTTGAGTCATTTTCTTGTACTTCCTGATTAACAACTAAGGGTATGAAAGTATACTAGTGTTCTTTGTATTTGTCTTTCATCAGATTGCCTGGAGCCTGTAGTGTCTCCTCTCTCAGAATTTTGTACTGTTTTTCTATTTCATAACTTAAGTATTTTAATTAACTCCATATGCTCTGTAAATGTAACCAGGAAGATGAAGCGCAAGAAAATAAAATCAAAATGAAAATGGTTGAGAAAAATATGGAACAACAAAAAAAAAATATGGAACATCTTAAAAGTCTGAAAATAGAAGCAGAAAACAAGTATGATGCAATTAAACAGAAAATTAATCAGCTCTCAGACCTAGCAGAACCACTTAAGGTATATGTTATTGTTATTCTGTTATATGCGTATTTTATGTTTCAGTTATGTATCCGTGCTGTACTTGCTAGATAATTCCCTAATAGAATTCATGGTCAGATGTGAATATAATCACATAAAATGGGATATAAACCAAATTTTCGTCAGTAGGTCAGTTAGAATTAAACATTTCTGTTCATCTCTTTAGGATCATAAATTGCCAAAATTGTTTCCCCCAGAAGATTACAATTTGGTTCCCTCTTTGTTTTGTGATTTTCTTCTTCTTTTTTTGAGAACCAGAAGCACGGGTATCTTGTCCATCTGTTCTCTCTCTGTGCTCACCTATTCCATTGTCCCTCCTTGCGTTCCTTCAGTCATTCAGGGATTAGTTATATAAAAATAGAGTTACAGATTAGATATAAAAGCCAATTTGAAATAAAATGCCACTGAATTCTTATTTATTGATATGTCTCTGTTAATGTTCCAGCCTCAATTATACTGTTTTTTTTTTTAAGCACATGCTTTTTGAAACCAAATTTAGGAAAATAAAATTATTTAACAATTAAATATGTACATTTCCCTGTGTTGTTTATTAGCTTAATTATCAATAGCTTATTGTCATTATCATTTTTATGAATAGTTCAATTATTCTCAGAACCTTAAATTTTTTTTACAAGACTCTGAGAAGCATGAATAGTGTATTTTAAGAGTCTGAGAGGGGTATGTTGATGATACAGTTTCAACATAAACCCCTTTTTTTGGCAGGAAAACTCCCTTTGAATCAAAATGGTTTTTAGATATTTTAATAGCTTTAAAGAATTGTGCATATAACTTTTACTATACTTGTGTCCACTGAAAATTTTAGAAAGCCTGACTTACAGTGTTGGGAGAATATTAAAGGAAGGTGCCAGATGTGCTGCCTAGAAAAACGGTTTGCTGTGGTCTCTCTGGAACTGCTGTCCAGGGCCTGGGGTCCTGCCTCATGTATAACCCAGAGCAACTTAACTCCTTTTTATTTGTGATAAGAATAAAAAATGGGAAAACAGACTGATAAGTTACCTGATTAAGAAGATTAAAAAACTTAATAAAAAAGTTTTTTTTTTCTTTGTTTTGTTTTTTAAAGATTTCATTTATGTATTTGACAGAGAGAGCACAGAAGCAGGGAGAGCATCAGGTAGAGGGAGAGGGAGAAACAGACTCTCTGCTGAGCAGAGAGCCCAACATGGGACTCGATCCCAGGACCGCTATGATCGTGACCTGAGCCAAAGGCAGATGCTTAACCGACTGAGCCCCTAGGCACCCCCAAAAATATAACGTTTCAATATTAAAATTGTGAGGAAGGAGAATGTATTGAAGGTAATATTGAGAAAAATAATTATTAGAGCATTTGCTACAGGAAATAAGAAAAAGGCAAAAAGTTTAAAAAAAAAGACAAGACTAGTTTTTAAAAGAAAACAAAGTAAGACAGAGTAAGATAAATATTAAAAATCATCAGGAATAGATAAGGTAGAATTCAGCACTCAGGAATTAGAGCAGTGAAGTCACAACAAAGGTAGGATAAAAAAATATTTTAAATGGGTAAGGGACAGAACAGGGTGACTTAAAATCAAAATGATGAGATATGTTAAAACAACATAGGAAAGGAAAGATCAGCACCTAAATTACTCATCCCAGACAATTTAAAATTCAAAACAAGAAATGATGACGAGCTCGGTTCTGTTCTTTTAGGAACCTTTAGGCTAACGCAACTCCTGGAATTGGGAGTTTGAAAAAGTTTAAAAGCAGAAAATATGGGCAGAGGGCAGTGAGGGTTCTCGATCTTGGCTCTTTGCCTTGGCTGCAAATAACTGAAAGCCAGGAGGTGAGTCCTTCAGTGAACTTGCTTGCAGTCAGCCAGCAGCCCAGAGGCTTTTCCTCCCCAGTGTCGTGTCACACTAGCCCATCAATAACAGCAGGACCAACAAGCTAACAAAATAATTTAATTCCTGAGACACTGCCATCATGATACATTAGCAGCTTTTAGATGTGATCTGTTTGCTTTTAGGACAACTGTTCATGTTGTGTCAGGGGTGGTGAGGGCTAAAGTGCTCCGTTTAGATATATAGTCATTGAAATTTTGGTATGAGGAATATTTTCCTCACTTTGAACAGTTTGTTTAGATTTATACTGCAAACTTGATGCTGTAGTTCTAGTTGCAAGTTGAATTTGTTGGATGGGGAACATGACCCACATTGAGCCTACTAGAAGAGATGGGCTACATTATTAGAATAGGAAGACCTCTCAGTTTCTGATAGCTTGTTTGGATGATGGGTGATCATGTGCTTTTAAAAATTCCAAGGTAATGTTTTATAGTTTTTAAAAATCTCATAATTGATATAGGTTTATATGAAACAAGTGGCAGTAATAACACTGTAACAATTTATCTAATGTCACTGAGTAAAACTGGTTTTCTCAGGCATCTAAGATAGTAACATTTTTTAATGATTATGTTCCTTCTACCATCCCAGCCTATTTTTTAAAGGCTGTAACTTCTTAAAGGTTAGAAATGCTACTGGTTTAGGGCTACTACATCAGACTTTAATTTTAGACCTAATCCCTCGTAATCCTCACCTAACCCAGGATGGGTGTCGTTAACTGGCTGTTCATATCGGTAGCCCTTCATTCCATCGATAAGATGAAACGAAATAAAATACCCTCTTGCTTCCCTTTTCGTTTTAAATTTGACATACATTTATGAAGTGTGTAAGGACAGATCAAACAGTCATGGTAAATGTGGAGGAAGGGGTAGCGACCAGATCAGATTCTTTTCATCCTATTTCACAAGTGAAGTCTGTACATTTCCACGGTTGCTGGGAGGGAAGATTTACCAGCACAAATGTGGACTGAAACACTTTACTCTTTGGCTCCCTGAAACAAATGTGGGCATATTTAGTGTGAAAGTTCCTACCACAAATGATTCAACCATCATGTTTCATTAATTACTCGATTTTCTAACTGTAATGTCTCCTACTACATCAGTTGCACCCACTTTTAAAAATTCTGTTTGAAGTAAAGGAACAGCTTTTCTCCATCGATGTAACAATGTTTTTAGTTTTCATAGAACCCTTTTATAATCAGGTATCTACCATGGGGAATAGTTTTTGGGTTTTGTTTGTTTTTTATTAACATATACTGTATTGTTTGTTTCAGGGGTACAGATCTGTGATTCATCATCTTACACAATTCACAGCACTCACCATAGCACATACCCTCCCCAGTGTCCATCACCCAGCCACCCCATCCCTCCCACCCCCTTCCCCTCCAGCAACCCTCAGTTTGTTTCCTGAGATTAAGAGTCTCTTATGGCTTATCTCCCTCTCTGGATTCATCTTATTTCATTTTTCCCTCCATTCCCCCGTGATCCTCTGTCTTGTTTCTCAGATTCCTCATATCAGTGAGATCATATGATAATTGTCTTTCTCTGATTGGGGGATAGTTATTTTTAGCAGTATGAACAAGGTGCAATAAATTGTAGTCTTCAAATAGAAGATAGCCTATATCCTGTGTTATATGAGGTAAATATTTTCAGTTTTTAGATACCTCACAAGTTCTTTTACTTTTGGGTTATTTCCAAATATTCTGTCTTTCTTGAGTCTGTTTTGACTGTTTTGGTTGGTTTTTATTTCTTTCTCTGTTTCTGACTGTAGCTCCTGAGGCTGACCATGATCATCACAGTGCATATGGCTAGTGCTAGGTCCAAGAAACAAACCAACACACTGAGTAAAATTTAATTTGGTGGTCCTTAAATCAGGAGGCTTTTTTTTTTTTAATGATTTTTAAAAAATATTTATTTATTTGACAGGGGGAGCAAGAGAGGGAGAGGCTAATGTGGGGCTTAAGCCCAGGCCCCTGGGATCATGACCTGAGCCAAAGGCATACGCTTAACCAACTGAGCCACCCAGGCACCCCAAATCAGGGCACTTTTGAATTAAAACAGTTTTATTGAGATACAATTGATGTGTAGTGAATACACATGAAAGTATACAGTTTGGTAGGTATTGACATGTATAAACTGTGAAACCACAGAGAATGGAATGTGTTCTTCACGCTCAAAAGTTTCCCCATGTCCCTTGTAATCTCTCTCTCCTCACCCCACTCTGTGTCCCTCATTACCAATCTCCTTGCTATTAACTATAGTCTAAACACTTCCTAGAATTATGTATAATGGAATCACACATTACGTACTCTTACTGTTTTTTGGTTTGACCTTCTTCAGGATATAACACATTGTCTAGCACATACATCTACACTATATTTTGAAAGTGAATAGAATAAAAGTATTCTTTTTGATTTTGATATTCATCTATATTTTTACTTGAATCAGTCATTCATTCCTTTTTGTTGCCAAATAGTATTCCATTATATTTGCTATGTCACAGTTTGTTTATTCATTTACCTGTTGAGGGACATATGGGTTTCCAGTTTGGGGGCTATTATAAATTGAATATTTATATTGAGGGCTTTATAAATAAAGCTGCCTTGACCGTTAGTGTACAAGTCTTTGTATATCACAGTAAATGAACAAACTGTCTTCCAGTCTAAACCTTCTTTTGGTGGTTCTTAAATCCATCAAAATTTTAGTGAAGAATTTTTTTTAAGTTTTTATTTGAATTCCAGTTAGTTAACATACAGTGCAAGATTAATTTCAGATGTACAACATAGTGATTCAACACTTCGTACAACATCCTGTGTGCATCACAAGTACACCTCTTATTCCCCATCATCAATTTCACCCATCCCCGCACCCCCTCCTTTCTGGTGACTGTCAGTTCTCTGTAGTTTAGAGTCTGTTTCTTGGTTTGTCTCTCCCTCTTTTTCCCCTTTGTTTTGTTTCTTAAATTCCACATATGAGTGAAATTATATAGTATTTGTCTTTCTCTGGCTTATTTCACTTAGGATAATACTCTCTAGTTCCATCCATGTTGTTGCAAACATCAGGATTTCTTTCTTTTCTGTGGCTAACATTCCATTGTGTGTGTGTGTGTGTGTGTGTGTGTGTGTGTGTGTACTAAATCCTCTTAAAGATTTTTGACCTGTATTTATTCATTAGTCTTTGATTGTCTTGTGATGTGTTTGATTTTTTTTTTCCAATTATGGCTGTATTGGCCTTATAAAATGTTTGGAAGTGTTTCCCCTTCCCTTTTCTGAAAGTTTTTGCAGATTTAGAATTATTTCTTTTTTACATATGGAATATACCAGCAAAGCTATCTTGGCCTATAATTTTTTTTGTGGCCTATAGTTTCTCTACGAATTCATTTTCTTTAGTTGATACTGAACTATTTAAGTTTTCTTCTTAGGGATTGTGTTGTTTCATTGACATTTATCATACGTATTGAACATGTAGTTCATAATTTTTCTTTATTGTCCCTTATAAATCTGAACAACAGAGAGAAAATAGACTGAACCAAGCAAAAGAAAAAAAAAGAAAAAGGAAAGAAAAAGTCTGAAAAAAATGAATAACACTTTAAGGACTTGTGAGACTATATAACCAAAGATCTGACATTTGTATCATTGGAGTCCTCAAAAGAGAGGAGAAAGAGGACAGGGATAAATACATACTCCAAGAAATAATAGCTGCATCCTTTCCAAATATGGCAAAGAGTCTGAATTTACTGATTAAGAAAGTGAGTGAATGCCAAACAGGATAAACCCAAGATAACCCACAATAAGACACATCATAGTCAAACTTCTGAAAGTAAAGTCTTATAAGCACTAAGGGAGAAACCTTACCTCTATGGGAAACAAACACAATATTTGAATGATAGCCAGTTTCTCATCAGAAACTATGGAGACCACATGGATGTTGCACATTTTTCCAGTGCTGAAAGAGAAGACCAGCCAACCCATAATCTAATTGCAACATAAGTATCTTTCAGCAGTTAAGGAAAAATTGAAATACTTTCAGATGAAAGAAAACTTGGAGAACTTGTTGCCAACAGACTTGTTCTAACAGAATGGCTGAAAGTTCTCTAAATAGAAAAAAAAATAGAAGGAATTTTAGAACATCAGGAAGGAAGATAAACAAGTTAAACATATATGTAAATGCAGCAGACTTTCCTTCTCAAGTTTTTAAAATTATGTTTAAAACCAAATAAAATTTTAATAGTGTCTGAGATGGTTCTAAAATACGTAGAGGAAATATTTTAAGACAATTATGCTAAAAAGTAAGGAAGCATAAAGGGCTAGAACGGGAGGTAAGATTTGTATATTTATAATCAAGCTGGTAAAAACTATGACCAGTAGACTATGTTGTTAAATATATAAAATATATATATAATACCTGGAGCAACTACTAAAAAAGCTATTCAGAGAGATACACTCAAAAGTACTATATATGGACAAATCAAAGTGGAATTCTAAAAAAATGTTTAGCCCACATGAAGCAGGAAAAAGAAGATAAAAAGACAAGACAAATGACAGACTTAAGCCCTAATTATATGAATAATTATATTAAATATAAGTACTCTAAATAAATAATTGAAAGACAGATATAGGCACAGGGCATCTAGGTGGCTCAGTTGGTTAAACATCTGACTCTTGGTTTTGGCTCAGGTCATGATCTCATGGTCATGAGGTCAAGCCCTGCATCAGTCTCCCATGCTCAGCGTAGAGACTCTCTGTCTCTCCATCTCCCTCTGCCCCTCCCCCCACCAGCAGGTCTCACTCTTTCTCTCTTTCTAGCTCTTGAATAAATAAATAAATAGAATCTTGAAAAAAAAAAGACAGATATAAGCAGATTAGATTAAAAACATGACCAGTATATATGTTATCTACAAGGTCAATTCAAATGTAACCTATGGACAGGGTGAAAATAAACAAATGGAAGTTTATATATCTTGCAAATGATAATCAAATGAAAGCAGGGGTAACTGTATTAAAATCTGTAAGATACACTTCAAAATAAAATTACCAGAGGTAGAGAAGGACATTATATAATGACAAAAGGGTTAATCCACCAAGAATAGATACCAATTGTAAATGTGTGCACTGAAACAGTACAGCTGCACCAAACATATAACCTGCAAAATATGACTAAACTCTCTCAATAATTGATAGGACAGAAAATCAGTAAGGATTTAGAAAATTGAACGGCACCATCAACCTACAGGATCTAGTACTTAGAGAAGTACTTAGAGAAGATTACCAACACCAGCAGAATACACCTCATTTTCCAGTACCTGTGGCATATACACCAAGATAGATTATCTCCTGGACCATTAAAATAAAAAAAAATTAAAAGAACTGAAATTAAACAGTGTGTTTCCTAATCAAAATGCATTCATACTAGAAATCTTTAATTGAAAGATCATCAGTTAAAAATCTTTTAATAGAAAGATAATTTCCAAATATATGAAACTTAACATCCTTCTAAATAACCCAGGGTCCAAAGAGGAAGTATTGAGAGAAATTTTAAAATATTGAGCCAAATGAAAATGAAGGTGATTTGGGAAATTTACAGCACTGAACAATTAATTAGAAAAACAATATATAGGGACACCTGGGTGGCTCAGTCGGTTAAGCATCTGCCTTTGGCTCAGGTCATGATCTCAGGGTCCTGGGATTGGGCCCCATATCAAGCTCTCTGTTTGGCAGGGAGCCTGCTTCACCCTCTCTGCCTGCCTCTCTGCCTGCTTGTGATCTCTCTCTCTCTGTCAAGAAGATAAATCTTAAAATCTATGTCTATATCTATATATATAAAAAACACATATCCTTATTATATATTATTCACAGTGACCACATGGGGTTTACTTATTCTGGAGATGCAAGACTATTTCCACTGTATTAATAGGCTGAAGAAGAGAAATCATATATCAGTGAGGAAAAAATATTTGATAACATTCACCCATTCATGATTTTTTTAAAAAGTCCTTGGAAAAACAGAAATAAAGATTTTCTTCCAACACATTAAAGACCAGAAACAACCTAGTTAGCATGAAGAAGGTAAAGATGTTTGTCTCGCTGTATTTACTCAGTGTAGTTAGTATTGGAAGTTCTAGCAAGGGCAATATGACAAGAAAAGGAAATAATATACAGATTGTAAAGGAAGAAATAAAACTCTATTTGATATGCCATGATTGTCTACTTGGAAAAAAACCTCAAGGAGTCTACAAGAAAGCTCCTAGAACTGAAAAATAAGTTCAGCAAAGTCACAGGATACGAGATAAACATAGCAAAAGCCAATTGCGCTTTGATACACTGGCATATGAACATGTGGATGCTGAAATTAAAACTAAACACCTCTCACAGTTCCTCAAAAGAAGTGTTTCTATGTACATCTAACAAAATATATTCGGGACCTGTAATTTGTGTACAGAATACACACTTAATCAACCACTACTTCTGTTTCTATAGATTTGCCTATTCTAGAAATTTCATGTCAGTGAAATCATACAATATGTGGTCTTTTGTGACCAAACTCTTTCACTTGGTATAATGTTTTCAACCTTCATCCCTGTTATAGCATGTATCAGCAGTTTGTAACTTTGTATGCCCTAGTAATACGCCATTTTATTATTATTTATTATTATATTATTTATTATTAATATTTGTTTATTATTGTGTATCACATTTTATTATCCATTCATCAGTTGATGGTACTTCAGGTCCTACTGCTGTGAGCATTCATGTACATGTTTTTCTTTCTTTTGGATAAATACCTACCTAGAAGTAGAATTGTTGGGCCACACACTTATGCTGTTTTGAGAAACTTTGAAATTATTTGCAAAAGTGCACCATTTTATATTCCCACCAGTGATGTTTGAGTGTCACATTTCCTTCACATCCTTGTTACTGTATGCCTTTTCTATATTTTTCTATATTGTTGGGTGTGAATTTTTTTTTTAAGATTTTATTTGAGAGAGAGATAGCAAGAGAGAACACAAGTTTGGGTGGGGAGAAATAGAGGCAGACTCTGGGTGAGCAGGGAGCCTGATATGGGGCTCCACCCCAGGACCCTGGGGATGTAACCTGAACCAAAGGTAGATGCTTAATGAGCCACCCAGGCACCCCAAAGAATGAAATGTTCTTTGTGGTTTTGATTTGCATTTTCCTTATGTCTAATACTGTTGAACAAATTATGTTCGTATTGCTCACGTGTGTATCTTCTTTGGAGAAATGTCTGATCAAAGCTTTGCCCTTTTTTCACTTGTGTTATGTGTTTTTCTTTTTGAGTTTTAAGAGTACTTTATGTATTCTGAGTATATGTTTGATGTTTTTGATGCTATAGTGAATTTTATAGATTTTAAGTAATTTTTAAATTATTCCTAACATGTAGAAATATTACTGATTTTTGTTTTGGTTTTGTATCCAGTGAGTTTTCTAAACTTATTAATTTAAAAGCTTTTCCTTTGAAATTTCTTCATACAATCATCTTTTTTTTTTTTTTTTAAGATTTTATGTATTTATGTATTTGGGGGGGTTAGGACAGAAAGAGTGGAAAAGAATCCCATTCAGGCTCCACACTCAGCATGGAGCCCAACGCAGGGCTCAGTTCCACAACCCTGAGGTCATGACCTGAGCTGAAACCAAGAGCTGGACACTCAACTGACTGAGCCACTCAGGCGCTCCAGTCATCTCTTTTTTTAAATGTGGTTTTACTCTTCCTTTCCGATATCTTTGCTTTTATTTACTTTTTACATTGTTTTTCCCTTTTTACATTATCAGTGAATTAGTGTGGGCCTGCAATACAGTGTTGAGTAGAATGGGACTAGATCCTTGCCTTGTACTTGGTCTTAAAAAGAAAGCATTTAATCTTAAAAAAAAGGTTAGCTGCTATTTGTGTTTTAATTGTTCTTATTCCTGTTTCCTCTTTTTTTCCTTTTGGGGTTAGCCTGGTAATTTTTAGTGTTCCTTTTTTTTAATCTCTTCTGCTCGTTTTTAAGCCATAACTCTTCTTTTTCCAGTGGTTGTTGTGCATTATAATGTGCATCTTTACCTTATCATAGTCCACTATTATTTATTTTTAATAGCATCTTAAAAATGCTAAAATTGTGAGGTTATATTCAGACTGATAAATAGGTCAGTGAAAAGTATCTTTGCATCCTTTTCTCTTCCACTGTGACTCACCTTTTTAAAAAGCCAGATCACCTCTGTAAATATCCAGCACTTGGATTGTCTTAAGTGTTTTCAGGCTTAAAACTTTTGACTTTCCACAAAACTATCTTATTTCCCAAAATATAGTTGAAAGCACCATAATATGTGGAGACTTCGTGTTAGGATTTGAATATAATAATATGACTTCTTAATTTGTGGAAACCCTTCACTTCCATTCACACGCCTGGCTATGAGTGCTAACGCTTGGCCTCTGGAAGCAACATAAACAACCCTGTCCACTTTATTATCAGTTAGTTTTGTACCTATGCTGGTGATTTTTTTTTTACAACAATCTTTTCTTTAAAGATTATTTTGGCTTTCTTTAAACAGGATGAATTAGACCTTGCTGATTCTGAAGTGGATACTCAAAAACGAGGGAAGCGGCATTACGAGGAAAAACAGAAGGAGCACTTGGATACTTTAAATAAAAAGAAACGAGAACTCGATATGAAAGAAAAAGAACTAGAGGTTATCCAGCAGTTTTCTTTTATATTTTGTTTACCACCTCAGTCAGGGCTGTTAAAGTGTTTTCCTTAATGTCGTCTTTCCAAATATAGACACGTTGTCTGATGAATATCTTTTCCGTATCGTGACGGCTGTTTGAATAAGCAAGACCACCCACCACGGAGAAGGCTGTGGGTCAGACAGCACGTTTAATCTCATGCCTCTGAGTGATTTGGAAAATGACACTTGCTCTCAGCTACTTAGCTCCTTACATGCCCAGCTTGGCAAGTGGACAGCAACTTTATGTCAGAAAAAGGCACCCCTTCCTCTGAGCAGCATGGGTGTGGACCGGGCTGAAATTCAGCTCCTGCTTACTACACACCTTTTTTTTTTTTTAAAGACTTTATTTATTTGACAGACAGAGATCACAAGTAGGCAGAGAGGCAGGCAGAGAGGGAGGGGGAAGCAAGCTCCCTGCTGAGCAGAGAGCCCGACGTGGGGCTCGATTCCAGGACCCTGGGACCATGACCCGAGCTGAAGGCAGAGGCTTTAACCCACTGAGCCACCCAGACGCCCCACTACACACCTTTTTTAACAGCTCTCAGCAGGAGCCCTGTTTTTAGACGAGAAGTTGAAGGCAACCTTGGTCTAACTGGAAGAGATTCCAACTTTTCTTAGGAAAAGCCTTTAAACTCTAATCTCTTGTCTCACTTGTTTATGACTTACGATGTGGAATGTTGTGGATGTAAAATAAGTACTACATGTAAAAGTGCTTTGAGTTTTTTAATATTTTATGAATATGAGGGTCTTTTTGTTTATATTTTCAGTACTATTTGGTGTTCAGAGGCCATTCGAAAACACAGAAAGCTGTCTGCCACACTTTTCATAACGGCCACTTGAAATTGGTTTCACTAGGAAGATATGGAGATCTTACAAATTACTAAAGTTGTGCATAGTAATGCAATTTTCTCTTGAAGATGTATAGTCTAAACTCTCTTCTCAATGTCAGGCTTAAATAACATTGATAGTAAAAGTAATTAAAATACACGTAAAAGTCTGATCCTAAGTTCAGAATTTTACTTTGCTTTTGTTGGCACAAGTAGTACAATTTATTACTATGTCAAAGAAAAGTTTTAAAGATATTAAATGTCTATAACCTTAGGAGAAAATGTCACAAGCAAGACAAATCTGCCCAGAACGGATAGAAGTAAAAAAATCTGCATCAATTCTGGACAAAGAAATTAATAGACTAAGACAAAAGATACAAGCCGAACATGCTAGTCATGGAGATCGAGAGGAAATAATGAGGTAAGTGGTTGGTCACTTTTCTGCTTTATTATTCATATATATTAAGACATAAAAAATAAATGTTTATATGTAAATCTTAAGTTTGGTTTGAGTATTGCTATGGCATATAGTTATAACCAAGCTCGTTTTTGATATATGTGTTATTCATAATAAACTAATGGGGGTACCTGGGTGGCCCAGTCAGTTAAGTGTCCAACTTGACCTCATGGGTTATGGGATTGAGACCCACAGAGCCCCACATGGGGCTCTGCGCTCAGTGGGGAGTCCACTTAGGATTCGCTCTCCCTCTCCCTCCACCCTTCCCCCCAACACACACATTCTCTCTCTAAAATAAATAAATCTTTTTTTTTAAATAAATAAATCTTTAGGAAAAATAATTAACATTTTTTCTTCTGAACTGTAGGAAAACTCATTAGGGAATGATATTTTAACATAAATGCTATTTTTATACCTCTAAGATTCATATAGGAAAAATGTTCAACTTCACAAGCAAGTAAAAGAAATGCAAATCAGAACCATTAGAAGCCATTTTCATATATGTCAAGATGAAAAATAGTGTCAGTCTCATGTCAGTGAGATTTCAGAGAAATGGCTATTTTTAGGTTAGTGGTAAGAATGGAAGCTCTGGGGGTGCCTGGGTGGCTCAGTGGGTTAAGCCTCTGCCTTCGGCTCAGGTCATGATCTCAGGGTCCTGGGATTGAGCCCCGCATCCGGCTCTCTGCTCAGCAGGGAGCCTGCTTCCCCTTCTCTCTCTCTCTCTGCCTGCCTCTGCCTCTCTGCCTACTTGTAATCTTTGTCAAATAAATACATAAAATCTTAAAAAAAAAAAATGGAAGCTATGTTACTGTAGTGAAAGCACAGTTTCTCAAGCGAGACTACCTTGGTTTGAATTGCGGTTTTACTTCCAGTTATGGGACTGTTGCAAATTACCTAATCTCTCTGAATCTGAATTTGCTTGTCTGTAAGATAGGGAAACTATAGCTGTAGGTTGCTTACAGGGATTAAATGAGTTGGTCCCTAATAAACAATATTGGGATACATAAAATGTTAGCCGTGATTATTATTAAAATTTTTCTGAAAAGCATTAAGGCAGCATATGTCAAACACCAAGTAGTTTTGTTATAATCCAAAACGAGAAAAGCTATTTGTGCCTAGGTATGTTTATTGTAGCATTATTTATATAAAGCTGGAAAATTAGAAATTATGTAGAACTATATAGGATGCTGGTTGAATTATAGTAGAAAATTACATCTGTTTAACTTTATGGAGAGCTTTTTATAATAAAGTTCAAGAACAGGAATGCTGTCAATTCTGTTTACAGAAATAGTGAAAAACAATCGGAGGAAACACAAACATAGTTAAGAGTAGTTTTTCTTTACAATAGATTAATACCTCATGTGTTTTGTTTTGCTCTTAAAGTATAATCTCCACAAACCATAGGAGAGGGTTGCTGGGGAGGGGCGGGGTAGAGGGGTGGGGTTATTGGGTGAGGGGCATTGAGGGCACGTGATGTAATGAGCACTGGGCGTTATATAAGACTGATGCATCACTGAACCCTACCTCTGCAACTAACAATACACTATATGTTAATTGGATTTAAATTTAAAAAAAATTTTTTTTAAGTAAACATACATACACACAAATAAAGTATAATCTCCAAGTTTGTTTTTTTCCAGAGAACAGTATTTCTTCAGTCCTTAGGAACTTGGCTCCTTCCACCACACTTACTGGAAATCGAGGGGCAGCGCCCATGGGCCCACATCGGGGACGGAGGTGTTGGGTCCTGTGGTACCTCCCGAGAGCGGTGGCTGGCTGCCCTGCTGTGAAGAGCATGGCTCGGTCAGCCGTGTAGGCTCGCACCCAGCCGCGGAAGACACTCGCTTTGGCAGTGTCCCTGACGCGGCAAATGAATGTCCCGAATGAATAAGCAACTTAATAGCCTTATCCCGGGTTGTGCCACAGGCGAAGCTGGGGCAGTGGCAGGGCCCTTTGTGGCACGTCCAGTATTATTCCTTCTTTTCTTGGTCATCTTGGAAGTGAGGACCCATGAAGTCTGTCTACTTCCTCTCCAGTCTCATCTCTACCACTTTTCTCTCTTTTTATCTAATTAAATTTGTTAAATATGTTTTCATCGTTATGTAGATGCAAGGTAATGTGAGCATATTTGTTATTCTTCGTTCTTGCCAGATACAAGAGGTAGCGCAGTAAATAAACTTGGACAGATTGCTTTCTTTGATTTAATGATATATTGTAGAGATCTTTTTATATTAGTACACAGGCATTTTCTCATTTGCTTTTTAAAATTACATGGTATTGAATCATCTACTACTGATGGATAGTCGAATTCTAATCTAATCCCTTGCTGTTACAAATGGTGGTCACAGTAAATAATTTTGTACATGTGTCTGATTGTGTAGTCGGCTATTTTAATAGGATTGACTCCATTTTGGAAGACTCCCTTCCAGGGATTGTGCTTGTTGGCACTCCTGAGGGCAGTGTGTCCGAGGGCTCGTTTCCCCTCAGCCTAAACTGTGTGATAACCTTAGATTTTTTGTTTTGTTTTGTTTTGTTTGCCAATGGGTAGATTTCCTTAAAAAAAAAAAAAAAGAATATAGCTCAATGTAATTTTAATTTCCGTTTCACTTATACTGAGTCTGAACATCTTTTCCTGCCTTAAGGACCATTTATTTATATCTTCTTCTGTGAACTTTTTATGTACTTCATTTTTCTGTGAGTTTTTTTGATGTGAAGAGTGTATTTTATCTTTTTCCAAAGGGCTGCATAGCTGTTTGAAATTTTGGTTGTCTTATAATTAATTGCATCCTTAAGAATGGCCGTGTGAAGTAATGCGTTCTGTTTTGGCATGTTCAGAACTGTGTGTCTGTAGCTTTTGAATTTGAAGGGATAGTTCAGCCTGATAGAACATTCTTTTTCTCCTGACCATCTGTTTATGATGAGAGCTGTAACTTGTCCAGAATGTCAGATTCTGTCATCCTTTCCTTGGTGTACACTGTGGTTTTTTAATCCGTAGATTTACCTTATTTCTTAAAATTTCTTGTTTGTATTTTACTGGTACATGTTCGCTGTGCTGTCGTTCAGTTGGTTTTGCGTAGGCCTTTGTTGCACACCTGTTGTATGTCCTTTGTCTTCTAGTCATTCTGTCTCATCGTGTTCTCCTTTTCCCCATGTTTTTGCTTTTCTCATTTCTGATCTCTGTGTCTGTGAGTGTTTTCTGTGTTGTTGCTTTTCCCCTGTGCATCATCCCCTCACTCTGTCTTCATATCCTTGTTCTTTTTTGTCCAACCCCTTCCCCTCCCCCAGCTTGGGTTCTGCAGGTTCCCACCCGCTGCCTCCTCTTATCTGGTTATCACCTGCTGTTGTTTACCTGTTCTCTGAGTACTTTGATTTATCTATTCTTTCAGGTTTTTTATGTCTGTTTTGAGGTGTCCTTTCCTGCTAGAATTTAGATCATGTTCTGTTCTAATTCCTGGTTTTCAATTACAGTTTTCATCGGCTTTGTAACAGCCTTGTTCTGTTGAGTTTTCTTTGTCTGTAGGGGCCGTGGTGCTGTTCTTTCCCAAGCCTATTTCCATTAATATCTGTGTGTGGAGACTGTGCCTGTGCCTTTTGTGGTACTCATTTTTTACGTGGACTTTCCTGGACTGGGCATCTGAATGAGCTTGTGGTGGGGAGCTGTGGAGCCTTGGCCAACGTTGCCTTTCAGACTCGGTCAACAACTTTCTCTCCTCTTCTCTTCCAGTGAGCTGTTGCCCTCTGCAATAGCACTTCTGAGGGACCCTGCCTTCTCTGCCTCTTTGACCTTGTCTTGTTCAGGCTGGGGTTGGCAGATCCTAATGCCCACCTGTGTTCCTCTGTTCTTGCACTGGCAGCTGTCACTCAGGGAAACATTTCTTGCCTTCTGGTATGATCCCTTCACTTTTAGAAGGTGTATACTGGCTGGCATTTTCTACGATCTGCCACTCTGCCCCCTGCTACTCCCCCCACCCCGGCACTTTCCTCACTTACTTCCTCTGCCTTCTCCAGGACCTGGACTTTTCTCTTGCCCAGCCTTCTTCAGCTTTGGGGCAGCACATGCTCGTTCTGGGAGCACAGTTTGCCTGGAGACAGGACACCTGCAGTTGATGGGCCCCTTGGCACTCCGTGCACTCTCCCTTCTTCCCCATTAAATATATGAGATTTTACTTTTCTTTATGTTTCTTTGAATGACACTTACTGACTTAATATTTTTCTCATAAAACAGGCAGTATCAAGAAGCAAGAGAAACCTACCTAGATCTGGATAATAAAGTAAAGACTTTAAAAAGGTTTATTAAATTGCTGGAAGAAATAATGACTCATAGATACAAAACATATCAACAATTTAGAAGGTAAGTGCATTTAAAAATATTACCACGTATTTTACATGTTCATATTTTCTTTGTTGTCACTTACCCCTTATAAATAATAAAATTAAATTGAAAGAACTTTACATGATTCATTAAAGAAGAAATTGCCAGGTCTTCCTTTATTGGCCAGTACTTAGGATCCTGTCATTTACTCAGCAAATTCTGGACTGGAAGGGACTTTTTTATTTTTTAAAATATTTTATTTATTTATTTGACAGAGAGAGATTACAAGTAGGCAGAGAGGCAGGGAAAGGGGGAGAGAGGGGGAAGCAGGCTCGCTGCGAAGCAGAGAGCCCAATGCAGGGCTCGATCGCAGGACCCTGAGATCATCACCTGAGCTGAAGGCAGAGGCTTAACCTAACTCTGAGCCACCCAGGCACCCCGTGGAAGGGACTTTTAAAGGGAGCTTATCCAGATTTTCTACTCCATTAGATACCCTTTACTAAGTAACTCAGACAGCTGTTCCATCTCTGCTCACATAGGTCCTTTGAATGGGAGCTCGCTGGCTTTGCAACAGCCTGTTGCACTCTTGGACACTGCGTGTTGTTAAGGGACACGAGTTGGTTTTTTTTTTAAGGGATACAAGTTTTTGAGGAAACCTCTGGAGGTGGTACTCAGTTTAGGATCTGATGGAATGGTGTGGCTCCATGGCTCTAGATTCTGATTTGTTAACTGCTGTGTCTCCAGTACCTGCTCCTGAGCCTGAAGTACAGTAGCAAGTTGATAGATATTGGTGGAAAGAATGAACAAAAGATCAGAAAAACTGGATATTGTATGTACCCAGAAATCTTCATATTCTCAGGGATAGATTGACGCTAATGAAAATCACAAACAACAGAAATAAACCAGAGGTCAGTTTATAGGTAGGGATGGTCCTTGACCCACAAGGCAGCCCTAAACTTTGCTCTTAACCTTTGTTTTCCCCAGTGGCATTCCCTCAGTGACCTGCTTTTTACCTGTCTTTATACCCAAAACTACAATCCTGAAACTATAGAATTTAAAAAAAATGTATCTAATATGTATGAGGAAATTCAGTTAATTCAATAAAGAGAAGTAGGCTTTGCATGTGTCATCATATTCCTTAACTAAACTGTTGGTTGGTTTTTGTAAGCATGTTTTTAGGACTTCGCTTATATAGGATGTATTTTTATCCTTTTGAGGCTGCTTGTTAAGTGTCATTAGGTGGGACCTGAGCAGCTGGTTCAGGACCAGCTCCTTCCTTCCCGTGCAGCAGTGCCCTTCAGAGTACTCCGCGGACCCTTGTGAGTTAGAAGGCTTCTGCCTGAGGGAACTGGGACTATTCCTGGCTCCAGGTGACCTGTGGGGATTGCTCCTGCTGCACTGGGATGTTTGTTGCCCCAGCTTCCCACATGCAGAGAGAGTTCTCAGCTGGAGACTCTGTCTGTGCCCTGGGGTCCTCCCTGTGCTGCACTCTAGGCTTTGAGACCTAGAGCAGCTTGGCCTCCCCAGACGCCCAGCTCTGTCTTCTCTAACAGGGAGACGGACCTCCAGGCTCCGCCTGGGTTTCCACTCCCCTTTACTCCTTCTGTAAGTAGTGATGTGGGACATCTATAAGGCTCATTTGTTTGTTTCCTGTATTTTAGAGATCATTTTGACTGTAATTGCCTGTACTGTCTGATGTTCAGTCTGAAAACTTGTTTAATTTATTCTGTCCAGTGTTTTTGGACGTGTCAGGCTAGGACTATATCCAATGCCTATTTCTCTATCTTTTTCAGAAGCAGTAGGGTTTGCTTTTATATTGTTATCCAGAAAATTTATATTTAAAATATTTTCTGTGAAAGTACTCATCTTATAGTTTATTATCTTGATATGTTTCTTCACCAGTGACATGTTTTATCTTCTTTACCCAGTCTTAAGAGTAGAATAAGAATGATCAAATTTTTAAAAATTGTTTATCTCTTTACACAGGAGAACCTTGCCATTTTATGAATCTCTCTTAGATATCTCATGTAGGGAAGCAATTAAAGAATACTTATCAGTAGTGAAAGAAAGAAACGTTTACAGAAAATTCTGGAAACCAGCTAGCTGTGGTTGCTGTGTCACAAAAGAAAACTCAAGCTATCAATATTTTCTGGGGTGGAAATGCAATGTAATTTAGCAAGGAAATTAGGACGGAGAATAATAAAATGATAGTTACTCTGAAGAAATGAACCTTGGGCTCATTAAGGAGCAGAGATGTTAAGAAAGATACCAAGTCTCCTTCTATCTAGATCTTATTTTCTATACCATTCCCCCCTTGGAGAAATGGCTGCTTCCAGAGCTGGGCAGAGAAGGTATAGATGAGCCTCTTGCCATGCCAGAAAGTCAGTGCTCCGAAGAAACGGGGAGTCGTGATGCGAGGACCTAGGAGGCAGCCTCGGCAGCTCCCACTGGCCAAACCTGGGCCCGTTTGAGGCAGGAATGGTTGCTAACCCCGTGAATAAAATAAGAATCTGTGACTCCATCCTGATACATAGAAAAGTGAATAAATAAATAATTGAGGAAGAAGGGAAAGGCGGAATTTTCCTTTACAGTGGAAATGCCATGTGATAAATGCAGTTTGCATTGTTCTAGGCTGTGGGTAAGGCATCATAGGTACAGAACGATGATGAAGAACTCGCCCTCACCCTTAATGTCTCCATAAATCGAGAGGAGATATGCAAATGATTAGGGCATTTATTTATTATCTTAACACTCCTAGAGTTTACTCTCTCAAGGACAAGATTCATGTCTTCTGTATTAGGGCGACGCCTCACATAAATTGCTTGAATTGATTGATATATTCACATGGATTGGCAGTAATGTAATAGAATTTATTAAATATGAGATAGCATCTTTATTCATTCTATGATATTTGTTTATTATAAAAGGAAATGAAGTGGTAAAAATGTGGGGACACAAAATATAAAGATGAGGGAAAAAAAGTCTTAAAATCCTACCTATTACCTGGGCAATGAGAGTTAACATTTTGGCATATTTCTCTCTGGTCTTACATGCTGGTTTAAAGATCATGCTGAATATACAGTTTTTATATATTTATATTCTTTTTAATGTGCCCCATTTCTTTACTCCAAGGTGTTTGACTTTACGATGCAAATTGTACTTTGACAACCTACTGTCTCAGCGGGCTTATTGTGGAAAGATGAATTTTGACCACAAGAATGAAACTCTGAGCATATCAGTAAGTGTCTTAACTCTTTGTATGCTAATTATTAAGAGAATTAACTGCTGCATTTCTTCTGATAATACATTGATAAGCTTTAACCTGTTGTGTTTGGAAAACAAAAGAACTTACTTTTAAGTTAAGGCTAAGGTTGAAAATTGAATCCATCTCACTAGCTAACGCTGCCCTGGTACCGTTCCCCACCTCAGACAACCACCAAGAAAATGACTAGGAATTTTATTTTCAGTGACAAATGTTAATTAACCCTCTTTCTACTCCACAGGTTTCTTTTTAAAATTCATGTAGCATTTTAAATTATGTGGGCTGTTAGAGAAAGTCCATGGACTCTGGAAGTCACTATAGGAAACCAAGAAAGGATTTCTCAGAAGAACATTCTACCCCTTGTCATTGTCTTTGCACTTATTTCTGAAGGTGTCTGTACATCCAGCCTCTTTTGGAAAAACAAAGCCACCATATGCAGCTTTGCAGAGACTGTGTTTGTGGATTCTTTCATGGGCGCATGAGTTGGAAGAGGGAGTGTGGGAGACAACATTAAAAATTATGTGTTCAGGTGGTCAGGAGCAACCACCTCTCTAAGTAATTGGGGCAAAATTTTGAAGTAATCGCTTACTGCTCTTAGTTGCCGTAAATTTTATACTTCATTTTAATAGTTAGAATAAATGATAACTTGCAGGACATATATGCAAGACTCATATAATTCTTTAAGAAATAATAAAGAATGATAATGTATTTAAAAATGGTCCAAACACTTAAAAAGGAACTTCATGAAGTATCCAAGTGGTGAATAAGTGCCTGAAAAAGCATTCATTATCATTATTCATCTGAAAAATATGAATTTGGGCCACCTGGGGGGCTCACTTAAACATCTGACTCTTGATATCGGCTCAGGTTGTGATCGAAGGGTGGTGAGATCCAGCCCCACATCAAGCTCCACGCTCGGCAGGGAGTCTGCTTAGGATTCTCTTTCTCCCTTTCCCTCAGCCTCTCCCCTCTCTCCCTCTGTAAAAAAAAGAAAGAAAAAAGAAAAGTACGAACTTATACCATAATAAATGACTATCATACTGCTACCAGTGTGACCAAAAAGAGCCACGCTGCAAACATCTTGTGTTGGTGAGGGTGCGGACTTGGAACTCTCGTACCTTGTCAGCAGGCGTAGAATTTGATAGAACTAATTTGGAGACCTGTCTGGCAGCGTTTATGAAAGCAATTCCACTCTTCAGAACTCTTCAAAAACTGATAAAAATTCACCTGATTAAATGGTGATGAGTAAAGTCAGAATAGTTGGGGCATCTGGGTGACTCAGTCATTGAGTGTCTGCCTTTGGCTCAGGTCATGATCCCAGGGTCCTGGGATCGAGCCCTGCATTGGGCTCCCTGCTCGGCCAGAAGCCTGCTTCTCCCTCTCCCTCTCCCCCTGCTTGTGTTCCCTGTCTCGCTGTGTCTCTCTCTCTGTCAAATAAATAAATGAAACATTTTTAAAATAATACATTATATGGTAATAAAATAAAAAATAAAAATAAATTTTAAAATAAGTAAAATAAAAAATAAAATCAGAATAGTTGTTACCTTTTGGATTTGTAGTGACTGGGGGAGAACACAGGGAATCTGATGGGATGCTAGAAGTGTTCTGTGTCTTGATCTGAGTAATTACCCAGGTAACTGAGCTGAAAACTTAAACTTTATCTTCCTTACTGTATATAAATTATACTCTAATAAAAATGAAAAAAAGAAAATATTAGGAGTGTTTGGATAATTTATTCCCAGAGCTAACTGTACAGGACAACTGAAGCTAGCCCCTCTGACATTATCACCCCATTATTCAAAAAGAATATTACTGTTCTAAGGATCCTTTCGTTCTCTAGTCTTCATTTTACAAATAAGGACACTGAAACCAAAGTCCTATGATAAGTTAATAATAGATCGGGGAAAAATTTAGTTCTCCACAATTAGTCTAGGGTTTCATTTATTAGATTGATACAAAATGCAGTTTTGGAGCAAAGGACCACATCCTGTTAACTTAGTTCTTGCTTTTATGTGGGTAGTTTGGTTGGTTGGTTCGTTGGCTTGATTTGGCTTTTTAGTACTGAGTTCCTTTTTCATTTGGATTCTCACAGATTCAGGTTTACGGATGATAAATTAAAATTTCCGTGTATGTTTAAATTCAGATATTTTTATAACCCTTTTATAAATGAATGCTAATTGAGAGGCACATAATTTTCAAATAGTGGATGAGATAAATATGCGGAGCTATGTGTTTGCTAAAACTCATATGGTGAAACTTCATGATGGACAAGCTGATGGTGCCCCATTTTTCCACCTTACGGGTATATATGTATGTCTGTAATTCTGTCCAAATAAAATAGAATTCCTTCTAACGTTATTTTATACTGTCTCCCCGGGATATTGTGTGAAACAGTTTGTTAGTAATTTTATTAATTACTTTATCATTATCCTTCTGAGCCCTTCCTTAGAGGAATTTTTTAAAGAGATTTTACATGTTTCAGTTAGTTGCTGCTGATACTCCTTGGCCAGTGTGAGCCTCTCTAAGTTGGTCCTGTTGTCTTGACGTTCAGTAATTACCTTTAAAGCAGCTTAGCCACTAGATGTCACTGTAATTCAAGTAACAAAAGATTATCTTAGCCCATAGAAAATGCTTAAAGAAAGAAAGCAATCTCATGCACAGTAGCATTGAAAATAATAAAATACTTAGGAGTAAATTTAACCAAGGAGGTGAAAGATCTATACACTGAAAACATAAGACATTGATGAAGGAAACTGAAGAAGACATAAATAAATGGGAAGACAGCCCACATTCATGGGTCAGAATTAATTAATATTGTTAAATAGATGTCATTTCCAAATCACTAAATCACTAAATGATTTTGGGTTTTTTTGTTTTGTTTTTGTTTTTGTTTTTGTTTTTGTTTTGACCGTAAACCCATTCTTTTCTAAAGCTAGCCAACCTTTCTGTAAAGAATTTAGTCTGACTTTTGCTCCACTTTGTTTTTTAACTCATTCAAGGTTCAGCCTGGAGAGGGAAACAAAGCTGCTTTCAACGACATGAGAGCCTTGTCCGGAGGAGAACGTTCTTTTTCCACAGTTTGCTTCATTCTTTCTCTGTGGTCCATTGCTGAGTCTCCTTTCAGATGCCTGGATGAGTTTGATGTCTACATGGTAGTGTTACATTTTGAATTCTCAAAAGTTTTGTTGTTGTTGGAAATGTGTATTTTGAAAGGAAGCAGTTCTCTCTTTAGTATTACCCACAAGAGAAGGGATCCTGCCCTGACACTTTAGTCCATGAGAGGTGGTAGGGAAGAACTAAGGATTCTCGTCTGTCCTCAAAATCCCGTCCTGGGCTTCCGGCTCTTCCCTAGCCTGTCTCCACCTTCCATATTCAAAGGGGTAAGCATTTCCTTGTACTTGCTTGGGCCAGAAGAGCAGCAGATACCACACAAGGGGCAGAAACATTTGAACTGGAAGTTACAAGTTAGGTTTGAGACCTAACTTCTGCAGAGGACTTTGGGCCTCAGTTTCTTCATGCATAAAATAACATCATTAATCTTTCCCATCTCACAGCGTTACGGTGAGACGCTCCAGTCTGACGTGTAAATGCACTTCCGATGGCGGAGGGAGCGTGAGGCCTCACCAGCCAGCTCTTAACCATGCTGTGTACTTCTTCATGACTTATTCTTTCCTAAACCCACTGTAATCGGGGTTTAGACTATGATACTCCAGCAAAACTTGCTTAGCGAGGATCATCAATGAACTTTTAGTATTATCTTAATTCTTTGAAGTATTTGGTACCAGAGACATATCCTCCATTTCCTATAATGTGTCGTCTTGCCAGTTTCTGCTCTCCTCTTTTCTGGTTTTTTGTGTTCCAAGCTGCCTCCCCTAATACCATTCCCCTTAAATGTGTGAGGGCCTCTCGGTTTTTTATACTGTTGTTCATTTTCCTGGATACCATACCCTACCTACACCTACACACTAAACACACACACACACAGTCTCCAGCACTACCACCTACCTCTAGATACCAGCAAATCTGAGTGTCTCCTCCTGACACCTCTCTTGAGCTCCAGACCTATATGCCCAACCACTGGTGGACATCATCTGGCACAACCGTGCCTCAGACTCTGCAAGTCTTCCACTCAGAGCCTCTTCCTTTTCCTGAATCCCCTCCTTTGATTCCTGGCAAATTGCTGTTTCCTACGTGGTTACCTCTCACTGCCAGAACTTTGATGTATCTGTGACCTTCCTTCCTTTTTAGTTGCCCATCACGCCTGACCTTCCACGTCTCTGCTCCTTCCTGTTAGCTTGGCTCTGTCTCCTCACCCTGTCTGTCATTACTGCCTCCTATCCAGACTCCCAGACTTTAATTTTCCTTCTTCTGTGGTCCCTCCCTCCCTGTTTTGCCAGGTTTATAGTTCTAAAATGAATCTGATCATGGTCACTTGCTTGTTTAGAACTCTGTGGTGGTGAATTATCTTATCTGGGATGAATGTTTACTTCTTTGGGTAACTGAGATGCTACATGCCCCTACTTCTGTGGCCATCCTAAGCTACTTGTGATTTTCCAAACACTGTGTCTCTGCCTTTTGTGCCCTTCTTTGTGTTTGTCAGAATCCCACTCCTCTTTCCAGACTTGGTTCCGATGTGACCTTTATACAGCCTCTGTGACCACTAGGCAGGATTTAAGAACCTCTCAGAGCTCCCTTGGGACCACCCCACACCAATTCATACTATTATTTTTATATTTTATAATATAAAATGTATTATTATGTAATTTTATATTATATACATTTTACTATTACGTATCTTACACATTTTCATCCTGACGCTACCAACTATGTCTTGATGATACTTCTACCGGCCTGATGCCTAGTCCATCATAAATACTCACAGAGTGCTCATTCATGGACTTTATACCTGTGACTCCTGTATAATCCATCCTTCAGTGTCATTTTTCCCCTGCGATACTGTTGCTGCAATTGGTTAGAAATTCTCTGAGAACTGGTTTCAGAATTAATCCACAAACCACAGAAGAGGACTTGTTCTTACCAGGCGCTCATTTTGTTTGAAATGCCATTTTGCAGTCTTATCACCCATCTTTTATTTGTCAGATTTAATTCCGATAACTTCTTTCTCTTTCAGAAACTTAGAGGTTCTTAATCAGAATGGCATTTTGCCTCACTGGAATTAACTGAGAAAAATGTACCCAAGTTCTGAAAACCAATCAGAAGCAAATGCATATATTTTGGTGGTTTGGCAGCTTTGTTATTAAATGATAGGCCTCCCCAGGGCAATGTTGTGAAAGGACAGCATCTGCTTGTGCCAGCTCTCGTTATTTTTGTTAACTTTAAGTGAGATTGCTTTATAGATATGCCGGAGGGAAGGAATTATGTAATCCAAGCCACTGAGCAGTGTAACCAGGATGCTGGTCTGCCCCCAGAACCATGTGTCCTGAAGCCCGTGCCGTCCTCCACAGACGGTTTCAAACAGACCTTTAAAAATATATGCCTGTAAACACATTTGGTTATGTTTTCAACTTTTCGTTTTCAAGATACTTTGATTTTTTTTCTTTCACTGTTATTTAAACTCAGAAAATGCAAGCCCACAGTTTTAGTTTTCAAAACCTGTTACAATGAAGCATTATTTTTACATACACTGATATGCTATTTAACTTACTTTAAAGATTGAGTCGAGGAACTGGTTTATAAATTTAAATTGGTTCAGGGCGCCTGGGTGGCTCAGTCCGTTAAGCGTCTGCCTTCGGCTCAGGTCATGATCCTAGGGGCCTGGGATCGAGCCCTGAGTCTGGCTCCCTGCACAGCTCCCTCTGCCTGCTGCTCCCGCTGCTTGTGCTTGTGCGCTCGCTCATGCTCTCTCTCTCTCTCTCTGTCAAATAAACAAATGAAATCTTTAAATAAGTAAATAAATAGGTTCACATTGTACGCATTGTAGAAAGTGATGGGGTAGGGACAGAGGTTTTAAAACATCCTAATCATTGAGGGGAATTTTGAGAGAATTTAGTAAGTTTATAGCTGTCACTTGATATTGTTCTCCTGAGGGATTAATTACTATTACTGTACACATCAGATTCATTCTCTAACATTTCGTTTTGTCTTTGGAATATGTGCAGGTTATTTTAGTTGCTAAGTGTATTTGAGGGAGGGAGCTGTATTTACAAATAAACTTGACTGTAGAAATTACAGTACTGGAAGACACGTACATTCAGTTCTTTTCCCCTAATAGTTCTGGATGTTATCTTTCCCTGTATGGATAGTTTGGCATCACACATAAGGTAGTAGCCGATCCTGGACAAAAGCGTGGGGGTTTTGTTGAGCAGCGAGCAGAACGCTGCTTTTGCAGGAACATGACTGATGCGGCGAACCTAACTTTGTTCTTCAGGACATGGTCAACCGGAGGATTGCAATGGACATGATCCTCAAGATGGCGGATTCCCAGCGTTTCAGACAGTTCATCTTGCTCACCCCTCAGAGCATGAGGTAACTTCCGAAAATTGTTCTGTGAATATATAAATCGAGTATATAAAAGGAAGAAATAAATCTCTTGTAATCTCAAGTTTTTAAAGGCAAATACATAAAATAATAAAAAGAAAAATCAGTTCCAATGTCAGGAGATTTAAGATAATTTTTCCTTTTTAAATATTTAAAATTTTGTTTGTGTTATCTCCCTTCCATAACAGAAGCAAGTTGATGTGAATATGATTATTGAATTGTTACTATTTCTATTTTGACTCTGTTCCTTTGTGGTTATCATGACCAACTAATAAAGTAATTTTGGTAATTCTGTTTAGACTAAAGACACAATTCATAATTTCCCTAGTCTTGGCTCTTCTCCTGGTGACTTACCGCTACTAGTCTTTCTAACTAAAGAACTCTGTTCTGTAGTCAGTCAGCAGGGGTTGTGGACATACAAGGTGTCAGGCATTGTGTCACTGCCTCTAATGTGGTCACTTGACCCCATGGGGATTGAAATTTATGAAGTTAATGATTGAGAATAGTCAGGTAACTGCGTCCTGGCTAGACAAGAATAAGAATTAGAAATAGCTGGGATATAAATCTCTTCTTCTTTTTCTTCTAAACTGAAAGCCCACAGCACTTAGCAGGAAGTTAATTTTTCAAAATGAAAACAAATTATTTCTTTATTGCAAATTATGTTTCTCCTAGAACTCCAGATAGTCAGCAGTAGAATTTTTTTAATGTGAAAAAATTTTCCTAGTAATCTGAGTAATTAATTTTGCTTCCTCTAGTTCACTTCCATCAAGTAAACTGATTAGAATCCTTCGAATGTCTGACCCTGAAAGAGGACAAACTACATTGCCCTTCCGACCTGTGGGTCAAGAGGAAGAAGACGACCGAAGTTGATCTGTAACTTCCTGTGCCCTGTGCCATGTCCTCATGTGGAAGGATTTGTAAAGGGAAACATATTCAGGAGTCTTTGATGAAATAAAATGAAACTGGAGATAATCTGAAATAAAAGAAACTCCTTTATATATCTGGCCCCAATAAAATATGTAAATAATTCTAGAAAGGCTACTACAACAAGCAATTTAAAATTTCTGTTACTTTACTTTGAGGAAATTAATTTCATAGTACTGGTTTTAAATCTTTTTTTAAGTTTGTTTTTTTTTTAACCATCTACTTTTATAGATTGCTTTTCAGAAGTAAAATTTTGTACATATGTACATGTACATATCTGTTTAGTTTGGGTTCATTTCTATGGTATTTTGTAAGAATTACAATAAAAGTTTGAGCACCTGTTATATTTAGTTTTGTTTTCCAGAATATCACATTCTCATTGCAGGTGTGGGGGTACACAGGCGGTCGTGGACAGGGACCAGTTTGCAGTGGATTTATTGTCTCTTTTGCTTATTAATTATGAGGGACCCGCTCAGGACTATAAAACATAGCTCAGAATTCCTGCACAGGTCATTTCGTATCATTAGAGATACAACTATGGATTTGGGCCGTGCTTTTAATGATCACATTTCATTCAAATTTCGGATGCTGTCTCTATGGCACTCGGAAGGAGTACCAGAGCGCCAGCACTCTGACCCGGAGCCTTTCTCGGTCCTTTAACTCTCGTCCACCCAACTAAGCGTCTAACCCATGTCACAGTGGGATTGTGACACAGCACCACACCCTGACCTGCTTGCCCAGTTTCAAACCCCTCTGTTCATGGGCCAGCACTCTTGGCTCAGCTCGGGCTCAGCTGAGACGCTGTGGAGAAGGGCTGGGAAAATTGCCCCCCCCCCCCAAGCGGGAAAGCAGCGCAGAGCCAGAGGCCAGCGTGTTGATGGTGAGCTGACATCCCTATCATTAAAGACACATCCTGATTTTAGAGTTGAGTGTGCTTCTTAAAATGATAAAATACAGCATATTGTAGGAAATGGTATTTATTGACTTTTTTTTTTTTAAAGAAGGCATGAATAAAATCCCACCTATTTTCTCTTTGATACTAGGGTAAGTGCTAAATTTTTAAAAGACAGACTTGGCTATCCAAGAAGCATTCCCTGTATTGCTAGCAATAAATATTTATGTAATTGAAAAGGAAGCATTTTAAGAAAAAAAAGCAGTATTGTAAAAGCAGCAGCACTTCTATTGTTACTAAGAAAAACCGGTTTTTGTTTTTTATTTTAGTAGGCGGGGGGAATCTGATTAACCTTAAAGTGAGATCAGTTGGCAAATGAAAAGCCCCCAAATCTGTGCTTTTCCTAATTAAAAATTTACAGAAAGAGATAATGTATGCTGAAAGTTAATAAACACCTCCCATACCAATGTGAAGTCTGACCTTGTAAAAAGTATGTTTATAACTAGTTTGTATCAAAACTATATTTTAGCATACATGTGCTTTTTTCAAATAAAAAATGAAATAGAATATACCAAATGCATATTAGCTAAGTAATTTTAGTGTCTGAATCTTTGTAATAGTTTTTGAACATTACAGTTCTGAATACAGAATGGAAAATAACAATCCTCAGGTATCCGAACACCTTTTGTGAAGAGTTGAAGATGATTCATTGCTTTAGCCTCACAAAGTTTTGGTTTCAACTATCATAAGTGAAAATATCTTCAACTGATGTTCTAATTAATAATAACACTAATTAGAGTAAAAGAAGAAAAAGGTTTTTTTTGTTTTTTTTTTTAAATATGTGCAACTTCTAGAAATAAAAATTTCTGTGACTTCACGACATCATGCAGAGGGTTCCCCGGCCCCTGGTTTAGTCAGGACTGAGCTGAGTGATGAGATCCCAGGAAACAAGGGAACACCTGTTCCCTTGGCCTCTTCAGTCCTACCTTCCCAAATCTGTGGGGTGGACATGATTGAGATCGTTCTCAAAATGACAAATGTGATGAGTTGTAGTAAACCAAGATAGAAATAGAGTTACTCAAACCGATAACACTAAAGATTCAGGCACTGCCTTCTTTTTTCCTAAGTATTTTCACTTCTCTCCATCCCATCCTCAAGTGCTGCTTCCCGCCGCCTGCCCCGCCTTCCCCACTTCACCTCACTTGTCTTCAAGATGTCAAGAAACCAGAATGCTTCAATTCTGAGTGAGTAACTGTTTGGGACTAAGCTGGATCAGAAGTGTCGCCAGCTGTGCTGAAGACCCAAGTGATCCAGATTTCCCGTGAATTAGTCCGGGTTATCGGCTAATTCACAGACGAGTCTGTGACGAGCCGGTTAGATTTAGGACTGTTTTATATACATCAACAAAGATGCCTATACTTTGACCAACTCAGATTTTCCAGAGAATTGGTTTGAAATTTAGAGTTCTAAAAGTTTAAACAGTAACTACGTCATGACTTGAACTAAGTGACTGTGGACGGAAAGATACATCAAAATATTATTTAATAGGAACAGCTTTTGTTCTTTAGAGAGTGGTAAAGTTATGTGGATATAAGTTAGCTATTTCTTTGAGTCAGCAAATGAAGTTTTCTCCATTATTTATAATGTTGACACCTAACCTATTGCATTTTGGCTAAGGCATCTGGATAGATTCCACAGAAACTAATAGGGCCTGAGAATATTCATTGATCAGCAAGCTTAAGAAAGCTGTTGTTGCCTGACTTTCTCAAGTACAGGAATGTAGATAATTAATTCATTCCAAAATGATGACATTCCTGCCATGTGCGTGCTTGCAACAATTTAAAGGGGGAATACCACTGTGAGTAATACCAAATCTGCCCTCGGGGACCTCAAATTCTAGTTCAGGGAAGCATCTACTGTCTATAATTCCCGAGAACAGTAATTGCTTTGTGTGATAAAGCAGGGTGAGGAGTTGAGTGGAGGGGGTGGTGTCTCAGTAGTGTCAAGGGAAGACTTTGCAGAGGGGAATATCTAAGCAGAGCTGAAATGAGGGTGAGAACGAGCTGTGGGAAGACCTGGGCAAGGGTTCCACGCAGAGGACACGAGGGCGGAGGCCGTAAGTGAGAATGGACTTCATGTCCAGGGGTCGTGAGGCCCATGTTGGCAGAGCTCAGCGAGTAGAGGGGATGAGGTGCAGAGTCAGGCAGAAGGAAGCAGAATCATTCGACATCTAGCAAGTTTTCAGACCTGGTCTAGTCAACATACTCGAATAATCTCTGGCTGCTGTGAGACTAGGTTAGGTTTGGAGTCTGGCCAACGAGAGCAAGCTTTGGCAGTGGTCCAGGTAAGAGGTCATGGTGACTTGGGCCAAAGTAAAGGAGGTAGAAGTGTTCAAGTGGAAAATGAGGCAGTGGGATTTGCTGGGAATACTACGGAGGGAGGAGGGAGGAGAAATCAAGGGTAATTGGTCTGGGGCCCAGAAAGTGTAAGAATGAGTGTGCCGTTCCCAGGGAAGATGCGGAGGTGGGAGCAAGGGCATTGGTACTTGCTGAGTAATGTCACACTGGCGAGTGTAAGAATGGAAAGCAATAACATGACTTGAAGAGTCTGGAAATTATATTTCGCCAGCAAGATGCTGGGGAAAACCCGAAATGTGTGCCCAAAATATTGGAGAAGCTTAATTGCTTACAAGAAAGGACCTCGGGAAAAAAAAAAAAAAAATGGGGCACCTGGATGGCTCAGTGGGTTAAGCCTCTGCCTTCGGCTCAGGTCATGATCCCAGGGTCCTGGGATCGAGCCCCCCACGGGGCTCTCTGCTCAGCAGGGACCCTGCTTCCTCCTTTCTCTCTGCCTGCCTCTCTGCCTACTTGTGACCTCTGTCTGTCAAATAAATAAATAAAATCTTTTTTAAAAAAGGACCTCAGGGAACCCATATTATTTTACTTAGAGCTCTCTAACTATCCGCTTCTTGCTACTCCCCTACCCACCCTTTGCCTTTAGGGTCTCTGAAGACATCTGTTTCAGCGTGTGTTTTACCTGTTGACATGCGTTCCGGCCAAGTGGAGGAAATGAGCATCTGGCCTCTTTAGGAAAGAAGTCCGCGACGTTCATCCGGAGACTCCTGAATGAGTTACAGGAAGTACGAAGTCTTTCAACAATTGGATTCCCTTGTAAAAAGCAAGATTGGAATCTAACTCCCTTGAATACGGGCGGGTCTGTGACGGTCTTGTCATCAGCAAAATGCTGCGGAAGCCGCGGAAGCGAGACGTCCCGACTTCCGAGGTCCGGTCAGAAAAATCGATGAGACCCCCAACCCCTTTGCCGGAGGACTCGTGCCGGAGTCTGAACCACCGGGAACGTTGTGAGCGCCGGGGCGCCCGGGTGGCTCAGCCGGCTGCGGGTCTGCCTTCCGCTCGGGTTGTGATGCCAGTGTCCTGGGGTCCGCGAGCCCCGTGTAGGGCTTTCTGTTCAGCGGGGGGCCTGCTTCTCCCTCTCCCTCTACCTGCTGCTACCCCTGCTTGTGCACACACACTCTTCCTCCCTCTGTCAAATAAATAAATCTTAAAAAAAAAAAAAAAAAAAAGTCGTGTGTGCTGAGGCCACCATCCTGTGAAGAAGCACAAACTAGCCCCGGGGGGGAGGAGGCCTGAGACCACAGGAAGAAAGAGGCCGGCCAGACCCCGGCTGCTCCAGACCCAGAGCCGGAATCACCCCCGCGAACCTCTCACAAACTCCTGACCCTCAGACACCAGGGAAGTAACAAAATGACTGTTTCTGTTTGTAGCCACGACGTTTTGGGGAGCAGTTATTGTGGCGCACTAGTAACTGAACCGCGCCCATTACTATACCACCCACCCCTAGAAACGATGCTGATGTGACGGTTCCTTTCCTTTTACGCGGCTTTGGTGTTCTTCCTGTGAGAATGAGTTTTTCATTTGTATTTATTATACTGTGCATAAGATTTTGTTTCTATTTTCCCCATTCGGCATTTAAGAGAGCTTTGTCTGGGGCACTGGGTGTGGCTCAGTCAGTTAACTGTCTGCCTTCGGCTCAGGTCATGATCTCAGGGTCCTGGGGTCAAGTCCCGCGTAGGGCTCCCTGCTCGGCAGGGAGTCTGCTTCTCCCTCTCCCTCTGGCCCTCCCCTCTCCCAAGCTCTCTCTCTCTATCTCGCTCCCTCTCTCAAATAAATAAATAAAATCTTTTAAAAAATAAAAAGTTACGTCCATGTTGCTGTGTGTGCGTCCGTCTCTTGCCTCCAGCCAGCATGTGGTACACGTAAGGTGCACTGACCACATTGTACTTACCTAGTCCTCTAGTAGTGGACCAACAGATTGCCTGCAGTTCCCGCAAAGAGCTGTCACAGACATCTTGGGACACATCCTCTCATGACCCTCTGGGAGAGCCTCTTGGGGCAGTATACCCAGAAGTGGGAGTGCCACCTCTCAGGGCACGTGCCCCCTTATTCCAGCCAAGTGCCTGGACAGCTCACCAGCCTCCCGGTACCCGTCTATACTACCAGTGCCGTGCTCACCTGCTGGCCCAATCTCCACATTTTATTTATGAAAAGAACTAGTGGGGGGGAGCACTGGGTGGCTCAGTTGGTTGAGCGTCCAACTCTTGGTTTCAGCTTAGGTTGGGATCTCCTGGGTTGTGGGAAATAGCCCTTCTCGGGCTCCATGCTCAACGGGGAGTCTGCTTGAAGATTCTCTCTCCCCCTGTCCCTTACCCCACTCGTGTGCATTCTCTCTCTCTCTCTTTCTCTGAAATAAATAAAATCCATCTTTAAAAAAAAAAAAAAAGGAAGAAAGAAGAACTAGTCAGTCTGTTGGATCCATAATTGCCCTCAATACTCACTCACTTCATTGAGGTCTTACTTCAAATATCATCTAACCACTCTATCACAAATCGCCACCGCTACATCCCATCACTCCCCATCCTTCTGAGCTTGTGGTTCTTCATTGTTCTCACAGGTGGTCGTGTGTGTGTGTGTGTGTGTGTGTGTGTGGTGTTTGGTTATTGTCTGTCTTCCCCATAAGGACAGTGTTGGGTGCCCAGTAGGTGACCAGTGAAGATCTGCTATGAACGCAGTGTCAGAGTCTGACTTAACTGAGTACCACTCCCAGGAGCCTCCCTAGCTCCTCACCTCCCCGCCCCCCACCTCACTTAGGGGCAGGAAACATCCGGAGGCCCCGAAGCTCTCCCTTCTTTCCCTGCCCCCACGTTGGACTCACCAAGCACAGGGGGAAGGACATTCTAGTACCCTTGGGACAGTTCCATCAGTGATTCAGGTACCGTCGGTGTCCTGAGTGTTTGTGGGGAGATGTGCTTGCTCACAGCTTCTTGTTGAGTGGATGCACGGAATCATTAGGCCCTGGGCTCTGGTCTTAGTTAATGATCCTAAGACAGATGAAGAGTATTGAGGAAAAAAAAAAGCACTCAATAAAAAGTGAGTAATATAGCACTGCCCTGTCTGATGCTATAACTATTGGCTACGTGTGACAGGTTAAATTTAAATTAATTATCATTTATTATTTTTTAGGGGGTGGGGAAGAGGCAGAGGAAGAGGGGGAGAGAGGATCTTAAGCAGACTCCCTGCTAAGTGCAGAGCCCAACATGGGGCTCATTGTCATGACCCTGAGATCATGACCTGAGCCGTAATCTAGAGTCGGACGTTTAACTGACCAAGACACCCAGGAGCCTTACATTTTAATTAGTTAAAATGAAAAATTCAGTTCCTCAGTCACACTAGCCATATTGAAATGTTCGGTAGCTACACATAGCTAGTGCAGACATACACCTTTCCATCATCATAGAAAGTTCTGTTGCATAGCACTGTAGAAAAAACCTGAGCTGCTCCAGACGTGTTCTGAACATACCAACCTGTCCTTGGACTTCTTGAGGGAATCTTTTCTGCCTGCCTTCCTCAGGCTTAAAAGGGTCAGAATTTTGTCCGATAATTAAAAATAACAATTAGCAGGATGCCCGGGTGGCTCAGTCAGTTAAGTGTCCAACTCTTGGTTTCGGCTCAGGTCGTGATCTCAGGGTTATGAGATCGATCCCCACGTTGGGCTCAGGACTCGGCATGGAGTCTGCTTCAGATTCTCTCTCTCCCTCTGCCCCTCCCCCACTCTCTCTAAAAAAAAAGAAAATAAAATAAAATAACTAGTATACTTTTGACTTGGAAAGACAGAAGTGTTCTTTCCCACAGGTGCTTTGGGAGGACGCATCTCAGCTGGCGGCATGTCCTCCACAGCCCCTGAAGAAGGTGACGTGTCTCTAGCACCCAGGCACTTCGAGATGAAACTGAATTTTATACGATGAGCATTTTTTGAGAACAAACAAGTTTTATGTTTTATTGAAACTTTACATACCACGTTAATTGTCCCTCTTTTGAGGGCCAGGATGAAGAGTTGGAAAGCTGTTTTTTTTTTTTTTCCCCTTTTGTGGTTCTTAATTCCCTGAATTCCAAAGATGTGTAATTCAAGGTAAATTTGGTAAGTCATTGCTAGCTGACCCTTGATAATTATGAATATCCCTTTCAGGTTTAGAATTATGAAATAAGAATTGAAGGAAAAAGTCAAATGTTATAAATTTATTTGGGACATCTATTGCCACCTCTTTGGAAGCCTTTGAAAATCCAAGCAGAAATCAATACACTTCCAGCTTTTTTTTTTTTTTTTACTTTCGATAAATAATATCTTTGTGTATATGTATATAGAGATAGATATACTTAATTAATGAGTCAGTTAGCAGGATTTTTAAGTTTTATACTGCATTAATTCCAACATAGCTCTTTCCAGATTGATAGAATGCAAATGAGGTAAGAATTAAGGCAAACCTAAAAGGCATGCAAATGTAGCACATTTATGTTCACTGGTAACACAGGCTCTTGAGTGTGGACCACCCAGAGGAGCTGAGGCCCCGCCATGGGCCTGTCCAGTACTATTTTACAGGAGAATGGAGACACAGCCTATATTAAGTTACATTACCATGGGGGGCTCAGTGCTACTAACATGTAATCAAGGAGACACGAGCATTAGCAAAACATGAACAAGAAACCATAGAACTCTTTGCAGCACATTTCTGCCCAGGCTTGAGGGGAGAAGGGGTTTTAGGAAATGATGTTACACATATCACATTTGTGGCAGGTTGTTTTATAATATATGCTTTTAAAATTCATTAGCAAATGACATTCTCATGCACACAAGTGTTTCAAACACAAGAAGCAAGTCCATTGATAGGTAGTCCAAGCAATATCTGTGTGCGTGTGCGTGTGCGTGTGTGTGTGTGTGTGTGTGTGTGTGTATAGCTGCAGACTGAATGGAACATTGAGACTTCTGTGCAGTCCATAGCATTGATCTCAGCTCATTTCTGAATGTCGCACTGCAGAAGTAATACAATGGAAGGGTCGCTCTTTGCAGCTTCTTTGAATTCATCCAGTGTAATCTGGTCATCTTTGTTCTTATCCATCTTGCTGAAAATCTTGTCTACTCGCTGCTCAGGGGTGAGGCCGTCCTCGTTCATTTTCATCATGATCACGGTGCCTACCATCTTATAGATAGCCTTGGGAAAACCAGAAACAGAGCGTAAAGGTCTCCCACGATCTGATAAAGAATTTAAATTTACTTCAAAGGACTCCGAAATCGTTTTAAATAAGATGGTGAGATGATCAAATATGTGTGAGTCTTGTGACTAATAAGGCATAAAAGAATTTCATCCGACTCCCAAGTTTCTGACTGGAGGGAGTGGGGACAAAAGTGGTAGGAGCAAGAGAAGTTTTAAACATTCTGGGTTTGAAGTACACTGGTCCTTGCGGATTTAGGAAAACAGAAAATGGGGTCCCAACTGTCGTAATGAACTTACAGTTGGCTAAGACAATCAACCAAGGTGGGCCAGTAACATTTAGCCCAGAAAGAAGATAGTGTGGGCAGATCTGTGGATCAGGGACTCTGTTCTTTCGTAAGTTAAAGAATTCGTCTATCCAGTTCAATTAACCATAAATAAGTAATTCTCAACGTGGGAATTTCCTAAATAGAAACAACTTTCTATTGCCCACCTCTACCAAGACCTGCGGGAGAACGTTCCTAGTAGCATTATTAAGAACTGCCAAGGAGTGGAAGCGACACCAGCACTCGCCACCTGGTAGACAGGTGAACAATAAGCCAGATCTGTGCACCTGAATACTATTTTAGGGAAAAAAAAGGAATGAAATACTGATAAATCCTACAATTAAAAAAAAAGCCAGATGGAAAGACCATATATTTATATTATATGGTTGTGTTTATATGATAGGTTCAGAGACACAAATCCCTACAGACAAAGAGTGGAGTCTTCTGAGTCTGTAATAGGAGCTGGCAGGTGGCAGGAGGGGCCTTCCTGGGGGGATGAAAATGTTCCAAAATTGGATTATGGTGATGACTGCATACTTTGGTAAATTTACTAAAAATCATTTAGTTTTACAGTTAAAACGGGTGAGTTTATGGTCTGCAAATTGTAACTCAATAAAGCTTTTTAAGATGCCTGTTAGAGGAGCCAAGATGCCCACCAGGGGAAAGCTGGTTTGAGGAAGAGGGGAACGTCCAGCAGAGCAGAGCTAAGTCAAGGGCAGAAGAACCGAGTCTGCTAATACCCTCTGCGCCCAGCGTCAGGGCCCAGCGGCTTGGATCTGTGACTCTTCCCAGCGCGGAGCTGAGGCAGGGGACGGGGGTCGGGTGAAATCAAGGCCCGGCACGCAACTACCCGGGCTCTAGGCAGGGAAGAAAAGAAGTCGCTGCAGCCTGGGGCCCGCCCCAGCTTCCTCCTGGGGGGTCTGTCTTCTGTGCCCTGCGGCCCTGGTCCTAGCCCGAACCGTCCCGCCCCCGTCCCCAAGTCCAGCCGCACCGCGAGGTCCACCGGAGCCCAGCCGGCCCCGCCCGGCCCCGAGGCTCCCCCCTCCCCGCCCCTGCCACCCAGGTTCCCCCACTATCACCCCCACCCAGCCGTCCTCTCCGCCCACCCAGGCCTCCCACCCTCGTCCCCACCCCTCAACCCCAGCCTCGGGGGTCCTGGCCCCGCCCTGGCCCATGGGCCGGCCCTGCCCCCGGGGTCCCCATCGCCCCCCCCACCCCACCTCTATGATCTCCAGCATCTCCACCCGCGTGATCTTGCCGTCGCCGTCCAGGTCGTACATGTTGAAGGCCCAGTTCAGCTTCTGCTCGAAGCTGCCCCTCGAGGTGATGGACAGGGCGCAGATGAACTCTCGGAAGTCGATGGTGCCGTCGCCGTTCTTGTCGAAGGTTCGGAAGGCGTGCTGGGCGAACTTGGAGGCGTCCCCGTAAGGGAAGAACTGTAAGCAGAAGGCACAGGTTCAGGGGGGGGGGGGAGGTCCCAAACCTCAGGGCCCGGTGGGGTCCGGGAAAGCCTGGGCGGCCTCTGCGCCGTCCTGCGGAGCCGGGCAGCTGGGAAGGCAGGTGTGGCCGGCAGGGCTCCCGCCCGGACAGCGGGTTGGCCGGTGCTCAAGGCCGAGGGCGGGCGTCCATCGGGCTGTTTCCTGTGGAGGAGGCTGGGGCGTGTGGCCTTCGTGTTGGCGGGGCCCTCAAGCCCGCAGCCAGGGTCCCTCATCCGTGGCTTCCCTGCCCCCTCTCCCGCAAGGACGGGGACTGAGGCAGGTAGCCGACTTCCATCCGCAGGCGGGGTGGTGCTGCATGTGTTTCCTCTGCCTCCCTGGGGACCTCTAGGTTCGCTGCCCCGTGGGGCCAGCGCGAGGTTGCCCAGACCTGGTTTCCTCTGCCCCCGGCTCCCCGTGGCCCGCCCACACTCCTCTCCCCGGGTGAGGCTCCAGCGGCTCTCTTCTTTTCTACAAGGACTTTTCTTTTGTAGAACAGACATTTAAAACCCATTAAAAATAGAACATGACTGGGTTTATTTCTGCGAGCTATAAAGAGGTTTCTTTTCAGAGCCAACAGTTGGCCAGAGTGCCGCTGGAGACAAAGAATGGACACAGGAGGAAAAGGAAGAGCGGACCCTGGAGGAGGTAAGACCGCGGAGAATGAGGCGGTGGCTCTGCCTGCGGAGGGGACAGGAGTCTGGGCCCGTCACACACCGCAGGTGTTTCTGACACTGCCCCTCCCGCTGACCCAGAGAAGCTAAAGGACATTCTCTAGGTAGAGGGGAGGAAAGGAACAAGCCCCAAACCCCAAACCAGAAGCAAACACAAACCACGTGCTGTTTTAAGGCAGAGAGGGGATGAACAGGTTTCTGCAAGAATCCATCGGGCAAATACAAAGACCAAAGCAGGTGTCTGAGGATGTGACGGGTATCCCTGCTCCTTCCCAGGTTTTGTCCCTGGTTGCTGGCACAGGCAGACCAGCCTCCCTACAGTGGGACTGCTTCGTGCCCACCTGGGGCTCGCTCCCTCTGGGGGCCCTCAGCGCACGTTTCTCTCTGTGCCTCCTGCCCTGGGCCTTGCTGCCCACACCTCCCATACTTACAAGCACCTTGGAAGGTGGAACATTTCCATGCAGAAATGAAATGGGTGGGGCGCCTGGGTGGCTCAGTGGGTTAAAGGCTCTGTCTTTGGCTCAGGTCATGATCCCAGGGTCCTGGGATCGAGCCCCACATCGGGCTCTCTGCTCAGCAGGGAACCTGCTTCCCTTCCTCTCTCTCTGCCTACTTGTGATCTCTATCAAATAAATAAATAAAATCTTAAAAAAAAAAAAAGAAATGAAATGGGTATTTCCACCTGCGGATCCCATAGTGGGAGCCAGAGAAGGGACAAGCCGTGCAGTGGGAGGAGCGGACCGAGGTCCGCATCTCAGTAGCACCCACTTCTGGACCCCAAGATCTGTCGTGCTTACTATTGCTGGGTAAAAAAATCCCGCCAAAACGGAGTGGCTTGAGACAACAATTATTTCACTAATCTCAGAAAAGAAGGATTTGACAACCACTTCTCTTTTAATCGAACGACATTTTTCTGAGGCTATGGAGGACAAGTTTCTCCTTTGTTCTCTCATCCCCTGAACATGTTAACGTTCCTACCCTTCAAGACTACGGGATTGGTTTCAAGGGGGAACTTTAGGAGGGAAAGGCTCCCGTCCTCTTCTTCCGGCTCAGCCTGTTTCCCCATCCCACCCTGTAATGCCATTAGAACCGTGGGTACCTGAGGACAGGCTACCAGGCGCTGAGTTTTGAACTGCACAGTTTTGACCTTGACTGAAGAGTTTCTGAAGAGGTAAGTTTGATTCACATGTGCCCTGAACGTTTTTAAACTTAAGCTACTTCTGACACCAAACGTGTGGGGTTTGTTTTGGTTGGGTTTGGTTTTTGATTATTCCTTCCTAACAACTCCCATTTTCTGGACATCAACCTGGTCCAACTGAATTCAGTCCCATTGTGACTCTAACTGGGGGGAGTCCATGCAGACCCCTACAGGTAAAGGGCTCAGTCCCACAAGACTGCCCCCCAGTTCAGATGCCAGTGGCCAGTCCCAGATATTTCTGATAGATCTGCTAGAAAGTCGGGGGACCCACAAGGCCCTCCTTCAGTAATTTGCTAGAACAACTCACAGAATTAAGGAAGACAATTTACTTACTATTACTGGTTTATTTCAAAGGACATAACTCAAGAACAGCCTATTGGAAAAGACGGATAGGGCGGGGTGCAGGGGAAGGTGCAGGGAGGGTGCACAGAGCCCTCTCTGGGCTCACCACCCTAACAGCACCTCAGTGTGCCCCCAACTGGGGAGCTCCTCAAACATGTAGTTGAAGGCTTTGATCAGAAGCCTCATTACTTACCCATGGTTGATTAAATCACTGGCTAATGATGATTTAATTCCATCTCCAGCCCTTCTCCACTCCCCAGAGGCCGGGGGAGGGGGTGGAGCTCCAAGTTCCAGTCCTCTAACCATGCCTCCATCTATCTTCTGACCAGCTCCCCATCCCGAAGCTACCAAAGGGCCCCCAGTCACTGGACATCTCATTAGCATACAAAAGGCAAAGTTATCTTTCCAGAAAGTCCAAGTGTCTTAGAAGCTCCGGTGTCAGGAACTGGGAGCTGAGACCAAGTATTTATTTCTTACTGTATCACCACATCACAAGTGCCTTGTGCACGAATGTCCTTCACCCCTTTCTCCTCTCTGCGGATGTGGCCATCTGCCCTGTGGTCAGGAGTCTTGGGCAGAGCTGGTCCCAGTGAAATGGCCTCTGAGCACAGCACAGTGAGCGCTCGGCAGCTCCCCATCTCTCAGTGCTGTGTGTCCACCAAGCTTGCTATATACAGTGACTTGAGACCACTGGGTGTTTTTCTCCATCTGGGTGGGTTTCTGGCTGTGAAATGCTTTAACTATTTTATTTCTCATAGGGAGCTTTAAAGGGAAAGGATTTCAGATAGTTTCATCTAAAAATAGCAGGGAACTTTAGGCCAGTATATTAAAAATTAATGTAGATCTGAAAATTCTTGAGGAAAAAATCGATGGAGCTATAAAAGTTACATGTGCCCTGTAGAAGGGCTATTGACTGACTTTGATAGCCAACATGTTTACCTCAGAAGAACTGAGCGTGTGCTCGGGAGCCCTCACATGTGTGGGGGGGGTGCAATTTGTTCCCTTTAGAAAACTCACCCTGTCATGTTCTGAGAGCTAGGAGTTTTTCTAATCAGGGGAGTGCCCCTTCTTTTGATGAAATGATTCACCTCTGGATGGATCATCACAGAAAAATGAAACTACACTCTTCAGTGTCTTCTGGAAGAAATCAGGGTTTTGAGCTCTTACTCACTTCTGGACTATGATAGTCCCTGAGAAGTCCAAGTATTTTCTGAGTACTGTTGCTTGAAATGTGTTCTGTTTTATTTTTTAAATTCAATGTATGTTGCTTGAATAACTGTATTACATGTAGGTGTGGAAATAATTCTCAGTGGCACTAATAATCTGCAAGTCTATATAATAAATAAAAAAAACTTTGAGGTTGAAAAGTCATATTTATGTGTGTGTATATATAATATATAATACATAATACATAACACACAATATATGATATATAATTCCACTTGTGTCTTAGTCCGTCCCGCCTGTTGTAATGAAGTGTCCCAGGCTGGACGTTTATAAACAAAAGTTTATTTCCACAGTTCTGGAGGATGGAATCCAGGATTCCATCCTGGTATCAGCGGGGGCAGTTTCTGGTGAAGGCCCTCTTTTGGGTTGCACGCTGCTAAATTCTTGCTTTGTCCTCATAGAAAGCGAGGAAACTATGGGGTCTCTTATTCCTTCTTTTCTTTTTCCGGGGGTGGTAGGTCAGACAGAGAGGGGGAGAGAGAATCCTCGGATCTTAAGCAGACTCTGCGCCCAGCACGGAGCCTGACGTGAGGCTGGATCTCACCACCCTGAGATCATGACCTGAACCGAAATCAAGAATTGGACGCTTAACTGACTGAGCCACCCAGGCGCCCCTGTGGGGTCTTTTGTATAAGGGCACTAATCCCATTCATGCGGCCTCCACCTTCACGACCTAACTCCTTGCACAGTCCCATCTCCTAACACCATCACCTTGGGGATTAGGTTTCAACATATGAATTTGGGGAGGGACACAAATATTCAGTCCGGAGCGATTTGTTGGAAAGAAGATACACCTCATTGTGAGAAACTTTAGAAACTATATTAGATGGTTGAATTTAGCCAGTCTTTGATAAATTTCTAGTTTCTATTTTATGTCTGTGTACATACACACTTAGTGTTTCTACTTTAGGTAAAAAATTTTATTATATCAGGGCGCCTGGGTGGCTCAGTGGGTTAAGCCTCTACCTTCGGCTCAGGTCATGATCTCATCATGGTCCTGGGATCGAGCCCCACATCGGGCTCTCTGCTCCGCGGGGAGCCTGCTTCCTCCTCTCTCTCTGCCTGCCTCTCTGCCTACTTGTAATCTCTGTCTGTCAAATAAATAAATACAAATCTTAGAAATTTTTTTTTATTATGTCCAGTATATCTTGCTTTTCCAGTGACAGGAACAAGCCACCTGGGAAGCCGCTGCAGACGGTCAGCTGACCGAATCCAGGAACTAGGCCCTTCTGGCAGAGGTGGCACCTGGGTCCGGTGGCTCTTGGAGGCCACTCCTCTCTGGTTTGGCACCTCGGGGCAGCCTGCCCTCCTGAGGGTGCCCGGGAGAAGTCTCCGTTTCGGAGGGCAGGGTTTGGGGGTGGAGTGGAGTCTGCTGCAGGGGCTGGCTGGCAGAACCCTAGACTCAAGTCTAAGGGTGACAATGGCACCATCAGCCCCAGTTGGACAAAGCATCTCTCAGGTAGAGATGACCAGGCTGGTCCCCCAGGTTCCCGGGTGGGGGATGGTTCACCAGAGGCAGTTCTTTGGGGCTCTCTGGAGTCCCCTTCCTCAGGTCTAGGACTCCCCCTGTGTCGGCCCACAGCCCTTCTGCTCTGATGCTTGGAGCATCAGAGGAGTGGGCGACTGACAGAAGGTGGGGGCAGGAGGGGCCTTCTATCCCTGGCTACTTCCGGCCTGCTGGTGAGACTCTGACCTCAAGAGTCTACACCCTGATCTGTCCCTGCCCTACCGCAGCGACAATCCTTTGCCCCAGCTGTCCTGTGAACTCAGGCTCTCCATGTTGCTGGCCTGCAGTGGGGTGAGCACCCGGCCCACCGAGTGTAGCATGAGACCCACAAAATCTCCCCATTCCTGCTCCCTTCCTGCTGAATGACAAACAGGAGAAGCGTGCATCTGCCTCTTGGAATTCGCCTGCACTGATTTCTGGAAGCTCCTGAGATAGGTTTTCTGGGTCGCACATCTTCTTCTATTGACTCTCCCTCTCGGGAAGCCTGGGAACAAGGACTGCCGTTGTACCGGCCATCACATTGTGGGGAGCTGCTGCAAAAAAGGACTGCATCCTTTACCTGAGGGTGAGGGGGGAGACCAGACCCCTCCCTCGGGCTTTCAGCAGAGCCCAATCAGGTGGGCGCCGCAGAGACAGCAAGGCTGTCTGTCTTCAGAGCTGTGTCGCGGAGAAGCTCTCTGGGCCCCGTCCAGCACCACGGAGAGCGGGCCCAGAGGACCTCTCCTTCTCACTCAGTGATGGCCCTTCCGTGAAGTCCAGTGGGTCAGGACCTCCTCTGCTTCTCTCCCCCGTGACCTCCCCAGTCGACTTTCCTTTGGGAGGATTAAATATAGCTTACCCTCTTCTCTCTCTTCCGCCTCAGCCGGAGGCGGATCGTCTCCCGTGGGATTCTGGCTACAGTCCTCTAATCCCCTCCTGCCTCGGATCTCGTCTGGGTCCAGCACCCAGAGCAGCTCTGACCTTCCCCTAACACGGCTCAGACTGCGCATTTCTCTTACAGAAACACCCAGTGGAATTAAACCTGAACTCCTTCGCTTGCTCTTCGAGAGCTTCCGTATCTGACCCACTACCTGCCTTCGGTACTCGTGTCCTGCTCGGGGCCCAGCTCTCCAGAGGCTCGTGTGAGCAGAGCTGAAGTCTGAGCTTCTCACCCTGCTGCCGTGGCCCTTCGAGAATGCCCCAACCTGCACGTCCGTCTCTCTCATTCCTTTGCTTTCTGCTTCTGTGCCCGACTGTGTTCCCAGGTGCCTCTGCCTTCGATCACAGTCAGTCTGTTCCTGCTGTGTCCCTCCTGGCAGGAGAGTTCTGCGAGGGCAGGGACGGTTTGCTCCCCCTGCACCCCACAGTTATGCTTAGCGTCTCCCGAGGAGGAGCTGCAGGGCTCCAGCGAGTGCGGGGTCTGTGGCCTCCCCCAGCTGTGGATTTGTCCTTGTGTCCCTCTCCCATCTGCGGAATGGAGCTGCTGCATTAACTAAATGCTTTCATGCACCCAGGAGGAAGATGGGTTTCCACAACTCAACAGTGACGAAAACCATGACGCGCGACTCATTAAAATGTCAGCTCTCCCTTTTCCAGAATTCCCTGTCCCCCTTCACTGCTTCACTTTTCTCCAAAAAGCTGATGACCATCCAACATATTTCAATTATTTATTCATCCTCTTTCTTCCTCTATGAGAAATGTAAACTCTGTGAGGGCAGAGAGCTTTGGCGGCTACACTATTTGGTTTCTGACCGAATCTCGACATAGCAAGTGCTCTGGAATGACTTAGCGAATGAACGAGTGAACCAATTTCTTCCTGACACTGTCCTTCTAATAACTGTACCGCACAGTTACTGTTGACTACGCATTCACAGTCTTCTAGAATGCCCAGGACAGCCCAAAGGGATGGTTTGGTTCTCTTTCACTTTGACTTGGTGATAGAGAGGCGGGTTTTTAGGGCAGAGGTTCAGCACCATCTGTCATTCCTATTTCTTAAGGGGATTATTTATTTAATGTCAGTTATTGAACTGTAAATTCCTGGAAGGCAAAGCCTTGTTTGCTCACCGTTGCTTCCACAACACAGAGCACAAGTCTCTGATGGCGGGGCCTAAACATGGTCTTGTTGAGTGAGCACATGAGAGAGACACTTGCGGTGCCAACTTCAGGGTGACGAGGTGATCGAACACTGCTGCTGAAAACAGACCCCACTCATTGGACATGTATCATAATCCAACCAGCTCTGTCCACTAGAACTTCTTGTGATTATAAAGATATTCAATAACCGTCCTGTTCAAAATGGTACCTACTGTAGGTAGGTACCACTGACATAGGTGCTGGGAATAAAATTTTTAAAAGACACCGCATTGAGGACAGTGGGGAAAGTAACCCTTGAAATGTGACTGGCATAACCAGAGAACTGAATGTTGTAATAGTATTTAATTAACCTGCCAATTTAGAAAACCACGTGCACCCACCAGCTTCTGTATGGAGTTCTTTGATCTATGCTACGTCGTTAGTTCTCACGATACCCCCGTCAAGCAGTCATCCTCAGCTCCATTTCACAGACAAGGAAATGTGGACTTGGAAAGGTCCAGCAAACCCTTGAGTTAATTCTCTTCCCACAGTCAGTCTGCCGCAAGGTTATGCAGACGAGCAGTGAGAAACGGGACACTCCTTTTCAGAACACGAACGTACAAAACAGAAGGTAGAAAGTTAGGGACAGATTTTCATCCGTCTCAGCATTTGTTGGAACGCTTTGATGATTATCACACAGCCCTGGAATGGGCTCAGTTCTAGTACTTCTCATGTGTGTTACTTCATTCAGTTCTTATAGCAACACCGGCCACCCTAAACCATGCACTGTGGTCAAGGAAGGGAGCTTGAAATGTCCAGGCATTTGCCCCAGGTTCCTGGCAGAATGTGACAGAGGTAGGATTTGCATACGGATCTGTCTGGTCATTTCTGCTTCATCCCGCTGTTTCTCTTTGTCAAACTGAGGCAATACACCTAAATCCACATTGGAGGAAGTGAATGTATTTGTTATGTTATGTAACTCTTTGCTACCTTCCAAGGTCCGCAGTCTTCGGTGGTGGGCAGTTATCGCCACCTTCTGGCAGTATGTATGTACTACATGAAAATTGCTAAAAGGGATTTTTTTAAAATGACTCATTCATTCTTTAACTGAACGTTTATTGAACAGTTACTATGTGTCAAATGAGTGATGGGGATGATCTTATGAGCTTGAAACTTAAACAGAAATTTTCCGTGTGTTCCTTTCCCTGCACCCTAATCTGATGGCTTCTGTCAATGCATCGTTGTTCATCGTAGCTCAGGAACGGGCTCAGAGACTGAAACTTGCTGGGCTTTCACCTAGATTGTATCCAACTGCACCACCCATCCCTACTCTGAACCATCCAACATGCAAGAGAAAACCCCAGGAGAAGCTTGAGGACTTGGTCTCTCCTCAGGAAGACAATAGGAGACTTTGCACCAATGTACCAGCTTGTTCCAAAGTTACCAGGAGCTTTTCCCTACACTACAGATAGAGGGGCTGAAGCCCTGCGTTTCCGTCTTTTCAATAACCTGTTCCGTTGCGACTTTTTTTTTTTTTTTTTTCCTTCATATGTGGTGAGTGAGCCCCAGACACCTCGTGGTGACTCGGCATGGTGTCACTGGCTTCTGCGAGCCCGGGGCCCCACCCGGCACAGAGGGCTGTTTGGTGGTTTGGTGGCTGTTAAGAAACGGCCTGAAGAGACAGTGCTTCCATCCCCTCACGTAATCCTTCCTCTGCGCCACCCGCTCGCTCCAGCCCTTTGCACTATTTGCTGCCTGTACGTCTCACCCTTCCAGAAGTTGTACCGAGTGCAGAGAAAACATTACAACATTCCCCATGAGGACCTCTCCCTCTCCCCGCAGCCACGGGGGCCTGCCTCAAGTTAATGGAGGCTGCAGGTCTCCTAGAGGTTGCCCCAACCGACCTTCGGGTTGAGGGAGGTTTGCACAGCAGGGCCTTGGCCCACTGTGACAGCTGGTGGGCTAGGTCAAGAGGGGTGACTGCAAGGCCGCTGAGGAGGACAGACTCTCTCCAGTGCTCTGCCCAAGGCCCAGCTCCCGGCTGAGGCTGAGCAGCCCTCAGAACTCAGAATAGATTTGTGCCCATTAGTCTGCCTGAAATAGAGCTCACGATGGGATCAAAGAACCGAAGAGTATTCTTGGATGCTCCATGGCTCACGGGCTTGGAGAAGTCTGCCATCCAATCCCTCACAGAACACCGTCCCTTTAAAAACGTGCTGACTCACGTCAATTCTGTTGACCTTTGTCCTCAAATGTCAAGCCTCCGTTCTTGGGCTAATGAACCCACAAACACAATCCCCTCCCCAAGCATGGCGTCGTCTTCCTCTCCCCCCTACCCCGGCATCCGAAATAGGGCGACTGTACCTCAGGGGTTCTCCGCCCTCACCTCTGCTGGAACTGGCCAGAAGCTTCTAGCCTCCTGCGGATCCCTGGCTCCGTGGCCCCCTCCTCAGGCCCTGTCACTAATGCCGCAGCTCCCGTTTCATGAGTGTCTATCAGCGAGCAAAGCCCGAAGAAGGCCTTTTGTCTGTGCGCCCTCAGCTGGTTCTTCAACAAGCTGACTCGACGGTCCTCACTCTGAGTTCACTCACTGCATAAGGTTAAACCACTCAGGGCAGGGAGCCGCGACAGGCCAGGCAAACAGGCTCTGTCCGAGGACTCCTCACCGGCCGAGTGGGCCCTTCCTCCCCACGCAGTGCTCCTCCCGCCTTGTGCTGTGTTCACAGGAGCCCGGCCTTCCCGTCTCCATTCTCCTCAGCCGGCCTGGGCTGCCGCAGGCCCGTGGGAAGTGGAGCCCCCACCAGGGCCTTCACACAGGTCCACACTCGTCCCGGCCTCCCCAGGGTGGGGATCCCTGGTGGGATGGCTCGGCCCAACAGAGCCACTCCCAGGGCAGGCCGATGGGGGCTGTGGGCCTGGGTCTGTGGCGGGTGCTGCTGTGGAGGGAGGGAGAGGTGCCAGCCAAGCCCGAAGATTTCCATGAAGCCTCCTGGACCTCGGCTTGGTCCCTGAAAGAAAGGACGACCCCCAAGGCTAAGGAGAGGCAGAGGCAGGACGCAAACCCTGTCTGGTGGCTGAATCTGTGAACCCATCTGAGCCTTAGTTTCCTCATCCACCAAATGGGGCAACAGGAATGAATTCCAAGCATGAAGGACTGTTGTGAGATTTACCGGAGATGACAGATGTGGAAGGCACCTGAGGCCGCATGCAGTTGGGACACTGCGTGTTGGAGGCTCCCTCCTCCCTGCCCCCGCCCAAGGCTGCCGTGATGCCTCTCATAGCCCGGACTTACAGCCCCCCAACCGCCTCCCACCCCCGGTGAGCAGGCGGTTTGTGGTGGGCTCTCAGCACACACACCCGGGGCTGCGGGCCAAGCTGGGGCCCCTGAGGATTAACTGGGTACTCGGTTTTAGCCTCAGACTCTTCACACTCGTGCAACCTCACCAGGAATAGGATCCCTGTTTCCTCACGGGCCTACGTTCTCTGTCCCCCACACCCACCCTCAGGGCTCTGCGGTCCCTCCTCCCCATAGCTCCAGAGGGAACCTCTCACGCCCGCTTCTTCGTGTCCACTTCCCGTACCCACCAGTCCCGTCTAACCTTCTCAGAAGGAACAAAATTCTCCCCAGGCCTCCGAGCCTTCCCAGGTGCTGTCCGGTCGTCCTCGGCTCCCTGAGCCCTTCCTCTGCCTGGGGCCTAGCTGTGCCCTGCGGCCGGCCGCAGTCCCCTTACTCCCTTCATCAGGAATCCTTTCCTGCCCCGGCCCAGTCAACCCCTGTGCTTCTCAGACCGTGATTCAGTCTCCGCTTCCCCGGGAAGCCTTCTGGGAGCCTAGGTTGGAACCCTCCCAAGCAGGCGTGCACAGCACGGAGTCCCGCCCTCGGCGACCATCCCTCTGTGTTCATGGGACCGCTTGGTGGATGCCTTTCTCCCCTTGTGGACTGGAAGCTAACCAGGGCAGGGAATGGCCTGCTTCTCCCCACCACTAAAACCCCTGGTGCCTCGTACGGGGCCAGGCACACCGGAGGTGCTGAGTAAATGTCTGTCGGGCGACCGAGCGACTCAGCACAGCGGGCGTCTTTCAAGCCAGAGGAGACAGCAGCGAACGCACACGGTGACCGGTCAGAGGGCGGGGATGTGTTCTGCAGATTGTCTGAAGTCGGCTGTGCTAAAGGAGGCTCGCCGTTTGGCCTTAAGGCCTGTCACTGCCATTAGGACTTTAGCGGATGATTCATGACGGTGTGAATCATCCCGGAGCCGGGCACGTACCTGTCACGTGGACGGGAAGAGGAGAGAGATGCTTCCTCTCAATTAGAACCGGGGTGTCCAAAAGCTGTTTTCCACCAACGTCTTCACTGAACAGATACTCACAAAAGCCTAGTTGGGGTCAGGCTCTATGCTGAGCTCCGAGGGGGCAGGAAGGAGGGTGAGGAGAGGCAACAAAAAATCGGAGTGAAACAGAAGAGCTGGTCTCTGTCCCAGAGCCGGAGCTGCCTTCCACATGGGGGCTCTCTTGGGGTGGGGTGGGGGGCTCAAACACACCCACCCCATGCCCCCTGCCCCCCTCAGAGCTGACTCTTCACTAGCCGTCGGGCAACAACATCCATTTTCTGCACCCCTGGCTCTCTCCCTCGGGGCTCCAGACTTTCCTACAAGGCAACCACTATTAAGTCCTGGTTCTTGTAGAACTACAGCTCTTTGAGAAGAAAATTTCGTCCTGAACTAAATTTCTAGAGAAGGGGGTTTCTGCCTCTTGGGGTAGGGGAAGCAATTTTTGCTTCTGTCCTAGACCAGGTCTCTCTGTGTGCATTTTGACCTTGTTACACGGCCACAAGAAGGTCACGAACTCCTAGAGAAGTTCTGTTATTATTATTATTTTTTTTATATAGAAAAACATCACTCAGGCAGCAGACATCCAGACTCCTCACTCATCTTTAGGTCTCTTTTGTTTTAGAATTATCACCAAGAGAACAGCCCATATCACCTCTACTTTAAGGGAAATATCCTTTGCGTTTCATTATATCAAATTAGGACCTGGAATACTGTACATGCTCTATAAATGCTTTGGATGGATAAAGGAAGCAACATGCTGGGTTGAATGACAAGGTGTCTGTGTGTGACTGAAGTCAAGCCCTTTTGCCTCTTAAGACTTCCATTTTCCTATAAATGATGTAAAATGAGGGCACAAATCAGATGAACTTCAAAATTCCTTTTAGCTATACTATTTTGTTTATTTTTCTGTTTCTGGAAGTGAAATCTCATAAAAGAGAAGAAGAATTAATTAATAATGAACCTGACAAGTGGATGATCCTTGTATTATTCTGCATTCATTTATCAACCAAAGAGCAGATCATATCGCCCCCTTGTGTTGGTATGTCTTAATTACAGGATCAAACTTTGAAGGGCAAATATTATCTCCATCTATATATATGTATGCATCAGTATCAATATCTATGTATTTGCATCACTACCTCCCTGTCTCTGTCTCTACATCTACAGGTAATCTATATATCTATAACATCTCTCCCTATCTCTGTCTCTGTAGCTCTGTCTCCTTATCTCTGTATTTATCTCCATTTCTATCCCTTTATCATATCTCTATCTCTATTCTTATTCCAAGTTTCACAGAGTCTGACAGATACTCATTGGTTACTCAGACTTTAAAAAAATCAAATGAACTCTTTATTTCTGTCCAATACCCAATTCACATTACAAATTGGATCAATGACATCTTGATTTGGGGCAGGGGATTCCCTCCAGCACTTCATTGGCTGATTAATCTTGAGCCACCAACATAAATCAGTCCACCATTAACGTGTGTTACAAAACAGGAGGTCACCAATAGTAAATTACACTCTGGGAATGGTCATGAATTTCCATTTAAAGGCAATCCGTTTGATTAGAGAGAAGACTGTTTTATGAATTTAAAAAGGAGCTCATTTTTGAAACCAGACGAGGGGTGAGGATCTTTGCAGGTGCTTGGTGGAAGGCTGGTTGGTATGGGGGAAAACTGGAAAGACACACCTGGCCTGGTATCCCTTCAATTACTCCAACTAAAGTGAATAGAGCAGATTTTGCAAGTGGTCATGAAACTGGAGGTTTCATCTCTCCCACTCCTCCTAGAACAAAATGATCTGTTCAAGATCGATTCCCATTCTACCCTCCACCCAACTCGCTTCGCAATGTTGTGGTGATGACGAGAATGCTCAGCCGGGCTGCGTCTTAATTAGAACCCTACCAGCACGCCGGAGGCCGCTAGAGAGGGAGCCGTCCACAGCCCAGCGAGCGGTTGTACCAGCAGCCTGAGCAAGGGACGCTCTCCATCTGCACAAGCGGAAGCTTGTGAGAAATGAACACATTCTGGGCCACTGTCTCAGAAGATGCGCCCTCCGTTTCCTGGAAAGGAGGAATCTGCCAACCTACTCTAAGATGGTTCTCCAAATTTGTTACTGTCCCCCAAGACTGACGTATCTAAAATTGCTTCCCAATTATGCCAGTTCCATGTGCTCCCATCTCCACCACTGGAGGTACAGGGAAAGGTGGGGTGCGGCGGCTCAAGACAGAAAGGAAGTACATCGTGTAGGGAAGTGTGGGGGCCATGTTGGGGTGTGAGATTGTGCTTGGGGGGGCCTGGGATTGAAGACCAGCTCTGCAGTTTACTAGATGTGGGACAGCTTATAGTCTTTTTCAAAGCCTTAGTTTATTCGTATGAAAAAGGAACTGGAGGTGAGAACGATTGCTGGGCTGGAAAGGATGCCCAGCATGCCCAGCATGCCACTGGCTACCAGTTATGCCAAAGAGGAGAGGAGCCTCTGCGAGCAGTGGGCACTCTCTCTCTGAATGGACCCAGGAACAATGCTCTAAGATTAAGATGATATGTGTGTAATAACTCCTGCACATAGTAGGCTCTCAGCTAATGAAAGATGCCGTATTATTACTCCTATTACTATTTTATGTTGTGGCAAGCCTGTGTTCTCCATGCACCAAGACTATGAAGACTGAGGGACACTATAAACATGCAAGTAAAGGAAATGATTTTTGGGGTGCCTGGGTGGCTCAGTGGGTTAAAGCCTCTGCCTTCGGCTCAGGGCATGATCTCAGGGTCCTGGGATTGAGCCCCACATCGGGCTCTCTGCTCAGCAGGGAGACTGCTTCCTCCTCTCTCTCTGCCTGCCTCTCTGCCTACTTGTGATCTCTGTCTGTCAAATAATAAATAAAATCTTTTAAAAAATCATTTAAAGGAAATGATTTTCTTTTATTCTTTCATGGGAAAATATATCGATTGATTAGTCAATAATCACCTATTGTGTGCACCCACTATGTGCTGGGTGCTGGGCTAGGTGTTGAAAAGGATGCAGATAAGTGTAAACTGTAGCTCGAGATTTCCGCCGGTTTAGGGTGGCAGACACAGAGGCATGCCCAAGGTTCATGAACGATGCAAAGCAGCCCAGGGAGCCACCACCAGCCAGGGCTGGGTCTGTTGGTCCCGTCTTGCAGAATGAGGATACATCCTGCGGTATCTAGATCTTCCTTTTATTACCTTCAAGCCCATGCAAAACCCATGTCAACCAGAGTCTAGATTTGCTCAAAACCAGAAATCCAGTTGAGGCAAAGAATCTTGTAACATGATAAATGCTGAGGGGTTCGGGTAGCCCCTCCCCTCCAGAACAGCAGGGCAGGGTACCCCGGCAGCCCCGTGGCAGAAGAGTGGAAAGACCAGACCGTCACAGCAGATCCATGCAGAAAACTGTCACTCTCTACTGTCCAGGCTTGCTGGGCCCCAGAGGCAGATTCCAGGAGGGGGCCCTATGTACCTCGACACGCTAGAGGTTACAGCCTGCTGGGGGACAGACGAGGGTTCATTTGGAAAGACCCAGAGATGCGCCAAGAGCCAGAACTCAGGGGCACACAGTGCAGGGAAAAAAACCCACAAAGTAGTGCCCACCCGACCCCACCATTTCTTATCATCCCAGCAGAGCCTCGGAATAAGGAGTGAGCCAGACTTCCCTGGGAGGAGCCCTCCTTGGGTGCCTCTCCTCCCAAAGGCAGGCTGCTCCTTTTCCTCTCCCCGGAGTGTGCCCCCAGCAAAGGCCATCTGACTCCTTAATCTGCGATCTAGAAGGACTGACTCAAAGATAAGATTTCAGGGCACGGGGAAGTCTCTGGAGGGATTGCCAGAAGTGGCTGCTGCTGGAATCCTCCCCCCTAACAAGGACAGAGGCCGGAGCCGGTCTTCATTTCTATCGTGTCCTGCAGGGCGTGACCCCCAGCAGAAGAAAGCCGGAGTCCGAGTTCCCACTGTGCTGCTTATTGGCTGGGCTACGTTGGGAGAGGGATGTGAGGATCTGGGCCTGGATCCTCTTGTGTAGAATGAATGAGTTGGTTCTCTACGAGCCCTAGGGGTTCTGTCTGCTATTATGATTCTAAACCTGCACACTGTCAACATTATCCTTGACAAAAGCTGCTGATTTAATTAAACTTTTATAGCACTCTGTGCCAGGCGTGGTTTAAGCACATTGTCAATATTTAACAATGTCATCCTCTAACACCCCTGATGTAGGTGTCACTGCTGGTCCCATTACACAGATGAGCAAACAGAAGCCCAGGGCTAGATCACATACCTCTAGCGGCAGAATTTGAACTCATCTGGCTCAGGAGGCTCTACACAGGCTCTGAGTTACAAGCCTCTGGTCTAAGGAATCCAGGAAAACACACACCAAAAAGGGCAAATCCCCAGTTGTGCCTCTGACCACTCACCACAAAGCCGCAGCAGACCACCTACATCCACCAAGCCAGACGGATGTAGCCAAGACGCTAGACCAGTGGGGCACCTGGGTGGCTCACTCGGTTAAGTGTCTGCCTTTGGCTCAGTTCATGATCCCAGGGCTTTGGGACCGAGTCCCCCATCGGGTTCCTTGCTCAGCAGGGAGCCTGCTTCTCCCTCTGCCTCTTCTGCTGCCCCTGCCTGTGTTCCCTCTTTCTAACCAATAAATAAATAATATCTTTAAAAAAAAAGTGGGGGGGACGCATGGGTGGCTCAGTGGATTAAGCCTCTGCCTTCAGCTCAGGTCATGATCTCAGGGTCCTGGGATCGAGCCCCACATCAGGCTCTCTGCTCAGCAGGGAGCCTGCTTTCCCCCCTCTCTCTGCCTACTTGTGATCCCTCTCTGTCAAATAAATGAATAAAATCTTAAAAAAAAAAAAAAAGACACAGGGCAGGTGAGGTCAGCTGTTCTTTGGCAGCCCCCGTTGGGCCAAGTTGCTCAGAGATTGCTTAGGGGTCATGGGCTTTGGCCAGAGCCAAGGGTTCTTGGCTTAACCGCTCAGCACTGTCCAGGGCAGTGGGTGATTATGTGGAGAGCACCTGAGAAAATGCCGCTTGGCGTTCGTTCCGTGCGCGGTGTCCCCTGTAAGCTCAGCGCCGTGCTGGGTCCGTAGCGTACACCGCTAACCTGACAGCGTCCTGCTCTCACTGTTGGGAGCCGCAGCTCTGCTCCCCTGCTCGTGGGTTTCCTGGTGGTCTTGTGTAAATGCAGGCTCTGATTCAGCAGGCAGTGCCTGCGTATCTGACACCCAACCCCCAGGCTGCAGAAACTGCTGATCCACGAACCACACGAAGCAAGAATGTAGACACCCAGCATCTGAGATTTGAAGAAGGAAGCCCAGGCGGCCTGGGGAGGTCAGGGGAGGCATGCTGGGGGGCTCGAGTGGGGTTCTAAGGGTGGCAGGAGGTAAGGAGGCCCAAGGGCATTTGTGGGGTATTGAGGGCACCCACTGTTGGGGGGGTGCTGCAGGGAAGAGAAATCAAGAATCGGCGTGGGGAGACACCCGCTGGGTCTGCCAAGCCTGCCTGGGGTGGCTCTGCCCAGTGAGGGGCGGGAGGCTGGAGGGGGCACCAAGCCGGTTGGAGGGGACTCAGCTGGTGTCAGCCCCCAGGAGCCTCCTCCTGCAGGCCTAGTTAGTTGTCGGCATCCGACGAGGCAGCAGTCCTGGCTCCTGATAGGGAAGCTCTCCTCCCACATTTCCATATTTATCTCTGCAGGGAAAGCAGGGAGCAGTCTCCCGACAGGCTCCCGGGGCTGCCCTCCGCCAGGCTCATGAATAAAGATGCCCAAGACTCTCCCAGGAGAGTCCTCCCTGCCTTCCCCAGAGCACAGCAGGGGAGCTGGGGAAGAGGAGGCAGGGCAGGAGGTGCTGAAGCAGAGTGGGGCAGCCCTCCCTGGTTGGGGTGTGGGAGTGCGGGGCGGCGGGGGAGGGCGGCTGGTGTTCTCCCTGGAGCGCCACAAGCCTTTCTCCTCTGAGTGCCTCAGTTTCTGTGCCTCTACATCAGTGAGCCAAATGGCTCGGGGCTCCAGGTTCCAGGTCTGACTCTCTGTAACTCTACCATAAAATAGGGCTGATGTTTTATGATCACTAAAGCATTCGCCAAGTTCAAGGCCTGTTATGAATCCCCTGGAGAGGAGCCTTGTCCAACAGAAAGAGGCTGTGAGCCACATCCATTATCTGAAATTTTCTGTAACTACTTAAAAAGTAAGAAAAAAGACAAGTAAAATTAATTCTGACAACGTATTTTATTTACCCCACTATATTCAAGCACATCAAATGATATCATTTAAACATGTAATCAACATTAACTATATTAATGAAATAGTTCGAATTTTGGAGGGACCAAATCTTTGAATTCAGTGTGTGTGTGGCCTATGTAGGGCGCATCTCCCTTCCCACTCACCACATTCGGGGTGCTAGAGCTCAGGGCTGCATTATGGAGACATGCAGCCTGGACACACGGACGAGGCAAATGAATGCGTTCAGGCTCTTGCTATAAACGAACTTGAGGAATACGTATGCATCCCAGAGCAAGCATCCACTTGGTCAGGGAAGCAGGGGTTTGTGTGTTCGTCAGGAAAGCCGTGAGCCTCTAACCTCTCAGGCCCAGACACCAGTTTCTCTTCCTGATCTTGGACCCATCAGGCTTGAAGGCCAGTGAGAGGCCACTGTGGGTCTCCTGCTTGTGTGCGGGGCTTGGAATGGTTGCACAAACTCATGTTCTCGTTCCACATCCATGTGTCTAATGTCTTCGTATCTTGATAACATCGCCTATGCTTCTAGAACCCTGGCTAGTATTTCCCCATCTCGGGTACTATGCCCCAGGGACTCAGGGCCATTACACTGATGTCATACACTACTTCTGGAACACTATTCTGGGGAGGAGCTCTCTCTAGCAAGTCCTGACTCTCCGAGAGAGAACAAAATTTTTTTACACTTCTCTGAGAAGCAATAGGGGAGACAATTTGGCTTAGAGGAATGAGGGAGGGCCCTGGAGCTGATGACTGTGTCGAACCCCAGCTCTATTTCTGGAGTGCCATGAGGCCCTGAGCAGGGCCCTTTGTTTCTGAGTCTCGGTTCCCAAGGGTATGAAAAGACCAAACCCACGGGTATGAAAGACCAAATCGTACCCAGGTACGATAGAGACAATAGCTTATGTAAAGCGATTTGTATAATGCCGGGTGCCTAGAAGACACAGAAAGAAAGAAAGAAAAAGGAAGAAAGAAAGAAAGAAAAGGGAAGAAAGAAAGAGAGAAAGAAAGAGTAGCTTACATCTCTTTCTGCCCTTGGAACCACGGAGTTCTATGTTTGGGAGTCTACCGTCTGTGCCGTCTCTGACAAAGAACTCTTATCCCGGAGAAGTGTAATTGACACGGGTTGGCTCACACCCATGTGCTAGACACTGTTTCAAGGCCTTTTAACTGTTTTAACTTAACTCTCAAGGCAATCCTAAGAGATAGGGCTCATAGATGAGGAAACAAGGGCACAGAGACGTTAAGTAACTTTCTCAAGTTCACACAGTAAATGGCAGAGCTGAGATGCCAACCTAGGAAATCACCTGCAGAGCCCTGGTGCAGATCTCTTTTGCCTTGCTGCTCTACCAGGGGCAGGACTCCACGGGGAGGGGATTTGAACTTGAGTTCCAAAGGCAGGAACCCCAAACCAGTGCAGAAGCTTTTAGGGCAGCCGTAATGAGGACCTGAACCCAGATCCCATCAAAGCAAACCCCATCCATAGATACTTCTGGATTCTTACATTTCGTCTGCCACCTGTTACCAGCCATTCCCTGCAGCTCCCCTGTACTTTGCGTTGTGATTCTATTTTCTGGAGCATTGTTCCCAGCAGGTCTCTGAGATTCCTGGCACAGCCCCAGGGCCTTGACTGTACCGTCTCTGAAGTGTCGTTCTGGGGGCCGCACACCCCTGCTCTCCAGCTCAAGCCACTCCCGTGGACCCTTCCCCTCTCAGGGGGCAGCCGAGGTTGAAGCACCAAAGGGGCACGTTAACTCCCAGCTCTGCCCTACAGCCTGTTGCTAAGCAGCTGTGCACACTGAGATGTGTGGAAGGAAACCCTCATGTGACACAAACAAACCCTCATGAGCCCAGAGGTGCACGCACGTGGGGGGGGTGGGGTGGGATATGGGATCAGACCAAAGCCGCAACTCCCTGCAGCAGGAGCCCAAGAGGGTGTGGGAGCAGCTGAGGGTACGTAGCCGGGGCCTGGGGCTAAGTGCTCTCCAGTAGGGAGCCCCCGATCTTCTCTTTTTCGGTAGCTGTGCTCCCGGTGAGAGAAAAAGAAATGCACAAAACAGCTGTCCTGCTACTCTCCCAGCTCCTACTGGACAACCTTGCTCTTCTGCTCGGCTAATCCCAATTTCTAAGCAGAAGCAAAATGCAGGTGTAGGGGGAGGAACCAGAGGCCCTGGGAAGTCTTTGTCCTGGACTCATTTTTCCCTTCCCTGGCCTGGCCACTGCCACACGTTGCCATTTTATTTGTTGCTCCTTCCCAGGACCACGTGTTGAGAAGACCCCTAAACACAAGGGCTGTCGGAGGGCGAGGAGGACAGCTGTCCTCTCGCCTGGTCACCGGCAGTACGGAGCTGGCCTCTTGTCTTGCCAGGACTCCTTCCATCATTTGGGGAGCCCAGTGCCAAATGAAAACGTGGGCCCCTTGTTTAGAAAATTATGAAGAATTTCCAGACGGCAACAGCCAAGCTCTGAACCAAGCACAGGGCTAGCCAGTCACAGGAAACCCTTCTGGACCACCGGGGACCCGCGAATCTCTCCAGCTTCACTTCCCAGCCCACACTTCGGGCACCCCAGGCCCATGCTGAGCCGCTGGCAATCCTTCCGAAGTTCTCTTGCACGCTTTGCCCACTTTCCTCTCAGCCAGGAATATCGTTTTTCTCCCTCACTCCTTGCTCGTTCCCACTAGGCCTTTGTCACTCAGCTCACGGGTCACCTCCTCTGAGCTGGCCTCCTAGACTCTTCTTGCCTTTTAAGTCCACACTCTCCCACACCTAAGCCCTGCCTGGATCGAAGTGTTCAGGACACTCGCTACTCGTCATTGTAATGATCTGTTTATACACCCGTCCCCCCACTCTGCTATGAGGTCCTCGAGAGAAGGGTCAGTCCTAACTCATTTATGAATCCTTAATGCCTGGAATACGGGGGGGTACTCAATAAACAGCTCTTGACTAACAATGGGTGGAGGTAGCCCCTGTGAAATCTCTCATATACAATTCTTTTCTTACCTTACTATTAAATTAACCAAGAGTTATTTTTACGTGCTTATTTCTACACTGTTCTCTTAATTCTTGCCTAATGAGTGATCTGTTCAGTGCATAATGCAGTTTCACTGTTGATATTTCTTAAAGGATTTTTATTTTCACTTAATGAAAATTGCCACATTTTTCTGACTTCAAAGATAAAAACACATCTCTGAAAAAAATTAAAACATAACAATAAAGAATTATTATCCAAAAACCTACCACTCAGAGCTATTCTTAACAGGGAACATTGTTCTAGACATTCGTTCACAGATTCAACAAGTGTTTTTTGAACAATGACTATGTTTCATGCATTCAGGATACAGTAGTGAATCACACCCACAAAAAGCCTTTTCTTCCCTCGGGTCATTGTTTATGTAAGCGCCTCTGTAGAGTTCTGTGTACACACACACGCACACACACACACACATATATTTGTTGTTTTTAACTAGATTTGCTCATTGACTGCTACTTTGTGAAAATCTTTTTATGCCCCTGGCTTTGCACGTATGACCCTCTTTTTAATGGCTGGTACATTTTATAATTTATCTCACCAGATCTTAACTCTTAGGCAATTGTTACAAACGTCATTGTTATCAATACCGGAGTGACACTTTTTTATTCATAAAATTGTTCTGGTTATCTTCCAAAATAGATCGTTGGGGAAAGAGTACACGAATTTTAATTTTGATGCAGAGCCCAGTGATGCTGCAAGAGCTGGTCAGAGAGCCGGTCTGCCTGGCAGATGCTTTGTGTGAGCATCTCACAGCATCTTCTGGCTGACTCTGGAGGTGGGTGGTGTTGCCCCATGTCACGGAAGGAGCCGAGGGCTCGCTGACCCGCCCGAGGCCGGTAGCTGAAACTCCAGGATTGGGTCCTAGATCTGTCCACTTCTGAGTCTCTCACTGAAACAACCTGAGCATTAAGGAACTTAATAACAGCCTAAAAACCCAGCCCGGGAGGGGTTGAAGACTCAAGCAGGGAGGCAGGCTGGGTGCCCGGGAGAGGGGCCGTGGGAGGATGCGGAGACCCAAAGGAATTGTAGGGACAGGAGATGGGCGGGGGTCAACTGAGCTTCCCCTGGTTCTGGAGCCCTGTGCTGAAGGCAAGTATTATTTGCATCTAGTGGGAACCAGGAGTTTTGAAATATAGACAAGAAAAAGGCGAGGCTCTGTGGCCATGGTGGTGGCAGGGATGAACACAGGTGGGCAGGGGACAGAATGAGGGCGCCAGACAAGGTCTGAAAGCAGGCGGCGGCAGGGACAGTCAGCTCCAGAGCCCTGGATCCTTAACGAGGCTGGCGGGGCCGAGCACCAGCTAGGAGGCCAAGCTTCCTGTCAAGTCAGGGGCCAGCCTGCCCTTGAAACTCTGTTTTAAAACGTTCGAAGGCTGTACATTATAGAGAGACAATCTTTAGCTCTCTAGCCGCTGACATCTTCTTAGAGGTGTGTTTGCCTGTTGACCAGTCTGCTGCCTTGTGGGGCCTTAATCCAGCTGCTTTCTGTCGTTGACAGTTTTTTTTTAAGACTCTATTTATTCATTTGAGAGAGAGTTAGAGACAGAGCACAAGCAGGGGGAGAAACAGAGGGAGAGGAAGAAGCAGACTCCTTACTGAATGAGGATCCAGATGCGGGACTTGATTCCCAGACCTGAAGATCATGACCTGAGCCCAAGGCGGGAACTTAACCATCTGAGCCACCCAGGAGCCCCCGTTATTGATGAATTCCACTGCTGGGGTCCACAGAACTGCATCCACCAGCAGGACCCTCTCTGGACAGACAGCTGGCATAAAAACCACTTTTAAAAGAAGTATCAGGTGCCTGGGTAGCTCAGTCGGCGAAGTGTCCACCTTCGGCTCAGGTCATGGTTCCAGGGTCCTGGGATCGAGTCCCACATCGGGCTCCCTGCTCAGCGGGGAGTCTGCTTCTCCCTCTGTCACTTCCCCCTGCCCATGATCTCTCTCTCACTCTCTCTCAAATAAATAAACAAAATCTTAAAAAAGAATAAAAACAAATAAAACAAATATTGCATATATGTCTTATTTACACTCCTCCTCGTGTCCTAAACACGCCTTCCCTGGTGGACCCTTGTAAACTCGAGAACCTTCGGTGGAGAGGTAAGATCTCACTCGCACCCCAGAGCCTGCGGGACAGGCTACGGGACTCTGAACTTCTCTTTTAACGTCTTTTCAAAGGAAGCATCATAACAAACCGAAACCGTATCTGAACACTCAGAGGACCACAGTCCTCACAAATCTCTTCTCCCCCTGAAACAAAACGACTCCCCCACCCCTGCCTTTCACTGATGGCATGGATGGCAAATTCTCTAAGACACGAATTTCACATCACTTTTCTCTTTAATACCTTTCCTGCCCCTTCTAGTCTGCAGGAAACACTGCAGACGCCTGAGCTGGGCATTCCAGGCCTTCAAAATGGCGGCTGATCTCTCGTCACAACCCCCACCTCCCTGTGCTGTACCCCAAACATCCTGAATTTTTTTGTTTTTATTCATATCTTCGTGCCTCCAGCGCCCAGTGGATACACCGGAGTTAGACATCTGATGTGTGTCAGACATGGGGCCCGACCCTGATGTGTACAGAGATAAGAAGCGGCTGCCTCCTCAAGCGCTCACTCCCCATGATGTCCCAGCTTGCTGTACAGGCTACAGTCTGTCTCCTGGATCTGCGCTTTCTTAACCTTACTTACACTTCTCTTAGGGCATTGGCCCCCTTGTGTCTTATTTTCGAGCTCTGTGTCTGTGTCTGTCCTGTGAGATTAGGGGACACCACCAAGGAGAAAGGCCATCTCTTGCCTGCCTTTGGACCCCTCAAAGCATGGAGCCGGGAGGGAACACGACAGGTGCCTTCTCGAAAGAATGAATAACCCCATGGGCTCTTGAAGCACAGGCAGGTCTGTCCGCATGTCAATATGTGTCAGTGTTTGGGGTTTGCTCAACTAACCTTCTCGGGCAGCCCTGAGGCAGCCGCACAGCCGTGGTGCAGTGAAGGGGCCAAGTTTGGGGTCACGTGGGCCGGGGTTTGCCTGCTGCCCACGAGGCTGTTAGGATGCAGCGTTGTTGGAATGAGGGTGGAACTGCTGAGATTGGCCAAGAACAGCAGGCCTTGGACAACACAGTCCTGTATTGCTTTAATTACTGCTAAAAACCCTTCTCGGGCCTTCCCCCATCCTGGGTCCGTGCAGTAGGCGTACTGGACCCAGCAGGCCCTGGCAACAGTCAGACTCACTTGGAAGTGAGGTTGGCTTACGAGTGCTGTAATTCTTCCTCATGTGAATAAACTCATGACTCTTTACAAAGCCTCTTCTAAGAATCCTCGTGAAGCTTCAGGCCTGTGACAGATTTTTCCTGGTGTCCTCAAATGGTGGCAAACGCCCCAAACTGGGAATCACAGGCGTTAAGTACCCCTCATGCTAACTTCACAGTTGGGGTCAGCCATATGCTGATAGGATTGATTACAAGGTGCTAATTCAAGAACCCGTCCTGTGTCCAACCAGGGTCTCCAGGTCAGCTGAGAAAATCTGTTCTCCTCCCTCCTGCGCAGGAAGGGGGCGGGTGAGTGCTTCCCCTCCTCACAGACAAAGGGGTGTCTCCAGGGGAATTAGTACCAGGAAATGGAGGCTTCTGTACAAGGGAAAGACTGGTCTTTTGTTCCATAGATGGCTGCCGCGTGGGCCCCTGTGTGTTCTGACTGGGGAAGAGAACTGGAGACAGACGAGATGTGGGGAACTGTGTCTATGCGGGATGCCCCCGTTCCAGTGACGCTCCCCTTCCAAGTCCCTAACCAGGGTGGACGATGGTTCCTTCAGGGGCCCAAGTCCATTCCTGGAGGGGGACACCCTGTGTCCTCCCTGGAACGCAGCATTAAAATCCCCAGCTCCCAGAGGGCAGCTGATGTTTACACGACATTGCTAGAAGCCTCCTTCTTGTAGGTGGTGTGCACTGGAATCCAGCCCATGGGAGCCCCGAGACGGTGAGCTAATCAGACGGTCAGCCAACGAGAGGATCGTAGCTTTCCCAGTTCAATAAGGAGGTAATCACTTCCTTTTCTTACTTTCTCCCTGGCTCGGCACACTGGTGGGGGTGGAGGAGCTGGCCAGGGGCAGAGGAAGGATGGTGGGGGAGGGGCGCTAAGACCCGGTCATTGACGTCTCCACCCCATCCCTAGAAGCCACGGCCACAGAGAAGTCAGCCTGTGCTGGAGGAGGCCAGGGGAGCTAGGACTTGAGGTGGAGACGCAATTTTGTGAGATAAATAGGACTGAATCCTAAATACCTGAAATGGGCCTGTTGTAATTACAGATAGTGACTGCAGACTGAGGGAATCTTGCCAAGATGCCAACAAAGTAACCACGACACACGTCAGAGTAGTTCACCACAGCTTGGTTACCAAGTACGGTTACAATAAATAAATAAATAAAAATCCCTTTGTGTTTATATGTCAACGAGTGGAGACTTTTCTGGAAATCTGCTTTCCCATACTGAGTGCCATTAGAGCTGCTATAGTTCTGGTAACCAGAGTCCTTTGAACTGAGCCCTTGGGTGGCAGCCAGCAGAGTAGACATTTCACATTTCTGCTCTCGTTTAATAACCTTAGCCATACATTTGAATATTATCTGTTGTATGTACGAAATTACCTCAAGATCGGTTGGCTTGCAACAGTACAAATGTATTATTGTCTTACACTTTGGGAGGTCTAAAGTCAGACATGGGTCTCCAACTTCATGACATCAATGTGTTGGCGGGACGACACTCCTTGGCTTGTGGTCTCTTCCGCCATCTTCAAAGCCAGCAATGGCCGGTGGAGCCCCTCTCGCGTTGCACCTCTAGGACCTCGTCTTCCACTTCTGAGGCTGCTTGTGATTACACTGGGCCTATCTGGATAACCCAGGGTTGCCCCCCATGTTAGTAACCTTAGTTCCATCTGCAACTTCAGTTCCCCTTTGCCAAATCCACATAATGTAACATTTTCACAGGCTCCAGGCATTAGGATGCGGATGTCTTTGGGGGAAGACATTATCCTGCCTCCCACAGAAAGGCCAAGTGACCAATCCAAGTTTACCCAGGTTTAAGCAGCAGACCAGTGTCTGGTCATGTCCTGGGCACATCTGTTGACACAGAGCCTGCACTCCCTAGCACCCGGTCTGACATTGATCAGCCAACATCTACCCTGGCCGTAACCAAGAAACAAGTCTGGAAGGGGTGAGCTCTTCCTTTCCCAGGGGGTGCCTTGCAGAAATCGGCGTTTCCAACTAGCTCCTTCCGTCCTGGTGCTAATTCACCACAAAGTCCATCTTCAGCACGGTTCCAGGTGGCTCCTGGCCTTCAGCTGGGCCTGTGGTATTTGGACCTACACGACCTTCACTTTCTGTGTAGTGGGACTACAGATCAAAGAGACAATTCCTATCACTTTCACACTTAGAAATCACCCACTCGCAGACGATGAATTAACAGCCACTTCTCTTTCCTTAGAATTTCTTTATTGCTTAATTTATATGAGCACCTCCTTAATATATCTGGAATTTATGTAGTGTCTGGTGGAAGGGGAGAAAACAACCAGCTGTGCCCACAGTCATCAGTCAATGGGGGCGTCTGATCACATACTGCATTCTTATAAATGCTGGGCGTGGGGGGGCTCGGACCTAATTGTTCATGCCATTTCCTTGGTCGCCCCAGCACTAGGGCCATCCTGTTTTAATTCCTGTAGCTAAAAAAACCCGTTTTCACATTGAACAGAGCAAATATGACGTTTACTTAGGAGTCAGCTGTTCTCAAGTATTTATTCTTCTTATTTATTCAGAATAACTTGAAATTGATATTTAATTAAGGAATACTTGGTATCGTTATAATATGTAATTTTGTTCTCCAGGAACACTGGGGTTCCATTTACTTATGCCTTCTTTTACATTCCTCAATTAAATTTTCTTTGTATAGGGGCGCCTGGGTGGCTCAGTGGGTTAAGCCTCTGCCTTCGGCCCAGGTCATGATCCCAGGGTCCTGGGATCGAGCCCCACATCAGGCTCTCTGCTCAGCAAGGAGCCTGCTTCCCCATCTCTCTCTGCCTTCCTCTCTGCCTACCTGTGATCTCTCTGTCAAATAAATAAACAAAATCTTAAAAATAATTTTTTTTTCTTTGTATAAGCCCCACACTTTTTTTTTCTAAAGGCCACTTCTAGGCATTTTACTTTATTGCTATTATAAGTGTTATCTTTTCCTCATATGTTTTCTGATTGATTATTGATGGCTATATATGAAATGTAGTGACTTGTATCTTTAACTTATATCCAGCCATTTAAAACCAGTCATTATTGGGGCACCTAGATGACTCAGTTGGCTAAGCATCTGACTCTTGATTTTGGCTCAGGTCATGATCTGGGGGTCCTGAGATGGAGCCCTGAGATAAGGTCCACAGTGGGCATGGAATCTGCTTGAGATTTTCATGTGTGTGCATGCTCACTCTTTCAAAAAAATAGAAATAAAATCAATCATTATCAACCCATTTTTTTATGTTGGTTCTCATAGATTTTGGGGGGCATACATGGTCCCTCCATAATGATAATGAAATCTCTTAATTTTTAATACTATGTGCTAATTTCCTCCCTTAGTGGTTGGAGGAGAATTTCTTTAACAAAATTAAGTAACTGTGGTCAAAGATCAAGAGTGTCCTTTTCTCAGTCTTGGTTTGAATGGGTGTTTATTTTAAGGATGGTGATGCCAGTATAGGTTTAACATAGAAATCCTTCCTCGAATTAAAGAATTTCCTTTCATTATTAGATATTAAAGGTTTTTTTTTCTCTTTTAGAGGATGCTGCCATTTTTAAGTGCATGTATCCAAATGATTGCATGCTTGAAAAATATTGGTGTAATTATATTATAAAGTATTTATAGTTTTTCTAATGCTAAACTATCCTTAAACTCTTGGGGAGGGGGTATTCCTTGATTGTGGTGAATGATTGTTTTAATATGCATTAAATATGGATTATTAGGACTCATTGACAATTTTTATATACGTAGAGGTAAGACTGGTGCTAGATTAAGAGATGAAGAGGGATCAGGCTGAGGGTTTTGGGATGCCTCTGGGTCTGGTTTCTGACACGAGTGGGGGCCCCTACCAGGGAGAAGGAAGGGACCCAGAAGAATGGAGCAGAACAAAGGACATGACGCAAACCCTACCTACTTGAATTACCCTCTCCTGTTAGGGCTTTTCAGAGTCATCCCAGCTCTCCAGAAGAATCCAATCTAAGAACCAGTAGCCCCCCACCCCCAGCAACTGCAGATTTTATAGGACTGCCTGTTCAGTGAGATTCTCTGTGAAATGAGATGCTGGATATTGTTTTAAGAAAGCTCTCTCCTTCATCAGTTTCATTCTCAGGTACCAAGTGACCAGACTGCTCGTGACTCACCACTATGCAACACAAGTCTCTTAGGATTTTATTATTACCTTATTCTACTTATTAGCTTTGATTACACAAATATTCTCTTATGGTTTTATTATGCTTAGATGTGAGATTTTATAATTGCATTCCTTAGAAATGATGTGAAATTCAAATAAGCCTTCCCCCGTGAGTTTAAATTGAGAGGTTTCACTCTACTCTTTTTTTCTGAATGTATTAGGGGTTACTCTCTGTGCTTTTTTTACACAAGCGAGTGAAGAGTGTGTGAACTTTGCTATTTTTTACTATACACCCTCTTTGATTGCTGAGGCTTGGAACCTATTTGTAATGTCACTAGATGAAAGACAGTGGTGGGTGTGAATTTTTTTTTTCTCGAAAGATAATATCACGAGTAGCGTATTGCTCACCTACCCACCCCTTTTCCCAGGGGAGCAGAGAAGACTACATTCTTCAGTGGGCCCTCAGTTTTAATTAGAGCCTTGATCTGTGGAGAGATCTCCTACACCAAAGCCAGTGACAGTCCCCCACCCAGAAAACCTTCCAGAAAAGGCAAACTTCCCATCTTCCCAAGGGAAGGGACGCAGCTGCTCTCAAATCCCAGCTGGATCCCTTAACAGCACCTGCCAGCCAGCCTTCCTGCCTCTAGCCTGCTCCTCTCTTTTTGCCAGTCCACTGTCCACACTGCTGCCAGAACAAGCTACTTAAAAATAAGAATGTCACGGAGTCATCCTACTTCATGGGTTTTTCATCACTTTCTGAATTGTAGAACCTCTGGGAGAGGGGCCCTGGTCACTTCTCCAGGGTGTAACCCATTCATACAGTGGTACCCTCCCAGCTGGATCGCAACACTTGACGCTCCGGCAAAATGAACTTTTGTGCTTCCCAGTGTACCACCACCTGTCTGGTGTGTGTGGCAGATAGTTTCTTACCCCCATCTTTTCCCCATGACACAGAAAGGTGGCACTCTCATTACTTTCTAGAATGGCCTTTTCCAGGTCGCCTGGGTGGCTCAGTCATTAAGCATCTGAATTTTAATTTCAGCTCAGGTCACGATCTCGGGGTCCTGGGATTGAGCCTCATATCGGGCTTTGTGTTGGTCATGGAACCTGCTTGGGATTTTCTCTCTCCTTCTCCCTCTGCACTACCCTCCCCCACTCCCATGCTCGAATGCCCGCTCTCTCTAAAATAATAAAATAAAATAAAACGGCATTTTCCTACATATCCTCTGGGATTCAGTTCAAGAAAGAAGCTTGAATTCAAACCCAAGTTGAGTGCCCTTCTTCCATGCTGTTAACAGCCTGAGTGTGACTCCCAACAGGGCACTGACCCCTGCTATTATAATCACTTACGATGGATCTGCAACGTTCTGGGGGCCTTTGAGGATAGCGACTGCATTAATTGTTTTTCAGACTGAAACTAATCATCTCTTTTTGGAAAGATTTTATTTATTTATTTATTTATTTGAGAGAGAATGAGAGAACGTGAGAGAGCACAAATGTGGAGAGGGAGAAGCAGGCAGGGAGCCCGATGAGGGACTCGATTCCAGGACCCTGGGATCATGACCTGGGCTGAAGGCAGAGGCTTAACCCACTGAGCCACCCAGGTGCTCCGAAACTAATCCAACTTTAAATCCCTGATGTCTAGTATAGTTTTTGGTCGTAAACCTTTATTCTGGGAATGAATGAGTTACTTCATTTTTCGAGGGCAGAAATGCACACCTAGAGACGCCGAGAATGCAGTAAAAAGACCCCCAGGTGGGAGTCGGGTCAGGGTGCTGTAGTATTACTTTTGACTTGGTTATTCTACTTCTCTACCGAGAAGGGGCCTTGTCTAAAAAGACCCATGTGAGAAAGTTGGCCTGATTGAACACGTTGAGGTCCATGCCCAGATGCTTCCACCAGTAGCCCCAAGACTGGAGAATACCCCTGGGGCTTCAGCCTGCTTAGAGCTGCTGACCTGTAAGTTTCACATTTTACTTGACATTTACTTGAAATTTGCATTATGCTCCCTAAAATGTCTTTTTTTACAAATCGAAACATGCAAACCCAGTGTCCATCGACAGATGAATGGATAAAGAAAATGTGGTATATACCTGCCGTGGAAAGTTATTCATCCCCCCACCCCAAAGACGGAAATTCTACCCTATGTGACAATGTGGAGAGATCTGAAGGACATTAGGCTAAGTGAAATAAGTCAGTCACGAAAGGACAAACACTGCATGGTTCCACTTATATGAGGTACCCAGGACAGTCAAACATATAAAAGAAGAAAATGGAAGAGTGGTTGCTAGGAAATGGGAGAAGGAGTAATGGGAGTTGCTGCTCAATGAGCATAAAGTTACCGCTATTCAAGATAAATCAGTTCTAGAAATGTGCTCACAACACAGCGTTTATAGTGAACAATATGGCATTGTGAGCTTGAATGCTTGTTAAGGTGGGCAGATGCCCTGTTACACACACACAAACACAAACAAAAGCAAAGGGACACAAGGAAATTTCAGAGGTGATTGGTATGTTTGCTACCTTGACTGTGGTGATGGATGTATGCGGATGCCCAAACTCATCAAATTCTAGACCTTATATACATGAAATGGGTGGGTTTTTTTAAAATGCCAATTAGTCTTAATAAAGCTGGAAAAATTTAAAACATGTTTACAATTAATCTACAGTTAACTTACTCTATCACCCTTCAATCTTCAAGTAAATTAAGCATTCTGAGAAAATAGACCCTAGTTACCTTCTGCCTATGCCCAACTCACTGCCCTATAGAAAACCAGTCAGACACAATGAAAGAAGAGGAAGAGATATGAGTCCTGGACTCAGAGAAGCCCAGATCCAATTCCGGCTCTACGACTTAGTAATCGTGTGATTTTAAGTACGTTACTTAACCCTTCTGGGCACCGTGGTCAACTCTAAGGTTGGGGTGATGGCACTGTTTCATCAGTGGAACGGCCTACGTGGTCACCAGCAGAGTGTACTCACATGGCGGAGGTCCAGTGTTCTCAGCCCCACCATCATACGCTCTCCATAGCCTCTCCCATCCACTTCCACCTCCAATGTGTTTAGAAATGAGACAACACTGACCAGCAATGTTGGTCTAAAGTGCTGGGAGAATTTGGGGGTGGCATAATGGAAGGCATTCACAGACACTTGAGGCCATTACTTCCTCTTCCTCCTTAACCTAAACTCAATGAGCCAATTCATGGAGCGTCTCATAATGCAATTTCCTCACGTGTAAATTAAGATAATCATACCATCCTTGCAGAGCTTTAGCGAGGATTAAATGAGCTAACATGTGTAAGAATTTAGCAGTGCTGATCACATATTAGGTCCTAAGTACGTGGGAAATTTATGACTCTCAAAAAAAAAAATAGGTTATTAAAGACCCACATTCATAGAACCCGGATGGAGAAGGCAAGATGATGCTATTCCCAAAGGTGACTACATTCGGATTCCTGAATGCTATAAATAAGTTCCTTTATGTGGCAAAAGGGACTTTGCAGATGTGATGAAGTTTAGGACTTTAAGATGGGGAAACTCTTTCTGGATTACCCAGATGAACCCAGTGTAATCACAAGTGTCCTTAAAAGAGTGAGAGAAGGAGATATGAAAACATAAGCAAAAGGAGAGATCTGAAGAAGCTGGATTCAAAGATGGAGGAGGGGCCATAAGTCAATACCTGGATGGTGGAAAAGGCAAGAAACCAGATTCTCCCTACAGCTTCCAGAAGGAATGCAATCCTGCCAGCCCCCTGATGTTAGCCCAGTGAAACCCATTTTAGACTTCTGACCTCTAGAACTGTTAGATTATACATTTGTGTTTTGAGCCACTTGGTTTGTCCTAATTAGTTAGGGTAGCAGCAGGAAACAGGCTCCAGGAGACTACATTCTTGAACACTGATAGGACCACTGGACTCCTTTGATCACTAGGTACTATGACAATAGCTGCCTCCCCCCCACTTCTTTCATACCCCCGCCACCCCCTGCCGTAGTCCTTCATCAGGTTAATGATACTGTCAGGGGCTGAGAAGACGCTACTATGTCTGAAATGTACCGCTGGGAACCACACCTCTTCTCTCCTGGGCAAAAGTAGAGGGAATTGTGTATGCATGTATGTGTGTAGAGGAAGGGATCTCAAAACTAAAAAGAGTGTCATACAATAGGGGCAATAATTCAGCTCTGCTCAACTCAGGACACCCAGCCTGGCAGGCCAGGATAAATGGCAGTTGCCATGGAAACAGCATCCCTTGGCTTCTGCTCTCAGCCTCCTTAGCACAGCTCTGCCCATGGGCAATCCAGTCAGCACCCAGTGCTCAGCCGCTCAGCACCCTGCCAGGGTCTGGCAGACCCAAGCCCGGAGCACTTCTGCTCTTTTCCCTCTTTCAACAGTAACTTCATGGACTCGGAAAGACAGGAAAAGGGTGTGAGGACAGGGATGGGAGGCTGCAGGATATAGAAGGCAGAGCACTAGATTCAAGATCTCCTTGTTCGTGTCCTTTTCCTCCTCTGAACCCATTTTCCTCTTTTGTGCGAAGAACAGAGAGGCTGGCCTGGATGAGCCCTGGGAGTCCCTCTAATAGCTGTGAGATTAAGTTCATGGGGAGATGCTAAATTTAGGCTGAGGAAGAGCATGGAGTTAAGGAATGGTCAGGTTGATGGCTATTCCTCTGTGTTCCTGAAACCCAGCCTCCTCCACCAGAAGGAAAGACCCCAGGAGCAGCCAGGTGGAAGGAAGCTGCACTCTGTGTTAATCACTGTCAGAGGGGTGTCCCAGTACACAGTGAATGAAGTAGGAGAACGGGCCATGGGTCCACGACCCGGCTGCTGAGCTCTGAGGGAGTCGCTTCCTTTATTATTCCTCGGGGACCTAGCATAGCTCTTAAGCCCTGCCGCTGGCCAGGGTGAACTCTGGGGTCCAGATCACACAAAGCAGGAGGCACTCCTCAAGTCAATCTGGTTAACCCGTCCGCTTTTCTAAGGATGCTGAACTAGCGCCTGGCCCCCAGGAGCTTCAGTCCAGCGGGAAAGTTGAGACCGACCCCCCAGGTAACTGCAATCTAGGGTCTACATGGACCCTCGGTCAAGCCTAGGTTTAGAAAGCAAATTTACTTTGCTCCGTCGGTCCATGCCCCCACCCTGGTGCCACCAGTCACCAGTGGGATATTTGGAGAAGTTCTGTCCTCCGCCATCCTTGCGGGACTTAGTCACAACGCTGTAGAAGGAAGACATAGTCTCAGTGATGGGGCAAGTCTACGCTACACCATTTCACAGCCCTTCGTGATAACTAAGCTGGAGTTCATCAATTAAACATGAGAGCACAACGGGAGCTGGTGCTTGCCTCAGGGACTCCTGGAGTCGAGTGACAGTGTGAGGCTTGCCGCGCTGCGCTCTGGGAAGATGTTCGCAGTATGTGTGCGCCTTGTTCCCTTTGCCACGACCTCCCAGCGGAGCATGTCCCAGGCCTAGGGAACAGCGTGAGTACGGGGCTGGAAGTGCCCTTACTGAAGAGTGTGTGGTGGGTGCAGGCGGCCCATGTTAGCTAGTGTGTGGACTGGAGCAGTGAGGCTACGGGGCCCTTCGGCAGGTTGTCTGTCACCTGCCTACTGTCCCTTCCCTGATTTTTCACTTGGCTTTTGTTCAAGGCATCAGTGTTCCCAGCCTGACGCAAAAGGTAATGAATGGCCTAAAACGAATAATAGCAATCCTGTTCTTTGCTTGCTTTTTTTTTTTTTCTTTTCTTTTTTTTTTTGGCAAGTAATATAGTTTAGGCCAAAGCGACTGAAGAGTTAAGTCTGGTGAAGGCGACTGGGATGCAAGCACTTCTTGGAGATGTTTTTATTTCCTGATAGAAAGGGGCTGATGCTGCTGGCCCCCTGACTCTTTCCCGGGCAGACTCTGGTGGTGACATGGTGCCCGGGATGGAAGCAACCAGCTGGAATCCTTGAAGGTAAGGCCAAGAGAGTCCCAGGGATGTTCAGAACTCATGATCTACTACCAAACACATGTCCATCTCCAAACTTTTTTTTTAAGTTTTTAAAGTTTTTTTTTTTAAGTTTTTAAGTTTCCAAACTCCATCTCCATCCATCTCCAAACTTTTTTTTAAGTTTTGTTGTTGTTGTTGTTTTTAAAGTAGGCTCCACACCCAACATGGAGCTCAGAGTGGGGCTTGAACTCATGACCCCGAGATCAAGACCGAAGCTAAGATCAAGAGTCGGACACTCAACTGACTAAGCCACTGAGGTGGCCCTTCAAACTTCTTTTTTTTTTTTTTTCTTTTTAATATATGAGAAAAAGAAACTCTCATTGTTTAAGCCACTGCTTATTGGGTTTCTGGTTATTGGTAGCCAAGGAACAGACATAGGTCCAGAGTGAGGAAATGGAACTCATTCTTTTTCCAGTAGGCAAAGAAACCCATAGAAGAGCTTTTGTTGTTGCTTCTAAGATAGGTTTAAGAATGAAAGTCATACATGTGTGTAATGAAAAGTTCAAGCAATTAAGAAGTATATAAAGTAAGGAGTGAAGGGCCCCCTCTCATCAGAACTTCTAGAAGTTAAACATTATGAAAAGGGAGGGGTGTGGTGAGACATGCTTGTACATCTTGCAAAAGTGGGATCATGCTCTATGTCTCTCTATAAAGTGTTTTACAACTGGCCTTTTTCATTCAATGAGGTAGCATGGATCCAGGAGGGTTTTGAGGAGATAGGATATTGTGGGAGTTGTACTTAAGGAAGGTAAGTTGGATATGGAATCATGAATCTATAAATCAGACAAAACCTCTCCTATGAAAAGAGGAAAGTGAGATCTATTGGTAACTTCCTAAATGCAGGCACTATGCCAGACATTTTCATCCTATCCAGCTCCTCTGGAAGATCATTCCCATTTTACAGAGGCTCACTCAGAATCAGAAGCCAGTTCTTTCTACCCCAAAGACCCTGTTTCCCCAACAAGCAGGTTTGCATTTTTCCATGGGTGGCCTATTGTAATAGCACCCCCTGCCGTGTTTGGGGGCCCAGAAATCATCTTGCTGGTGAGTCCTTCTAAAAAGGCAAAATGCCATGGACCTGATTCTGAAGGATGGTTGCCACCTTTGGTGCTGGCCAAAGCTAAGTGAATGAGGCAGCGACACCCTCGCATGGGTTTGGAGGCAAAGGGAGAAGGGACCAGAAAACCAAAGGAAGTGCCGTGTGGAGCCCATCAGGCTGGCTTCCTTGCCTACTGTTAAGTGAAGCTCTTGGGAAAATGACAACTGGCAAAACTTACAGTGAGGGGTAATTATGCTGTCAGAGGCATCGCTGGTGCTCAGGGCTGCTAAGATCTGCCAACGGGATTCATCGTGAATATGCAATTTGCAGAACATTGTTAAGCCAATGTTTCCCCCAACTGGATGTCTGACAACGGGAAGCTGCAGCTTCAATCCCCCTCCCACGCTGACGCAATAGTGGAGGTGGAGATGGAGACCACTGAGTCTTCTCCAGCCCTCAGCTGCACCCCAGGGGGCTTTGCCCGTAGGAAAGGCTCTCCCGGTGTCATGCCCTCCCCAACACTCCTGGGAAATCCCACCCTAGTTCAGAGACCAGATCTAACTCGGCCTCTTCCGGAAGTCTCTTCTGATGGCCCCTCCCCATGCCTGTTTCCCACCTCCCATGCCATTTCCCTAACCTTTTGTGATTTACCTTTTGAAGGGAGTTAAGCATATTTTACCTTATGGCATTAATTATTTATGTCCTGCCCCTTAGACTGGGAGCTTTTTGGGGGCAAATCTTATCTGATTTCTAGGTCTTGATCATCCTAAAAGTCATTTAAATGTCAGGAGCTACTTACATTTTTATGAAACAAATGAATGAATAAATGAATGAATGAACTGGTCAGAGAGATGTGTTTCCTTTGCTTCTGGGCAACGGGATGGAAAGTGAGAAGGTGAGTGAATGAACTGTGGACAAGGAGCTGTGTCCAAGTCAGGGGAAAAGCAAGCACCCTCCTGCATAGGGTCTTACTTCTGGGTGGAAAAGAAGCCTGGGGGCTACCGTGAGTGAAGAGTGCTTACCATGAGGGAAACATTGGGGTGACCACTCCAGGAAGAAGGGTCCTTAAAGATAATTTCATCCTGATGCCTTTCGTGGTGAGAGAACAGAAGTGTCTCAAGTCTCAGGGGGTCAGTGGTGGGGCTAGAACTAGAACCCCCGTCTGCTAGCGTCCAGCCCGCAGCTCACTTTGCTTGTTGGCTGCTTGTTGACTATCCTGTCTGTGGTCACCATCTGGATTTGGCCATTATGATCTCAGGAATGTAGACATGTGTATAATTCATCAAATGTTTTCCAAGAATTTTACTTTACTTGTCAACCCATTTCTTTTATTCTTTCTATGATCCCTATTTTCTACCTCACTTGATGTTTTCTGTTGAAGATTCGAGAGGTCACTCGTGCAACATGTACATAGCCATGTTCTTTCTTGTTCTACTTAGGTTGGCCTTCTTGGCCATTGGGGGAGCACATGGATTATGGGGGAAGGGTGATGCACTATGCAGTATAAGCTCCCAAAGGCAACAGAAGAGAGAGGCAGATGGAACAGTGAGGGTAGTGGACTTGAGGGTGGCCTAGGGAGTAAAGGGAAGGAAGTGGGAAGACAGGGTGTGGGAGAAGAAATGGCATCACGGGACTGTGGTCACTTGAGGCAAGATTATGTGTCTTATGTGGCTGTGTCCCCTAGCACTGAGGACTGAGCCTGCGTCTGGCTTCAAGATGGGTTTTGGGAACGCTTTGTTGAGTGAATGAATGAATGTAGAATGGGCAAATCTACTCTCTGGGAAATGAAATGACTACTGTCCTCCAGAATCATCTGCCCCCATTTAGCATCATGCTAAAGCCCAATGGTACCTTGGGATGCATTTCAGAGTTATCCTGGAACTTTTTCAAAGTATAGATGTCGCTCTCACCTCCTTTATATTGAACCAGAAAAGGGAAGGGTGGGCCCCATCAGGCATATGGAAATCAAGAATGCATACCCCTGGGGTTGGAAATGACTCTTAGATTCTTCCACCTCCCCTGGCCTCTTCTGGAGATGGCCTTGCAGCGGATTCATCTATGTCATATCTGGGGTGATCTATTTGGTAAGGTTTGTAGGGTTGACTGTCTACTTAGATTTTCCACATTCATCCTTACCCCAACCCCAGGGGTTTCTGATGAAGGTCTGGTGGAATGTTCATGGACAGGAAAGGGGGCTTTTATACCGGAGAATTATTCTGGAATGGGATTTTCTTGCTGGTCAGTACACCCTCACAAGCCACAGGGATTACCTCGTGTCAGACACACTCTGGGGCCACCCCCTGCTTCCCTCCTAAAGGTTGAGAGCTTCAGCCCAGCAAAGGACTACATTGCAAGGAGATTATTTTGCTGAAGGAGCCAAAGTCAAGGAAGGCAAAAATTTCAAACACACCCATTCCTCCCCCACCTTTGACACACATTCACATATCCGCCTGTAATGAAGAACACGGTTTGTCCAATCCTCACCCCTCATGACTGGCAAAGTCTTGCCCTGCATTGCTTACCCATAGGAGGTGATGTGAATTTTAGCACCAGAAAAGGTTCCCTCCACAGGCCTTGAAATCTCACCTTTATTACTTTGGCTTTCCTGAGAAACTGTGAATCCCTTAGCACGGTGTACATATTAAGTCTAATCAGTCACTGGTACGTTAGTATAAATAAATTAATTAGAAACATTTGGGTGAGGGGAGGCCACGGGTGGTGGAGGACAGCACAGGGTAGGGAACTATGGCACAGAGAATAAGGCACAGGAAAACGGAGCTGGCTCATTTCATGCTTGGAGCCACCACTGTCCTCTTCAGAATTATCCCCCAAACCTCATCCTAGCCGGTAAGAAGTCTGTCTACCTTTTGGTTGAGCTCAAACCCCACTTCCTAGATGAAACCTGCCCCAAAGCAGCCGTACGAGAGCGTAACAGCGTTATTTTTCATATGGCGTGATCACCCCTCATTTTACCTCTGTGCACTCGTGGGCTCTCAACATAACTGGAATCCTTGCAATAGAGCTGTGTGTGAGACATTGCTATCTCAATGGTGTAGAGGAAGAAACTGAAGCTTATATAATCTGTTCAAGATCACACAGTAAAGGTCAGAGCTGGGAGATGCAAAATTAAAGCCGATACATAGCTCAGCCATTCATCGGTGTGTGACCTTAGATTTGTTGCTAGTCTTCGTGTTCAGTTGTCTCATCTGTAAAATGGAGACAGTAATGGTACCCAGTGCAAAAGGCTGCTTTGTGAATTAAAAGAATCAATACGCACAACATACACGGAGTAGTGCCTGACGCTTAGTGAGCACCCAGAAGTGTTTGCTATTATTATTGATCTCCTTATTGTTACTACTCAAAATCGCTTCCAAAGGATCCTATTGCCTCGGTTTCTGTTTTAACATCTACAGGACACACAGCAGGAACTCAGTCAATATTAGCTCCCTTTCCTTTGTCTTTCTGAAAATTGCCATCAGGATCAGAGAAATGTCACAACCACTTGTTTTATGGAACAAAGATGTTCATATTCCCTGGGAAAAGCGGCCAAACCTGGCACCACTGGATCAAAGCAAGCAGGGTTCAGGGCCTTGAGCTGTGGCCCTGGCCTGGCAAGCGTTCAGAGGAAGATTCCTTGGAAACACACAGTAGAGACAGAGAGCCAAGGCCCTGTCATCAGATGCTTCCAGCCCCATATCACTGACACGTTGCAATCCAATGTCATGTTCTCGGTCCTCGACAGGCCTGTTCTGATAAAGGGCTGTCTAATGGGCAGGAAGGGGAAAGTTTTGCCAATGTGCTTGTTTCCATTAGATTATGGATGTATTTTTAGTGTGGCTGAGAAGTAGCTAGGATCTTGACCTGTAAGATGATTTTATAGACTAGGACCAGGAAAAGAATCCTAGCAAAAAAAAAAAAAAAAAAAAAAAAAGGAAGAAGAAGAAGAAGATTGCGAATGCTGCTGCTGTTGGGAACTCTATCTTTTCATTGCCACTGGCTCATTATGTTAAGATGGAGCTCGAGTATGATTTCTTCTGGGACGTTCCCCTAGATCCTCTTCCCAGCACTACCCATTTTCCAATGCATCTAGCACAACATTTACCTCCTTGTATCACCACTGCCAGTTTCCTTGACAGGCTCCCCCATCAGCTGAGCAGTCTGAGTACAGTAGCCATTGTTGGTTCATTTCAGTGACCCCAGCTCTTAATTTGAGAGTGTTGTAGAGGAGATGCCCCATAAGTTTAATGAATAAATGGATGGATAGATGAATGGACGGATGGATGGGTGGATGGGTGGAAGGATGGAAGGATGGATCGATAGATGAATGGATAGATGGATGGATGGATGGATGGACGGATAGATCAATGGGTGGATGGGTGGATGGGTGGATGGGTGGGTAAGTGGATGGATGGATGGATGGATGGATCGATCGATAGATGAATGGATAGATGGATGGGTGGGTGGATGGAAGGATGGAAGGAAGGATGGACGGATGGGTGAAATACAAGACCAAGCAGATATTCTGCACTGGTTAATCTTACTACAAGTGTGACTACAGGTCCTATGTCTTAGCTTCTCTCACCCATTGTTTAGGTGATTGTCCCTTATGTGACATTACATTTGCCAAATGCCACCACAGACCTGCTTTTCACATGATGTTCAAGTCATGTGGGCAAATAAAGGCCTCTACTGTCAAACAGACACCAGGAGAGAAATGCAAGCCTTTAAACACATTCCACTAGTCCAGCGTGTGCCCCACAGAGGCACCTCAGTGAGGGTCAAGATTCGAGCACCAGGTGCGAGAAGAAGGCAGAGGTACAGGGCATTCTTATATTAGCAAATTATAGACAACAGATTCTCATGTTTAAAAAACAAACCGCAGTTGTGACCAATGGTTGGGAACTTTACGGCCCCAATTTAACTCTCTATTTGGATGAAGCTTCCATCAGGCCCCACTGTATCAAAGAGACTGAAGCCCTGGGGAGGTTGTCAGGCCCAGCTCAGGCTGCAGAACAGAGGATCTTGGCACCATCTACTCTTGGCAAAAAAGAAGCACACACAGAGTGAGCCCATTTCTGCTTGTCCTGGCCTCAAGTCTCATCCACAAAGAAGCTCAAATGCCAACCCTGCTGTCCATCTCGCACCTGACCTTTAGAAGAGAGGCTACTGGTGGACAGAAGACTTCCAGGAACGTACCTTCTATGCAGAGATTGCTACCTGTCCCCCATCTAGCCTTTTCTCCTTCCAGGGTAATTGACTTCTTAACTAGGCACATGGCCATCCAAAACTGAGGCTCCTTTCCCAGTGTCCCTTGCAGCTGGGTGTGGCCATGAAACTAAGTTCTGGATACAGCTGAGGTGATGTGTGCAATTTCTGGGTCTTGCCCTTAAAAGGAGGGCATATTCTCCCATCCCTTCCATCTTGTCCTTCCCACTACCTAGAAGGTGACACTGTGAGGAGCCCCTTGGGGTCATGTGAATCAGAGAAACAGCCTAGGAAGGGGCACCAGTAGAAAAGGGAATGAGTTCTGGGTGGCTTGTAGAGCAGTGCTGCTAGACTAGCTTAGACTTTCTGTGAGAGAAAAACAATCTTCAGTCATGTTGACACCACATGAGTCTGTAAATGAATTGAATATGTATGTGTGTTTTTGTGTATACATATAAAATTTCTCTCACACATACGCAGTCAGCAGGATCTTCATTTTCTCCTATTGACAGTTATCAATTCAATTGAGTTTTGGTCCTTCAAGGAAGTCATTCATCCATTTGAACAATAAATGCATATTAACATGTGTCTCTAACACAAAATAATAGGGCATCTTCAATATCTTTGAAACCTTATAAGGAAATGGTGAGACTGATTCTTATGAAAACTCATCCTTGCTTGATATATATCATGTTAATGCTCTATCTACTAGGATCCTCAGTTACCCAAGGCACTGAACACTAAGATTTTTCCATTCAGGTAGCTGAGCCAGGTGGCTAATGCAACTTCCAAAGTCCCCACCTTGTCATCATCCTGAAAGCTAAATGGACAATGGTCCCAACTCCTGTCTTCCCTTAGCTCCAGGACATCCCCTGGTTTTGTCTTATGTAAGCTCTCCCAATGCTGGCTAGATCCTCAACCAGCAAGTTACCCCGGCAACCCAGCTGTGTCATCTTGAAAGATGTCTCCAGGCACCGGCTTCTGAGTCTGCAAGAGATTTGACTGAGGCCAAGCCATAAAGCCACAATATATTAGCTCTAACAAGATGTCATCATTCATTGTGCTCCTGGTAGGCATGTCACAATTTTTTTTTAAAAGAATACAGATAAAAATAAGTCCTGCCTTGACTATGCAGTGAGATTTACTTAGAAAGCACATGGCTATTTATTTTTCAGAGACCATCTATGTCTTTTATGATCTCCCTTGCATTTTTTCTAAAACTCTTTCAGTTTTCACACTTTTCTCTAACAATCAATCTCATTACAAACTCAAACGTAAGCAGCCTAATTTCCAAGTCATCAGCTAGCTTTTTGATACTAGACGTCTCTAGTTTTACATTTTAGCTTTTCATTTCCTCTTTGGGAAAATAACATTTAAGGAAGTTCATTGGCTGCTCTGTTTCGCTGGCAAGTGCCTCGCATCTTCGTAAGAAAATCAGCTAACCGCTTGAGTCTGAGAATGGATGCGTTGCGATCCTGTTATGTTCCATTCTGCTTATTGAAACTTCCTATATCAAAATGGTTCATTATGACTCTCTGTGGTTTATTATTCTGGATAACACACTATAAAATGTTTCACTCTTTTCATTTGTTCTTCAAATCGCATTTCGGTTAATCTATAAGGGAAATTCCTTTATGTAGTTATTAATTTGTTCTATCAACCAACTGATTTTTGTTACTGAGTGCTGGGGATACAGAGATGGGTAAGATACAGTCTCTGTCCCTGTGGGTTGTAGGACAGGGAAACTGCTATGATGCCAGGTGACCTACGGTACAGGGACATTCATGTTCAGCAGAGATCTAACAGTGACAGTCCCACTTGACTTCTAGAATCCTGGCATTAGAGGTGAACTTAAGAGGTCATGTGGTTCTCTCCCTCATTTTACAGAGGAAGAAACTGAAGCTGTGCCTACCTCTCACCTTCTACCTCTCAGCTCCTCAATCTCTTCTGCTCAGATATTGACCTTCTGTCTGTCGAACACGGAGTACACTCCCATGTCTGCCTCTGTGCCTTATCTTATTCATTTCTAGATCTCCAGAACAAAGCAGCTGGTGGGACTCAAAAAAATGTTTCATGTGGTCCCACACATGTTCTGAGGGAGCTAGGGCAGGAATTACCAGGCTTTGCAATAAACTGAGATTCTATGACTCAGAGAGGTTATTAACTGGCCCAGAATCACACAGCTTGTCAGCAGCAGCATCCTGATGAGGACCGGGATTTCTGCCTCGCGTTCCCATTCTACTTTGTATTAAGGATCCTTTCTCCTACAAAGAAGAAAGGCCAACTAAAGGTGTCCTAAACCATAAAAGGTAAATGATCCCACCCAACAGATGGTCCAGATACAGTTTCGGGACTGATCCAACAGATCTGGGATATCACGAAGTGTCCAACTTCTTTCTGTCCATGTTCAGCTTGGAAGCAATATCTCTCACCACTATAGATGTTCCAGGGTCATACACAGATGCCACAAATACCGGCACGCCAGTCTTTCTATGAGTGAGAAGAAAACCTTTCCCCCAACCCTCCCCAGCCCCGCTGCAGATCTTTCCTCAGAGCTCTTTCAACTAGGATCGGTTAATATGCCCACATCCTAGATGCAAAGCAGACCAGGAAAGTGTGTCCATGGGTCGTTAGCTTCTGCAGTGGGAGGTTGACCACAACCAGAGAAGAAGGCGTGGGGAGAGGGAGATGGCTGCTGGGTAGGTAACCAACTGTGTCTCACACCTCAATTAATCAAGCCACCCCTTTGTGTCTCCTTGGGTCAGTGCCAGCCATTATGGGCATGATCCCATAATGTATGGTCATTAAATGTCCTTGAGAAGGATGCGGCAATTCTTTGTGGTGGGTGGGCTTCTCCAACCTTATAGACATAGTCAGCCCACTGGGGTTTCCACTGACCCAACTCCAGCACAGCCAACAAGGAGTTCTCATGCTGTCAGACTCTGTCTCTTTGGCCCACATGTGTATGCTGAGGGGCAGGAAAGGCAGGTTTTCTGTTTTCTGATGGGGAACTGTGGACTTGGGAGCATGAAGGATTGCCCACTGGCCAGTGCAGCAGAGGGGCCAGGACGCGGAATTGGCTCTGAGGCCACACCTCCCGTTCCTTCCCTCTGCCATGTTCCAACCAGAGGTCATCTAGAACCACACTGGTCATCTATTGGGTGTTTTTAATTAAAGACTATGGTTAGATAAACCACAGAGACCATCCTTATGAGTAGGGCTCGGACCCCCTGAGATTTCCATCCGGGACCCACCTACCTAGGAAAGAGCACCGGCAGTCAAGTCCAACTGCCTGCATTTGGTGTTTATGACCTTGGGAAAGTGATTAACCACTTTGTGCCTCAGTTACCTCATTTGTAAAATGGAGGAAATAATGATACCTTCCTCATACACCCTTGTGAGGAACAAATGAATAATATATGCAGAGTACTGTGCTTGGAACAGGGCCTGACACTCAATAAGCATTCAATTAATGCGGGCTATTATTACCTATTTATTATTCATCTCTGCATCTTGCCATCCTTTGATTTATTCCAGAAAGAACCTTAGGTGTGCCTAGTTTCTATGGTGTTTAATGTTGTAAAGCCAACCAGCTGCCCCACCCTGACTGGCCAGATAACTGTGTGTGTGTGAGAGAGGGAGACAGCCCCCTGGAACAGGCAGTAAACTTGATCCTTAGGATAACAGAAAGGGTCCCCACCTCCTGCCTCAATATCTAGTGTTGGGATGTTTTGCCTCAAATGGGATCCTGTCCCTCTGGGTCAGCCCTCGGTGGGGCCTGTGTGCATGCCCCAGGGACCCTGCCTGAGCGCCTTGTTCAGATGAAGTCCTGTTCTCCCATAGCCTTTCTCTGGGGTTAATGTAATAGCTCCGAGCTGTTAATGTCTGATGCAGAGAAGTGCAAGGGGAAGGGAGGGGGAGCCTCTCCTCTCTGCGGTGAGCCGGTGAGTCCGCTGCTGGGAGCACCTGCGCCTGGGACAGGCTCTTCTCTTCCTCTCTTCCCTCCTCCCACACGGGAGCAGTGGTGCCTGGGCCAGCCTGGGGGGCTTGCAGGGAAATGTGGCCAAGACTGGTTCTCATGACTGTAAGCCAAGGCGGGCCTCTCCAAAGGGAGGGACAGTCCCCCGGAGCAGATGGCCACTTGAGGCCACACAGAGCCAAACAGACCATGAAAGATTTCTCCTGCACAAGCACACAGCGAAGCCAGAGTCCTCACTTCTGGGCTCCTGTCACCAGTCCCCAAGGCCCCAGTAATAATGAGAATGACCTTGAGCATTCACTGAGCACCTTTAATGTCAAGCCCTTGCAAGGTACATACAGAGAATCATTCGACGGCTCTGAAAACTGAAGACATGGGAAGTGGAGGGAAGTGGAGGGAAGTGGAGGGCCCTGTGCAAGAATTTGCAGCTCTGACACTTCAGAGGTGTCAAAGCCCCCCTCCCCAAAATGCTCTGTCAGGCTCCAGGGCTGCTCTTCCCACAAAAGAAGCTGCCTTTTCAAATACCTCGCACAATTCTAAGCCACCCTCTGGGTCTCTGATAGAGGGATCCAAGCCCAAAATGATAATATGCATGATCTGACCCTCATCCTTTGGTCATTTAGTGTAATACAAATACACAAAAATACATCTTCCATTTTCCCCGAAAACAATGTAAGTCACACTGATAAGACAACCTAGTTTGTCTATAATTTCAAGCCCAAACATGTTGAGTTTGCTTTCTAGTTGAGAAAGAAGGAATTTCATCTACAGAGGAGATGGGCGTGGTGGCCTGATGGCATGGGTGCTGCTTGTCATAGCCAGACCCAGAGGCTTCGTGGAACACCCAATGTCACTGTTGTCACCCCAAGAGATTTAATGAATTCACCTTCTTCTCAGCAAGTCACCACCGGCTCCTCACCATGACAGAAACAAAGGCCCAGGGAAGTCCTGCTCCCCAAGGGAGTGGAGGGCTCCCAGCCCGCCGTTCTGCTGGGGCCGGGACCAGGATGAGAACTGGACTAGCCCTGTGGGCTGGGGTCAGCCTCTGCCACTGAAGGGAACAGGTGGGGTGGCAACCTGGGCAGACAGGCTATGTGAAGGACAATTCCCAAATGCCCCTGAACAGGGTCCCAATCATTCCGAGATCCGGGCCCTGTCCACCTCCTGCTTACCACCTGCTCTGTGGAGGGAGTGTGTTCACTTTGTCTAAGTTCTCCCCAGGACCGCAGCCCCCTTCCCCACTGCCCAGGAAGCCTTGCCGGACCCTCCATTTTCCTTCCCCTCCCCTGAGCTCCCAAAGATCTGGCGGACCCACATCCTCACTTGGCTCTCCGCGCTTGTCTGCTTGCGAGGCATTTCTGTCCCTAGACGCCAGGGGACTTGCCTGGGTGTCCTACCTGTTGGTTCTCTCTGTCTTTAGTCTTGTGCCGTACACGCAAGGTACAGACAATAGTCAATGAGTAACTCAGCCAACCTATCCTAAGCCATTCACAGGAGGGCACACGGCAAGCTCCTGCAGCTTCTCTCACTGAGTCACCGAGAACGCTTACGAGGGAAATGAAAGTTAACGGCTCATGCCTGGGACCGTCATTATGGTGTCTTAAGAAGCAGACAGCGCCAGGTTGTTAGAACGTCTGCGGTCGTCTAACACCTCTTGGTAGGAAAGCACCTGTTCACCTGGTCCCCAAGATTCAGAACTTCAGGGCTTTCCCGGCACCTGATGACCTCTGTGATTGAGCCCCACTCATATCTGCAACCTCACTTGTCCCCTGATACCTGGGCGGTCACGGGACAACAGCGGCTGACTATTCCCCTTACCACCCACCAGTCTCCCTGCCCCTGTGCCCTTGCTTAGGTTGTCCCTCCTCTTAAGGAAATCCTTAAAGCTACAGATCCTATCTGCATTTCAAGGTATCTTGAAATCTTCAGTGAAGGTATTTACACAAACATTTGCTAGGCTGGAGTACCTGCACCAGCTTTGGGACAAATGCCATTTTTCTCTGTGATCTTTTGGCTCTCTACATGGACTGTTCGAGTAGGCTGCTAGTCCTTTAAACGGGGGAGACAGTTCTGGCTTGAATTCTTCATCCCCCATTGGCTCTTGGCTACAGATTTGTTATAGATATTGCTCAAAGTGCTTGTTGAAGGTGGTTGACTTCTAACGGCTTCTCTGAATTACCATCTACAGAGGGATTCTCCTCCACTGGACCTAATGAGGCCCTTGGACATTTGGTAGTTGGACTTAGCCCTATTTTGCTCCTGACTCCCCACCCCCCGATCTCTCCCCCATTTAGGACTGCATTTCCACTGAGAGGGGAGAAGTGACTTAGAGCTCAGGACAGGTGACGATTCACAGCAACATCGGGGGGTCACAAGGATGGAACCCCAAGCTCCGTAACTACCCTCAGAAGGAAACATCTGTGGTTCAAGACCCATTCCCAGTGGAGCCAGGAGAACGAATAATCAATGACAGAAAGCATTCTTTCAGCAAGTGCTCTATGCGCTGCACGGAAGTAGGGAGGAAATGATTCCCACCAAGGTGAGTCAATGGTATCAGATCCAAACCCCTCTGGTCCTCTCAAAGGTCAGAAAAATCCAGTAATGTAAAGCAGCTTTTATAATGAGAGGTCCAGAGAGATTTTGTATCTTCAAGTCCAATTCTGCTATAGGAATGGGCTATTTCTGCCTTTTTGGCTCTATTTCCAATGAGAAATGGATTGTCCTTTAACAATTAGCTGCAGAGAATAGCTAAAGGGAGAGTATGTCCATCTGGCTTGTAACCTCTATAATCGGGCTGGAGTTGTGACACATCCTTTCAGGCGTGTGAAGCAATGAAGAAGTAGCTCAGTCTTGGACTGCCCCCTGACTTCCAAGGGCTTCGGTTTCCTCCTGTGTAAAATGGGGGGAGATGGGGGCTGGGCGGACTGAGAAACTTCGAAAGGGCTATTTCGAAGGAGTTGAGGAGTTGAGGTATCATCTAAGAGCATTCCTTCGGATATCATGGCTGCAATGACCATTGATATTTCTCGAACTGACACCTGCCCTATCACCGGAAAGCAAAATCCCAAGGTGTGGAAGCCATCCAAAATAACTTCACACCCTGTGAGGCAGGAGACGGTTATCATTGCCACCCCTCTGGGATAAATGCTCTCTCCAGTGCAAGACGCTCTGGTAGCTAGCTATTCCCTGAGACGATCTCGCCATAATAAAATGCCTTCGGAGCCTCCCATGGGACTTTGTTTTCCCAGAACTATAACTTCATTGTCATCTCTTCCTCGAGATTTCAGCCCTTAGCTCTTCTTTTGCACATTAATTCAAGTTGAAGTGCAGCCTCGATCATGTTGGCAAACATTCCAAATGGAAATGAATTCCCAGGTTCTCACTAGAAACTGCAACGTCCCCACCAGCCCAATCTGGATGACATTTTGTGTCTTATGTAATATCTGTTTCCCGAAAGGAATTAAGATGTTTCTGTATATAGTTCTGCCCAACAAATTTTTAATAAGGTCTACTCCTCATTACCTCTTAGGAACGAGCAGAGTCTGAATCCCTGAAAACTGATCATCCAAAAATCTGTTTTGAGCCAAGAGTTTTCTTTTCAAAATTGATTGGAATCCGATGTTGAGAAGCCATGATAGCCATCTCTGGGTAGGCTGGCATCTGGAAGCGCTCCCGTGCCCAGGTGCCGAAGGTCAAGCCACTTTTTTTTTTTTTTTTTTTTTCATCTTTCCTGGGCAAGATGACTCGCTATTTCTGGCTCACAAGAGTCTCCCCGTTGGACAGATTAGGAAGCTGAGAGCTGGAGTGGTTTGTTGATTTATTTAACAAATGCTTAAGCATAGGGCTTCCCCAAGGTCACATGGCTAGCATGCGGAAGCGGCAGGTACACATTCAGCCTTCCGGGGAAACCCACCGCATTTATGTGTATTCAGGCAAAACACCAAGAGCAGTGGAGGCTCTGGGGCCTGGAGAAGGGCTCGAACTAGTGACAAGGTGAGAAAAGCTTGCATAATTGTGTTGTAAAGACATAATATCCTCGTAGAAGGAGGTGGGGGGACCGAAGTCACTGGGCTGAGAAGGAAGAGACTGTTCCTGCTTTGAGAACCGAGAGATCAAGGACGGCTCTCCTGGGAGAAGCTTCTGAGCTGGTCCCGGAAGCATGGCTGGGACGGAGTGACAAGGGAGCATTTGAGGCATTCTGCTTTGCAACAAAGTAGACTAGAAAAGCTTCCGGCTGCTTGCTCCTAAATGCAGCCAAGAGGACACAGGCCGCACAGCAAGGTGGAGAGAATGCTGCTTGCAAGGTGGTGGCAGTACTCATTTGCGATGGTCTCTCTTGGGCCTTGGGCAAGTCTCCTGACTTTCCAGCCACTAAGCCCTGACGTGAGGGAACACTACTCCAGAGTCTCCTTCCACGGTAGGTCAAGGTGAGAGCCAAGGGAGCGAACCGTCAGAGAGAACCACGTGAGAGTGTCAACAAAGGAAAGGGACTTAGACAAAGGAGCGTAGAGAGGGATAGAGGGAGGGAGAAACAAGAAAGGTGTGGTCGGAGCCCCTGCTGTGTACAAGCTTTTTCTTTCACAGGTGGTTTTCACATTCTCTCGGCCCGATAGTCAAGGGGTCCTCGTTTGTTTCATTTTGTTATGTTTTGTTTCAGCCTAATACGCTCAGTCTGTGGGCCTCCTGCCAAGGCCATCAGAAGGGGCTCTCAAACACAATAGCCATTTTTTATTCCCACCTTTGGGACTCTAGGCAGTGACACTTTTGAGTGTCCAGACATAACCACAGCTCCTTATGTCCAAATCACCCTTCCTTTGAGGATCAGCTTCAATATAACCTTCCCCTCCAGCCCTCTGCGGGCCCAGAGGCCCTTCCTTATCTTTTGTGGTCCTCATCACAGTTGCAGATATATGGACATTGTGAGCCTGCACTTGACCGCTGGCTGCTTGACAGCAGACCAGACCACAGTGGGCCAAGGAAGGGAACCCTGACGTTCTCGACAGACAGGGCCTACAGAGAACCCGGCCCATAGATGTGCTCGGGAGAGTGGATGGCGAGCAGGGATTGCATTTTATCCCACTGGGGCCTTCCCATTTTCATTTTCATGGGGCTCTGGACAAAATACAATTTAATTAATGGCCCCAAATCATGAAAACATCACCTGCAAACTGGAAAGAAGTTTAACAAGGTGCAGAGAAGAAACTCATTCTTATTTCCTGCCAGTGAAGTTTATTTGAAAGTGTAGTTTAAAAGGGGATATTTCTTCATTTGTCTCAGTGTCAGTTAAGACCCACTGACTCCGCTATCTTGGGAATTAGAATGTTAAGCCTGTCCATGGTTAGAGACATCTTTAGTGGTTCTTAACTTTTCTTAAGGAAAATTCCATGTGGAACATTTTATAAACCTGACGAAAGCTATCCCAAGAGAGCATAGGTACAAACTTTCACACACCATCTCAGTGTATACAGAATTCCAGGAACCTACCCAAAGATACTCCAGGGTTAAACTCTAGACTTCTCAAAATGTCATTCATGGGATTTTCTCCATTAGAACTATCTGTGAGGTCTTCCTAGGAATCCATTTGCTGGGGCTCAGTCCTCGGCCCAGTGAAACAGCAGCCCTAAGGAAGGGGCCCAGCAATCCGGCAATTAAATAGTCAGCCCTAGTGATTTTGAGACACATTCAAGTTTGAATTGGCCATTGATGTAGATCGACCTTTTCATCTGCAAAGTCACTAGATCAAAGTCACATCTTAAACAGGGCAAAATGAGATGCTAATGCTTTATTTTATAGTCTACAAAACAAAGATTATATGCCTAAAATCCTAAATTTATTATATATTAGCATCTAACTTTCAGGAAGCATGCCTTTACTCCTGATACTGGTTTTTATTATTTTTTTTCAATTTTCTTTTCTTTTTCTTTTCTTTTCTTTTTTTAAAAAATTCATTTGAGAGAGCTACCGAGACAGAGACAGAGGGAGAACAAGCAGATGGAGAGGGAGAAGCAGACTTCCCGCTGAGCTGGGACCCCCCCCCCCCAACATGGGGCTTGATCCCGGGACCTAAAGATCATGACCTGAGCTGAAGGCAGACACTTAACCGTCTGAGCCACCCAGGTGCCCCGATACTGGTTTTTAAGCATAAGAGCATAATTTGTGAGTAAAATTCTAAAACTCTATAGAGATTTATAGAATATGGTTGTGATACTTTATTAACTAGAAAATCTTTCTTATTCTATTAAAATATCTTTAGCATAAAATGTTTAGGTGCTGCAGATTTTATGATATCATTTATTTTTATTTCTTTTCATACTTGTCTCTGAGTAGCTGTGTCAATAGAATTTCAGTGAGGGGCATCTCGGTGGCTTAGTCGGTTAAGTGTCTGCCTTGGGCTCCGTCATGATCCGGGGGTCCTGGGATTGAACTCACATTGGGGAGAGGTCCCTGCTCAGTGGGGAGCCTGCTTGTCTCTCTTCCATTTGCCCCTGCTCATGCTCTCTCTCTCTAATAAATAAACAAAATCTTAAAAATAGAGTTTTAGTGAGTAGACTTATATTTCCAAAGCTTTAGGCCTAGAAAATTACTTATTGAATGGAATTCCACCAATATATTTTTGTAAAGTAAACATGATACTGAGCTTGGAAAAGGTAAAAACTGTCTATTCAGAGATGTTTTATCTTCTAAAAGGCGAAGAGAAAAGGAAGTTTGCCTTTCATCACCGCATTCGTTAACTTCTTATTTAATATCCCATTTTGAAATGAACCTCTTCTTTCTCCTCTTGCCCCACCAACAAGCATTTATGTCATTGTGCCTTCCATTGGGGTTCACTGTGCCTTCTCGATTAGCCTGTGAGATCCCGGAGGGCAGGCAGGACGCATCCTTCAGTCATTTCTATATGTCTCCACTACGAGGCTCCCTGAGAAGGAGGTACAGAGCCAGAATATAATTTTATTTATAATTCATTTGACAAACACTTACTGATGGCAGGCTGTGTCAGGCTCTGTGCTCACCACTGGGTCTTACGTTGATTGAAATGGGGTGACTAGGGTCTACACGACAAAGGAATGACCTGAACTAGGAAGGTTTGTGCCCAGACCTGTGTTCCGTGAAGCTCGCCCCAGCAGCTGTGTGTTGGAGGGGCTGGAGGGGACTGATGGGGGGCTGCCGTGGACGCCCGTTGCGAGGCAGGGTGGTGTGCTGCGGTGAGAGCAGGCATGCCCATCTTTACTGTGTGTCCTACCTTCACTCTTTCTGTGACACTAAGCCTCATTTTTCTGAACCTCAGTTTGAAACATTTTTTAACTTAGACCTAAGGAAGGGGTTCTTTTCTATTTTGGATACAAAGGCTTCTAAAGTGGACAGTTTATGCTCCTGGCCGTGCAGAGGGGTCTCTCTCTTTATCCCACTCCTCCCCACACCCTCCCAAGAGCAGGGTTCTACAGCAGTGAAGTGTCTGTCTGGAGCCTGCAGTGGGTCATGCTGGTGACAGTAGACACACCAGGCTGACAACACAGACGGTGGGCAGAGGCCACGGGCAGTTTTGTTCACTCAGCTAAATTCTTGAATGTCTCCATGTCCACACTGATAGAGAAGGAGCCACTGAAAAGTGCCTACTCACCAGGATAAGGACGATGCCTTGCTGAATATTTGCACTTTGCAGTAGCATTAAAGGAAGTCTTTTCTGGTCAGCCCTTCTCTTGAGCCTTATTACATAATCTACATCTTTCTCTGGGCTTCTTCCTTCTAGCTTACCGAGCTGTCTTTTCTTTACTCCCTATATACATGACATATTTCCTCTGTGGTTCTCCTTTGTATTATGTCTGTCCTTGGACAACTCTGGAAGGAGAAGACTGTGCCTGTTTTCAGGGGCGCCTGGGTGGCTCAGGTCATGATCTCAGGGTTTTGGGATTGAGCCCTGAGTCCGGCTCCCTGCTCAGCGGGGAGTCTGCTTCTCCCTCTGCCTCTGCCCCTCTCTTTGCTGGTGCTTTCTCTCTCTCAAATAAATAAACAAATAAAATCTTAAAAAAAAAAAAAAGGCTTTTCCTGCTTTCTGATGATTTGACACAAGAACACAGGCTGAGTTTGAACATGGATGTTAAGAGGCTGCCAAGAATCTAAACACCCAGAAAGTCAGATACTCTCTTCTTGGAATAAAAAAATCCACTCTGGGGTGGGTGGGAAAGGTGAAGGAGGTAGATGATGTTGGCATATATACATCAGTTGTACCCCAAAATGCAGACTCTCTCTAACATTTACAGGCCCCCCCACCTCCATCTTGAGGCTGGTGCTGTCCCAGTGCTCAGTATTTCCAGCACATAAAGGAAATACCTCATTTCCTGCATGTCAACTACTTCTCCAAAGGCGAGCCTCTCTCATTTTAAACGACTCGTGGGGAATGCGGCACACGGAGTTTCTTAAACACGGACTGACAGCTCGCATGACCTCCAGTGATACGAAAGTAGCTTTGACAAATCTCATTTGTCTGTACTTTCCTTGGGGCTCAGAGTGAAGACAGTGGTGAAGCTCAGGCTCACTCCTGGGTGACAAAATGTGAGAAGATGTGACTTTGAAAACTGAAGAGAGTGGTTGAACAATATAGGAAAAATGCATACTATCCTGCTTCTCGGCAAAAGCGATCTATAGCCATTGGATAATAAATGCATTTCTCAGCACTTCTACATGAAAAAGCTCCATGTGATAAAAACTCATGTTTTAGGTCTTAGAAATGGCAAGTGATCTTATACTCTAAGTATACACTATCTGTCTTATACTATATATATGCATATACTATACCTGCCACTCTAGGTATACCTTTCTACATACATTTAAGGAGGTAGTTTTGTATGTACTTGGGGCCCTTGGCTGCCCAGCTTTGGCTTAATCATAACCCTGGGTCCCTGACACTCATCAGTGGTCCTTATGGGGTTTCCGAGCTTTTAATAATGCAGTAAGCACCCATCTGCAACTCACCCCCAAAACCATAGCTACCACTGAGATACCATCTATATCTAACGATGGGGTCCTACCCCCTTCCCATCCCTCGCCTCCTCTCCACTGGATGTAGCCATCAGTCTGGATCCTGCGTCCATCAGTCTTGCTTTCCTTTCCAATACGATTTTACTACGTTTATTTGTAGTCCTATAAAATATTTTTAAATCTTATTTGTGTTTAATTTAAAGTATTTTAAGACTTACTTTTTGGGCTTTGTTCAAATGCTTTGCTATGTGAATCGATCATAGTTCACTTTCCACTCTGCCTCTGATGGGCATTTGGGCTGCTTCCCAGCTTTGCTACTGCGAACAGTGCAGCTGTGAGCTTTCTTATACGTGCCCCTGCTTGTACACGTGCAAGGACGGAACTGCTGGGGCACAGGCAAGGTGAAGCACTCAACTTTGGGAGGGGAAAAGCAATGTTAGTAGTTGGTACAATCATGCCCCGCACAGAGAGGCGGGTGGATGGATGGTTCATGTTCCTCAAACTGACGGTTGCTACATTTATTTATTTATTTATTTATTTATTTATTTATTTTTAAAGATTTTATTTATTTATTTGACAGAGAGAGATCACAAGTAGGCAGAGAGGCAGGCACAGAGAGAGAGGGAAGCAGGCTCCCCGCTGAGCAGAGAGCTCGATACAGGGCTTGATCCCAGGACCCTGAGATCATGACCTGAGCTGAGGGCAGAGGCTTAACCCACTGAGCCACCCAGGCACCCCTGACAGTTGTTACATTTAAAGGATGAAAGTAATATTTACTATTTGGTATTTTAGTCAGAAAAAGTTCAAAGAAAAACAATGCCCTTCTTCTACAAGCCTGACATTCTATAAGCAGATGCGAAATGGAACGTCTTAGATCTTGCCAAATCTAGAACCAGTCCAACTGATAAACTCAGAAGCACCAAAATAATGCCACAACAGTAGAGATTATACCTTCGATGAATGGTTTTACCTAATGTCCAGGGTAAGATTAACCCGTACACAGTACAAAATGCTGAGTTAAGAGTCCATGTTGAAGACCTTGATGCCCAGATATGCACCTGACCTCCCCACCCCCTTCCATATGTGCGGTGGTGGAAATCTAGGTTTTTTTTCTTATCTGCAAATAGGAGGCCATTTCCTGGTGAAAAAGCGTCCCGTGTACTTTCTCTTTAATGGAGAGAGGCGCAGATACCTTTAACAAGCCAAGCAATAGTGGAATTAGCAGCGCGTCAATAACCATCCGCAAACACTATTCTCTGAGATTCCCACTGTGCTTTTACCCAGTGCCGGCATCTGAACTCTAGTCAGTGTTTTGATTAAACACTTGCTCTTCTTATTCAGAACCCACTTGACTTAAGCCTGGAACAAAACACATCGCTGTGCATTTTTAAAAACGTCCGTTTTCCCTTTTGGTATGAACGGGCTCCTCGGAGTTGTGACGTCTCGCGAAGACAGCGCTTCGTGGCCTGAAGAAAACAAGAGACTGAAAACCACTTACCTTCACGTAGAGCTGCTGAAATTCCTCGAGGTTCAGCCTCCCGCTCGGACAGTCCTTGAGGAAACCTTTGTACCACTGCTTGAGCTCGTGCTCATTAAACTCCGTGCTCTTCACCAGGTCCTCCATCACTTCGGGGGCCAGTTTGCTGTTCTGTTTCCCCATTCTGCCTGGAGAAAAGCAAATGAATGCAATTAGCCGCGATCATTTCAAACTTGATTAAGAGCCAAGTCCGAGGTCTGAGCAGCCCGTGGGTGGGCACTCCCTCCAGCGTGTCATATCAAATCCCAACCGCCTGCCCCCCGCCGCCGCCCCAGGTCGGCCTCCTTCTATCTGCCATTTGAGAAAGGAGATGAGAGAGAAAGACCCTTCGAGCAGCTCTAAAGGCTGTAGGGCTCCTTCCCATCCATCACGCATCTCGTGTCCCCGAACACACAGCGTCGACTCCCCCGCGGAGAGGCAGCTGTTGTTGTTTGCGCTGCTCATGTAAAGTGCACGGGCACTGTTTATATTCTCCTGGTATGAATCAAAGTGCATCAGTATTTGCTGCCTGGGTATCTAATTCCACATTTAGTTTATAAGGATATTAAGTGGGATTATTGACATACGCAATGAGAGGGCTTTACAGACAAATGATTACAAGCAGACTTGGGAAATCTGATCGGCGATGGCAGGAAATCTCAGCTGGTTTAGTTCTAGCATTGCAGTTTTTTTTTCTTTTTAATGGAAACAGCATATTTTTATTAGTCAAATTAATTCTCTTTCTCCTCTCTTCTTCAGAGGTTTCCTACGACGTTGCTGTCAATGTTGACAAACTTGGTGGCTTTTTAGAGAGATTGAGTGGTGAATTCCAGGTGACCTAATTCCATTCTGATATGATTGTGGCTGGTAGGCAAAAATAAAACTGTATAAAATAATGTTACCTATACCCGTTATGTGCCAGGTTATTGACTGTATATCATGTGTGTTACTTAGAGCAATATTAATTAACCGCTGGATGCCTGGGTGGCTCAGTCATTAAGAATCTGCCTTCGGCTCAGGTCATGATCCCAGCGTCCTGGGATCGAGCTCCACATCAGGTTCCCTGCTCAGCGGGCAGTCTGCTTCTCCCTCTCCCACTCCCCATGCTTGTGTTCCTGCTCTCACTCTCTCTCTCTCTCTTTCAAATAAATAAATAAAATCTTTTAAAAATATGTTAACAGCTTTATCTTAAATTCCTTTAAAAAAAAAAAAAGATGTTATTTGAGAGAGAGAGAGTAAACAAGAGAGGACATGAGCAGAGGGAGGGTTAGAAGGAGACCGAGAAGCCGACTCCCCTGCTGAACAGAGAGCCTAATGTGGGGCTCGACCCAGGAACCTGGGATCATGGACCTGAGCCCAAGGCAGACCCTTCACTGACTGAGCCACCCAGTCCTTAAGAGCCACTTAAATTCCTTCCTTAATAAAATGTGAGGACTAATTAAGAAATAGGTATATAACGATAAACAATATTCTAAAATTAAAATAGTTTTTGTATTAGTGCAGAAAAATTAAAGAGGATTCTTTAAAGTTTCCCTTTAATGTTGTGGTGTTACAATAAAAAAAAAAAAGAGTGAAAACTAAACAAATTAACCACAGATTGATTTAAAAATTCAAATCAAGGAGCACCTGGATGGCACAGTCAATTGTCTAACTCTTGGTTATGTCTCAGGTCCTGATCTCAGGGTCGTGAGATCAAACCCCCGTCGGGCTCCCCAGTCAGTGCAGAGTCTGCTTGAGATTCTCCCTCTCTGTCCCACCCTCCTGCCTTCTCTTTCTCTCTCCCTTTCAAAAATAAATAAATCTTTAAAAAAAATAAGTTAAACGTGAAAATCTGAAGGATCACCAGAATAAGGAAAGTGTCACAAGATCTTCAAAATCCTGATACAGGAACTGAATTAGGCTTTGAAATTTTACCCACGTGGACCTAGGCCTTCAACGTGCTGGAGACAAACTCTGTCCTCGGCTCTAGGCAGGTCTACGCTTGCAATCATCCCGGAAGGGGTAATCTCATCCCGTACTTTGTTGTTTTTAATTTTTTGCCTTCTTCCACAACACATTCCATACCCATTGTCAGTGACCTGCCCTAACACTGAACAATTCTTTCACTGTGATGAAACCAAACCACTCTTGCTACTTCCAAGGAAAGCTTTGTCTTTGCATCATCGCAATCTAACACAATGAGAGGATATCATTAAAATGGCCATTTGTCTTCCAAGCTCTTCTGTTTGAACAAGAGACCCAAGGATCAGCCACTATGCCCTTTATCATGGAGCATCTCTACTTATTTTTGCTCTTAATTTCAAGCACCATGTCTCTTATTAGCAACTGTCTCTTAATTATAGGTACTGTGGGATCCCCCAGCTGGATATGGAAATCAAGTTGGGTACTCAGGTGTCAAGTTTAATTAATCTGGGCGAGAAAACTGTAATCTGTGGTTATCCTGCTAATCAAAAGGTGCATTACCAAACTTTCAGGGCTTCACTTTGTTGTTTACAGTCGAGAATTACAAATTTTCATTACTGAACCAGAATCTCCCCTAACAATAACAGCTGCTGAACGCTGAGTGTTGGCTGTGGGACAGGCACTGTGTTGAGAACTTTATGCCTTCGATCTTTAACCCTATGACAGCTCAGCAGTGAGGATTAGGGCAGCTCTCTTGTACAGGATCATACAAGTAATGTGTGGCAGAACCAGAACTTGAACCTGGATTAGTAAGACTCCAGTACACAATCACAGACTGACAGGTGGATGGAAGGCATCTCAGGAGGAACAGGAGGAGCAAAAGCAGGAAGGTTTGTGAGGCTGAATCAGTGCCTCTTGGCTATGAAAGAAGAGATGAGAGGAGGACCCATCACTTTGCCAGGCCCTATTTTGGAAAAGACTGTTGGAGTTAACCAAAACCACAAGCCAGAGTGAGTTTGTATTCATGATGGGAAAGTGGATTAAGTGTTATTAAAAACTGCCTCTCCCAAATGCCTTTAGAAGGCCAACAGCATGAGGACGCCTGGGTGGTGCAGTCAGTTGAGCCCCTGACTCTTGGTTTTGGCTCAGGTCCTGATCTCAGGGTTGCGAGATCAAGCTCCGCAACAGGCTCTGCACTCAGCGTGGAGTCTGCTTAGAGATTCTCTCTCTCCTTCTCCCTCTGACCCACCTGTGCACCCTCAAATAACAAATTAAAAAAAAAAAAAAAAAGAGGGTGGTCTCACACAGGGAACATGGTGAGGACCATGAATCACAGTTTTGGAGACTCACAGGCCTAACATCATGCTTCCTGGTCACAGGTCATGGTCAGCCACTATCTGCCAGGTGTGCCTGGCAGTGAGATGAATCACGGGGAAAATCAAGTTCTGGCCAGGCCCTGTTTGGATTGATGATCCTCCCTGTGCTCCCTGACTCCAGCCCACCTTCTGCATGGCTGCCTGAATGAATTTCTAAAATACAAACCTTACCATCTGAGCCTCTCCCTAACTGTCAACACTTCTCATTGTCTGCAGGATGTGGCCCCTTCTCCCTTGCCTGGCACTTGTCCTGCCTACTCACATCCTCATTTGCTGCCCATCTGTCTTTTCACTTGTTCAGCAGGCTTCTCCTCTTTCTTTACGTAGCCTCAGCTCACACACCGCCCCCTCTGTGAAACCTTCGCGGACTTTCCAAGGCTGACGTAGGCGTCCTTTCTCCCAGGCATCTCCACTCCCTGGTAAAAGCTTCCCTGGTCATTATTTGTTTCTCTACTGGGTTGTTAGTTTCTTGGAGGAGAGGACTGTCTTTTATTTATGTTTGCAATCCTGCTACCTCAGACTAGGTGCTCGACGAATATTTTTTGAGGAACCGAATAAACGAAGGACACTAAACCACTGTGAGGTAGGGACTCAAGGACCTTGGCACTGGTCTTCTTCAAGTTGTGGTATTTAGTACGTTCCTTTCTGGGAGAATCAGTCTCATAGTAATCTGTATAAGAGAAGAGTCAGTGCCATCATACGTATAAATATAACGCTCAGGCAACAGATGGGAGGAATCTTTCATTTCACCGTATGGAAAATCGCCTGCCCACCCAGAGACGGTTTTTTTTTGCTATTGCCTTCATCACTAAATTTTGAACATCTTAAAGCCAATATCCTCAGGATTCAGCATAAAGGTGGTGCTTAGTGATGTCGGATGCATGAAGGAAAGCAGGGATGGGTTAAGACTCCCCACCTCTGCCCCCTTGGTCCTGGAGCTACCGTGAGAGAGGCCCACAGTGTTTCTCATTATGGACCCAGGACAACAGAAAGGGGAAACATGACCGTAAAACTTATTGCATTCCCAATAAAAAGATCTCATGACACACATAAAGTAAAATAAAAGAATCCGTGTGTGTATGCGTGTGTGTGTGTGTGTGTGTGTGTGTGTGTGTGTAGAGGGGGGCGGGTAATTCCCATTCTGTTTCTAGTTCATTCTGTGATCTTGGGCCAGATCCTTTCCTCCTCTGTTGCTCAGTTTCCCCATTTGAAAAACAAGTCAGTTGGACCAGACGACCTTTAAGGCCCTTCCAACCGCACCGTTCACTGATCAGCAGCTGAAGTTTTGTAAAGTTGAAAAGATGAGTCACAGACTTCAAATCGGCTTGTCTTGAAAGAGTATACACGTGTTGGCTCTGTGCGTTCTTTACCTGGGTACCTGTCAGTACTTGAATATTTGTTGCCTAAGAAGGGAGGGGACAGACATGGGGATGTATGATTTTAAAGCTAGCATTCCAGGTTATAAGATAAAAACCAGCTAAGCCCCAACCCAAATGATTTCTCATGGTTTGCATGGCACTGGAGAGACTCAGTGTTAGCCAAGGAACAGGACTGATGGGGGAGATCTGATGTGGGCAAAAGAAGCAGAAATGAGCCCATGGGTGAGGAAAGCCTAGCACCAACTTCCCAAGGATACCCAGAAAAGACCACATTTTTATACTCAATAGTTTACAAAAGGCTCCGTGCGACAACAGTTATCCATGTAACAGTCCAGTAAGAAAGAGATTATTACCACCCCCCCCCCTTTACTGATGAGGGCTTTGAAGCTCGAAGGAACGGGTACTCTGTCTTAGCTCAACCAGCAGAGAAAGCTTAGTACAGAACAGAAGTCGTTCTCCAGGGGTGCCTGGGTGGCTCAGTGGGTTAAGCTTCTGCCTTCAGCTCAGGTCATAATCTCAGCATCCTGGGATCGAGCCCCACATCCGGCTCTCTGCTCAGCAGGGAGCCTGCTTCCCCTCTCTCTCTGCCTGCCTCTCTGCCTACTTGTGATTTCTCTCTCTGTCAAACAAATAAATAAAATATTTAAAAGAAAGAAAGAAAGAAAGAAAGAAAGAAAGAAAGAAAGAAAGAAGTCGTTCTCCAGAACCCCACTGGTTTCCTAACACAGGCCACCATCTTCTCCTGCCTGGATTCTGCAACCACTTTTTCACTGGCCTGCCTGCCTTCAGTCTTGCCTGCTTCTCTTCCACTTCCTACCTAGTCTCAATAGCAGAACTGCAGGGCCGAGGAACCAGAGCGTGAATGAGTGCTCTTAGCACAGATCTGGCAGGCTTCCTGTAGGAGGAAAAGGCCGGCCACGGAGGCAATAAACACCCACAAGCTTCGTTCCTCCACAAACCTTTGGATCTCAGAGAGAGAGAATTCAAGGAGCACATGTGTATGTGCATGTGTGTGCTGGTCCAAGCTTATCCTCTACCCTCTCCGATACCTAAGTCCAGCCTCCTAGAACACAGCAGGGCCTGCTGAGTGCGAGGAGGTGCACAGAACGGCAGGCCTGGCTTCTCCCAGGTAATCCGGCCATTAGCCTGGCTGAACCTTGGCGAGATTCGTGCAAAGCCTGGGGGCCGAGATGGAGAGGCTCAGGACACGTGCGGATACACAACAGGATAAGCACACCAGTGTGGAAACAGGCCTGGAGGTACAGCTCGAGCAGAGGAAGGAAGGACTTCCGGGGCTCAGTTGGAGGCTGAGGGAGCCCAGCGCCAGGCAGAGCAGAGCCGGCTATAGTGTCAGATTATGGGGCCAGCCTTGAATACAGCGGGTGCTCTCCCTCAGCCCCGGGCTCCTCACTTGTACACCGAAATAACTGGAAGAGACAGGCCTTGTCATGCTTAGTCTCCTAGATGACTCCTTTTCCTTCCCACTTGTCTAAACAACACTCCTCCCGCCAGGCTAGGTTCCAATGCTGTCTTCTCTGTGACACTTCTCCACAAGCTCTTACCAGCTCCTCTTCTCCTTCCTGATCTCCTTCTTGATCGAACGGTTTGCATCAATAATGACCCACGGCCCAGTTAGCTCTGGGCCACTCAGCTTGGCGGACATTGGCAGGTGTTGTATACGAGAAAGGTTCTGTGCTAGGCACGGTGGGAGAAAGACGTGGTTCTTGAAAAGCTCAGAACTGAACGCAGGAGACATTCCTGCCCATTGGAATGTGGGGTACAATGAGACGAGTGCTCAGATCAGAGAGATACAGAGCACAGGGGACAGAGCGACAACTGACCACCAGGTCAGGCAAGTTCACCTGACTGGTCCCCAGGTGAGAGCTCTAAATTGGTGTTCCCCAAGCTTGCCTGAGTACAAAATCATCCTTGCTACTGTCGTTAAAAATGCAGCTTCACGAGATCCTCCCTCAGAAGCAAATCTATACTCTCAGCAAGAGACTCAGGTCAACTTGGGGAGCACTGATGAAAACCATGAACACGAATCAAAGTAGACAGTCTGAGGAGGAAGCATTCCAAGAAGCACAGACATAACCCAAGTTCTCGCTGATGTCTCGCTCCCTCTGCCTGACACCTCTGATGTTGTTTCAAGATCCTGTAATGAGGACTAACACTAAGGATTTAAGGGGCACCTGGGTGGCCCAGTCAGTTAAGCTTCTGACTCTTGATTTCAGCTCAGGTCCTGATCTCAGGGTCATGACATTGAGCCCCGTGTTGGGCTCCACGCTGTGCACGGAGTCTGCTTAATATTCTCTGGACCCCTCCTTCTAACCCTACCCTAAATAAATAAATAAATAAATAAAAATCTCTCAACTAGAGAAGACCAAAGCTTGAAAAGATTTGCCTTCAGGCTCTTTTGGTTTATTTCTCTTGATTTTAGGTTAGAGAGTTTGAGGCTCTCCAAGATCACACGGGCACCCCAATGGCAGAGTAGGCATGAGAACCCTGGTCTCCCGACCCAGCTGGGTGCTCTCACCCTCCTACCCCAGCAGTGAGCTGTCCCCATACCAAACACCCAAAGCCTAGGAGCCAGGACACATGTTTATCTCTGAGCAGAGATGTTGAAACAATCTCCATCACCACCTCCCTTGGATCCTATAAACAAATGAAACTAGGTTGCTTGTTCCCAGAGACTGTTAAAACCACCCTGAAAACCACACCTCAAAGTTGCCAAGTGCACTGTGTGGGGGTTTCTTTTCTAATAAGAACAATTATCTGACACGATGGCTCTATCTGCCCCTCCAGCCTGGCTCCTCCCAAGGCCCCAGCAGCATCTCTCTAAAGGCAGAGTGTGGATCCCTGGCTGGCCTTTCTGTCTCTAGGGACCAGAGAAGCTTCAGAAAAGGCGAGAAATCCTTTCTTACGGCATTCTCTGATGACTTTACCTCAAGCCCTAAACCTCGTGGGACGGCAGCCGAGGTCTGGCCCCACAAGCATAACACAGGCGGGAGGTTAGGAGGACGCAGACGGCATCCCTGGGGACTCAAGGCCAGAGTCCTTGTTTGATCTGCAATGAAGAAAACGTTTTGACGGCAGTGGCAAAGGCCCTGTCAGGGCAAGTGACAAGAGTTCCAACCCAGAAAGAACAATAAATCCTTGAAGGTGAAAGCGAAGTGGGCCCCAGGGAGCAATCATCTGCTCTAACCCCTTCATTTTCTAGAAGCGTCCCAGGAAGGTTAGGGAACTGGTGTCAGGGAATAGGGCAAGTCCATAACAGGGCCTAGCTAGCATCGCCCTGACTAGTTCGCCTCGGCAGGACGACACAGCGGCTTCCATGGTGCCCAGGCTTGTGACTCTTGGGCACGGACATGGGCTGAGGGTCCTAGGCTCTGCAGGACCGGAATGAGCCACACCAGGTCCCTGTGACCGGGCTGCGAAGAATGGTGGTCTTCTTTAGGCCCGCCCTAGCTGCTTCCAGCCGAGTTCCCACCCGAGTGCTCCCTCTGCAGCTCCGGTGTGGAGTCTGAAGGCAGTGCCTGGGGACAGCCCTGACCCAAGATGGCAGCTTCTGGTGGACATTAGCTCTTGGATCTGACGAAGCGGTTCTTTTTTAAAAATATGAAATGCTTCCCAAATTTGCGTGTCATCCTTGCGCAGGAGCCATGCTAATCTTCTCTGTATTGTTCCAATTTTAGTATATGTGCTGCCAAAGCAAGCATTGACTAAGTGGTTCTAAACTAAAACCCTCCTGGTAACCGGGTGGCAGGTGCTCGGGAACTCTGACCTATAAGGGGGTCAAGTGGCCCGACCAGCCTTGGGGGTCAGACTCTACCGCCTTCGTCCTCCTTTGCCAGGCACAAAGAACATCACTCAAGCACCTGGGAAGCACGGTTAAGCCCGAAGCCACCTTGATGCCCGGTGTTAAGCTGGGACTTGGGGAAAGTTTCTACTCTGACTCAGTCCATCTGGCGGGTTCCCTTCCCCTTTCTGTTTGGTCACAGTGTCTCTTTCATTTTTCACTGGACTTAGTTGAGTGGGACAAAAAAGTGGGCTGGGGGCAGACCCGGGGTCAAATGATGTTCCCGCCGCGCACACGGTATGTGACTTATGAGCAGCTACTTGGCCCACTGGAGGCTCAGTTTCCTCATTTGTCAGATGGAAATGATGAAATTTGTGCACAGGGCTATTACGAGAATTAATGAGATAACACACTGAATTCCTACCCACGGTGCCTTGCAAGTAGCAGGTGTTCAACAAACAGTAGCTATTATTAGCCTCATCATGGGACCCAGCAAACTGGGCTGCTCCAGACGATGGGGAGGCAGACTTTTCAAGATCCAGGCCCATATATCTAGGCGTCACCTAAACCTTGACACCGTGTACCACACCTGGTACACCGTGTACCACACCTGGTGCATGTAAACAGAAGTACGCAAATGGTGACACCTGGGGGATTTTGCTGTGGTCCTGCTTCTTCTCTGTCAAGGTGAAGTGTTTCTTGTCCCACCTGACGGAGGAAAGTCATCCGAGGACCCTACAGACCTAAAGCATCAACTATTGAGTGAAGTTTCCATCTAATTCCCTGCTCACCCACTGAACAGAAGTGTAGCTGATTAATAGCTGGTAGCGTTTCGTCTGGGAGGGTTTCAAGCAGCCGCCCACTTTTCCGCATCTTATTTTTACTCCCCTGTGCGTCTTTCTCCAACTCTTCTCTGTGTGTCTGAGCATCAATTTCTATGAAAGGAAACGGTCGTCTCTGGCAGTGTCAGAACCTCACTGAGTTCTGTGAGGTAACAGAGGAAATGCTTTCATTAATAATCACAGCCTTCTGTCCAACAGATTGTGTGCTAGGTTGTGCTGCCAAGTCCCAGTGGGGAAGGGCCGTGGTCCTTATCTCGGATCAGCAGGGAGCTGCGGGAGAGAAGTACAGAGCAGGGGCGCCCATGTCACCAGCATATCCCCAGTCCCGGAGCTAGGAGCAGCCTTGGGCCTCAGCCATGCCAGCCCTCTCCTTGCTCTCAGAGTTAAGGACTTGGCTCTCCTGAGGGGCCAGTGACATATCCAAGTGTCTGTTAGGAGTTGCGGAATCACTGAGGTCTCTTAACTGTTAGGCTGGTGGTCTTTCCTTTCTGAAAGCTGTTTGCATTTACCATGTTCCTAAATTGTTATCTCTACGGAAATTCTAAAAAATAGTTTAACTCACGTTAAATACAGAGAACTTTGAAATTCTCATGTCGAGGTGCCTTGATAAGAGTAAAATGTTCTATTTGAAGGAAGTATGACATGAGAAATTAATTCAATAATTCAGTTATTCAACAATCTTTTACTCAATATTACTCTATATTACAAAGATAAATATGGTTCCCCAATCTATCTCCAGGGTAAGCCTTCCCTGGATGCTAAACAGTCTCTCCCGCTGCCTGCTGGACCTCTCCACCTTGGAATCCTACAACCATACCAAACTCAACATCTCTTCCTCTGCTCTTCTCTGGGGAAATGGCCCTGCCATCTGCCAGGGTTCCATTCAGAGCCTGGGGGTTATCCAGGACTCTGTCTCTCCTCACAACACCAATCAAGTGAAGTAATTTGTAGACCCTACTTCCCAACTCTCCCGCTAAATCCATTGACTTTTCTCTCACCATTACCTCAGCTGAGGCTGCCATCATCTCTCACTTTTATCATTATCCAAACCTGCTTCTCCATTGACAGTCTGCTCTTCTGAAACCCATCTTCCACGCTATAGCCAAATGACCTTTCTAAAACACCAAATTCATCATGCCATTCATTGTCCTGTGGAACCCTTTCAGTGGCCTCCTATTAGCCTCACTCTGAATCCAACCCTCAGTGAGGCTCTCCAGGCCTGCTCACCTGGGCCTCCGCTGCCCCACAAGCAAGATGTCTTTGGTCTCACCCCTGTGTATGATCCCATCCTAGGCTCCAACTTGCTATATTATCTCAAACCTCTGGTGTGTACCAGCTGTTCCTCTTGCTTTGAGGGAAGCTGCCATTTGCTCCCCTTTAGCCTTCTAGTAAATTCCAAACCATGTACCAGACATAGATGAGGCACCTCACCTGGGTGACTTTGCTGTCTGGCTTCCTCTTTCACACCCTGACGTTTGTGCATGCTGCTGTCACCATACCACCTGCCAGGGTGTGGTTACCGTACCTCACATCTGGTTGCCTTAGGCATGTCTGCCACCTCACTAGACATGGGCTTCCCCAAGGGCAGAGTGATTGTCAGGTTCACCTCAGACTACACTGAACAGGTGCCCAGGAAATGTTGTTGAATCAATTAATTACTGTGTGGTCTCTGTCAACAACTAGCTGGAGCTTATCAGCTGAGCGATAAGAGAGAACATATGAAACAGAGATCAAAGATGAATGTGCTAAGTGCCATTAGGGAGACACGCACAAAGTGGAGATGGAGAGGGAGGAACAGAGAAAGAGGAGGGTGCGAGAGGGAACCCCAAGGAATCAGTAACAAAACTACTTTAGGAGCTGAAAAATTGGGTGAAGAATTATTTGCATAGTGGCCCTTCAAACTTATCTCAAGGAAGCAATCGCACAAATCCACAGAGATGTAGATACCAGGATATTGCCTCCAGCATTGTTTAAAACCACTTTTAAAACACCGCACCTTTTCAAAAAACAACTTAAATGTCCACATAGAAAACTAGTTAAATTGATTTCGTTAGAATGACACAGCGGTAGGGCACCTGGGTGGCTCAGTGGGTTAAAGCCTCTGCCTTCAGCTCAGGTCATGATCCCGGGGTCCTGGGATCGAGCCCCCGCATTGGGCTCTCTGCTCAGCGGGGAGCCTGCTTCCTCCTCTCTCTGCCTGCCTCTCTGCCTACTTGTGATCTCTGTCTGTCAAATAAATAAATAAAATCTTAAAAAAAAGAAAAAGAATTACACAGAGGTAATTTCGAAGCCATTAAAAGTGGTAATACAGATCTACACTTAATGACATAGACTGGTATTGATTCAATGTCATTTATTTAAATTAAAACACGGAAGTATACAAAACAACTATGTGTTTTCAAAGATAAACACTTAACCAAGGACATGTATTAAACACAATAGAATGGAAGGAGGAAATGGGAATGAGTACAGAAGATGAAAAAAATATAGACTAAAACCCAGGAGGGGCTTAGTTAGGCAGTGATGACAGTGTGCCATGGACAGAGGAGTATGATGAACATAAATGTGCACTTGAGGTCCAAGAAAAGAAAGAAAAAAGAAGAGAAGATATTGTAATATGCTGTTAGAGTTAAAAAAAGGAGTCACAAAACAGTATGTGCAGTATCACCTTGCCTTTGCTTTATATATACACATGCTCAACTTGTGTGCACACAATGTTTGGGCAGGATACAATTTACATCAAAATCTTAACAGTGGTTCTAACTGCTGGTAGATGGTAATAATTCACTTTTCATTACGTTTCTGAACTTTTTATAATGAATGCACATAACATTTATAATCAGAAAAATATACATAAGTTATTCTAACAAACAAACAAAATGTCTTTTATTCATAAAATCACCAGTCTCGGGAGTCCTGAAAGTTCTTTCACGGTGCTTTCAATTGAAGCCACTCCCTTTTCCAACAATTAATTCACAGGAATAGGTCAGGGTTCACTTGCAGACCAAAGACCATTAGTTCTGACGCCCATCCTGGGTAGCTCTAGGTGAAGAAATGAATATGAAGAGCGGCTCAGAAGAACCCTGGATCTGTCTCAATGTCCCGGAGATGGGGAGACACAGTGTTGGGGGATGTCCAGGTCAGAGTCCCTGACCCTCAGGATCTGCCATGTCAGGAAACCACTCTGAGGCTCAGCTCAACCATGTGTGAGATTGATGATAACAATATCCATCTTGGTGTGTTAGCACATGGTTTAAATGTGTTAGGAAAGAGTTTTATAAATGCTAAAGCACTATCCAGGGTTCATTATAATGACTGAAATTCAAATTCAAAAGATAGAAAATTCAAAGATAGAAATGATGATCCCATAGATCATCACTGCTGGTTGCCTAAAGCCAGATTAGGATTGTCTAATGAGGTCCAGAGAGATCTACTCCAAGGTCAAAGGAAAGGTCCAAGAAGGTGAAAGGGAACAGAATTTGCTACCCCAATATATGTCTCTCTGGCATAGCATCCTTTCAGGCTGATTATTTTTAACCAACAGCAGACATAGGAGAATCTCTAAAATATGAGTAGAAAGAGACATTTAGATTTATAAGGGAAATCTCCATTTGTAAGGGTGTCTCCTTCTGCAGCATGAAGGGGGAGAAGGCTAAATCCCTAGAAACTTTTGCCAGTGGGGAAGGCAACTGACTTAAGTGTTCATAACAATCACACTCTTGTTTACTGTGCTTTGCCTGACAGTACCCTCAGACTGCTTCCCCTCCCCACGATCCCCTTTTGTGTTTAGTTGGAGATAGTATTTAAAGTGATCACTTGGGCCATTTCAGTGAGTTCTTCAGTTTCCCTGGGAATCTCCCTTGTCTATAGGAGGTATACAAGTTATTAGGCTTATGTTTATTTTTCTCCTGTTAGCCTATCTTTTATTATGGGGGTCAGGGGCGGGAATCTTAGCCAAGAACCTAGAAGGGTTGAGGGGTAATTATTTTTCCTTCCCAAAAAGACTTTGGAAACAGTAGCATTGCCGGATGTGTCTGTGGATCAACCTTCCCTACCTTCTTTCCAGGAAATAAGGAAATGGTGATTTCCTTATTGAAGGAATCCACCATTCTCAGTCCTCAATCTGGAACTGCTGGCTATGATGCCAACTGATATTCTCAAAAAAAATTTTCCAGGTCCCTCCCAAATGTCCTGTGTTGACTGTCTGCTTTGACAGGTTCATTGACCACACCCTTCCCTAAAGCACCAAACTTGGTTCCAGTCCCACCTCCATCAGTGTTTTCCTGTGTGACCTCAGCCAAGGTCAGCTTCTATTTTGAGCTTCAATCTTCTTCAAAAGTTCTATGGAAGTTTCCAACTCACCTAATTCACCAGGTCATTGGAAGGGACAGATCACAGAGGCCATTTGTAAGTGGTAAAACTGTTCCTAGCTCTTAATCTAGGGCACTTTCTGGACACATCAGGAAAGGAAACTAGACCCAGATATATGGAAAGAAGCGGGTTTGTTAGGCAGGAAGAAAAAGAGAGGGAGTAAATTGCAAATCCCAGCATGAAAGAGCAAAGACACCTGTTAATAAGCAGCCCACAGAAGGTTGACAAAGAAGCTGGGGGAAGAGGACGCGACCATGGGCCACTTGTAGCTTTGGGAGGTGGATGGAAAGGGTATATTTACCAAAGGTTGCTGGAGGAGTGCTGACCCTCTCCAGGGAGGTTCCTTGTCTTTGATATGTTTCCAGGTCTGAATTATGCTTGCCCTGTCCTTGCTGGGCCTTTGTGAAGTATCCAGCAAGGCTGGAACAAAGCACTTTATTGTGATGCTTGAAAAATATCTTGGCTAAAAGGGACAATGCCAAGGCTGAGTGGGCTAAAATTAGACCTTCCGGTGCTGTTTGACTTGGCAGTTGTGCACATAGGCTGCTAACGTGGCATCCTCCACCCGCCTCCCTCCTGGCCACCGTGTGCCTTCTGAGAGCACAGGTAGCATGTGCTGAGGGAGAGGAAGTGCTTCTTCCTCTGGCACCCCGTGGGGATGACAAATGCCGCTGGGCTGTGTCACTGCCACTTGGAGCAGTAGGTTGAGTAATCACTTGAAGGGATATGTTTCCCCATCAGCCGATTTGCATATTAAGATTAAGCCCTTAATCGAATGCCCTTCCATGTTGAAACCCAGAGGAAACTGTAAGACCTATATATCGTATCACACATTTGAACCTTTTACTTACATTTATTTATACTTAACTTTACCTAAGAATTTAACCGCTACATAACCACCGCAGAACCCAGAGAACCAGCTACAAGTACCTTACGTCATGCTGTGTAGTGACGCCATCTACAAGGCAGAGTGTAGGCCTAGAAGCTAGAAAGAGGGAGATCCCAAGCTAGCGCTTCCATTAGCTGGTGCTTTGGGGAAAGTTCATCTTGTTCACTCAACTTTAAATATCTGTGCTAATAAGTGCCTCAAAAGGTTAAATGAAACATACAAACAAGCAAACAAACACAAAACAGAAACAGACTTATGAATACAAAGAATAAACCGATGATTGCCAGAGGGGAAGATGGGAGGATGGATGAAATAGGTGAAGGAGATTAAGAGGTACGAACCTCCAATTATAAAATAAGTAAGTCATTAGGATGAAAAGTACTGCATAGGAAGTATAGTCCATAACATTGTAATAACTTTGTATGGTGACAGATGGTAACTACACTCATCACGCTGAGCATTTATAATGTATATAATTGTCAAATCACTATGTTGTACACCAAAACTAATCTGATTTCGTAGGTCAACTCTACAGCAGTAAGCAATTTTTTGAAAACTTAAGTGAAACAATAAATCTATATGACTGATATTTTAGCAGTGATAACCATAGTTTATATCATCCTACTTACTATGTGTTCATGGATTACGTACTTCATCTTTATAATAATTTAATGAAGTAGATACCACGATGTCTCCATTTTACAATCAAGGCAAATGAGACTTAGAGAATTTAAGAAACGTGACCAAGCCCACACAGCAAAAAAATGGTGGAGCTGGCACTTGAACCCTGGAAGGCTCTGATCTACTGTTCACTATTCTGCTCTATTAAAGGAGATGAGATAGAAGAAAGTACTTTTCAGGACAGAAACTGTTACTTAATCTAAAGTTCATCATTCTCTTTTCTTGCCTGAGTGTTGCCCTGATCTGTGCATTTCTTTACCCAAGTAAGACAATTTCGGGTACTAAGCTTTGGTTGTTCTCTCCCAACTGCTTGCTTCTGGGCCCCAAGGGGCCTGAGGTAGGACTTAGATGCCAAATACAAGAGCAGCAATGGAAGGAACTGAGGATGCTTAAGCTGGAGAAGCAAGGACTCAAAAAAGGAAATTTGAGCTCTCCTTGAATAAGTGAAGGATTTACTGGCATAAAAATAGACCTATAGATCAGCATAACAGAATGGAGAGTCTAGAAATAGACTTGGCTATACATAATTACTTAATGTATGATCAAGGAAGCTTTTCAGAACAAGAGGAAAAGGAAATATAATTGTATAAATGATGCCATCATCATCTGATAGCAATTTGGTGGGAAAATATAAGTCAGAACCACAGTATGTACCATCTTCTAAAAAATCATTAACATTTGGAATAAACAGTTTAATGTAAAAATATGTCAAAGAAAACTAATAGAAATTGAAAGTATGCTAGATGAAATGTTAATAGCTATGTGTATATATACACACTTATCCATAGCTTTATATATAAAGCAAATTTCAATTATTAAGGGAATCATTAGACTCGGAAGCGATAGAGTGTAAACAGAAAATTTGTATCAGCATAAACACAAATGGTAAACGAACCCAGAGAAACATGTTTAACCTATTTACTAAGCTAAGTTGGATTTTCTAAACATAAAAGCAATGGCAGAAACTATAAAAGATAAGGTTGATAGCTATAACTACATAAATTCAAAGGTTAGGGAGTCTAAAAACACCTGAAAAAAGGGCAAATATCAAAGTGGAAAAAAATAGGCAATAAAAATATATTTTAAATATTAAAGGTGCTTAAAAATCAATGGTAAGAGAATTTGATAGAAAGCTGGACAACCAACGTGAACAGAACATGAACAGAGATGAAATATCAATGGCCAAGTTCAAGCCTACAAATAATCGAACATGGTAAAATTGCATGTTTGTGCAACCCACTAAAAAATACTAGAAATCAAGAAGTATTAAATATCAATGCTTTTGATTCCAGGGGAAGCCATCTTAAAAAAAAAAAAACAACAACAACAATCTGAGAGAAAAAAGTTATACAAAGGAATATATTTATTACAGCCTTATTTAATAATGGTAAAAACTCTAGAACTGTGACCATTCCTCATTAGGGAAATGGGTAGTAAATTATAGTGTATTAACTCAATGGAATATAAAATCGTGAGTACAGTTTTGAAACACGGCAAATCACCTTTGATATGCTAAGTGGAAAAAGCAGACATACAATATTGAATACACATGATAATTACAACTATTTCTTGCAAAAATAATGAACTCTGTTTTTCCTCTCCTCCTCCTTGCAAATCAATAAGAAGTGCACACTATGTGCAGAAATCATGTTACGTAACAGGGAATGGAGATGAATAAAAAGCTGCTTATTTCTCATAGAGACCAGTGACCCAATGGGAGAGACAAATAATATGCAAACATATATCTACAATATATAATAAGGAGCCATAAGGATATTCCTACAATGTACAAGATTTTATGGTAACACATGTTAGGGGGTAAAGATCTCCTATACATTACCACATTAACTTATATTAAAAAATGAGAACTTGAAAAGATCTTTGTAAAATCTAATGAACCTTCCTTATTATAAAGCTGAGAAGGCTGAGACTCAGAGAGTAAATACATAGATCGTAGATCAATGCTTTTCCTTTTCCAGATGGAAACCCGATGCCTAGAGAAAACACAAGATTTTTCTGAGAGCGTAGAGAATATCTGTAGAAGATCTTAAAAAAAAAAAAAAAAAGAAGAAGAAGAAGAAGATCATCTAGTTCCAGAGCCACGTTTCCTGATCACAAGTCCAGCGTTCTCTTCAAATGTGGCTTTCACCGGGAGTGCATCAACAAAAACAGAAGGTGACAGAAGAAACAGGCTACTCATCTTCTAAAAATGTGTAAGGGCAATGGAGGATACAGTGGGCAGGACCTCATCTCTGTCTCAATAATTTAGGGAAGAGACATGAGTTTGCAAGTCGAGGTCAAACAGGAGTCGGCTTCTCCATTCCATGTACCCTAATTCTAACTAGTCAGAAATTCTGCCTTGACTAATTCTATTTTACCTCATACACTACCTTTTTTGCAACGACTATCTGAGTAGTCTTTCTATATGCAGACTCTATCCTTCAAATTTGTTCTTGACACTGCTGCCATGTTGATTTTACTAGGGTAAATATCTGACCATTTCAGGCATTCAATGCCTCTTTGTTGCCTAAAAACAAAGTCTAAGTTCCTTAAAATACCCACAGGGGCCGCCATAATCTTGCCAGTACCTTTCCTTCAGTTTTCTCTCTTACTATTCCTGTCTCATACTTCCAGACTCATACTCACACTGAATTTGTATTTTCAAAAATGTGTCAATATTTTATCATGTCTCTGTTAGCATAGGAGGCACTTGCTGAACAGACGAATGAACAAATGAGATAAAGGAAATCTAATAAAGACATATCTTAATGGCATTGATGTTTTGGCTAATTAATCCTTTCCAACCATAAGCTCAATGAATTTGGGTCCTGTGTTTGTTCTGCTCACTGTTGTATGCAGTTGTATTTCACAGCTGAATAGATGCATAGATGGATGAATAAAACTGCGTAACAGAGATTTGTATGGCTGTTTTCGAAGGGCAAAGGAAACAACCATATTTCTGGGAATTAAGGAGAGTTTCACATGAGAAGCAACATTTGCAATGTATGAATAGGGATTGTCAGGTAGAAATTATAGACACAGTGAGGTACCAAAGAACATGGCATGTGCAGAGATCAAGAAATACTAGAAGACAGCTGGAACGCTTGAGGTGGGCAGGATAACCTAATGGAAAGCATTAGACAGAGTTAGATTCAAATCCCAGAGTTAATTCTCACTATTTGTATGACCCCAATCAAGATATTAAAACTCTCATAGCTTCCATTTCGTCTTAAAATGGTGAAAATTAAACATGAGATAATATAAAATACTGAGAATTGAATAGCTTAGAATAGGAGATCTGTCTTCCTCTCCTTTTTCCCCCCTCTTCTTCCTCATCATTAATTCTTTGGTTTGACACCAGTATCTTGGGCTGCTCTAGTTACTAGGTAAGACAAAGGGCTTCTTGCAGATCTAAATCTAAAAACCTCTCCAAAGTATGCTCAGCAACCAGCTCTTATCTGTATGTCTCGCTTATCCTACTGCCTATATCACACTAAATCAAAATAAAATGTTTGGACTCCAACTCAGATTAAAATAGGAAGGGCCAATGGAACAAGAAGGAATTCAATTATTAGCTAGTCTCTAAAATTTTTTGCTCATTTGTTGTCTATAACCAAATAATCTGTCCCCTACTTAACTTTCAATAGAGAGATCCTATAGTGTTTTGTCCAAAGAGCACACTCAGAGACAGTCTTGTCCTTCCACCAGGACAAGAGGTATTATTCAGGACTTTCATAAGCAAAATGGGTTGTATCATCACCTTACCTCTCCAACTTTATCTCCTGTCACTCTCCCTTATTTCTTACGCTGTGGCTTTACAGACTGTGTGTCTTCTCTCTGACGCACCAGATTTATCCTCACATTAGGACTTTTGCATTACTTTTTCTCTCTCCTTAGAATTCTCTACTTCGAAGATCTTTCATGGCTGACTTCTCACCAAGTCACTGGTCAAATGTCACTTTTAGATCCTTCTATTTAAACTATTAAAACTAGCTTCTTCTCCAATAACTATCTCATTATCTTGTTTTATATTCTTTGTAGCCCTTAAGACTATCTGACCTTAGCTAATGTACTTATTAATTCACGATTATCTATTGTGTTCCTCTTTCACTATAGAATGTTAGTACCATGAAGGCAGGAATCTGGCCTGTTTTATGTACCACTCTTTCTCTCTAGACTCATCCCTGATACTGAGTAGGTATTTAATAGTCATAAAATGAATATCTTAACTCAATATAATGTTTAAGCATAAGCTTCCTTTCTTGATAGTGACAGTGATTAATAGTTACCTTATGAATGTGTTCTTTCATATATCAGTGCAAAGACGTTGTACGCCGAATTACTTGAAGGAGAGATCACATTTAATTTCCCCTATCTCCCTGCTCATGAGCTCAATAGGGATATGCAACACACTAGAGTTCTTCATTATTACCAACTTCAGGAAAAAACTGAAATAAACAGGCTTAAGTCAGATTAGAGGCTACAGTGTTTTAAAAAAATTGTTATTAATTGTGTTAGGTTTGACCCAGATAGTATCCTAGGATCTAGAGCAAAGTGTAAGTTATAAACCAGGGAAGTTACCTGACATAAGCCATAGCTAAACCATTGGATCATGGAATTCTGGATATTTTTAAGTTATACATCATTTTTTCCCTCTGCTATTCTAGAGTGCTTTTGGAGGTCTTCAAAGCAAGAATGAACAATGGAAAGGTGACTGGTTTTGAATATGGATTATATTACTCTTACATTTTGGGCAATTAACTGACGTTTCTGAGACTCAGCTTCATCATCTGTAAACTTGTGATAATACCACATGACTCAAAGGCTTTCGTAAAATGAGAGCTAACGTAAGTTAAAAACCTAACACAGTGCCTGTTATAGTAGATGCTCAACAAAGAGTATCTACTTTTATGGCTTACCTTACCAGGTGGTATTGATCAGTACATTCCATTGGCATTCAGAAAAAGTTTTATAATAATTCACAGATTGATTCATTAAAAAAATTCTGATGCCAAATATAGTAAACCATTGGTGTTAAGAGATTGAACATTTCGAAGTCTGACTATTGTTTTATGGACCCATTAAATGAAGCAATTTATAAGTGTTTTGGATCATGTACTTGAGACATCCTTGGTGCAGGGCAGGTGTGTAGGAATAAATCACTCAGCTTGGCTGTGATTCTCCCAAGTATCTACATCTCAGTGCCGTTTTGTTGATATTCATTCCTCCACATGCACGCAGGATCTTTCTTACATGATTAAAAAAAAAAAAAAGCAAAAACTAAAAAACTATGTTTCTTTGTGGGAAGTGTCTTCTTAAAAATCATGTCTGCTCTGCTGGGGAGGGGAAGTGATGACAAAGTGAGAAGGGCAATCATTTCACTATATTTCATGAGGAAAATTATATGGAACAGGGATACTCACGTTGGAGATCTGCCAAGATTTTGAGGTGTAGCCCTTCATTGTGCCAGGTATCTGAGACTGAGAAAAGACCCCCTTGTCAAACATTCCCAAAAGAAAGAATATGGGAATTCTCTCAAAGGTCCACCTATATGTCAACCTATTGATATAACCTTATCTTTGACTATGAGTAAGGAAGCAAAAAGAAACGAAAATTTAAAGGTAGTTTAACTTTATACTTGTTATCTCAATTTTCTAGCCTATTAATTGTTAATGACTAGCAAAGAAAAAAATAGAATCTTTGGTAATAGGCATCAAGACCCCTGAATTGTTAATACTCTTCATCCCAGGAATTTAACTTAAGGAAAATTATCAGTTATATGCTCAAAGATTTGGGCAAAAATGAAATTTGATGCCAGTGTCACAAAAATGTATTCTGATGGATTAAAACCCAAAGAACACAATATGCACAGATCGTGGTAAAAAATTGATAAACATGACCCCGTCAAAATTAAAAACTATTTTTTAGAGAAAATTAACCATGAATAAAGTTGAATAAGTAACAGGCAAGGAGAAGGTATCTGCAATGTATATGACAAAGGGTTCGTATTCAGAATATAGAAATATTCCAAATAATATATGAGAAAAACACAAGCAATCCTATTAACAATAGGTAGAGCATAAGAATGGATAATTTACAGAGAAGAAATCCTCCATGGCCAATAAAGAGTAAAGAAATGGAAAATAACAAGTGACAATTTTCTCCAATTAGTTTGATAATAAAAAAATTTTAAATAGACTGATACCAAGTGTTTACAAAGATGTAGAGAAATATGAACTCTTTCTAATATATTACTGATGGGAAATATTAACTGGTACATCTTCTTTAGACAACAATTTGGCAATCTGTAATACAGCAGAAGGTGTATATGGAACATGCTCTAGCAATTCTATTTCTACACACATACCCTAGAGAAACACACAGATATTCAAAGGGATATACGAAAAAGATGTACACTGCAAGTTTGGAATTGCAAACACTAAGAAGTCACAGCAACCTAAATGATCATCAAATAGGGAAGGGATAAGTAATTTAAGGTAGAGTGACTTGATGAGGTACTACTGCATGATAGCTAAAATGAATAAATGATATTAAATGAATAAAAATTGTGGTCTAAAAATATTTTTGAGAGGACAAGTCAGAGAATGAGACAGTATGATGTCATCTGTTTAAATATCAAAGAGTCAAAATGATACTGTAGAGACATATGTATTTAGTAAAAAGAATAAACATGTTCATGAAAAAAAAATGCATGCTAAGTTCAATAGAATGTTTCTGAAGAAAAAGAGAAGTGAGTGGAACTGAGAAGAGAAGTGAACATAATTTCAAAAGATAACACTCATATCTGAGAATTCTCTGTGGTAGGATAGTGCATACTTACTATGTTATTATCTGAACTTTAATGTATGTTTGAAATTGTTCACAATAGAAAATTAATGTTTTCTTTTAAAGCATTTGGAATTCATAGTTCTCTCTAATTCTGGCTTTTTCCGAAGTACTCTACATCACTGAAGATTCGTGAATCAAATGGCTTGGGTATCATTTTTGATTCGGGGTAATGATATTTTCCTCCAGTTCTTATCATAAAGAGCAGTCATGTCCGTTTCAAAGGAAATGTAGCAGAATGCCGAAGAGAAAATTTTGCCATCCTCTAAGACTTTTACTTACTTAAAGTAGCCCATTTTCAGTTTAGGAAAAAACACTTCTCTGATCAATGCTGCCATAAACACATACAATGCATACATCTAGGGCAGCACCTGATGCTTTAGCTACAACAAGGTCATTTTTGTGCATTGCAATTACTTGTTTATTTGCTGGTTCCACTAGACTCTTGGAACACTCTGAAAACGGGGGCCCCATCTTCCTCATCTATGCCTACACCACGTGGGCACTCAGTGTTTTTAAAAATGACTTAATACAACTTTAGTTTTCATCCTGAATAGGCATATTTAGACACAGCTGTTTAACAACATTTGCAAGGCATCTTGAGAGGTTCCGAGAGACTCCGAGTTGGCATGAGAGCGACTCTTTGAGTCACCTGGTTTCTTGCCATTGGATTAAAACATAAAATGAGTATGTAATGGCTTGTAGTTGCTGTTGTTGTTTCTCCAGAAGCCTAAGCATGAGTATTGGAATAATTTCTTTTTTGTGTTTAAAGATTTTATTTATTTATTTGACGGAGAGAGAGAGATCACAAGTAGGCAGAGAGGCAGGCAGAGAGAGAGGGGGAAGCAGGCTCCCTGCTGAGCAGAGAGCCTGATGAGGGAATCAATCCCAGGACGCTGGGATCATGACCTGAGCCGAAGGCAGAGGCTTAACCCACTGAGCCACCCAGGTGCCCCTGGAATAATTTCTTAAAGGCCTCTCTGAACTGCCTTATGAGGTGGTGTAATAAAGTCCACTTGATAAATATCCATTTCTTTGCCAAAACGGAACAAGATCTTTGGCCAACTACAGAGTTTCTTTCGGCTTATAGGCTCCAAAGTGTATTTTAGGTCAGAGAGACTCAGAGGAGATACAGAGGACACTGCCAAACCACATAAGCAAAATTCTGTTGAACAACCAGAAGTGTGCGATAGAACAAATCAGAAGAAAACCCTCGTTTTCCTTTTTAGAAACCTCTCTTTTCCAATTCATTTTTTAAAAATTCATTTTTAAAATTTGACTGTATTAGATACATTTTCCAGACCTAACTGAAATCCTTTCTGAAGCAGGGAAGACGACTAGATAAAAGAAAACGGAGAAGAGCGGGCGGGACTCTGGAAAAACACTTGAGGTAATGAAAGGAATTGAATTGGTTTGAAAAAGGAAGACTTAGAAGAGGGTAAATCTTACCTATATTAGCATGACAACTATGTAAAAAATAAGCATATAAAAAAGAGGCCAGAAAGAAAAATGCCAAATAATCACATTAGCTTTGAATATTAGGAGGATGATTTTTATGTCTTTCTACTGTAACAGTCTCCCATGTTGCCCTGAAGACAGTGTATTGTGTAACACATGTAGGTGAGGTACCAGAATTAATTTTGTCATGAAATAATTTCCTTCTCCCTTCATCCCATCTTCTTGGTTATACGTTGCCCGACATACTAAATGTATCAGTTATGAATATGTCCCATCTCTTCTTTGAGCTGCAGTGGCCCTATCCATACTTCATATTCAGGAAAGTAGAGTTAAGTTGCTTTGAGGCAGAAATGGCCTACAAATCCAATCAAAGCTGGGTCACTGACCCAAAAGAGGCACAACCCAGGCCAGCTGATGAAGCTGGATGGTGGGAAGGGCTTGCACACAGAGATGGAAGTCATCAGACTTGCTCTTTCACAGATTTGAATGGAAGACGGATGGTACCAGACACCTCATCAATAGTGAATGCAGAGCTAAACTACAGAGAGAAGCTGATGGGCTATGCATAGAGAGAGGAGCATCTCGGATCCCAAAGATCAAGAAAAGGAAGTAGCGGCAAATCCCTAGAGTTATTGCTGGTTCCTGAAGGTTCTGTAGGTCTTGGTCTCATGTTTATCCTTAAAATAAGCCTCCTTTGTATAATATTATTCAGAGGAAGATAAAACCGCTTTAATGCAGTGTATGCCCTCACTGGAGACAGACTCTAGGTTCTACACCTAGGGCCCAACTTAAGCCAGAACAGACGGAATACCTGTTTACACAATCCCAATATCCTGTCTAAATGCCATCACTGGGGAGCAAAAGTTTATTCTTTGATTTCTAAAGACTGTGCAATTCTCAAAGAGACCATGTTAACATTAGCTTTGTTTCTTATTTGAAATTTAAAAAAAAAAAAGTTTATGGTCATCTGAAAGATTAAATTTGGTCTGTGGCTTTGAAAAGTGAAGTCTGGAGGTGGGAGAATTCACTTAGCTATTCAAAAGGGTCTGTGAGTGGGTATGAATACCAGCCTTGGAAACTGAATAGTGTATCTTTCATATAACATTGCATTATTTTTCAAATGTGTGTCAATGCTATTGCTATTAATAATGTAAACTTTAAATGTGAATTTTAAACATTGTTGAATTCAAAGTAGTTATTTGTTGCAATGGGTTCTTTCAAAGCAGCTAAGAATGAAATTATACTTACTAACCTTGGGAGCTTGAAAAAGTTGTTGGCATTGAAGAGAAGTTCCAGAATTATAAATAGTGGTGGAAAAGATTAGGACACCTAATACAACCTGTATAGACTGGAGAAAACCTCAATAGGTTTGAAATGAAACACAACAGACTCCAATAGTAACTCCATAAGCTGAGCATATTGCAGACCCCAATGACTGGGTGAGAGGGTTTGTTTTATTCTGATGAGTATACCTATTTAGAACAAGGTAAAGGGGTGTCATTTTCTTGATTAACTTCCAGACTGCATTTTTAAGAGTCACAAAAAAAGAATAGATACTTGGCATCGGTTTCCTTTTTTTTTTTAATTTTTTTAATTAACATATAATGTATTATTAGCCTCAGGGGTAACAGGTCTGTGAATCGCCAGGTTTACACACTTCATAGCACTCACCGTAGCACATACCTTCCCCAATGTCCATAACCCAACCACCCTCTCCCTACTTGGCATAGGTTTTCTATCTGAAGATTTGTACCGTTATCAACCTAGTTGCTCACGAACACAGTTCTCTCCTTGTCTTCACAAATATAGTCATGTTCCTGTATGAATTACCTGCTAAACATCTCCCAGAATCTATGCTGCACCATTTTAGAACAAGCCAATATCACCTATGACTCCTCACCTGGGTACTACAACTGCTTCCAAACTGGTCTCCTAATTCATTCTCCAGGAAGATCATTTGACAATTCAAGTCTGATCAAGCCACGCCCTTTTAAAAATCTTCAATAGCTTCTCACTGCTCTTAGGATGCAGTAACAAAAAGAAAAAAAAAAAATCCTAACATTCCTTGTAAGATTCATGGCAACCTGGAACCTGGCTGCTTGCTACTAATTCTGCAGCCTCATCTAATGCCACTCGTCAGTTTCTCACCGGGTTCACTGTCAAATCATGCACATGATATGACCCATGAGTGGAGCACTCTTTCTGTGAGCCTCTCTTCACCTGGCTAACCTCCACCCCCACTTAGGATCCAAGCATAAATCTCATTTTGACTCTGTCCTGGATTCCTTGGACTAAGTCTCTTTGTTATGCATGCCCAAAGGAACATAATCTTCCCTTTTTTCCAGGCTGATCAGTTTTTAATCACCTGTTTGTCCTGCCTTTCCATACCATAAGCTCCAGAAGAGAGTCTTTTTGCTTCTAAATGTTTCCAGGACAGGGTTTGGCCCATAATAAGCGCTCAAAGTCTGTTAAACTGGATTAATCAGTTCAGGTTTTTTGAGCTGGATTTTAACTGTCATATTCTTTTTTTTTTTTTTTAAGATTTTATTTATTTATTTCACAGACAGAGATCACGAGTAGGCAGAGAGGCAGGCAGAGAGAGAGGGAGAAGCAGGCTCCCTGCCGAGCAGAGAGCCTGATGTGGGGCTCGATCCCAGGACCCTGGGATCATGACCTGAGCTGAAGACAGAGGCTTTAACCCACTGAGCCACCCAGGCGCCCCTGTCATATTCTTACAGAAGAAATTTTGAGCCCCAAAGAGACAACCTCAGAAACCTATTGAAAACAAATTTGCTCTTCCATGTCCAAACTTTCTTAGTATATAATCTATACTTCTTGTAGTGAAGTATCCCATTCTACTGTCATATTTTAATCTAAAACTCAGCTGTGAACCAGGCATCATGATCCAGATACAGAAACTTGTCTTCTGAAGTTTACTAAAATATACTGCACGTTTCCATGTTAATGACATCTTTTAACATAATGACATCTTTTATGCAATCAAATATGCCTACTCTTTTATGGTTTCTTGATTGCTTATTTCCTACTATGTCTAGGTTACAAATACATCACCTGGATTTTCCTCTAAATCTTAAAAAAAAATTGAAGGCTTTACTCTATCTGGAATACATTTTATATAGTGTGAGATAGGGATCCAAATTTCTTTTTTTCTAAGTTGTGCCAGTGCCATTTATAAAATAAACTACGCTATTCCCACTAAATTAAAATGGCACTTTTGTTGGTAATTGAAGACAAAAAGTGAGATATCTTTGTAGAATTTTTACTTTGTTCCACTGGTCTGTTTGCCTGTTCCTATGCTTATTCCATATTAATTTGACTATAATGTTTGTATGTTCTAACATCTGGTAATGCAGGACTACACTGACTATTCATTTTAATACTTTTCATGACTATTCAATTTTGAGAATGTAGTGTTCCAGATAAACTTTAAAACCAGGTTAAACAATATAAATGATGACTATAGTAAAAAAAAAAACCCTGTGACATTATAATTATTATATATTACATAAATATGATGTGTCCATATTATCTTTTCATTTATTATCATATTTTCTGTTCTTCAGTAAGATTTTTTAGTTATGCTCCACAAGGCACTTTGCCTTTCTTATAATTTTTAATCTTAAATATTTTATCACCTTAGTTGCTATTATATATAGAATATTTTTTCCACTTTTCAATTTCTGAATTTTTTTGATAGACTAAAAGAAAAGACTATTTTTGTAATTTAATTCACTTCCAAACTCCTTATCAAATATTCGCTATTTTTTATTTTTACTCCAGTCTTCCAATTTTCTCTATATATAGTCAGCAAAAAATAATAATTTAGTCTTTTTCCAATATTTATTTAGCTTATTTCATTTTCTTATCATATAGCTTTTGCACAAATAAAGAATAGAAGTATTTAACCTTTTCTGAGACAAGGCAAGATATAAACATATAGACACAAATCTGCATCTATTCCTGAGAAATTGACTCCTTGCTAGATTTTTGCTGTACAGAATGTCTTTAAAATTCTGAAAATGTAAGAGATTTCCCTATGAGATTCAGTACTAGTAGATAGAGCTGGAAGGATGTTAGAGACATTCTAGCCTTATCCTACTCTTCTTACCTATAAGGAAACTAACGCCCACCAAGAGAAGGTGATTTGATCAAGATGAAAACCTAGAAGTAAAGCTCAGGCAAGAATATAAAGATTTTATGGTCCCTGAGACAATGTTCCTCGTAAAAGTCTTGGTGATTAGAACCTTAAACATGAATTTAAGACATTATTATTTTTGTGCTGATTTTTAATATTATATTATATTGTTTTTATATTACAACTATAACTAAAGGACAATTTAAAAATCTAAATTAAAATTTTTTTCAAGATTTTTATTTATTTGATAGAGAGAGAGAAAGAGCATAAGAAGGGGGAGGGCCAGAGGGAGAAACAGACTTGCTGCTGAGCAGGGAGCCCAAGACGAGACTCAGTCCTGGGACTCCATGATCATGACCTGAGCCGAAGTCAGTCACCTAACCAACTGAGCCATCCAGGCGTCCTCTAAATTAAAGTATTTATTAAAATTTTAAATTTTTGTTACAGCTAGTTTCCAGTTTGCCTCAAGATTCATTTCCTTCTTTTACCCCAGTGATAAAACCCCTAATTTTTAGCAGTAGTTTTGCTGAATGGGACTAAACTCTGGTCAATGGCACATATATCAATTTTGGGTATGGCACAGGGAAGTCCTTGAAAGGGAAGGGGTATGTTCTTCATCACCCCTTCCCTTTCAAGGACTTCCCTTCCTACTTCTAACTGATGGAGGCTGCAACCATATTGGACCATGAAATGGAAGCCACACGCTAAGAAGGGCAGGGGTAAAAGGTAGAAGGAGTCTAAGTCCTTGAGATTTTGTGAAGCCCCTTATCAGCCCTGGACTGCTTACTTCTGGATTTATTTGTATGGGTGAGAAGTAAGTTCTCTTATTTAAGCCCTCGTTATTTGGGATTTTCTATCATTTTAAGCTGGATCTAATACTAACTGTAAAGTAAATTACAAGGTAGAACAACAAAAGTGTAAATGCAGTATCTTAAAGATGATCTCTAAGTTCTGGCTCAAAGAACAAAGAAGAAAAGAAACAAAGCATAACAGACGTTTGATATCAGAATTCTGATTATCGGGCTGCTTGGGTGGCTCAGAGCGTTAGGTGTCTGCCATCAGTTCAGGTTGTGATCCCAGAGTCCTGGGATAGAGCCTGGCATCATCAGGCTCCCCAGTCCCCAGTCCCTTTCTCCCTCTGCCCCTCCTCTGCACATGCTCTCTTCTCTCTCTCTCTCTCTCTCTCTCAAATAAATAAAATCTTAAAAAAAAAAAAAAGAATTCTGATTATGGTCTCAAGAGCTTTGAATTTAAAATAATTATCATAATAATACTAATGATAATAATAATAATAGTTGTGTATTGAGTACTGCAAGCAGACAGTGGGAAGCAATCAGGAAAAGAGCTCTAATGTCAGTCTCTGCTGTTGCCACTTATTGTTATGTGATTGTGGGCTTGTCACTTGCTGTTTCTAAGTCTCCATTTCCTCATCTCTATAATGGGGACAATAAAAATTCTTAGCAAAGGGGCACCTGGGTGGCTCAGTTGTTTAAGTGTCTGACTTCATCTCAGGTTATGATCTCGGGGTCCTGGGATTGAGCCCTAAATTGGGCTCCCCACTCAGCGGGGGTCTGCTTCTCTCTTTCCCTCTGCTCCATTCTGCACTTGGGCACTCTCTCAAATAAATAAATAAAATCTTTAAAAAAAAAAATTCTTAGCATGAGTTGTGAGCATCAGATGAATACATGCATGTAATTAAGTCAATATAACTTAACCGTATGTAGTATTATTGATTAAAAACACCATTACTACTCACCTCTAAAATCCATCAAATGATAACTATGTGGCAATATTTATAATTTAATCAGGAGGATAATACTGCCACATAGGTATCATTATCTAAATGTCATAGATAGAATGATTCATATAATTCAGAATAATTTGTGACACAGCCTGATTACAAAATCCATATTTCTTTTCACAACATCAGGCTAATCTTATTTGATCAAGATTCTATAACCTTTTAAAACGTTATGTCAGATACATGAATTTGAAAGTGTTTTCCTGCCAGTACCACATACTTTGTTTCCTGCTCCCTCCATCAATAATGGCATCCCTGCTCCCCTTTGCTCATTGTCTAGCTAATTCCTTCTCTTGACATCTCAGAAATTAGCCTATCTCCAATTCTTACCATATGGAGATTTGGGTTCTGTGTGCCCCAGAAGTGTAACCATAGTTCTCTATGCTCCTCCCATGATGATTCTTATCAGACCATCAATTATTGGTCTCCACTGCTGAAATGTGAGTGCTGAGAGGGCGCAAACAATGTCTTATATCCTCAAGGTACATAGTAAGTGTTCAATAAACACTTGTTGAATAAATGAAAACCACATTTAACTTAATGGAATTACAGAAACATTTAAGCATGTTTAAAGACCCAAATATGTATACCACTTGAAAGCAGCCAAGGGTTTGGCAAAAGCACTGGACACACAGGTGCTTGCAGATTTCTCTGTCTGGAAACTGTCCTAGTGAACAATGCATCACAGCGTGGTTCTCTTGGAGATGTACTGCCGTCAAAAGCTTTGTTGTTGTCCTCATTATTGGGGACCTTGTGAATCATGGATAAAGTAGGAGATGCTGAAACCTGGGAGCAAGGCCTACTCTCCTGTTCTCAAGGAGAAATGCAGTAGTCATCGCCTTCTCAAGGCCCAGCAGCTATAACCACATCTTAGTAGCAATCCCAGGAGGCTGAGTTGGAAATCTAGATCTCACTGGATTTCCCTGGAATCTATTCAAACAGCTCAAAATAGGTCTTCCTGTCACATTTTCTTATAGTATCATGTATTTTCTTCCATTGTACCCAATCTTATTTGTAATTTTGTGTTATTTTGTGGTTATCTGTTTAATATATGTTTCTCTAGCTAGACTCTGAGCTCTATCAGGGCAGAGATTATGGCCATTTTAGTTTACCTCATATATCGAGTACTAGGCAAATGACAGATATGCAACAGGTATTTGTTGCAAGAATGAATGCATTGATAACATAGATAGTAGCAACATAGTGAATACAAAAACAACAGGGTAAAGCAGGTAGAAAGGGCGCAGATCTGTATTTGATCTTAGAGCTATCACTTACAAACCTCATGACTTTAGGCAAATTCTCTAATCCTTGTGCCAATTTCCTGGTCTAAAGTAGAGCTATCTACTTTTTTTTTGGATTGTTGTGAAAATGAATGAGTTAATATACAAGTAAAGCAAAGAACCTGGCAGAGCCCTTCACACAGAGAGATGGGATGTGCCACGCAAGTTTCCAAACACTGCACACCTCAGAAAGCATCTCCTCTTTACCCTTCCTTGCTGGATTAACTGTGAGGAGTTGCAAAGCCCCTGAATATCATAAGGTATAGACTATATTGTTCATAGCTTGTGTTTTATACCCTAAGAAACTGACACCCATATTTATTTTCACACGAAGAAATGAAAACTCAGAAAAGTTTAAGTAATTTTTCCGGGAATTCACATGAATGATGACTATAACTTGTGATGTCTCCTAGTTTTATTTTATTTCTTTAAGGATTTATTGATTTATTTATTTGACAGACAGAGATCTCAAGTAGGCAGAGAGGCAGGCAGAGAGAGAGGAGAAGCAGGCTCCCGGCTGAGCAGAGAGCCCTATGCAGGGCTCGATCCCAGGACCCTGGGATCATGACCCGAGCCAAAGGCAGAGGCTTTAAGCCACTGAGCCACCCAGGTGCCCCTGCCTCCCAGTTTTATAGGCATTCCATTACGTAGTTCCTCTCATGTCCTTCTAAAGCAGCTTTACCAGCTGGGTTCCTCAGAAGACACTGAGTTGGTAGCCAGCATAATTTAACAAAAGCTCCTGAGCAAACTTTGGAAACAAGGCCAAACAAATCTCAACAACTACCAGGTTCTCTACAAGAGGAACACTCAGACTCAATTCACACGTGCACTAGGAATATCTGAAAGTGGGATGGAGGAAGCGTTATGTCCCTCAAAAAAAGTTTCCACAAAACTCTTCGAGGGGCGATAACTATCAGGGTCGTTGAAATATTTCTCTAAAGAGACAAAGTTGAAAATGTCCTTACTTACAAAATTTAAACCACCTTCCCTTTCAACTCTGCCATCTCACCGAGAATGAGCAAACTTTCAATAGGCCTTTCTTTTAATACCTTTTCCTAAGTCCTGATTTGTTCTAAAGCTATTTGCTCTTAAATATTTTGCTTAAAAATGTGAAACGATTGATGACAGTACTTGGACTCATTGTATACGCACGTATGTGTGTGTGTATGTGCAGTACTCCCTCATCTCTGCTTTGAGAACCATTCTCTGCTCTCAGCCAATGTGCGTTAGTGCGCTCTTCTACAAACACCCAACAAATGAAGGCTCTGATAGGCTAATCCTGATTCAAACGTATTCTGCAACATTTATTGCATGTGCCACTAACGCTTCCCCTTCTGCCATAAACTGGGTGTTATTTGATGGACATTTATTTGACGGACAACAGATGGACTAAGTGATAATACTAGACTCGGCCAAAGAAGTGAAGTAAGGGTGTCATGGGAATGTGTCGCAGGTGCTGGAGGCACCTCAGAGCAAAAGGTGAAGGAAAGAGAGGATTAAGGGCAGGAGACAATTAAACACTGGCAGACGTCCTCTGACATTATTTACGAAGCATGCCATAAGTCACTGGCGTGGGAAGGATTGTTCATTAACCGAACGTTAGTCATTGGAAGCTGGGGGAGCTTGAGCAGGAGGCATGTCTGAAGTAAATGGAAGAGCTTCCCAAACAGATGCAGAGCCCTGGTCTAAGCTAAGAAGCTGACTCAGTTAGGATACTTTTTCTAGGACCATATTCACTATGCTCCCTGGGATATGTGGGTATTAGCTACTATGTAACTACCAGCGAATTAGAACACATACGCTTAGAAAGAGCAGAACATAGAACGGGCGACTAAGATAAATGATGAAATGCAGACCGAGGAGGATGGCAGGAGGAAAGGTAGAGGTCCAGAGTGGGAGAAGAATGATTACTCTGTGCTAAGCTCTTTTAGGTGGTATGTGTGTATGTGTATATATATGTATGTATGCATATGTGTGTGTGTGTATGCATACCTGTATATACACATATATATGGTCTTCAACAACCCTATAAAGCAAATATTTTATTCCCATTTCACAAGTGAGAAAATGAGCCCCCCCAAATTAATTAGGACCAAAATTCCTACCCAGTTCTATGAATCATCCAGGACTCCTACTACACAAAAGAGCCTCAGAATGTATGAATAACTTTTATAGATTTCAAAGGGAGAAAAGGATGTTCTTTTTTAAAACACGGGTTAGAAATATATTTGAAATTCCCTGGTAAATGAAGCAGGAAATATGGGGAGAGGAGAGAAAAAGCTGAGGAGAAGAAAAATGGGTCTTAGAAGAGCTAAAGAAAAGAAAACCATTTTGGATTTGTGTGTGTGTGTGTGTGTGTGTGTGTGTGCGCGCAGAAGGGTTAGAATCAAGTTTTCAGCTCAGTAGTTAAGAAGGCTTGGGAGATAACACTTTCCTTATCATAAAAGCCCTGGGAAGAAAGAATGAAAGAATAGATCACATAAAAGTCCTCCCACAGACAGGCATTGAAAGGTAAGTCATGAAATTAGTTTGAATTATAAGGGAGGTGAGGGGAGAGTATTAGAAATTCCTTTTTTGGAAGGTAATAAAGGATAGAAGTATGATAGTATGATATTTAAATCAAAAGGCGGGGCGCTCTTGAAATGTTTTTGTTCAAGTCCTATGATTGGTTGGAGGCTTGAGTGGGAGACAAGGGTCACATCGTTCAGTTATTGTAGCATTCCCTGTATCCCCAAAAAATACATTCCAAGACCACCAAGGAATGCCTGAAACTTCAGATAGGACTGAACCTTATACATACTATGGTTTTTCCTATATATACATACCTATAGTGAAGTTTAATTTATCAGTTAGGCATAGTAAGAGATTAACAAGGGTAAGTAATAATAAAATAGAATAGTTATAACAATATACTGTCATAAAAGTTATGTGAATGTGGCTTCCCTTTTTCTCAAAATATCTCATTGTACTGTACGGATCCTTCTTGTGATGCCGGAGCTGATAAAATGCTTGCATAATGAGATGAAGTGGGGTGAGTGATGGAGGCATGTGATTTAGCATTAGCCTACTGTTGGTCTTCTGACCACTCATCAGGAGGAGAACCAGCTTCTGGACCTGGGTTGACCAGGGGTAACTGTACCTGTGTAGAGCGAAACTGCAGATAAGGGGAGACAAGTGGACCTTGAAAAATAATACATGGTCTTAAAATAGATTCAATAAGTTAACAAATGTAAAAATGTGCTATTAGTTCCATATTCTTTGGGTCCAATTATATGCTGGTATTATACGGCAGGGGGATGATAGTAAAGAAAAGGTCTAATGGCAAAGAGGTGCACTGAAAGAAAGAATGAGAAAAATGTTAGTTTGAGGTGTCAGTGTAGGCTTTTCTTCCAGAAACTCTCTTTTCTGTGCATCCAGGCCACCTTTCTATTTCACTTGACTTAGTGAATTGCTTTTATCTGTCTTCCTAGGCATAAATTCCATCAAGGCTGGGATTGTATCTTATTTAATGTTGATTCCACAGTGACAACACTGTGCTTGGCACGTTCACTCCCTAGACACTTGTTTTACAAGGTAGGCTAGGCACTGTCGAATGTTCACTGCTTTCCATAGCTCGATACCTCCCTTAGAGATTCCACAACGAATGTGGGTTCTACTACAATTCAAGAGAATAAAATGGTTTCAGAACACTTGATTTCCGAGGAAAGGAATGATAGTAACTATCATTTACTGCATTTTCACAAATGAAACATTATATATTTATATATGTAGTCTTTCATGTTCTGTTCAAGAATCCTGTGAATTACTGTTTTAAATGGAAACTGAGGCAGAGAGTTTGAACCACTTATACAAGGTCATTGAACTAATAACCTGTGGAACTGGGGTTTTATCTAAGGGTATCAAGCTTGAAAACTCTGATACACATTTCCTACCCTACTTTCTTTTGAGCCAGTTAAAACCTTGGAGAGGGCTGAGGAATTCTCCCATTCACAAACTAAGAATGCGTAAAGATTAAATGGATGATTTTCATCTCTTTGAGGAAGGAATACCTTTATAAACATTTAAAAGAAAAGCTAAAATTTTGTATAGAATTTAAACTGATTTCACAAGGTCTTTTTTATTTTGTATAGAATTTCCTATATTAGCAAGAAACAAACATCAAATGTCTTCAGTATAAATTTCAAAACTCTTGAATTTCTGGAATAAACAAAATTGATGGTCTTCCATTAACTCATAACACCAATTGCCAAAGGATTCCAACAAATAGAAATTGTTAACTGAAAGTCGCACTTGCATGGCACTATTCGGGACATTAAAATAAAATAAATTAATAAGCATGTTAGCTTTATTGGTAATGCTTTATAAGCCTTCAATGAGACATTTCACTCATAATTTAGGATTGGGTTTCAAGAAATCAGAAATAAACACACTAATCACAAATTAATAAAACCAACACAAAATATAAAATACCAAGGACTCCTGTAGCACCACAGTCTACTATTTTAAGAATCTCCTATTGCAATAAAATATGAAACAACAAAAATATTAGGGTCTAGCTATTTGGGTTAGAAAAAAAATCCACCCTAGCTCCAAAGCACATTTAACATGTTAATCATTTGCAAAAATCTATTTACATTCAGCTCCTCAAAAGCTCATTGTCTTTCAGAGTCTAAGCGATAATAAAATCCAAACAAAGGAGAGAAAAAAAAAATATTTAAACTGAAAGATTTCCATTTTCGGAAAAGTCCTTATATGAGCAAGAATAAAGAAAAACCAAATTCACTCTATAGATCTGTAATAACTGCAAGTAAATTTAACCAATATGTTAACACTTTGCCTTTTATGAGTAATACTTCATAAAAATGAAATCATTTTAATTAAGAGAGCCCTACTTTCTATAAAAAGTTCGGCAATTATTGTATCACATATATTGAGCTTGAAGGCCAGTCGGTGAATGAGAGTGCTCCAAGTCTTAAGGGTAATTTAGAACAAAAGGAAATAGATTGTTGACCTGAAAATAATCCAACAAATGGTTATAAGTGCAGTGCATTGTCTTAAAAAAAAAAAATAAACAGTTGGTGGTTACCCAGCAGGTCATCTGTGCTACAAGCACAGTGAAGTAAGGCAGTAGAGAAATCCAGAGAAAGCATAAGAATCATGACAAATTATCCAACTTGTTTGCTTTAAGTTAGCTGGTAAGGGTATAGAACATCTCCTTAATGTATTCACAGGCACCTTGTTATTAAAGTGTCAAACCTCTGTGAGGATTCTTGACTAATTTGCTATTCCATTTCTGTTTCATTCATTAAGTAGTTTCTGAAGCACCCCCAGGATCCCCATTTGTGAAGTTCTCAATGAACCAGCCTGGGAGAAACTCAAACTATTTTGACTCACTTAAGGGAGCATAAATTATCTTTAGAAACAAACTGTAAATGAGGACTGTACCGTTGTGGTCCCTTCACAGTGTGAACATGTTAACCTAATTCCATAGCACAAGAGACCCGTAATTCCATAGCACAAGATACTATGGTACACATAGCCACCACAGTCTGGGTTTAGATTTCCTTCTTGACCTGTTAATATCAGTTCTTGAAAATAGGTAAAAATAATTTATATTTTGACTTATTAAGATATAGAAGGAGGAGTGCCTATGTGGCTCAGTCAGTTGGGTATCTGACTTGTGGTTTTAGTTCAGGTAGTGGTCCTGAGATCTAGCCACAAGATAGAGACACACACATAGTCGGACTCCACACTCAAAGGGGACTCTGGTTGGGATTCTCTCTCATTCTCTGCCCCTCCACCCACTTGAGTGCTCTCTCTCTCTAAAATAAATAAATAAATAATAAATCTTAAAAAAAAAAAGATCAACAGAAAAATATTCATGGATTAAAATGAATTCTTAAAGATGTTATTATAGTGCTTTTATATTTTTAGTGAGAACAAATTATATAATAACCTTTAACCTACTTTTCCTTTTAGTAACATAATAATATTGAAAGCAATGTAAGTTGTGCATATTTTTAGTCAAAATAATTTAATTTCTTGATGTAATTAACAAGGTGCATACAACTGATTCTTGGAACAAATATTAAATATATTTGACATATGTTAATATCTACTATAGAATATCTACTATAAAAGACATTGTACAAATTTTATGGAAATATGAAAAGGGTCATTGAAATCTCTGCCCTTGTGGGCTGTGCTATGATATTGTAGATATGTCTTTGAGATGAAAATGCTCCTTGATATACTGCACTTTTTATGTGTTGGAGAGACGGATTAAGTAATTTATATGGATCCCATCAAGTTCCTTTACTCTATTAGTTACATGAATTAACCACTGGGACAGTAGAAATACCAATTGTTAACTTATTTGTGTACCATTTGATACTTTTGGAAAATTGATACATTTATACCTACTAAATGTAATTGAGATGGACATTGTTAATTTCAACCTTAGACTAAACTGAATGTGATCCATTTTTTAAGAAAAACCGTCCAGGGGCGCCTAGGTGGCTCAGTGGGTTAAAGCCTCTGCCTTCGGCTCGGGTCATGATCCCAGGGTCCTTGGATCGAGCCCCGCATCGGGCTCTCTGCTCAGCAGGGAGCCTGCTTCCTCCTCTCTCTGCCTGTCTCTCTGCCTACTTGTGATCTCTCTCTGTCAAATAAATAAATAAAAATCTTTAAAAAAAAAAAAAAGAAAGAAAAACCGTCCAATGTTCCTAAATATTTACTAATCTAAGGAGCATAGATAACACTCAATACAAAGAAAAAGATCTGCAGAATGACATTAAAAGGTATTACTCTCCTGAATTAGGTCACTTGTTTGATATTGACATTATACTGTCATTTTATGAAACTCCCCAAGGAGCTCCTCAGCAATGTTTGGAATCCAAACCTATATGCAACCCCGACAGAAAATCTATAGCTTGCATGGGACAACATTTCTAAACGTGTTATCCCATTACAGATGAGATTCACAGCATAGCAAATGAAAGCTGGGCACTTAGCAACTGCGAGTCTCTGCCTAGGCTACCTGGTGTTCAGAACAGTCTGGCCATGACTATTTTCAGAACGGGATAGTAAGACCAGGTGACATTTGTTAGAGACAGACTCTACCCAAGACGGAGCTCAACCCAATTTGGCAAAGGTTTACCATGAAGGGAAGGGTTAAATTAAATTGTTAATTGGTGGGGTCCCTGGCTGGCTCAGTTAGTAGAGCATGTGACTCTTGATCTCAGGGTCCTAGGTTCAAGCCCCACGCTGGAGGTAGAGATTACTTAAAATAAATAAAATTTTTAAACACTTGTAAATTTTTGAATGTTGAGAAACTCACCTCCATGCTTCCACAAAAACTTCTAAGAGTATTTAACTCATCTTTCAAATGAAAAAGAAACTCAGACTGTCTTCCTCAAGCCTTCCCTAATGCTTCAGCTTTTCGCAGGTAGAAATTCCTGGCATTCCCCTGATGGGGCCATCTGTGGTGGCTGTGCTATCTTTCTGAGGGTGTGGGAGATTACATGTTTCAAAAAGGAACAGGAGGGCTTGGATTATCTTTAAAAGGCCTAGAGCTTTACTGTCTTGGCATTCGGGAGAGAAAATGAGGGAGAAACCGAAAGACTGAGAGGGAAAAAAATAAATAAATAAATAAAAAGAAGGAACGAAAAGAAGGCCCAGGTAGGCAGGTAGGGTTGCCTGCTTTGCAGTTTCAGTGCCGCAAAACAGAGGGAAGCTGTGCAAGTACTTTCTGAGCCCTAAAGCCTTTGCAAGCGACACTGCTGTCCTCTCTAGCGCCCACTTCAGGCTGAGCTGCTCCCGCCTTCTTCTTTCAGTCTTCCTGCCCCCCACCCCTCCCCTTCTCTGCAGGTGGCTGCATCTGGAGGATTTCCATGAAGGCTGGGGAGGGTTAGGCATCTTGGATTTGGCTTCTGCCTTCTAGGAGCCAGAGGAGAGCTGGCAGAACCCATTGTGTGTTCACACTGCAGCTGCCTCACTCCGGTAGGTCGCAGGCCCTGCAGCTGCAGCAGTTTTGGAAGATGCAAGATGGGCAGAGGAGTGAGGATGGTGCCTGCAGTGTCTTAGAAGGCTGGAGTCCATTAAGGATGAGAGCATGGAGGAGATGGAGGGGGGCCGGCCAGTGCTCAAACAGCTCAGTTCACTCAAAAAAAAAAAAAAAAAAAAAAAATCCAAGGATTCCAAACAAATTTACTGACATGCAGAGGAGGCCAGGAAGGCCATGTTAAACATTGAATAAGATGGATATGTTGGAAGGGAGGGACAATAGGAAAGAGACAGAAAGCGGCCTTACAAGAAAGGAGAAATGATGTAGTGTGAAAAGGAATCCTTGGGATTCTCTTGAAAGATGTGCTGGGGACCAGACAATTGTTTATTTGAAGACTTTAGCAATGTCACTGAGGATGCTAAAAGTGTAGGGAGAAGGGAACATTCCCACTCCCCATTACTCTGTAATTGTTTATTTCATAGACTAGAAGTTAATTGATTCTTCTAAGCTCCATGGTGCGGGGCCTCAGTTTCCTCATCTGTAAAATAAGGGGTTTGGACTAGATGCTTTTGAACGTCTCTGCCTGATGTGACTGTCAGCCTACAAGCCAGGGTATCTGATACTAAACATCTCTGAATTTTAGTGCCAGATTCCCCATTCTTCCTGCACTACCCATTTATCAATGCAGTGTAACAACACCTGCACCATTCATGAAGCAGAATCCAACTCGCAGTGATGACCGGGAGAATGGTTCAATTATGACAAGAGATTGATCCTTCTGCCCTAAGTAAGGAAGGGAAGAACCAGTGATTTACATTTTGGGTTTCCAAGGAGAGAATATTCTCGAATTTTTTATTTCAAATTTTATCCATTGTAAATTACAAATTCCTTTGAGGTGTTTGAAATATGTGGACTGCCGAAAGGGCTGAGGGGCTAAATAATGAACTGCCTTATTTAAAGGAAAATTTATGTCATTACAGAAATCGAATCTGCTTTTTCCATGGAAATCCAACTCACACTGGCCATGCTCTTCTCTTGTCTGCCTACCTCATGCCATTCTGCCAGCTGCTTCAGTGCAGCATTTTCTGGAGTTATTAAACACCCCAGCTTCATGAGAGTACACTTACGGGTGAAGTATACAGTGATGCAGGACCCCCCCCCCACCACCACCACTACCATACATATGTAAGCAGTTCAGATGATATTGGGGATAAAATATGTTTTCACAAGAGTTTCCTTTTTAATTTGTCTCAACCTGAAATTCCTTTACTTTTTTAAAGAATTAATATGTAGAAATATAACTCCTTCCCTCCTCTTGTCTTCAAGTGAGATGTGACACACAGATAGTATCCACTTGTGTTTTCTACACCCACTAGCATTTCCATTTCATTTTAGTCTCCAAAATATGGGCAGGAGCACAACTCTAGAAAAATGGATTCCCACTCTCCCATCTCACAGGGCACTGATCCGTGCAGTGCTCCGCACTTGTACGGAGCCTCACCATTTCCTCCAACCCCCAGCCACATTCACCAGTGCCCCTGGTTTCCAAAGGGGGTTTGACCTTGCAAAGACCCCGCTTCAGCTTCTGGGCAAGGAACAACCCATTTTAACTCAAAACACAAAACGACCTTTTCTCCTTTAAAGAAACACTACCAAATGTAACACATCTGGGCTTACATTTCTCAACCCTGTATACCAGAATGTGAACACGGGATGAAAAGGCAGGTAACTAGTTTGGCTCTGACAGTTCCCATTCAGAGGCTCTGAGACTCAGACTCTGTCGAAAACGGCTGACTATGTGATTGTACATCTTTCCCTTTTTGCCCATTCACCGTCATGACGAAAAATCAAAACCGAAAAATTATCTTCTCGTTTCTAAATACTAGGAAATGTGCTTCTTTTGCGCCTCGCTCCGTGGTTCTGAACACGAACATCCCGCTCGGAAACCAACGCTGATTTCCACACCGCATCTCGTCTACTCAGTTTCACTTAGCAAACACCTTCACTGCTCTTCCACGGTGAGAAAAATGGTGCCCCAGCCCCACGGATGACAGGTTGGTACTTGACTGCAACCGCTCAATAGTTTTATCAGCAACCGGAAAACTTCACAATCGCTCAATTAGCTACTTAAATCCGTGTAAGGAAATCTGCTTAGGCTTACACTAAAAAACCACCTCTGTTTCACCTATCTTAAATCCAGCCTAAGACAATCCCCCAAACACGCCGCATATAAACACTCCCCCTTCCCCCACCCCCATTATCCCAAAAGATCCCCCCGTTGACTGACAACACATTCAGATGGCCAGCATTAACCAAAGCCATTGCCACCATGCATTCAGAGGCATCTATGCAAAGTATGTGACAATAGCCAAAGCATCTCTCAGACAATTGGCTGTACTACACATGCAGAAAAGCAACGAAGATTGCATTTTCCACTTACAGTTATAGCGCTGCGCACGGTCACTTAACGAAAATGATAAAACTCAACAGTTCTTTATATATATATGTATAATTCAGATAAACGGTTAAGCCGTCTCTCTGTGCGGTTCTCTCGCGCTTTTTTTCTTTTTTCTTTTTCTTTTTGGCTCTGGAGCTCTAGGCTGCTTAAATCCCTCTTGGATCGCGCCTCGCAAGCCCAGCCGCCGCCGCAACAAGCTCGGGTAAGTCTCTGCTGCAGATTGGGAATCCCATAGAAAACCTAGGGTCCCTGGAGCTGGATGCGCAGGCGCGCGAGCCGCCGAGTCTCGAGGCACCCCCTCCCCTTCCCCTCCTCCCTCCTCCTCCAGCTCCGCAGCCCCAGCTTGGAGAGCTCTGGAGCCGGTGACCAAAAGCATTGGCATTGGCGCATGCTCAGTTGGAGGGGCTCGGAGTTCCCGCGGTGGATTCCATGTCTCCAGATTTTAGCAGAAACTCAAAAGGAAAGTACATAGGAAAAGAGAGCCAGACTACCGGAGCAGCCTGCACCTGGGCAGGCGGTAGGGAGAGCCCGTTGGGCTCACCACACCCCGCCGTTATGAAGTCTGATGATGAAGGCGAAGGCCAGAGATGGGGCACTTGGAGCCTTCTATTCCCCGCGCTCCCAGCCCTAGAGGGCCCTCGGCCCACCTTTTGTCAGGCTGGAAGGTGACGGAGAAAACTGCAGAAATCCTATTCTCGAGATGAAATTGTATCCCCAGCTAGCTCTGAGCATATGTACCCGGCTCCCTGTGAAGGAATGGTTATGGTGGCCACTTTTCCTGGGCCATTTCATCCGAGGGTCTTAACCTGGGAGTAGGGGGAGCCGGGCCTTCTCGTACCCCAGTGCCCAGGACGGTCCTGTCCAGAGAGGCTGGAGAAATGTATGTTGGAAGGACGCTGGGTCCGAGGTTTCTTGCCCTGTGTGACCTTGGGCAAATCATGCTAACCATCAAGGAACATTTAACCAGCGCCTGCAGTGTGCAGTTAATATATATATAATACATATGTATTATATATATATATATAATACATATGTGTGTATATATATACACACATACACACACACACACACACACACATATATATATATATATATATATTTTTTTTTTTTTTTTTTTTTTTTTTTAATACGCTCCGCAGGGTGAGGGGGTAGGGGATGGATGAGAGGGAATAACCCATCCTTGGAATACAGGGTTGAGAGCTTGGACTACGTGATATTATAAAGCCCCCTTTTGTGTCGGTTAAGGACGCCTGTGTTTGCTAGCCCTCCCCCTCTCCCCACTGTCCTGCCAAAGCCTAGAAGACTTGGCAAGGAGTAGTGCCCAGTAAATGTTTGGTCGCTTCCCTACCAGGAAAACAAGAATTCCCAGATGTTCCAACCCGATCAGCTTCTTCAAGTGTGTATGTTTGCACATTCATTCATTCATTCAACAATTATGCATTAACCAACTACTTACTATTGGCCACTATTTTGGGTATAAATGCAGTGAACAAAAGCCCATCATCAGATTTACATTCAGATGGGAGTTCTATTTTCTAGGAAGGGGAGTTCTGGGTTGGGGGCCACATTGAATATCTAGGTTCTCCTTAATTAGACACTTTTACAATTCCACACACCTTAGCACGTTCAGGAGAACTGCAGAGTTAATAAACCTTTTTGGTTCTGAGGACACCAAGAGCATCTCCCATGGCAGAAGGTCTCCAGACGGACAAATCTCCGTTGCCAGGAGGGAGCTACTCCTAGCTACCAAGTCGAGGAGTCCAGGTTGGGAGAACTTGAGGATACTTTAACCAACACCAGGAGAAACTCCACCCCACCAGTCTCTGGCACTGTTAAATGCTTATGCTCGGTGAGGACCCCCAGAGTGACACCTAAGCCGCAGCCTGACGCTCAAAGCTAACCTGGTCGGCCCGGAGCCCAGGAACGTGCTTTCCCGAACAGACGCCTCAGGAAGGTGGCGCAGAGCGGGGAAGCGCTCTCGGGACTCCCGGGACGAAGCTCGCAGAAGTCCCCTCCCGGCGGGGCTCCTTTCGCGGGGTGCTGGCGACCTCGGAAACCCGGAGCGCGGAGTCGCGCGGAACAGGGCGCGCGCCCGGGCGCGCTGCGGCAAGCCGAGCACAGTGAGAGTCTGGCGGCGGCCAGCTCCGCGCTCCCGGGCCGCAGTGCGCAGTGCGCAGCGGAGCCGGTCGGCGGATTCTTTCTGTTTCTTGGGATGGGGTGGGGTCAGAAGTCAGTTCTGGAGGGCCGTGGAGACGGCTTCCAAAGCTTTCAAAGTAATTTCTCGTCTTTTGTCCATTTCCCTCCTAAAGCATTTTACGCTGGGCTGTCTGGTTTCTCTCTAGAGAACAGCCTCCGCATTGCAATCTGCAGCAGCTGAAGGAAGGGGTCATGATGCCATTTCTCCGCGTGGAAGAGACGTGCCTATTGATTGCGCCCTGGCGGTCTCTTTCGTTTTGAGGTTCGGGTTTAGATAACTTACTTTCAACTTGTGCTTAGGAAAAAACGAAAACTGATACTTTAAACCTTGTTCTCTTGTAAGGGAGATTTGATTTAGATACGTGCGCTTTTGTGAAGCGGCTTTGTCTCAGTGGGCAGACAATGTTTAAAAAGTTTCATTTGCACTGAAGCATTGTTTGGCGTCCTTAATGCGGTATTTTAATTTTTGACCTCCAGCCATTATGCAACTTTATTTTCTTAAGCCCTAATGTTTTGTTGTCAATTTTTTTCTTTTTTTCTTTTTTCTTTTTCTTTCTTTTTTTTTTTTTTTTTTCCTGAGATGCCTTTTGGTCGAGTTTTCATGTGCTGCCTGAAATCACCATAGGGAAGCTAATTCTAAAAGATAACAAAGGAGTATTATCGTTTAAATTACAGAAAGCAGTTCCCCTCTTTAGGATGACAGAATGAATTGGAAAAGAGGAACGTGGTAGACGCTAAACGATGAGGGAACCCTCTGTTTCTTTCCTTCTTTACGCATTTGCAGGTGTCACTGGTAATCCCACAAGAGCAGAGGCGCTCAGTCCAGCGCTCTGAGCCCTGGAGTCCAGGGACAGTAACACCGCACCCTTCTGAGTGCAGAATGTCATCGAGCTGTAGCAGTAGTTTCTGTACTTAAAACCGCGTCCCCAGCACTGTGGAGGGATATAGCCCTATCAGCTTTCATACTCTGGAGGTTTTTTGTTGTTTTTTTTTTGTTGTTGTTTTTTTTGGCGGGGGTGGGGTGGGGTGGTTGGGGAGGAGAGGAAGGTGCTGTAGAGAAGTTTGGGATTTTGGGGGGGCTACCTAGTAGAATCCTCACTTGCTCAGACACTCCTGGGGAGCCATTTTCCTTTCCTCACAATTTGTTTTCCGAGGTAGCCTTACTTCCCCACCTCACTCTTTCCCAGATTCAAACAAACAAAATGAAACTAAGAGCGACTTTTTAGGTGTACACAACCTCATGTAATATTGGCATCCGCTTTAATGGAGACAGACAAGTAGAACACGGAGAATGATAGTACAGAACGCCAGGGGGCTAACAGGTCTGAGCTTGTGGTCCTCTGAGCTCATGGTAATGTTATTTGTTAGACAGGCTGTGTATAAAATATATGAGCCAAGAAGGGCGGAATTTAAGGCATGGGGGCATTTAGGAAATTGGAAGGAAAATGAAGTGTTTGAAAGTCAACATTAGAAAATGAAAAGAGACAGGAATTGGAAAAATGGATTTAAACTCATTTAAATTCATGCAGAATAATGATAGTAATTTTCTTGTGTAGGTAAATTGTCTTTGTTTCAAAAAGCTATGGGTATTAATCCTTACAGAGATGCATTACATAAGATAATTATGTTTGTTCTGTTTTATTTATCCTATTTTAAACAGTACACGGATAGATGAACGAAATAAAATAACTTTCTGAGGTCAACAGCAAATTATTACCTAGAATAAAACTGTACAGTAACTTTTCTAACAGAAAGGGTTTCATTCTATATGTTTGTATTCCTTCTACGTGTTTTTCTAGAATACGTGGAAAAATGCAAGACCACGAGGGAGTGATTCCCATGCAGTTAGGGGGTGAGTTCCAGGTCTCTACGTAGATGAGGGATTGGCAGTTCTAGTGTTAATGAAGTCCATTGATCATTTCTCCCAGTGGACCCCTGGTTCTCTAAACCATGACTAAGTCTAAATTAATTTTGAAAGATTATTCTTAGCTGTGCCACCAATTTCCCTTAAAAATTGAACAATCCACAATAAAAGTTCCTTAAATCCCTGCTGAGTGAATACTGTCAAAACTTTGAGTTTCCTGGAATTTTCTTGGGGAGTCTTAGAAATGGTCATGGTAAATGCAGGTGCTCCGCAGCCTTAAGAATAGAAAGGCTTTATTCCATTCTACCCTCCACATTTGGGCCTAATCTATAGATTCCCAGCAGAGCGTTTAAGCTGGAAATTTTTACCATTATTGTTGTGTTTTCACCACACCAAAGAAAGGGGGATAGCAGAAGTGTGCTAAATCTATTTTTTTCCTTCAGTGACTTTTTAGGTGATCTTATACACTAGGCTGTACTCTTTTTTAGTTGTGTGAATAGCCACCCACTGCAAATATAATCATGGATGCATATTCTGGAGCTTCCATACTTTGAAAACCACCTAATGACAAAGGCTCTTCAAAAGCCCTTCCTGCTTAAAACAGATCTTACTAACTTGTTTCTACTTTCAGTCTTTATTTTCCTTAATATGGTTCCTTTTAATGATACTCTTAAACTCAACAGAGAATGTTAGCATAAAATATAAAGGAAAATAAAAATAATGAATTCTTCACTCCTTTTGAGACTACCAACAAAAACAAAAACAACTCTTTTACTAAAGGATTTTCACAGTTGGGTTTATATTTTTACCTACTGCTTGATGGAGGAAAGGATTCTCTCATTATTAGTGTTTTATCATATTATCATATCCCCCCTTTAAAGTTCATTTGACCCTCCTAAGGAGGTTTAGGAAGAGAGAGTGATCGTCAATGATTCTTGTTTTCCTTCCAGAATGTAGGTTTAGTACCCGTACTACAGTCTCAAAGAGAGTGGATTGTATTGATTTTTTAAAAGGGGGAAAAAATGCTTGAGTAACTAATGGTGGTGTTTGGTAATGGCTACAGGTTGAATTCCTTTTGATCTCCCTCATTCATTTATCAGACGCCTATTGAGTACCTACTTTGTGTCAGGCAGTGTCCTGAGCACTTTATATGCAGTATTTCATTTCACAATGACTTTGTTTATCTATAGGCACTATTATAAGCCATTTTACAGATGAGGAGGGAGCTGAGGCAATGTATGTGTTAGTAATATCTCCAGATGCCTTCTTTGGTTAGCTCAGTTTCTCTTTCTCCATCCCATTCCAATTAAAGTTGTGATACTCCCTCTATATAGTACTACTTTTTTTTATCCATCTATATACCTGTGCAAGCTAAATGTTGTGAATACTGTGATCATCTTATTTTTCTTCAGTAGTCTCCCATTGCTTCCTGAGAAAACTTCAAACCCTAAGTCATGTATTCAGAATCTTCCACCCTGTGGCAGACGGCTACTTGCCTACCTTAATTGTAGAGCATCGAATTTGGGAAGGGGAAGAGGGAGGAAACAGGCCCAGAAAAAAAAGTCCATCTTTCCCAGCATTCCTGCATTTTTCATCTATTGCATGAAAGAGAATAGAAACTGAAGGCTCCCTCTTCTGTTATTGTTGTGTTTTTTAGTTGTTGTTGTTCTTATTATATTTCTCCTTTAAGTTCATCATGCCTTCCTAAAGGAATATTCCAGAAGAGAAAGAATGACTATTGGTGATCTTAAATTCAGACTGTTCTCTTGCTCTTTAGTTTCTTTTCTTTCTTTTTTTTTTTTTTCCTTCTTTCTTCTTTTCTTTCTTATTAAGCAGGCTCCATGACCAGAGGGGAGCCCAGCATGGGGCTTGAACTCATGACCCTGAGATCAAGAACTGAACTGAGATCAAGAGTCTGATGCTTAACAGGCTGAGCCACCCAGGCTTCCCTTGCTCTTCAGTTCCTTATTTATGATGGCCTACAGAACACCTACATGATATCTACATGGGAGTTTACCACAGATACCTTAAACTCAGTATCTACAAAATAATTATCTCCTCTGCCCTCCACTTCCACCAATCTGCCTGTGCTCCCTAGCATTTTGAAGGTGTCCATTATCAACCCACTGCTCTAAATCAGAACCTGGAACATCACCTTTAGCTTTTCTATCTCTCATTTCCTGTCAAATTGTCTCCTAAATCCTGTGAATTCCATTTTCGGAATGCCTGTCAAATCTACTCCTCACTGCCACTGTGTTCGTTCACTCAGCCTTTCATCATCTCCCTGCTGGACTTGTTCTTTTTTATTCTCATGACGAGTGCAAAACTTCACATACAATCACATCGCTTCTTTGAACAAAGCTATTGAGTAGTTTCTCACTTTAAATGAGAAAAATAAAAATTCCTTAGCATACCATACAAGACTCCTTATATTCTGGCTCTTGCGCACCCCCCACGCCATCTCCTGCTACATCTCGTTAGTGTTCTATGCTCCAGCACAGTGCAGAGCTGTACTTCTACTTCTCTCTAGTCTTGTCTTTTTCTTTTTCCTTCTCTCTAGTCTAGTTTTTTTCTCTTCCTGCGAAACTTTGCCTTGCCTGGAACATTTCTATTAATACTTCAAGTTCAGCTAAAATATTATTTCTTAACAGAGGAATCGTTTTCTTCCTAGCCCTTAGAAGATAGTTTGCAAGGTTGTTGTCCAGATTAACTAAAATTGTATATAGGAGAATATTTCAAACTATGAGACTCTATTTAAACATAAGATGGGATGTAATGGTAAATTGTCTAATAATTATTAAGTAAAAGCTTTATGTTGTCTGCTTTTTAAAAAAGATTTATTTATTTATTTATTTTAGAGAGAGAAAGTGAGTGCAAGTGTGGGATGGAGAGAGGCAGACAGAGAGAGAATTTCAAGTAGACTCCAGGCTGTGTGTTGAACCCCACCAGTTGGGGCTTGATTTCATGACACTGAGATCATGACCTGAGCTAAAACCAAGAGTGGGCCATTTAATGGACTGAACCACTCAGGCACCCCTCCTTTTTATTTCAAAAGGTAAAATGAATATATGATATTGGTGTAAAAACAAAACTCTTGAACTGTTTTAACTAACGTATGGTCCTTGATTGAATTTAGTGTTAGTTGCTGCTATAAGGAAATGTGTAACATTTATGTATGTATGTCTTACACCTTGGTTGAATTACTATCACACAGGTAATCCACATTCACCATAATTAAAAACGCTTATAAATCAACTGATTTTCAAAGTTTTTTATTCTACTGTTCTTTTTTGTTTGCTTTTCTGGACATTAGGCATAAATTGTAAGCAAAGAACTATAATAAAATACCCCATACTTTTCAGGTTTTAAATGATTGTACCATCCTTACATTATACAATCCCCAGAAATCATTATCCTCATTTTATTTAATTAATTAATTTATTTTTAAAGATTCATTTATTTATTTGAGAGAGAGAGGTTGAGAAAGAGAGAGGGAGAGGCAGAGGGAGAGGGAGAGAGAATTCCAAGCAGACTCCATGCTGAGTGCAGAGTCCAACACAGAGCTCAATCTCATAACCCCGAGATCATGACCTGAACCAAAACCAAGAGTCTGGCGCTTAGATGACTGAGCCACCCAGGTGCCCTTTCCTCATTTTATACATGAGATTATCAACTCTTTTAAAAGTCCAAATTGTAATGCTCTCTAGAAGTTATGTGGTTATAATGTGGTAGAACTAGGTGCCATTCGGTAATCTATTTCTATTAGAGTAACTACTCTCTGATACTGACAAAATGTTCCACTAGTTTCTATCTTTTCAGTTTCAGGTTCTTGCTTGGTATGACAAGAACATGCAGTAGTAGACTGTAATCTAGAAAGAAGGTGAATTACTATTTCTCGGACTACTGAAGTTAAAAAACAAATTTTTGCCTCACTTTGTTTTCCTTGATTTAGGAAATCACAGTTCATTACAAACCCAAAGACACAGGGGGCTGGGCATCTGTTAACAGTCCACAGTATAATCACAGGGAACTTTTTACCTAAACTGCAAATTATTTATTCATTAAAACATTTCTTATTTTTACATTTTGCCCCACTCTTAGAGGCATCAAAGGATCCACTTTTATTCAAATTACTTGTAATATAATGGAAATGGAAATATTTCATTGGTTAATTGTCTATAGTTTTCCACTGAAAATTTGGTGATCCACTGAAATTTGGTGATTGAAATACAGTTTATTATTTTAGACTGATTTGGTGTATTTCGGAGACAGAGATTGGAGTTATGCACAGGCCAAAGGATGTCAGGGATTTTCAACAACCACTAGAAGTTGGAAGAGAGGCATGGAACAGATTCATCTTCAGAGCCCCCAGACCATTGTGACACCTTGATTCCAGATTTCTGGCTTCCAGAACAGTGGGAGAATAAATTTTTGTTGTTCTAAGATACCCATTCTATCGTATCTTGTTACAGAAGCCCTGAGAAATATAGAGGAGAGAACTGCATTCAAATACAGCATTTGACACTTAGGTTTACAATAAAGAATATTCTGCCAGTGAGATAATAGGAAGATAAAGTTTTCTACAAATAGATATTGCCCCCCCCCCAGCCCCGCCATGAGAACCAGTGGACTTTGAGTTAAGAGTTGGATTCAAGAACCAACTCTACTATGTATTAGATGTAGTCTTGGGCAAATCCCCTAAATTCCCTCCATGACTTGATTTTCTTCCTTATAAATTTGGAAAGATTTAAAACTGCTTACAAGTGGGTCTCCACAGTTCCAAAATTCAAGGTATTGGGCATCCACAAAATTTTGGATAGTGAAGGAATAGTGCTAATTTGCATCCAAGATCATATTGAGTTATTTCCTTCCAACTGAAAACTACAGGCACACCTCATTTTATTGTGCTTTGTTTTATTGTGCTTTGCAGATATTGCATTCTTCACAAATTAAAGGTTTGTAGGAACCCTGCATTGAGCAAGTCTATCTGCCATTTTTTCCAAAAGCATATGCCATTTTGTGTCTTTGTGTCATATTTGGTAATTCTTGTAATATTTTAAACTTATGAATACTACTATATTTGAATTGTTATAATCTCATGATAAAACTTTGATGAATGGAGTTATTTCTTACGGATGAGAAAAGGATATGGTTTCCTGAGATGGAGTCTACTCATATTGAAGATGCTGTGAAGATTGTTGAAATGACAGCAAAAGATTTAGAGTATTACATAAGCTTAGTTGACAAAGCAGTAGCAAGGTTTGAGAAGACTGACTCTAATTTTGAAAAAAGTTCTGTGGGTAAAATGGTATCAAACAGCATCCCAGGCTATAGAGAAATCATTCATGACAGAAAAAGTCAATGGATTTGGTAAACTTCATTGTTGCTTTATTTTAAGGAATTGCCATAGCTACCCCAACCTTCAGCAACCTGATCAGTAAACATTATCAAGGGAGGGCCCTCCCCAGCAAAAAGATTATGACTCACTGAAAGCTTAGAAGATGGTTAGCATTTTTTAGCAATAAAGGATTTTTTAAGTTAAGGTATGTACATTTTTTACATCATGCTATTGCATACTTTTAGACTACAGTAAAGTTGAATATAATTTTTATAGCACTAGGATACCAAAGAATTTCATTTGACTTTATTTTGATATTCCCTTTATTGTAGTGGTCTGGAACTGAACCCACAATGTCTCTGAAGTATGCATGCCTGTAAATTAAATAAATGGGTTTTGGTTTTGAGTTTATTTTATGAATAATTTCCTTAGAGACCTTTCATATTGTTTTTTCATAAAAAATCAGATTAGGTACATTGATCACAATACCATTGCTAGAAGTAATATAAATTCTTTTTAAGATTTCCCAGACTGGTTTATAGATGGTCCAATAAAATTGAGTTTTAGTAACACTGAAATGTTAAACAATATTTTGAAATTAGACTTATATAACACTTTGCCAATGTAATGATTTTTTAAATTTGGCTGTACTAGTTAGACAAATTTTAGGTTTGCAGCAAAGACAATGTTTTCAGAAACATTCAGTGATCATAGATCTTAGCAATTTCAATTATGGAGATTGTAGCATAGTATTAGAAATTCAAGCATTTTGATTGTGGATTGGATGAAAAATAAGACTAAATGACAGGTTAACTGTATTCCTTCTTTAATATATTGTAGGCCCTGGTATTTTTTTTTTTTTTTTTAGGCCCTGGTATTTATGAGGGCTATGTCTTAAGACACTCTTGACTCTCCAATATATGAATACGCACTATAAAATTGCTTTATTGGTAAAGTGGCCATATAATATTGCCTCCTTATAGAGTATGAAGTGAGACAATAAATTAAATAAGAACAACAAGGCTACATTGAACTGTAGACACTGGATAATCCGTGGCCTAGACTTACCAATTTAGTTCTCAGTTACAAGTGCCAACTTTATGGTTGCATAAGATTCATATCTGTGCTTTAGCAAAATGGAGTATTACTGTCATCATAATCTTTAAGATCATTCACAAATAGATACAACCCAAGGATTAAATCTATAAAGGCCACATGCTATTAAAATTCTGGTACTTGTAACCATTATAATTTTCATACATCGATCTATTCCTTGAAAAATAAGTAACTGAAACGGGAATATGGTTCTTCTGAAAGCAATTTGAATCCAATGAATGAAGGTCAGTTTTGTTTTGTTTTGTTTTGTTTTTTTGAAGGTTTTATTTATTTATTTGAGAGAGCGGGAGAGGAGAGAGGTCAGAGGGAAAAGCAGACTCCTGCTGAGCAGGGAGCCCAAAGTCGGGCTCTATCCCAGGACTCTCGGATCATGACCTGAGCCCTAGGCAGTTGCTTAACCAACTGAGCCATCCAGGCTCAGTTTTGAAGATCAGTTTTGAAAAAGCTAAAATTCACTCTTCATCTTTAGGAATTCAACATGTATTTTTACAAGTAGTTCTTTCTAAATACTTCTAAATAGAGTGAAACTCTTTCTTCTTAGGAGCTAATAAACATATTAATCTAAGAGAATGGTATTGTTTATGTTTATGCTCATTCTATCCAAAAAGCTGCGTGAAAGACTTGCCACTTTGGTGGAGAGGAAAGAATATAGTAACCCTACTTTTATGCTCATTATCTTTATTATTTAATGCAGGTTTGTGCCAGATATAGTGGAATATCTTATAAAAGCATTTAAAGAAGAGATAACTTAGTGTTTGAGTTAATTTCCATGAACACCATGTGATTTATGAAAGGAGGAGGGAGTTAGACCTGACAGGAGTTTCTAGGCTTATTTGGGCAACAGTGTTTACAATTGGCATTCGACACTACAACTGAACTACCTTTTGGCAAGCAGTGCAATAATATCCAACACAAGGAATATGTTTTTTTTTCTATTGTTCTACCCTATGTAGTTGTCCTGTTCTTGTCTTTTCCTCTCTTTCCTTTTTTTTCTTTTTTTTTTTCTCTCTCTCTCTTTTTTTTTTCCCCATTGAGAAATGAAGGCTGTTCTAAACTTAATTTTTTTTTTCTCTATTTGGTAGCTCTCTTGGACATGAAGATAGTTTTTCAAGGCCTTTGTAAAAGCTGAGTAGTTTTTCCTTTTATATTTTCTAAGGGAAATGTTATTTATTTTTATATTTTGAGAGAAATTGTCAATATGTTAGTGAACACTGAAATCCACATGCTACAGATTTGAAGATTCTTTGCCACTCACTCAAACTAATTTTTGTGAAATGAATTCCAAAATTCAAACATTAAGACTTACCACATTAAACAATAAGTAAAATATCTTCAAGGAGTTATTGCTTAAAAACCTTTTGATGATGACATCATCCCCCAGTAAAAATTCTGCCAGCTTACAATACAGTCAAAATCTGACTATATTAAAGCAAGGATCACACTTTGCAATCATGTTTTAAAACCAAGCTAACCATGCCAGTAAAAAGAGATGAGGTTTAATTTCCATCAAGAGTTAAGAGGTTTTTATGCCCACACAGTTTATGGATGTGATGTGACTGTATATATAAGTAGCACAGAATATAAATTATATCCTTTTGCTCATTACCATGTATAGTTAGAACATAATAACAGCAATAAAAAGTTGCAGGGAGCATGCAGTTCTGATATTTCTGCCCTTTACAAACATGCGGATGCATTTTAACACACATACTGACACAAAATCTTTTGCACTTATAGTCTTTCCCGCTGTTGAGCTCCGTTTCTGCTTTTCCAATTAGAAAAAGTCTAGCAATTTCTTCAGTGCAGTATACCTAAACCCAAACTTCTCACCTTTATTCTGTGGTATACTCTTAAATGAATATAACCTCTCCATTCCCCTTTTCTATCAATGGTATCTCTATTGACTTTCCTAATCATTTAGGCTTTAATCCTAGAAATCATTGGTGATTCTTTACCCTCATGACAGCACAGCAGTATCAAATTCTAATAATAATTTCTTAAAAATATCACTCCCATTTGTGTCTTCCTTTCCGTTCCTATGGCTTATGCTCAAATACAGGTGCTTAATATTTCTGATTCTATGGCCATGGCTCCTAATTTCACTAGAGATCATGCTCTTCCACTGGTTTCCAATTCATCCTAAAAGTGGCTACTAGGTGAATTTTTCTAAAGTGCTATTTTATTTTATTTTACTTTTTTAAGATTTTATTTATTTATTTGACGGAGAGAGAGATCACAAGTAGGCAGAGAGGCAGGCAGAGAGAGAGGGGGAAGCAGGCACCCTGCTGAGCAGAGAGCCTGATGCAGGCCTTCATCCCAGGACCTGGGATCATGACCTGAGCCGAAGGCAAAGGCTTAACCCATTGAGCCACCCAGGTGGCCCCAAAATTCTATTTAAATACGTCTTTCTCCTGAAGCAAACCCACAGATATAACCTTTCCTATAGCATAAAGTTCACACTTTTTTTTTTTAGGTTGGGATTCAAGGTTCTGAATACCCTAAAATCAGTTTTTTTTTCTGTCTATCTTCTTTTACCTCCTTATAAAAATATTCTCTCTCAAATGCACTTGCCTACTCACTATTCCCCAAACATACCTTACACTTTTGTCTATACCTTTAGTCATGCTTTTTTTCATTCTTATCTGGAATATATCAACTATTCTTCTTATATCCAAATCATAAATATTCTTTGTGATCCCTTTGGATCTACTCCAGTCCTTAATGACTCAAGTCTTCTGAACCACATGTATATGTATCATTTACATAATCTATTGAAAATTACATACAAGGTTTTTAAAAACTTTTATATTGTTATTAAGGTTTTTATTGTTAATGCCTTGGCTCTGTGTCATAAACTCTTGGTATGATGTCTGACACAATATTGAATAAATAATAAATACTAGTACTTAATGATTGTTTCATTGATTAAAACTGGCTCCCAGGTGGGTTAAAGCCTCTGCCTTCGGCTCAGGTCATGATCCCAGGGTCCCAGGATCTAGCCCTGCATTGGGCTCTCTGCTTGGTGGGGAGCCTGCTTCCCTCTCCTCCTCTGCCTGCCTCTCTGCTTACTTATGATCTATGTCTGTCAAATAAATAAATAAAATATTGGGGGAAAAAAAAAAAAAAGAACTGGCTCCCAGAGTAAACGTCTTTGAGTCCTCAGTAATGAGGGCCTTATTTGGCTATACTTAGCAGCACCATTAAAAAACCTAGTGATAGGGGTGTCTGTGTGGTTCAGTGGGTTAAAGCCTCTGCCTTTGGCTCAGGTCATGATCCTAAAGTCCTGGGATCGAGCCCTGCATTGGGCTCTCTGCTTGGCAGGGAGCCTACCTCCCCCTCTCTCTGTGCCTGTCTCTCTGCCTACTTGTGATTTCTGTCTGTCAAATAAATAAATAAAATCTTTAAAAAAAAAAGATTAAAAAAAAAAGAAAAAACTTAGTGATGACAACTGATGCAGAAAAGAATTAGGATATATAGTCACAAAAATAGGTTAATTATTATCAAATGAGGATTAATGAATAAATATGTATAATACTTTAAAAAACAGACTTAATAGTATATTTGAAAAGCAGAATGGCAATTATGTATCAGTAAAGATATTAAAATATTTGGAAATATCCAATGGTATATATTTTAATTTCTTTTCCTTTTATGTTAAATGTAGAGCAAAAAGTGATAAAGAATTAATTTCAATGGGGTTCTCCATACAACAAAGGGGAAAAAATGAGCAACTTGAAAAATCAATGAAAAGTCTGGGAAAAGTTGGGAAATCCCCTTAGATGATTTTCTTTAAGTATGATCTCAGGATTCTGATTCTACAATGTCAAAGAGGTAAACTTAACAGGAGTAATACTTATATAGAATTTGCTTTGTGTGAAGTACCGTTTTACATATATTAACCCATAAAATCCTATAACCACCACCTGAAGTAGGTACCGTTACTATCATCTGCATTTTATAGTTGAGGGATTTGAGGCACAGAGGGTTAAGGAATTTATCCAAAGTCACATAGATAGGAAGCTATGGAATCAGGATTCAAATCTTAAACTAGTTTAGTTTCAGAATCAATGCCTTCCTTTCTTCCCCTTCCTTCTTTCCTTCCTTCCTTCTGTGGGTATAAGACATAGATACAGAAAAAGATAGCATTCTTGAATTTACAACACAATGAAATATATCACGAGATGAATACACCACCCAAGTAAAGAAGTGGAGAACTGAAGCATGAATGGGACTTCTGAAGTACAGAGTTCATAATCTTAGTTCTTAACCTCTCTCTGCATTGTCTCTCAGTGGATTTCTGCACATTTCTCATGACCTTAAAGTTCTTACTATGATTTCAGTTTAAACTGATTCAAATATATAGCATTCATTCCCAAAAGGCCATAGCAGGGGATAAAACAAGAAGGAAAGAAAAAAAGCCTGAATTTTGTTGTTTTCTTGACAGTTGAAATCTCTCTCTCTCTCTCTTTTTTTTTTTAATTATGTAAAAAGACAAAAGTAGTTTTGTAATTCTACAAATCCTCTGGCAAGGTCAGTAAAAGTACATTTCTGGACAGGGTAGTTAAGCAGTTTTGACCACATGCAAACCCTTATGGTCTTGTAGATCAGCACTAGGGGAGAAATGTTACAGGAAGGGCTCATGGTGAAGGATGCCATAGTTTAATTTCTAGCCCTCTGTTTGCCAGCCTCCACCACCAAGCTATCCTGCAGACACACGGACTACTGTTTGGAGTTTAAACTGGCTATTTTGTTTCCATATGAAATTTTCTGACAAAGTTTGACCTTATATCAGTACTTCAAGGAAGGTAATTACAGTTTGAGACAATTAATTTATAAATCAAACCTAATGGAAGCAGTCTTTTCTTCGGTGGCATGTAGATATTGAAATACTTGGCCTTTTTAAAAGAAGTTATTCAACCAGAGAGGAGTTTGAAGAGCGAAAGTGGAAAAGATGATATTGCTGTTATATTACCATGTAAGAAGAGGGTTATTTAGTAGGAAGACATATTCATATTTAAGTGTTCATGACTATAAGCCTATAATTTTTTGGAAGAGCATGGCACCCAGTCTAGTATTGAGCATATATTCTGTACAAAATATTCTTTGAATTGAAATATTTTTGTTTGCTTCCTCCCTTCAGAGGTTCATAAGCAAAAGCAAAGAAGAAAACCTCTGTGCCTTTTTAGACTTTATTTTGTTTTGATATAGAAATTGGATGGTCATACAGCATATTAAACTAAAATTTTATTTATAATCCTTTGATTATTTTATCATTTTTGTATTGGAGAATGCGCCTACTTATTTTTCCTTTAAATTCCAATTAGTACAACTTGGAAATGTATGGTCACAGTGCTTCTGCTTCTCCTTCTTATCTTTTAGTTTTTCACATACCAGAAAGAGGATCTTCATCTCAACCATGATTACTGTGGTTCTGTCCCTGTTTAGCTACATATTATATTCCCAGCCAGGCTTCTTTCAATAATTTCTTAAAGATGACATTGTAACTGTAACCAAGTAACCCTTATCCTGTGTAGTTTTTTCCTCCTGACTGGCTAGTTCTTCCTGTAGCCAGATCCCTTGGGTCAATGACTTTCCTGATTAATTCATCTTTATTCCTACTGCTCAGTCTAGTGCTAAGGCTATTTCTCTACTTCTTTGTTCTGAGAAAGCAGAGATCTGTTTTTCTGGACCTTAGGTTAATTTTTGTTTCCTAGTTGAAACTATTGCTCTGAGTCCACCAAATCCCATTTTTTAAGACCAAGTTCAATTCTGTCCTCTGTGATACCTTCTCGCCTACCCTATCTAGAACTGATTTCATGATTCTTGAAATTCCTTATATTATTTATTTCTTAATACACTTATTTTATATATTACTCACTTGATATATATTCAACCCAACAACTAAAGAAAAATTGTCTATCGTATGGCAGATCCCATGTTATACTTCAGGAATACAAAGGTAAATAATGTAATTGTTTCAACTGTCATGGAATTAATAATTTATTGGAGAAGATAATGTATATACAACTGACCATTGTGTGATTTTATAAGTATTACAACAGATGTCTGAAATGCTATAGATACATTTATGAAAAATTAACTAGTATGGTTAGGGAGAATTTTTTATTTTGTTTTAAAAGTTTTGTTTTTGTTTGAGAGACAGAGAGAGCACGAGAGGTGGGAAGTGGCAGAGGGAGAGGGAGAAGCAGAATCCCCTCCCTGCTCAAAGGGAACACGATGGGGAGCTCAATCCCAGGACCCTGGGGATCATGACCCTAGATGAAGGCAGCTGCTTAAATGACTGAGCCACCCAGGTGCCCCAGGAAAATTATAAGCTCAGAGGGATAGAATAAAAGAATGTATTCTTCAAGAATCAGTTTGAGGGAACTGTTTCTGTCTGGGCACCTTCTCTAAGCTCCCAGACTAGATTTGATCCCTTCTCTTCAATGCCTGGGTATCCCTCTACCGTGGCACATACTGTATTATACTATAATAAACTCTGTATGTCTGTCTCTTCTGCTATGCTGCAAATTCCTTGAAAAAAAGATTGTGCTTGTTCTTCAACAATACTAAATTTTTCAATACCTAATACTTAACGAAGATACTTTTATGTCTTCTGAAATCAATAACAACAAAATGAGTTGGGATTTGCAAGCAGTTTAGTGTGGTAGAGTGTGAGAGGTACTGGAGAGGGAAATGGCATGGCTGGAGATCAGGCTGGAAAGTAGTTTAGGACAAAGTTGTGAATGACTGATTAACTAGCTTATATAGCGGGCCATGTATGTTTTATTATCCTTTTATATGCATATTTCTTGCTAGAATACATTCTTTAGAGACAAGGATTATATTTTATATGTCATAATATTTACTTCAGCATCAGGCATACTTCCTTGCACATAATAAATGTTCAGCAAACCAAAGGGGAGTTAAATCACTAAAAGTGAAAGCATCCACTAAAAGTACTTTAAAAACTATGCTATTATTCTATTGTCAATGATTATTGATTGATAGTAAAGAGTGATTACACTCTGCTCTAGATAATGATGGAAGAGACATTCTTTTGATCCATTATTCTTCCGTGAACCAAACCTATTTCCATCTTGAAATCGTAGAACTCTGAACCAACTTAAAATATTGAAATAGATACTTTCTTTTTTGTGGCAAATTCTGGATTCTCCACTCCTAAAAAAATATCAAATGAGATTAAAATAAACTAATACAAACTAATACAGTTTTGTTTTGTTTTTTTTTACATAAGGTTTTTGCAGTATGTGCTGGCATCAATATAAAGTCTGTCAAATTGTTTTTGACCTCAACCAGACAAGATACAAAAAACTACCTGGCTGGCTACAGCTCCATTTCTGTTGTGAAAATTGATTTGCATAGTAATGTATCTGAACTAATGGAAGATAGATTCTGATTCAGAATTACACTGGTAACTATTTAACAACGGGCTTTCCAGAAAGGAAGAAAAAAGCAAACCCTGATTTGTGGTATTTGCTGGTTTCAGTGATGTAAGTACTTCTGTCATTGTCCAAATCCAAGGTACTCACATAAAATTTCTGAAATGTATGGTTAGGAAGAGATGCTGACAATCAGTTCATCTGAACCTGTAGGAGCTAGCCCAGCGCATAGCTAATTTGATGTTAATAATAACTACTGTAATTTTTAAAAAATTTAGTGCACACCTACTTACATGTCGAACACTCATCTAACTGGTGTATTTCATTTAATTTACACAACAGCCTATGAGATACGTTCTATTTTATAATTCCCACTTACACGAATCTGTATTTCTGAAAGGTTAAGCAATTTGTTCACATTACACAGATAAGAGGAAGTGGAGCACAGATTCACACACAGACAATTTGATGCCAAAGCCTAATCACCTAAACACTATTCTGTATTTCTTTCAGGATAAAAAAAAAATTATAGTTAAAATAGTTTTCATATTAAATGTATTTTGCATTTAATGCAAATGTATAATTCCTTAAAAAGTGGAGGTAAATGGTAGTTCTATGAATTTGCAATGTCCGGCTAAATATTTATTGTGCAACCAACCAGAACAAAGTGATTTGTCTCAGTGGGAAAACTGTACAAAAAGGAAAAGCAATCTATGTAATTACAAGTTTGTATAATAAAAAAAAAAGTGATAGAACTTTTACCATCTCGAAATCTTGAAAAGATTTCTTGGGGAAAGTTAATTAAAAAGAATTCGCAATTATTTTTTAAAAGAGCTGTTATTTACAATTGCATGAATTCCAAAAATAATACAGACTCTTGCTTTTATTTCAGCAGCAAAGAATCTTCTAATTGATGCTGAAATTTATTAGAACATCAAATGGAGGTTGTAAATAGCTGAACATTCCCACCTGGTTTTCTAACACTGAGGTTTCAAGAAAAAGGTTATTTTTGACTAGCTAAACATGCAGAAAATATAATAGTACATTAATAAGGTAAGATTTAAAAATGAAAAAGAAGGGATTGCAGATAAAACTGTGGCTGTAAACTTTGGAATCACTTCAAAAGACTTCGAGTAAGGCCTGCCACTCCACCTAAGGTAAATGAACCAGTATATGCCCAAGATTGAAATTGTGAAATTGCCTTACATACTTAAGGAAAGGTGAGAAGTTTAGAACTGCAGGAAAGAGAGTTATTTTGGAAGTAGACACAAAAGCTGAAAAAACAGTTTGGAGATAAACTATGAAGAATATTGTATGCCCAACTGAAGAGTATGTATTTTATTCTTTAAGTATCAAAAAAATCAAAAGATATTCTTAAGGAAGTAATAACGTGATGAATATTTTAAGAAAAAAAGCCTTATAGTAAGTAGTGTTGAGTAGAAGTTGAGGGGGACTAATAAAAAATTTAGTTTACTACAATATTCCCCCAAAATGATGAGGGCCTAGAATAAAGCTGAGATAATATGGGTAAAGAATAAGAATTAGTTTCAGGGTCATGTTTGATGTAAAATTAACATGATTTGATGAATGTCTACATAGGAGTTGGATTTGGGGTAAAGAGTGAAAGAGAGAAAATGTTAAGAACACTGAAATTTTCTAGGGTAGGAGACTGGGGAGATAATGATGTCATTAATGAAAATTGAGAATAATGTGATGATTTATAGTTTAAAGTATTTGCACATACATTGTCTCATTTAAGATTATATTTATGTTATAAATTACCATTAGAGCTCTTCTGAACGCTGAATTGCTCATGAAGATATACATGCCATCATGGTTTTCTGAAATATTTTCCCACCTAGTGCTTCTTAGCGACTTGATAAATGTGCTATTTATGTTACAATATTTGTTTTAAATATTTTTAGCAGTGATGATATTTTCCTCTCTAGGCCCTGTATTTGGTTTACCTTTTTTTTGTTAGTGGTTCTTATTAAGTCTTTTAAAAATATTTATCTTGTCAGTCTAAAAGTTTTAGGTTTAGTATATTTATTCACCATGTATATAATTTATTTGAAGACATAAAAGAGAAAAACTGCCACATCAAATATCTCAACCTACCATTAAATTTAAATAATGTTGGGCACCTGGGTGGCTCACTCAGTTAAGCACCTGCCTTTGGCTCAGGTCATGATCTCTGGGCCCTGGGATCAAGCCTTGTTTTGGGCTTCCTGTTCAGCAGGGAGCCTGCTTCTCCCTCTGTCCCTCCCTACCACTCATTCTCTCTCTCTCTCAAATAAATAAATAAAATCTTAAAACAACAACAACAAACAAAACCTTAAGTGATATTAAAACCAGTACTATTCAAAGTCAGTTTTTGGCCTTGATGGTGGTATAGCCTCAAGCAAGTCTCCATTTTTAACATATAAAACCAAAACCAACACAGGAAACTTAAGACACTCTCAAGACACCACTAAACCACATTTGGATTGGTAAAGGTATAGTAACAATAATATTCTGTTTCCTTTTTTTCCCCCTTAACAGAAGTATTCAATGTGAGGCACTGGGGATTTAAAAGTGAATAAATCTTTAGCCTGTTAACATAAAATCTGGTGGAGAGGATGTAAACAACTCAACAGTAAGATGTTTTAAGGGTTATAATACAGTTAAAAATAAAGTTCTATAGGAACACAGGTAAGGGTGCAAGTCGTTCTGCCCAGGGATCCAATAGAGCAGGGAGGAGGTAAAGCTTTCACAGTGGAAGTCACTTTTGAGTAGAACCCTTTAGGGCTGAATAGGAATTTGTCAGCTGGAGAAAGAGAAGGACATTGAAAACATGCATGGAAAAGCAAGAAAGTAACAAAGAGCCTGGTATTGGCAATACAGTGCAAATTGTGAAAAAGGAAGAAAAAAAGAAAGAAAGAAAGATGAACCCAAAAAACTCAAGGTAGGACCTAATTGTGAAGATCTGGCATGCCATGCCATGACATTTAGGACATAAGACTAAACATTCCAAGGTACTGAGTGAATTGACGACTTAACTCTAAGGGGAGCTTGTGTTATATTTTCTGTATGGGTTTACTTCATGCTCTCATTCATTCAGATCTGGACTATAATAAGACAGCAAACTGAAAGGAAGGGCAGGTGCTGTCCTCAAAGCTCAGGTTACTGTTGTTAAGGAGGTGGGAGCTTTCAAAGAAAAGGCATGTAAGGTGATTATGTGACATTTGGAAAAGGGTTTGAAGGGTAGATAAGATTTGAACAAGTCTCATTTGTATTTTTGATTCTGATGAGTTGAAGATGCAACTTTTTGCCTTTCTCACTTATAACTAGTGTGTTTTCAAGATAACATTTAAAAAATAAAGCAAAAAACACATAATAGTTTCAACGGGCATTGATTGAAATGACAGTGGTCATTAGTGTAATGTTTAAATAAGTACATGCAAAAAAAGACTTCTTGTTTCTGTCTTCATTGCTAGAAGTTTCTTTGGGGTAGGAAAAAACAAACAAACCTACAAACACTATACATTTCTGTACACCTAACAGGGTCTTAGACCTAATTCTCAAACAATTGTTGAATTCAAATAATACTTCTGGGTTTTATTTGAATTCTAGTCCTTAAACAATCCATAGTTTTTAAATAATGGTATCATGGCTATCTAAAAAAAGAGTATGTTTTTGGAAAACTAGTAAGATGAAGAAACAAACACCAAGTTACAAATCAATCTAGCACAAAACTACGGCATTTAATAGAAAGCTTGTTCTTGGGATACCTCCCCGGCTCAGTAAGTGGAACATGCAACTCTTGGTCTCGGGGTCATGAGTTTGAGCCCCACTTTGAGGATAGAGTTTAAAAAGAAAGAAAGAAAAAAAGAAAGGAAGGAAGGAAGGAAGAAAGAAAAGATAGCTTATTCCTAATATTATGTTAGTGCACTGTTAGCCAAGCAAGTCAGTCCTTATGGGCTGATCACAAGCATAGAACAGATTGCATTTTTATGGAATGTAGAATTGTGGCAAGTCTGTGGTAAAAAAAGGAATGGAATTCAAGATACATAGAAGTAGCACTTTGAGAACTCACTGATGTATAATTTAAGCAATTGCCATGTTCTTAATGTTGATGAAGTGCTTATACTGCAAGGCTTTCTACAAATCCAAGCAAACATTTCTCTTGAGGAATTAACAAGCCAAAGTAATAGCAAATACCCAGAATTGAAATCACAATATATCTAAGAGTATTTACAAGACTGATGAACATCTTATTACGGAAAGTAGTATGCTAGTCACATTTTGCCATATATGCTCCCATGGGTTCCAAAATTAGGATTCCTCAGGCACATTTTTGTGGTTCTTATAAATTTTTACCAGGGCACATAAAACTGACCAACTTTGAAAAGACCATTAAGGGCACTGAGGTTTTTGATGAATGAACAGTAATCACATATTTCTTAATAAATATGTACATAATAATAATAAACATTTCAAAAATCATTTTCTTTTTATGGAATTGACAAAAAAAATCAGAACTGACTTGAAATAATAAATAAATTATTCTCAAGACAGAGGAAAAAGAAAAATAATGTCCACACGATTTATGAGGTAGGAGTCTAGACTGTATCATTATTTATGCTTACAATAACTGGAATAGTTGAAACACAGTTTTTATCTTTAAGTTTTTTTATCCACAATGTTGGGGAAGGAAATCCCACAGCACATATGAAAACGATTTTTCTACTGTTTTAAAGTGAAGATTAATAATTATCTGCGTAATTATTTCCACACATTTTTCCCCCTAAACTATTCCGATTGTTAAATACCAGTGCCTTCTTTCCCCTAAACAACACTTTATTAGTGAGGTGGAAATCTGATTTTAAATGCTACCGGGGTGATTAAGAGCGTTTTTTAAAAATTACTCCAGACACGGAGCGGTTTGGTCCGGCGCTCACAAAACTACACTTTTTTTTTTTTAAGGAGAAGACCCTCTAGAGCAACTGTGGAGAAGCCGCTTCTGAGGTAAACAGAATTTTAGAATTTTTAAAAATAAAGTTTCTGTTTTCAAACTTAAAAAGAGGGAGAAAGAGAGAGGGAGAGAGAGAGAGAGAGATTCTGACCTTTCCCTTAATTCTACCAAAGGGAAGAAAATATTAAGAGCCGCTACGGTCCAGGCACCAGCAAGAGGCGCTAAAAATAGAAAACGTAACCGCCCTCGGTACGTTGTACTTTGAGGGAGAGACTACGAGCTCCCCGGCGGAGGGCAGAGTGGGGGCGGGGCCTATCCCTGGGGCGTGGCAGGGGCGTGGCAAGGGCGGGGCTTTCCCTGAGACTGGGGTCAAAAGCGCCTCAAGGGGCGTGGCAGGGGCGTGACCAGGGCGTCGAGGGCTGGGGTGAGGCGGAGTCGCCTGGAGCCTACTAAAAGACCAGCCCGCCGGAACCTCAGAACATCTCGGCTCGCTGTCATGTCCCTCACACACTCCAGCGCGCGGGGTGCCGAGTTCAGGGAACCTCTCTGCTTTTTACCGCCTGCCGAGGACCCTGATTCCCAGCCACCCAGTAGTAAGCGGCCACGTCTAACGGAACCTGGCAGTGCCTCCGAGGCGCAGTGGAGGCTCCCTTTGGTGCCTCGCTTGTCTGAGGTGGAAAAAGTCTGGCAGTTGTCGCCCAGACCCTTCAGGGCGCCCTTTGTTTCAACTAACGTGATTTTTGATCACTCCACAGACTCGTCTGCGGGGAAACCTGTCAGTGGGGAGCAGATATCAAATCCGCGATGCCAAAATGGCAAATCTGAGATGAATGGTTATTTGCAGTCTCTCCCCTCACAAAGTTTTGATTCCGGTTTGCGGGCTTCTGGAAGGTCTCCTGAAGCAGGACTGTGCGACAAAGAGGTTTTCAGTGCGCACTGCGGCGATGGCGCTGAAGCCGAGGCCGGTTCGCCGCTGCCCAACTCCTCTATACACGATTTACCTGGAGTTAAAGACGCTGACGGAAAACAATATTTAGTCCAAGGGAGAGACAATATTCAGGAAGACAATTGTTATGTAAAACAGACAGAAAACCTATTTGGGGATGTTACCTTTCGCAAGGAAACCAAATCAACATTTCATGATATTAAGAACAGATGTAAAGTTGACAGTGTTATGCCATCAAATAAAAAAGAAAATAACATTTCAGCATCAACACTAAATATATCAAAATCTCAAAACCAGCCCAGCATAGAAATTGCCAAACCCAGCTATTTTAGAGATAGCAGCACAATAAGTATCCCCGTGTTTCCAACTGATTTAAATAGCAAAATGTCCTCCGTCTATTTAAAGGAAATAGCAAAGAAAAAGAATGACAAAAACGAGGCATATGTTAGGGATTTCACAAACATTTACTGGTCCAAAAATAGACCTGATGTTAAGAAGCAAAAGTTACAGGATGATAAAAACATTGTGGAAGCCGATGCAGAAAATATTTTTTCTGCATGCTATGAAAGTAACCACCAGTCACTCAGCAACCAAAATATTTGTGTGAGAAAAAAAGACTTGATCAGTTTAAACTACTATAACCACAGTAGTATCATATCTGATGTAACAGACTCTGAAAAGGATTTCACTATAATACTAAGGAATGCAAACTTGGGAGAAGTAGAAACATGCCTGGACATTTACATTTTTACCAGATCAGAAAAATCTCAAAGCCAGGACTGTAACATTAGACATGTTTTGGGAAAAAAGAGGGCAAGTTGTTGGATTATGGATAATTACAAGACTCAAAGTGAAAATATTAAGACAACTGGAGAAAAAATGAATTTTTTACAATTATTAGAAATAGATAATTTAAGCAAAGAAGATTATCACTATCCAAAAGCCATGAATACACATGAAAAACAACCAAAACCGCTCATGATAGGAACACTTGGTAGCCAAAAGGCTTTAATAATTTTTTTTTGGTTAAATGGTAAGGGAGAAAACAGTAATATGCTAGAGTTAAAATACACTACACAAAAAGACTTTCATTTAAACAATATTTTTAGAAGTTTCATTATGGCAATTTTTTATTTTCATGAAAATATTTCAGGAAATCAAAAAGATGATAATATTTTAATCTGGTGTGAAATTTTCAAGGATAAAAAGCAAATTGATCTTCAAAATCTAATAACTAAGAATATGAATGTCATTAGAAAGAATATGTTATGCATACATTTACAAACTAGTGTTTCAGAACCTTTAAATAACATATTGAAAAACAACATAACTTCTTTGCTCAGTAACTGTGAATCTTTAATGAGAATTGAAAATGATTCTAAATTAGAGGAGAGATGCATTGTCAAATGGTTAGTGCATTTGCATTATTCAAAAAACATAGAGGAAAATCATACTGTAAAGCTAGCAAGGGTTTCAACTTTTTCAAAACTATTAGAAGATATGAAACCTATGTTAGAAAAAAAGTTATTTAAAACTGATCAAGTTTTTGAAGAGTCTAAGAAAAAAACCATCAATTCCTTTTGTCTGACAACTAAAAACAAACATATTCCAATTTTTGAAATATATGAAAAAATTCCTCCTTTAATGGATTTTGATGACGAGGAGGAAATTTCTCTGACAAAAGAAATTTACAAGAATAAGAGTTTTCCTGAACAATTCATAAATGAGGAAAATTGGGTTCACTGTAATCTTAATACTGTTACGACACATGTTAAGTCTGGCTCTCCATTTATACAGAATGACCATAGACACATTAATGAGAAATTTTATGAAATAAATATGTACAACCCAGATTTAGACACTGAAAGAAAACAGGAGCATACTAAGATCAGTAGCTTTAATTTTAAGTGCATATTTGAAGATTTCTTCAATATTAGGCAACAGGCCATACCAACAAATCCCGACTTAAAACATAGTGAACAAACCAATCCTAGGACTATAATTGAAGTGCTAAATGTTATGAGCTTGCTAAGTGAAATCAAAGGAAAAAAACATGACTCAATCTTGAAGGCAGAAGTAGAAGTCATGGCACAAAGTTTACGGAACAGTTGTCAAGTTAACAAAGATATCAATATAGAAAAGGAAGAGAAAAATAATTTTTATTATGTGGATGGCATGTTTTCTATGCAACCAGTTTCATTAATGAGTAAAAAAGTAAATCATGAAGAAACTAAATATGTTAATCAAAATAATGTAGCTGACAGAAATGAATATGAGAGTGTTTTGCAAGACAGTGAGTTGGCTACTTCAAAGCATTTTCATCCAAAGAATGATTCTACAGAATGTGTTAATCATCAATTTGAAACTGATTTGAGTCTAGGGAACAATGAATGTTTTCAGGACTTAACTGCTGAGTGTTTATCAACAGAAGCTCTGACAATAGTGAATGATTGTGAGATGAAGAGTAAATTTGATTTAGTACTTGAAGAACTTCATATGTTTCACAAAATTAGTAAGGAAAACAAAATTCTAAGTGCCGTGGAAACAAACAATGGGCAAGAAAATTACTTTAGAGAAAATAATGATATTGAGGAGGTAAAAATGGAGATAAAGAAAGATCTGAAAATGGTTACAGTCAACAAAGTATGTGAGTCTTCCTTGCTCTGTGATACCATAACATGTCCTAACATGCCCAAAAGACACCAAAGTTCATTTAAATGGAAAACAGTACCTGATCGTGGAGAACAGGAAGTTCCAAATGAATATAGCTGTCCAAGAACCCTGGAAGAGGAATTTTATTCTACATCCAAGGAAGGTATGAAATTAGTATTAAAACGGTTTTTCTCATGACTGAAAAAAATATGTTGCCTTTTTCTGTGTAGGCCAAATATATAATTTTTTGAAAAAAGGAGAGTGAGGTAAAGAGTAAGACAATATTTATAGATGCACATTATTTTCCTATGAAAGGCTGGCTGGTCAAACACTAAATAATACCCTGAATTTTTTAAAGGGAGCCTTGATGAGACCTGCTTCTGCTTCATTTATTTAATATTAGAAGCCAATAGGAGGAAACATTTTTGAGAAATTAATTTATTTATAGGATTAACATCTGTGTAAAAGTTACTTTTTGCTGTAACATATTGATTTTTATTTGCAGACTGTGAAAAACCATCACCTAAAAGGCCTGCTTTTTTCTCTGATGATCTTGAAGGAAAATTTAATTGTTTACTGAAGGGAGGTAAGATTTTTGTTATTTTCTAGAATACCTTCAGGGATGATTTTTGCATTTTGTATTTTTTAGCATGAGGAGAATATCCTCAGGTTGTGAGAAGATAAATACAAAGATTTATCACTTTTGTAACCATTAAATTTTACTGATGCAAATTCCAATAGTTACAAATCAGTTAAAAATTAAAATGCCACTTAGAATATTACTGGGAAATGTGCTCTACAAAACCATATTTCAATATTTGCAGTGATGCATTGCAATAACTTTGTGATGAAGTGTGGTTTTTTTTGTTTGTTTTTGTTTTTGCTAATACACACATCTAATGTGTGTAACATTAATTGGCAAAACCAAAAAAGACATTTATCTAAGTTGGATTTTCATTGATGAGATGTTATTCCCAATTACATATTTTTTGTCTGTGTTCCTTATTATGGGGTTTTCTATATGGATATTTTATTTAGTAATTAAAAAATTATTATCACTTAGATATGTTAACATGATCTAGGACTACGACATTTAAAATTTGATTAGTACTAAAAAAATAAAACTAAAGAGAAGTTAAACTACTAACTTTATCCATTGCCTAAAAGGTCTACAACACTTGAATAAAACACACTAAGTTTAATATCCAATTTTTAAAAATTTTTAATTTATTTTTAAAATTTATTTTCAGTGTACCATAATTCATTGTTTATGTACCACACCCAGCGTTCCATGCAATACGTGCCCTCCATAAAACCCACCACCAGGCTCACCCAACCTAATATCCACTTTAACTTGTAATACCAATGGGAGTGAGGTAGGGGTAAGGTTGAAATTAGGAAACTGTTTTCTAAATGACTTTTTCATATGGTCAGAAATTGCTGGTATTACACCACAAGACTAGATCTAGAAAGAGTAATGATTTAGGTGAATATATTAACCAAAACATCTTTAGTCATGCATCATTTCTCAAAATATTTTTCCTGACCTTTCATCATCAGTAGGATGTATCCTTGATAAATTTATTCAGTCACTTGAAAACTGTACCTGTTTCTCTCTTCTTAGTTTACAATGAGATAATGTTAAAAATTAACCCCATTCCTTGGAAGGTCAAAAGCCCCTCGGTAGTCTCTTCTCCTTTGAATAAAGGGAATAATTGAGACAATGATACTCTGAGATTCAAAGCAAAGTCGTAGAATTAGCTTGGAAAGGAAATAGGTTGTTTCTTCTAGGACAAACAGGAAGAGATTGGGTTTAGGAAAGTATTTTGAGATAGACAGGAAGAAGAGGAGGTAGCTCATACTCATATTGTCATCATGCTCATAATTGTAATAATGGAATGGATATATGAGGAAAATTGAGTATGTACACAAATTGGAAAAGAAATGTTACATTTGTTGGGAATATCTGAACCCATAATACTCTATTGTGCCTTTACAAGAAAAAGAGCCTTGTCATGAAACATGAAAAATCATACAGTCAGAGTTATTTAGTACTATGTTAAGACAGTCCTCTTGGATTTACATTCAAAGTGCATAAAAATGGAGTGATTTTCCTGAGACTTGTTAAAATCCATAGTGTAAGGAAAAAGTTGGGAAATGGTGAGAAGCAGAGCTAGCAAACAAGGACTAATTCTGCCTAGGTAGAGTGGGTGACTGCTTATGCAGTGTGATCTTAAAGGCCTTGGGAAATGGTTGGCTCCACAGTGATGCTGAAGTGTTTTTGATACCTATCCAGTTGTCATGATGATGCCTCCAGTTAAAACTACCCCTAATATTTCCAGTGCATCCTGACTCACTCTGTTTCTCTCTCCTTTCTCTGTGGTGTAGAAAATGAAAGTAGTTTGAAATTATTTTGAACAGGTGAAATATGACAGCCAGTCAGTGCACTCGCTGCTTTATATATCATTTAGCACACAAACTTCCCTAACTTGAAGGTATATACAGATCATCTGGGTGTCCTGTTCAATGATTCTGATTCTTTTGTGCCGTAGGCCCTAAAATTCTGTATTCCCAACGAGCTCCTAGCATACGTAGATGCTGCTAGCCTGTGGACTGTATTTTGACTTGCAACAATTTAGAAAACATTTGAGTTAATATTATCTCTAGAAGATTACTAATACATTTTATGGCTTTTTTAAAACACTGCTTTTTTAACTTATTTAAGTTCAGTTAGTTAACACTGAATTTTAAAATGAATAATTTAATGCTTGAACGTTTAGAATTGCTAAGTAGTACAAAGCAATAAATTAATCCAGTGCACAGTAATAATAAAAGGGATCACAACTTACTTATAATATAAAAGGAGGAAATCTTTCAACAAGACAAAGAAGCATATCCTCATAGCCACAACTTGATGACTCTTTAAGGGCATATGCTTTGCAAAGGGCCCGCTGTTGATACAAAGTGATTTGGTGATTTCCTACCCATTGCAAAATTCCCAGAAGTATCTTTTATATTAGACTATGAAAGAGGAAGGCTATTCTTTGAAAAAGTAATCAAGTAGACTAATTCTGGCTTTGTTTTGAAATCATAATCTCATAATGAAGAAGTTCACTTAGCATAAATTTCTGAAATTATCTAATTTATAAACAAATCCAGTGCATCAGAAATGATCCAACAATTTTATTTGGACAATCCCTTTTTCTCTAAAAACTGAAAAAAACTAGTAATATGTTTTTTTCTCTTATTTTTATAATTAACTTCATACTTTTAGTGTTGAACAAAGTATCATAAACTGGTTTATAACTATTTTTGTGGTAAGTTTTTTTCGCCCTGTTTATATACAGTTAAACTTTGTATTGTATTTCATTAATGTTTACATAGATAAACACACAGTTTCTACTTGGTTCAGCTTAGTAGAAATCATGCCGTTTATCTTTTGTTAAAAGTATTATTAGGTTGATTACACCATTTTTAGTAAAATATGCTATTATGTTAAGATCATACTACTTGATTAAAACTGGCTTAAAGTTTGATACATTTTTAGCTTTACATATGTACTTCACTGTTTATTTTTTTAAAAAAGTGTTTGGAAAATTAAAGATATTTTTGTGTTTCATTATCGAGAATAGTTGAGCCTACCTTTCCGGTCCATGAAATGCTTTGAACTTTGAATATGACCGTATGATGTTATATAAAAATTTCAAAATCAGAGCCCTCCATTTATACATAATAGTGAAATGTATATGTGCAGTATTGTTGATAATAATCTGTATTATAACCTACAGTTAAGCTTCTAGTAGAAAAATGACTTGGTTTCTAACGCGACAACATCAAGTTAACTGTATAGTTTTGTTGTTAAGTCAAACTGCCAGACTGGAATGTTGATTTTATTTAGTTGCTATCTTATGTGGGCAAGTCACTTAACTTCTGTTGTGCTGAGGTTTTCACATTTTAAAAATGGAGATAGGATAAGCAAACTGATGCATTTAAAGCACTTAGCTCAGTGACTCAGAAAATATTGCTAGATGTTGACGAGAAGTAGAATTTTTTAAGCTTAGAAACTACAAGTGATTTTTATTCCCTCATGCACTTTTATTGTCTTATATTTTAGGTAGTAATTTTTCACATGGAATTTCAAGAGTACTACCTCTTAAGACATGCAGTCGACCAATAAGAATTGGTTTGTCAAGAAAAGCTAAGCTTAAACAACTTCATCCGTATCTGAAGTAAATGTTATGAGAACTTAAAAGAAGGCACTGGACTTTAATATTTCAAAAACGTTTCACAGATTTATAAATCTTTTGTCTCTTACTTTGGTTAAATGCTTTCTCCTGGGTTGAGAGTTTTGAGCTTTATTTATTATGAAGTACGCAGAGGGTTTAGTGTGCGTGTGTGTTTTGTGTGAATTATATAATTGCCTTTAAATGTTATAAAAATTTTCATTAATGTTTTCATATTATTACAATATGTACATTAAAAGCTTTTCATGATCTCATAAAACATGTCAACTTATATTTCATGATAATATGTGTATAAAGCTTTTATGGAGAAGAGTGATAGCCTTTATAGGTTTCTCAAAAGGATCTGTAATTCATAAAAAAGGTTAAAAACACTGTTTCAATCCACTTCCCTTATTTATCAAGTGAAAACTAGAGGTGCAAAGAGGATGGGTAAGTTTTTAAGAACACAAAATTAGTGTCTGGATTGGGATAGAGGCACTCTCTGAAGAATTCTTTCCTACTTTTCTTTGCATTCATTTTATAATTTTTATCTCATTCCCCAGAGTCTATCTTTGGCCCCAGAGCAGAATTATGATCATGTAGTTAATACCTAATAATTTATTCATTCATAAAACAGAAACATTTTAATACTACCATTGTGTTAAATTCAGAGATAGAATACCGAAGAAGATATGTAAAGAGCCTGCTTTATGGAACTAATTTTCTCTGCTTGAGATTGGTAAAGAAATGTAGATTATACATAATTTAAAGGTAGCCATCAGTAGAATAATACTTTTCAAAACACTATTCAAAGAAATAAGAATAAAATGGGCTATGTAACAAAAAGTAAGGGAAGGAGGCATCAAGAAAACATTAAAAAACAGAAAGCATACAATACAGAAGGAAGACTAAATGTACCAATTCACAAAACATATGTGACTGGATGGATTAAATTATCCTATTACAAGCTAGGATTCTGAAACACACTAAAAAATATCTCAAATTGAGCTATAGTCTTTAATTACCACCCCCTAGCCATGCACTTTCTAACTTCAATATCTTGTTCTGATTTCTTTTTCCCAGGCAGAACTCACCACTTTCTTAAATACTATAAACACCTTGTTAGAATGAATGCAAGTTCCTTGAAGGCAAGATTCTTTCCTATCCACCAACTAGTATAGCCCAAGTGCCTAGAATAGTACCTGACCTTTGTAAGTAGCCATAAAATATTGAATGAATGAAAGAATTTCTACACCTGCTCATAATTCCTATGTCTTTTAAAATTCTTCTTCTTCTTTTGTATTTATTTGAGAGAGCGCACAAGAATGGGGAGGGGCAGAGGGAGAAACAGACTCCCTGCTGAGTGGGAAGGAGCCCAATGCAGGGCTCAATCCCAGGACCCTGAGATCATGACCTGAGCCATCCAGGTGCCCCTTTTTGAATTCTTAATAGCTTATGACCTTGGGCAAGTCCTTATTTATAAAAGCAGGATAACAATAGCTCATGGGATCATTGTGAAGTTTAAATGAGCTAGTATATGTTATGTATTTATAATAGCTCTGATACATAATAACTTCTCAATAATGAACACCAAAATGCTGATACATGGTAACTACTCAATAATTAATAATCATTTAGAATGGTTGACTTTTTCTTGAATTTTTTTTTGGGGGTGGGTAGGGAGATCATGATTTAGAGTATTTCCCGGAATAAGCCTATTCCTTTGAGTTCCTTTTACCTTTTTTTCTAAAAGGGTCCTCACATATCTCTTTTTTTTCTTTTTATTATTATTATAAGGCCCATTTGGATTTTTTTTTTTTTTAAATCTTTATACAAGGCAAGCCTCATCACAATCAAGATTTGTCTCAGGGCCCCTGGGTGGCTCAATGGGTTAAGCCTCTGCCTTTGGGGTTGAGCCCTGAGTTGGGCTCTGTGCTCAGCCCAGAGTCCGCTTGAGAGTCTCTCCCTATGCCCCTCCCACTGCTCATGTTCTCTGTCTCTCTTAAATAAACAAACAAAATCAGTTTTTTGTTTTTTTTTTAAAAGGGACACATTGGAACTTCTTCCCTGAACTTGACTCATAACTGTCTGTTCAGCCTCTCTACTGTGATGTCTAATAAGTTTCTCAAACTTAAGATGCCCCAAACTGAGCTTCTGCTATTTCCCCCTAACTCTTCCTCCAGGGTTTTTCATTTCACTGAATGGTCACTCCATTCATTCAGTTACTTGGCTTAGAAATCTTGGAGTAATCCTTGGCACTTCATTTTTTCTCATAACCTGTTGCTGACCCATGAACAAACTCTATCGGCATTAGCTTCTCTTGCCAGGATGATTACAGTAGAGTCCTAATAGGTCTCCCTGCTTTAGTACCTGCTGCCCTTCAGTCTATTCTGAACACACAAGCCAGAATGATTCTTTAAAATATGTCATAACATATCACAGCTCTGTTCAAAACCTTCTCTGGGCTTTCCATCTTACTCAGAGAAAAAAAAAATCTTACTTTTATATGTAATGATCTGACAGTGATCTCTCTTACTTCCCTAACGCCCTCTCTACCATTTTCCCTTTGTTCATCCTGCTGAAACCACACTGACCTTGTTGCTTCTTGGATGCATTAGGAATATTCCTGCCTCAGGGACTTTTCATTTGCTTTTTCTGAAATGTTCGTACGTTATCTGTATAGCTTGTTCTGTACTCCCTTCCTTGAACTTCACTTAAATGTCACCTTGTTAGTGTGCTTTTTCTTCCTGCGACATTCATATGCCTCTTTCCTGCTTGTATCTTTTCCTCCTTAATACTTTGCTATCAACATATTCTGTCCTTTATGTATTTATTTTATTTATTGTCTGCCTTTCCCACTGGATTTTAAACTCTTTGAGGGCAAAAGCATTTCCTATTTTATTACCGTATCCCCAGTGCCTAGGTGCTTGACATAATAAATGTTAGTTGAAAACAAGAGTGAACAATGCCAACAAGAGTATGTCTTAAACACATTGCTCTGATTAAACTTTTCTTCTTGAGGCATATAACTGTTTGTCCTCCTAGAATACCAAAGGTCTCTTTGGTATTCTTTGTTGCAATGTCTGCTAGATCCAAATATGTGAAAACAAAGCTTGGATCTAGAACAGTAACTATGTATCTTTCTTCAGAAATTAGACATTAACTTGTCAGAATTTTAAATGTTTTTCTCTTTAAATTTTAATGTAGAGAAAAATCAGTTAAAACTAAAAACATGGATGTATAATCTAGAAAACTAAATTATAAAAATACTTCTCAAAATTCAATTTTATCTCTGATCCCATTTAAGATCTTTATAAATAAAGTCAGTATAATAAATCAAAATTTCCTATTTACTTATTTCTTTTGTGTTAGTACAAAAGAAGTATTATTTTTATTTATTTTTGCCCTTTTACTTTTATATTTGCTCTTTAAACAATCTCTTAAGCTTTATTTTTTAAAACATTATTTATTTTTGAAAAGTTAATAGCTAGACATGGTACTAAATGCAAAGGATGAAAAAAAAAAAAAAAGAAACAATGAATACAAGTACTCCCACCCCTTTTTGACACTTAGCTATCCAGTCTTCCTCAACCGAGGAAATAATGGTTAACAATTCCTTTCCCCTATATATTTCCATGAAAGAATAATATGTTATTATTAATAAGCATTTATAGTATTTTTAGTTGTCTTTTGTTTTATACCCATATTTTTTACAGCATACTTAATAAATTCAGTAATTTATAAATTTCAGCATGTTAAAAATGTAAGATTTAGGGGCACCTGGGTGGCTCAGTTGGTTAGGCCTCTGCCTTTGGCTCAGGCCATGGTCTCAGGGTCCTGAGACGGAGCCCCATGTTGGGCTCCCTGCTCAGTGGGGAGTCTGCTTTTCCCCTCCGCCTTTTCCTCTCACTCCTGCTTGTGTTTTGTTTTGTTTTGTTTCCTCTCTGTATCAAATAAACAAAACTTTAAAAAAAATAAGATTAAAAGGAGAAAAATATTTTAAAGCTAAAGAAACTGAAACTTGAAAAGAAGTCAAATGCATTTAATGAATTTGACATTTTGGCCAAATTTATGGTAATTTTAAAGCATTTTTAGAAATTCTGACTTTTAACTTTAAAAAGTTCTTAATACTACTCTAACATAACACTTAGGTTTATATTTCAGTAAATAGAGTTTTATAACATGCTTAATCACATAATCCATAATCTTTGTGATTGGGACACCTGGGTGGTTCAGTCGTTAAGTGTCTACCTTTGGCTCAGGTCACGATCCCAGGGTCCTGGGATCGAGCCCCGTATTGGGCTCCCTGCTCAGCAGGAGGCCTGCTTCTCCCTATTCCACTCCCCCTACTTTTGTTCTCTTTCTCACTCTGTTTCTCTCTGTCAAATAAATAAATAAAATCTTAAAATAAAGTAAAATAAAATAGTTTAAAAAAATCTTTGTGATTGATTCTGCTGCCTATTTGCCATTCCAATTTCTCCTTTATTTCACTGCTTTACATCCAGTAGCTTAATTTCTACTCATTTCTTTTGTATGCTTCTAATTGTATGTTTATACACTAGTCCCTTTCTTCCCTCCTCAGAGTCATTATCTTTCTTTATCCTACCCTGCTTCCTTTGACCAGAAAGAACACTCTTTTCTTTTCTTTTTTGAAGATTTTATCTATTTATTTGAGAGAGAGAGCAAGAGAGCATTAACAGGGGGACAGGCAGAGGGACAAGTAGACTCCCTGCTGAGTGGGGAGCCTGATGTGGGGCTCAATGCTAGGACCCCAAGATAATGATATGAGTTGAAGTCAGATGCTTAACCAACTGAGCCACCCAGGCACCCCCAGAAAGGACACTCTTAAGAGTCACTGAGGATTTTGACAATTTTTCAGTTTGCATTTTTTTAAAGTTTTGTTTTGTTTTTTTGATTGTTAGCAGCCTTCCATCCTTGAAACCTTCACTCTGTGATGATACACCACTCCTTATTTCTCTGACCATACTAGTTCTTTTACTTTCTGATTCTGAGATAGAAGCAAACTGCACAGTTTAGTCTATGGCCTTTTGCTCCTTTCTTCTGCTTTATATTCCTTAGAAACCTCTTCAATTTTCATGGCATCATCTAGCATATCAAATCTATGGTTTTGGTACCAAATAATGTCTTTCTTAAATTAAAATTTCAATTGTATAACAATAATTTAAAAAAAAACCTTAATATTCACTAAGTGCATTGTATAAGTCAAGACATAGTCTTTTTTCTTTTTTTTTTTTAAAGATATATTTATTTATTTGAGAGAGAGAGAGAGATGGCACATGCAGGGCGGTAAGGATAGAGGGAGAAATCTCAAGCAGACTCCGCTCTGAGTGTGGAGCACTACTCAGGCCATGATCTCATGACCCTGAGATCATGACCTGGGCCAAAACTAAGAGTCTGTCCTTAACTAACAGCACTAGTCAGGTGCCTCAAGTCAGGAGATAGTCTATGCTCTTTATCTATTTTAAATCATTCAATCCTTAAATAACGTCATAGTAAAATACTATTTCATCATTCTTTTACACTGTGAATTTAAATAACTTGTCTACGGTCATAAAGTATTAACTGACAGAATAAGAATTCAAACCCAGGCAGTCTGCCTCAAGACCAAAGGTCTTAACTGTTAGAGTATACTGCTCTAATTTCCATATTGCTATGGGTCAATAACTTTAACTCAGTAGACTCTAAAGTCTTATGAGTCTTCATTCAGTTTCCTACCTAACATTTATTCCCTGTTATCAAATCCTTTATTTATTTATTTATTTATTTATTTATTTTTTTGAGAGAGAGTGTATGTGAATGCACATTTGAGCAGAGTGTGTGTGGGGGGGTGCGGGCTGGGAGAGAAAGAAGAAGGATAGAGGGAGAGGGAGAGAGAGAATCTTAAGCAGACTCCCTGTTGGTTCAGAGCCCAACAGGTGCCTAGATTTCATGACCCTGAGATCATGACCTGAGCTGAAATCAAGAGTCAAGACACTTAACAGACTGAGCCACTCGACCCTACCTTCCCATTATCAAACCTGTTGCTTTCTTCTCCTTAGGAGTTTTCCGACCTATTCATACTTGTCCATTCACTTGAACCTCCATAATGTGATCTTTTCAGATGACTACGCCACAATTTCCCTATAACTTAACTATTCTATTAATGCTTCACTTTCTACCAACTAATATTTTCTATTCTGTTCACAGCCTTCCCTCTTCTAAGGTGCTCTCCTTTTATACCTATTTAAGTCTCACCTATCCTTAAACTACAGCCTCTATAATGTTTCCACCAATAACTGGAACATCTTATGTCTTATGAATAACAATAGGGCATTCTTTTAAAATTTACTTAAAAAACATTTATTATACCTGTCCATATTATTTATCCCTTTACTTTTCTAAGCTTCTGCATAAACATCATCTTAGAAACCTTTTTAGAGTCAGTCTCTAAAGCATTTGATCAGTGGTTTTGTATTAAATGTGGTTTATTGCTTATATGTCAAATATTAATACAGCATTTATTTCATGATTTCTTATGTTTGGTTTTATGTTTTGATTGGTAAATCCACTAAGTTTATAGCTTTTTTTCTTTGTTTGGTTGCAGAAGAAAATACAATAAATCCAGTGGGGCTTTTTGACATATTTTCATCTTTGGCTCTTTATTTATCCTTCCCCTCAATATTGAGACCAGCTCCAAAGTAGAACCCAACTCTTCCTCACAATGCTTTTATAAATACCTTTTAATATGACTAACACCTACTTAAATTGATTTACACACTCATTTTTTTCTTGATAATGCTGATTTTCAATAAAATTTTACAAAATTATTTATGTGTGCTTTCAGCTATAGGCAAAAATGAATGTTGTACAAATTTATTTATTCCTTGTCTTTGAAAGTTTGCTTCACAAAATAGTACCTCACAAATCTACTGCTATTCTAAATACTATACTTGGAATGATTATCCTCATCATTATTATCATAATTGTTAGCCATCAAGGGTCTTTATGAGTAGGACAACTTGGGACATATGGACTTAGTGTCAATAATCAAAATTTGGAGGTTGCCTATTTGCAATGGAGCAAACAAATAATTCTTTTATAGCCTGCTGGGTGGGTCAGAGTCTTAGAGGTGGTGCTTCATTTTCTAATTACTTTAGTAGCGTGTTGTTCAAATATTTTATGTACGTTCACAAAATTTCTCTGCACATCTCAAGTCTCCTTTTTAGGATATGACAAACTACAAACTTATTGACAGAAAGTTTTAATTTGCATGTGGCAGAGTAATATATAAATTAACTCAATGTGTAATTTTGAGGTACATACTGAAGAAATTTCTTAGAGTATATGTATTTTGATTAGAATGCTGCAGAGTTGGAGTTGGATCTAGGAACATTTTCACAGGTGCTCTATACAAAGAGAGAGCAGTTTGGAAGTGGTTACAAAGAAATAAGATGTAATAGCACAAACGATTCAACAGCACCAGTGATTCATCAATGCTGAAAATACATTTATCTAAAGAGATATTAATTCTCTCACGCTAGATTAAAACTCTTGTTAAGAAATGAGAAAACAGGGGCGCCTGGGTGGCTCAGTGGGTTAAAGCCTCTGCCTCCAGCTCGGGTCATGGTCCTCCGGTCCTGGAATGGAGCCCCACATTGGGCTCTCTGCTCAGTAGGGAGTCTGCTTCCCTCCCCCGCCCCCACCGCCTGCCTCTACCTATTTGTAATCTCTGTCAAATAAACAAATAAAATCTTAAAAAAAAAAAAGAAATGAGAAAGCATAGTTTTATAAATCATTAAGATTTTTATAATACTAACTTGAAGAACTTAATTCTTAGAGAAGTTTTACATTTACAGAAAAATGGAATAGAATGTACAGAGTTCCCCTATACTGCTCCCTCCATCTTCTCAATTTCCTCTAATATTAACATTTTGTATTGGTGTTGTACATATGTTACAATTGTTGAACCAATATCGATACATTATCATTTTTATTTATTTTTAGATGATTTTTTAAATTTATTTGAGATAGAGAGAGCATGAGCAGTGAAAGGGGCAAAGGGAGAAACAGACTCCCCACTGAGCAGTGAGCCCAACATGGGACTTAATCCCAGGACCCTGAGATCATGACCTGACCTAAAGATGGACACCTAACCAGCTGAGCCACCCAGCACCCCTTGATACATTATTATTACCTAAAGTTCAGTTTACATGAAAGTTCACTTTTTGTGTTGTACAGTTTTGAGTTTTGTCAGATGTATGATGCCACATATCCACCTTTACAGTATCATACAGAATCATTTCACTGCCCTAAACATTCTCTCTGCTCCACCCACTTGTCTCTCTTTACCCCTCTCCCCCAAATTCAGGGAACCACTCATATTTTTACTATATTTAGTTTTGCCTTTTCCAAAATACCATATAGTTGGAATTATTTATCATGTAGACTGGTTTCTTTCACATGGCAATATGCATTTAAGATTCCTATGATCTTAACTTTTCTAGCAAAAGGTATTTTTCTAGTAAAAGACTTAAAGTCCCAAATGTTTTAGGCCTTCCCTTCTATCATTCCATTTTCTTTCAGGGAAAAAGGCAGAAATTATAAATCACTTAAAATTGTGGCTCTGTCTACCTATCAACTTCTGAAAGTTTTTTTCATAGATTTTCCTTATGGGGAGTCTTCAAAGGAGCTACACTGTCAACAGTAACAAAAGCTTCTCTTTGAACAGAGACATTTCAAAGCATTTTAAGCCATGAAAAAATGGTTCCAAAGAAGGTTTTATCTTTTATTTTGTTAGCAAGAGCTGCACTTAGGAGCCAAAATGCACCAGAGACTAAATGGTCAACATTAACATGGTGCTGTAAAAGTCTATGCTAGGCTTGGAAAATTTCTAGAAGTGGAAATCAAAAGCACTAGCCAATATAAGGGAATATGTTAATGTGTTACTCTTGTGATGTCTTGTATAATGAAGGCCCTGTGATGTGCTGCATGGACATCAGAATACTATTAGTAGTTCCCATTCTGTGACTACTTGAATGTTAATAATCATCAAGTATGTATTTAGACTCAGTAATTTTCTAGCACTTTATCAAGTGCTACATGGAATATGCATATATAAATCATGGTGCCTGATTTAGAGAGTATACAAATTTAGTTGGCAAAATCTAAGAGGCAAAACCCACTAAAGAACTAAAAGAATAGCTAAGAGACTCGAGATTTTGTTCTGACACTCTCAGCATGATCTTGAATATGTCATGTAGCCGCATTTGGCTTTCAGATGTTTCCTCATTTGGCTTATTGTAATCACTAAAATAATTTCTGATATTCTGTTGTTTTGCAAATGAAATACACTGTGGGTTGTTCATTGGAAATAAAAGGAGAACTATAAAGAAGGAAAGGCATTAAGTGTAAAAAACAAAGAATGTGAAATATTTTTAGATATTTTAGCATTTTTATTTGCTATTAAAGGATGATAAAAAAGAATAAAGATTGGAGTAGTTGTTATCATTTTTAAAAGATTTTATTTATTTATTTGAGAGAGAGAGCATGAGTGGGAGGAGGGGCAGAGGAAGAGGGAGAAACAGACTCCCTGCTGAGCACAGCGCCCGAGGGTGGACTCCATCCCAGGACCCTGGGATCACAACATGAGCCCAAGTAGGATGCTTAACTGACTGAGCCACCCACGTGCCCCGTTATCTTTCATACATCTCAAATATGAAGAATATTATCTGTTTCCTAATGCATCCATTTATTCATTTATTTATGCCCTCAATTTACACTTATTGAGAACATATTGTGACTATGGAACTGAACAAATGATCTTATTTCTGTGAAGTCTCTTGGTTATAAAGCTCAGAGCATATTACTTATCATTCTTCCTATAGAGCAGGCATTTTTTAAAAAAAGAGAATCTACCCACAGAATGTCTTGGGCCTAATTTATAAGGAACTCTCCCTTAAATTAATTCTTATTCTATATCAATAATAAAGGATGGACCATAAAAATGGTTGCTTGGATTTTCTGAAGACTGTCATGAAGACAGTCCTATGGATGTGACATATTTTCCATAACTAGATTTGAAAAAGTTTCAGTAATTCCAGTGTTTATGATTATGAGGACTTGGAGAGTGGAGTAGGGGTTATTTCATTGCTTTTCATGGGACCAATGTTAGAGATACTATATATGAAATGTCTACAACAGCTCCTGTTACATAACAAGCATAGAATTACTAGTAACTATTATTAATATTTCAGAAGGGGTTTCTCATCCCTTATAGCTGTAAATAAAAAGATTACTGATAGGGTCTCATGCCTTAAGAGATCTCACCTATGAGGTATGGGCTGAGGAATACTTATCTTTATGCATTGAAGTCTATCATATGTTTTGAATTTTTACTTTTCAAGTTACCTTCTTTATAAGGAACAAGTTAAACACTATACATGTTTGGGTCAATTTATTTTCATGTGTGTGATATACTCTGCCAGGTCTCATGGAAGTCCTTTTAATATAAACACATTATTAAAAAGAAGGATATAGTGGTTTTTTATTGCAGTAAAACATACTCAATACAAACTTACCATTTTAATGATTTTTAGGTATACAGTTCAGTGGCATTAAGTACATTCACATTGTTGTATATAGTACTTTCAAACTTCACTGTATTTAAAAAATATATTTGCTCGGATTTCCTTTTTTATCACAAAAACAACATCATAAATTCATAACAACAGAAGGGAGAAAACTCACTTTTGCAATTCTTTCTAGTTTTTAACTCAAACTGATTTTATGTTAGCTATGGGTAACACATTCTTATGTGTCTTTGAAAACTGCTTGGGTATTTGTTAGAACCTGGACGTAAAGTTCCTTTGCTTAACAGCTTTTTCTTACAAAGATAGTACAACAGGAGGAAAGTTTTAAATTGGGATAGAATTATAAAAGTAGCTGAGATTACACTTGAAATGCAATAAAATTACAAAATGCTTTGTAAGGCATAGAAAAATAATGTATATTGGTAAATTTGAAAGAAAATATGAAATATTGTTAGATTAAGATAGATAAGACATCCAATCGAATAAACATTCTTTGAAGATTTGATATATAAAGCACTTGGTAAGTACTGTGGGAGTTACAAAATATGGAGTTTTAATCTAATTGAAGGGAAAACATATTGGCATATAATATAGAACAGAACAATCTGAGTGTTCTAAGGGTGCAGAAATTTGAAAGATTGATTCTGGCTGGAGGGGGAGATTTATGTGAAACACATAGAACTTAAACTAAATCTTAAGTTTTTTTGTTTTTTTGTTTTTTTAAGATTTTATGTATTTATTTGACAGAGAGAGTGAACACAAGAGAGACAGCAGAGGGAGAGAGAGAAAAACAGGCTCCCCGCTAAGCAGTGAGCCCACCTAGAGGCTCAATCCCAGGACTCTGAGATCATGACCTGAGCCAAAGGCAGAAGTTTAACTGACTGAGCCACCCAAGTGCCCCATGATTTTTAATAATTATAGATTAAGATAGGGGAGGGGAAGAGTGAAGATAAGTAATTTTGTTTAGCTGAGGATTTATGAACTTGCTAATTATGTATTTTATTTTAATATTTTATAAAATTACGGAGGATTATAGATTAAAAAGAAAATATGTTGAAGGACTTCATTCCCTTATAATAAAAAATTCTTATTTTATATTTTGAAGTTTTTTTTTAATTTTGAGAATTTGATTTGTGTTCAATAAATGAGAAGATTTAAAGAGGCTTTCTGAGATAAGAAGCGTATACTGAAATTCCAGAATTTAGAACAAATTAAATTTTAGTCTTTCACAGTATAGCCCCCCTAAAGAATAAGGAATGCTTGCATTTTTTTTTTAAGATTTTATTTATTTATTTGACGGAGAGAGAGATCACAAGTAGGCAGAGAGGCAGGCAGAGAGAGAGGGGGAAGCAGGCTCCCTGCTGAGCAGAGAGCCCAATGCGGGGCTCGATCCCAGGACCCTGGGATCATGACCTGAGCCGAAGGCAGAGGCTTTAACCCACTGAGCCCCCCAGGTGCCCCAGGAATGCTTGCATTTTTAAGTGATTCATATGCCTTTGAATAAATTCTCTAAGCCTTCTACCCTGAGAGTAACTCAAAGGTAAGGCAGGAAACTCAAGTTTTCTTCTTTCTCTTTCTTCCTCCCTCCCTTCTTCCTTCTTCCCTCTTTTCCTTCCTCTCTTCCTTTTTTTTTTTCTATTTCTTCTCTTCTTTCTATCCTGATTCAGTTTCTCAAAGGTTTTACCTTTATTTTTATGTCATATTCTCCCTCTCCTGAATCATATTTGTTTTCTAACATACCCATGGTTAGATCTGCTTCTGTATCTACTTTTACAATTCTCCTGATGGAAACTATTTGTCAGTGGAGTCAAAGCTTTTAGGACTGAAAGGAACTTCATGATCAATATTTCCACAATAGTATAAGACTTACTACCCTCAACTGTTTTACACTTTACTGGACCATCTTCCTTGCTATACCATGAGATCATTGATGGTAAAGATTTAATTTTTGTCTCTAATTACCTTCTTTATAAGTACATAATAATTGAGGAATGCAAAACGAATGTTTATTTCAGACACCTCTTTTTAGGATATCTTTTTCTATTTTGCTGTTCTTTTATAAAAACTTGGAAAATTTAACTTTATCTCTTAAACTACGAGTTTCTTTTTCATTATTATGTTTGCAAAATTGTAGCTAGTTCATCATTATCATCTTTGTGTATATGTCTATAGTTTTTATGAAATTTATAGCGCTTTCTATAGTTTGCCCCATTAAATCTTCTCACCAGTTCATTATCCAACCTCCTTTTCAGATAATGAAATTAATATCTAGATTAAGCAACCTTTTCAAGAAAGCAGATTATAAGACTTTAGATCCTAACATAGTACCTGGTGCAGGGAAATAATGGTTGAACTGAAATTAGGGCTAATGCTCTTCCCATTAAATTCACAAAGGAACCTACTCTCCTATTGTTTTTCTTCATTCCTTCCCTATTTTCCCATTTCCTTTTTTACTGAGTGCTACTATATCTAAGACATAAAGTTAACTGCTGGATATATAATGAGTATAAAACATGTTTGCTTTCATGAGGTTGACTACCTGTTTGGGGAGAAACAGTAGTCACACATTACAAAGTTAAATAAAAATAAAAGCTAGTGTTCTTTTTTCTTAAATCTTATAGATAAGAAGTAGAAAGGGAGAACTCCAAAGAAGTTTCATCTATCTGTAGTGTACAGTATGTTAATTAATCTTTTAAGTGTTAAAGCATATTTTCATGTTTACAATTATATTCATGAAACTATATTTTAAATTTTCATAATTTAGAGCATTGGCTTAAATGAAAAACATATTAAGGAAAAAGTTAAATTTAATTTCCTTAATTAAAATATCTTTATGTTAAACATTAATGGGATGACATAGCATGGCATTAAGTGATGTTATGGTTTATGGGTTCTTGATGAGCAAACTAGAAAAATTTGGTCTGTATTACCCACTAGTTAAATGTTAGCACTTTGCCAGTTCTGTGTTTTAAAAATATGACTGGGACACCTGGGTTGCTCAGTTGGTTAAGTGCCTGACTCTTGATTTTGGCTCAGGTCATAATCTCAAGGTGGTGAGATAGGGCCCCACGTAGGGCTCTGTGCTCAGTGCAGAGTCTAGTTGGGATTCTCTCTCTCCTTCTCTCTCTGCCCCTCCCATTACTTATGCTCTATAAACAAACAAACAAACAAATAAATAAAATCTTTTAAAAATTATTGCAAAAAATGAGACATTAATAAATATATTGATATATATTTTCAATTCAGGCATATAAAATTATTTAATGAAGTATTATATAAAATAATCCATTTATGTTCATGTCCATATTTTCTTATTTTCATATTGCTTTAAATATATATATGCATATATTTTAACCCTAGTTTTATTTATGTTGATGCATAGCTTTCCAATTGGGAAAGTTCTATTGCATAGAGCATAAAACTAAAAAATTAAAATACAACCTTCTCAAATTGTCAAGTAGTCACTGGACAAGATTAGAATAATAAGGTCATATTTTGATAATATTCACAAATATGTAAGAAAGGATTTTATTTAACATTAGTTAATCCCTAAAAATGAGTTCATAAAGAATCCTTTTTAATACTTCATTCTGTTTCTAATTGCAAACTATATGAGGTAAAATGTATGTAGTAAAAAGAGTTAAACATTTTAAAAGATTGCTTGATACATACATTCACTATTCAAGTTTTTAAATTTTTAACATTGCTGGGCCTTCAGCCATGAAAGACTTTTTAGTTTTGGAAATTACAGAATTTGACAAAATCTGCCTGCCTCATTTTTCTATTCTTAAGCAAGATGGAGAAATAAAAATTTCTCTCCTAGTAAGGATATGCTACCTTTTGGCCTCACTGATGTTTAAAATAAAGTCTATGTTAAATTTTCTTCTTTCTAACCTAATATCTAGTTTTTGTAAAATATGTTCTTCTTACTTGAGTACTGTGGAAAAATGTGGCCTGATACTTCTTTCTCTGACATGTGGAGACATAATCAGCAGTTTGGGTAATGGTTTTGTGGTAGAAAAGGAATAAGACAAGAGATGAAAATAAATGCATCGCAATGACTTTTGGTTACATCATACTCTGCATTTCCAAAAAGGGTGTGAAACACATAAACTGAAAGCAGAAGCAGCATATTGTAGCAGAAAGAACATGAGGTTTTGGAGCTAGATCTGGCTCCAATCCATAATAACTTCTTGGATTCTCTTGTTTCTTCATCTGTAAATTGTTGATAGTAAAATGCAATTTTCAGGGTTTTTATCAGAATTATGGATAAAGTCTGTAAACTGTCAAACGTTATTTGGTTCATGGTAGGCATTTAATAAACAATAGCAATAATATTTATTTACAAAAAATTTTTTTGAGAGACAGCACACATACATGTGATAGTGGGGGTAGGGATAAAGGGGGAAGGGGCAGAGGGAGAGGGAGAGAGGGAATCTTAAGCTGGGTGTGGAGCCTGACTCTGGCTCCATCTCATGACCCTGAGATCACGACCTAAGCTGACATCAAGAGTCAGACACTTAACTGACTGAGCCATCCAGGGTCTCTTAGCCATTAACATTGAATTAAGCATTGTCATGAACAGTTGCTCAAATACTTATTATTATTTATTAATGTAAGAACTAATAGAATTAATTTACTAATTCACCCCAAAATATTTATTGAACAGTTACTACGTACAAGGCACTGTTCTAGACACTTAGGATATACCAATGAACAAAATAGAATTTACTATTCTTGTAGACTCTATCTTCTTTATCCCTTTTTTTTGTTTGTTAAAGATTTTATTTATTTACTTGAGAGAGAGAGGGACAGAGAGAGCACAATCGGAGGGGAGTGGCAGAGGGAGAGGGAGAAGCAGACTCTCTCCTGAGCAGGGAGCCTGGTGCGTGGCATGGGGCTTGAGTCCAGGACTCCGGGATCATGACCTGAGCCGAAGGTAGACACTTAACTGACTGAGCCAGCCAGTGCCCTGTGGATTCTATGTTCTAATTAGGGGAGACAGACAACCAACAGTAAACATAACAATTAAGTAAATTATATGGTATGTTAGAAGATGTTAAATAAAAGCAGAATCTGGGTAAAGGAGAGAGACATCACTGTATTATTTATTTTTATTTAGCTTATTTTATTTATCTGACAGGTACGAGATGACATCTTATTGTGGTTTTGATTTGCATTTCCCTGATAATTAGTAACATTGAACATATTTTCATGAGTCTGTTGGCTATGTGTATGTCCTCTTTGGAGAAATGTGTTTATGTCTTTTACCCATTTTTAATTGGATTATCTGGGGTCTTTTCTGTTTTATTTATTTATTCATTTAGGTGTTGAGTTGTGTAAATTCTTTATTTATGTCATTTGAAAATATCTTCTCCCCATTCAGTAGGTTGTCTTTCAGTTTTATTGGTTGTTTTCTTCAATGTGCAGTAGCTTTTTATTTTGATGTAGTACCAATAGTTCATTTTTGCTTTTATTTCCCTTGCCTCAGCACACATATCTAGAAAAATGTTGCCATGGCCTATGTCAGAGATATAACTGCTTGTGCTGTCTTTTAGGACCTTTATGGTTTCTGGTCTCACATTTAGCTCCCTAATCCCTTTTGAGTTTATTTTTGTCTATGGTGTAGGAAAGTGGTCTAGTTTCATTCTTTTGCATGTTGCTGTCCAGTTTTCCCAGCACCATTTGTTGACGAACCTTTTCCTCATTGTATTTTCTTGTTTCCTCTGTGAAAGATTAATCATATAATCATGGATTTATTTCTGGGCTCTCTATTCTGTTCCACTGATCCAGATGTCTATTTCTCTGTCTGTACCATACTGTTTTGATTACTATGGCTTTGTATTATATCTTGAAATCTGGAATTGTGATACTTCCAATTTTGTTCTTCTTTCTCAAGATTGATTTGGCTGTTTGGGGACTTTTGTGGTTCCATACAAATTTTAAGATTATTTGTTCTGGTTCTGTGAAAAATGCTATTGATGTTTTAATAGTGATTATATTAAATCTGTGGATTGCTTTGGGTAGTATGGGCATTTTAGTAATATTTATTCTTTCAGTCCATGAGCATAGAATATCTTTCCATTTGTGTTATATTCATTTTCTTCATCAGTGTTTTAGAGTTTTCAGAGTACATACCTTTTACCTCTTCAGTTGAGTTTATTCCTAGGTATTTTATTATTTCTGTTGCCATTGTAAGCGGGACTATTTTTTTTTTTTCATTTCTATTTCCTCTACTTTGTCATTAGTGTATGAAATGCAATGGAATTCTGTATATTGATTTTGTATTCTACATTCTAACTAAAATCATTTATCAGTTCTAGTAGTTTTATTATGGAGTTTTTAGGGTTTTCTTTATATAATATGTCATCTGCAAATAGTGAAAGTTTTCTACTTTCTTACCAATTTAGATAACTGTTATTTCTTGTACTTGTCTGATTGCTGTGGTTAGACTTCCAGTACTATGTTGAATAAAAGGGGTGAGAGTGGACATTTTTGTCTTCTTTCTGATCTTAAAAGAAAAACTCAGGTTTTTTTTACCCTTAAGTATGATGTTAGCTGTGGGTTTTTCAATATGGCCTTTATTATGTTGAAGTATGTTCCCTCTAAACCTAGTTTGTTGAGGATTTTTATTGTGAATAGATGTACTTTGTCAAATGTTTTTCTGCATCTATTGAGAAGACCATGTAGTTTTTCTCTTTTTTGTTGTTGATGTGACTTATCATATTGATTGATTTGTGAATAATGAACCCAGGAATAAATCCTATTTGATCTTGGTGAATGATTTTTTTAATGTTTTGTTAGATTTGATTAACTAATATTTATTGCGGATTTTTGCATCTATGCTCATCAGAGATATTGGCCTGTAGTTGTCTTTTGTTACAGTGTTTTTATCTGGTTTTGGTATCAGCATAATTTGGCCTTATAGGATGAACTTGGGAGCTTTCCTTCCTCTTCAATTTTTTGGAAATAGTTTGAGTACAATAGGTATTAACTCTTCTTTAAATTGGTAGAATTCATCCATGAAGCCTTCTTATCTTGGACTTATGTTTGTTGGGAAGTGTTTTTTTCATCTACAAAACTTTTAAAGCTTTTATTATTTATTTGAGAGAGAGACGGAGTGAGAGCGAACAAGCAGGAGGAAGGGCACAGGGAGAGGACAAAGCACACTCCCTGCTGAACAGGGAACCGGACACAGTGTTCAGTCCCAGGAACCCAGGATCTGAGCCAAAGGCAGATGCTTGACTAACTGAGCCACCCAGGCACATCTTTTTTGAAATTTTTTAAAAATTATGGATTCGATTTCATTGCTGGTAATTTGTCTGTCCAAATTTTCTATTGTTTTCTGATTCAGTGTTGGGAAGTTATAGTTTCTAGGAATTTATCCATTTCTTCTAGGTTGTCTAATGTGTTGGCATATAATTTTTTATAATATTCTCTTAAAACCCTTTGTATTTCTGTGTGGTTGGTTGTTATTTCTCCTCTTTCATTTCTTTGTTGTTGTTTTTTGAAGTTGTTTTACAGTTTTATTTATTTATTTGTTTACTTATTTGAGAGACCCAGCATGTGTGTACACTTGTGCAAAGGGTAGAGGAGAAGCAGGAGGAGAAAAAGAATGTCAAGCAGGCTTCATGACCAGCGCAGAGCCCAGTGCAGGGCTTGATCTATCTCATAACCCTGAGATCACGACCTGAGCTGAAATCGAGAGTCAGATGCCCAACCAACTGAGCCACCCAGGCATACTTTCTTCTTTTGTTTCTTATTTTGTTTGAGTTTCCTCTCTCTCTCTCTCTTTCTCTCTCTTTTGATGATTTTGGCTAACGGTTTATGAATTTTGTTGATCTTTTTAAAGAATCACCTCCTGGTTTTATTGATCTGTCCTATTGTTTTTTAGTTTCTATTTTGTTTATTTTTGCTCTAATCTTTATTATTTCCTTCCTTCTACTATTTTGGGTTTTTGTTTGTTCTTCTTATAGTTTCTTTAGGTGTAAGTTTAGATTGTTTATTTGAGATTTTCTTGCTTCTTGATGTAGGCCTGTATTGCTGTAAATTTCCCTCTTAAAACAGTTCTTTGCTGCATCCCAAAGATTTCAGACTGTTGTATTTTCATTTTCTTTTGTCTATGTATATTTTTTGATCTCCTCTTTGATTTTTTGGTTGACCCATTCATTGTTTAGTAGAATGCTATTTAACCTAAAGAACATGTACTTACGTTCTTTCCAGATTTTTTCTTGTAGTTGATATCTGGTTTCATTGCATTGTATTCAGAAAAGATGCATGGAATGATTTCAATCTCTTTTAATTTGTTGAGACTTGCTTTGGGGCCTAACATGTGATCTAATCTGGAGAATGTGGAGTTGAAAAGAATGTGTATTCTGCTATTTTAGAAAGGAATGGTCTAAATATATCTGTTGGCTCCATCTGGTCCAATGTGTCATTCAAAACTACTGTTTCCTTGTTGATTTTCTGTTTGGATGATCTATCCATTGAGGTATATGGTGTGTTCAAGTTCCCCGCTATTATTGTATCACTATCGATTACTTCCTTTATGTTTGTTATTAGCTGCTTTAAATATTTGGTTGGTCCCATGTTGGATGAATAAATGTTTACAATTGTTGTCTTCCTGTTGAATTGTTCCCTTTATGATTATGTAGTGTCCTTTTTAGTCTCTTGTTACAGTGTTTGTTTTAAAGTCTATTTTGTCTGATATAAGTATTAATATTCTGGCTTTCTTATCATTTCTGTTTGGACTAAATGGTTTTTCATCCCATCACTTTGAATCCATGTGTCTTTAGATTTGAAATGGGTCTTTTGTAGGCAGCATATAGATGAGTCTTGCTTTTTTATCCATTCTATCACCCTATGTCTTTTGATTGGAGCATCTAGTCCATTTACATTCAAAGTAAGGTATGTATTTACTGCTCTTTTTTTTTTTTTTTAACTTGTTTTGTGGTTGTCTTTGTAGTTCTCTGTCCCTTTCTTCTCTTGTTCTGTTCTCTCATGGTTTGCTGGTTTCTTTAGTGACATAATTGGATTTCTTTCTCTTTACGTTTTGCATAACTATTACCAGTTTTTGATTTGTGGTTACTATTAGGTTTATATATAACATCTAATGCATATAGTAGTCTATATTAAATTGATGGTCACTTAAATTTGGATCCATTCTAAAAACACTAAATTTTCTCTTTTCCCCTACCATGTTTTAGGAATATGGTGTCATATTTTATATTCTTCCATTTTGTGAATCCCTTGACTGATTTTTAATGGATATACTTAATTTTACTGCTTTTGTGTTCTTGCATTTTTTACTCCTGCATATGGTCTTTCTTTTCCACTCAGAGTCCTCATCTTGCAAGGCTGATTTAGTGATCATGAACTCCTTTAATATTTGTTATTCTGGGAAACTCTATCTCTCTTATTATGAATGATAGGCTTGCTGGATAGAGTATTCTTGGCCGCAGGCTTTTTTTCTTTCAGAACTTTTAATATATCATGTCTTCTTATGGCTTGCACTTTCTGCTGAAAAATCAGCTTATAGTAATGTAATTGTTTTTGTTTCTCTTGTTGCTTTTAAAATTCTCTCTTTATCGCTATTTTTTGTTATTTTAATTACTATATATTTTAATTTTATATTTTAATTACTATGTATTTTATTATATTTAATTACTATATATATGGACCTCCTTGGGTTGACTTTGTTGAGGGCTCTCTGTGCCTCCTGGATCTGGATTTCTGTGTCCTTCCCCAGATTTGGGAAATTTTCATGTATTAGTTTTTATTTTTATTTTATTTTATTTATTTATTAGAGAGAGAGAGAGATCATGAGCAGAGGGGAGGGAGAGAGGGATAAGCAGGCTCCCTGCTAAGCAGAGAGCCCAATGCAGGACTTGATCCCAGGACCCCAGCATCATGACCTGAACTAAAGGCAGATGCCCAGCTGACTGAGCTGCCCAGGCAACCCATGTATTATTTCTTCAAACAAATTTTCTGCCTCCTTTTCTCTTTCTTCTCATTTTGAGATCTCTATAATGCAAATGTTATTATGCTTGTTGGTGTCACTGAGTTCCCTTAAAAATCTATTTTCATTTTTTATTATTCCTTTTTCCCTTTCTGTTAGCCTTGATTGCTTTACATTACTCTCTTCTCCAGGTTGCTGATCCATTCTTCTAATTCCTCTGGTCTACTATTTATTCCATCTAGTGTATTTTTAATTTCAGTTACTGAGCTCTTCATATCTGATTTGTTCCTTTTTATGTTTTCTATCTCTTTGTTGAGTGTTTCTCCACTTGATCTTAGCCAAAAGGCCGATAAGCGATTGTGTTGAGTGTTTCTCAAGTCCAATGACTATTTTTATGACCATTACTTTAAATTTTCTATCAGGCATATTATTTATCTCTGTTTTATTTGGCTTTCTTATATGATATTTTTTCTGGTCTTTCATTTGGGACATATTCCTCTGTCGCCTCATTTTGTCTATCTCTCTGTATCTGTTTCTATGTTTTAGGAAATTCAGCTACGTCTCCTACTCTTGAAAGTAGTAGCCTCATGAATAGATCCTGTAGTGTCCAATAGTGCAGCATCTCCTTTTCAACAGAACATGGCACTTTAGGGGCTCCTCCTACATGTGTTGCATGCACCCTATTGTTGTGGTTAAGCCATGTTTGCCTTCAGTCCTGTTGTCTGCATTCTTGTTTGTGTTTCTGATAGGTTGGGTTTATTTCCTGTGTTGTTTGTCAGACAGTCTGGGATCACCTGGGGCATGAGTTGAATCAGGCTAGGCATTCACCAGGTGTTTTCTCAGGGTTGTCTCCAAGAAGCTTTCTTTGGTGGGTGGGGTCTGTAGTCAGACCAGATGTCTGCCCACAGCCTATGGTTGGGGCCACAGTTGAACTGGTGTATGTGGTTTTCTTACCCTCTCCCTGGGGCTGGAGTCACCTTGGCGTGATACTAGCCCCCACTGGGGCACTTGCATATTTCCATGCTTGTGGTGTCACTTGGCAAGAGTCCTGCCCAGTGGCATGTGGGATAAGTGGGTCTGCAGGAGAATGCTGGGGCAGGGTGCATGCTACCAACAAAATCTGAGCTGGTCTGGTGGGGGAATGGACCTGCAGCCATCTGGGAAAACTGCCAAGTCTGTGATGGAGGGAAGAGATCTGCAGAATATTGTGGTTTCAGGGTATGCTTTTAACAAACTAGGTGGACAGTGTTTGCACTGTACTGGTACTCTCAGGTGTCCTATGTCTAGTTTGGAGTTGGGGTGGGAAATGGCACCCACCAGCACTTTTGTTCTTGAAAAAGTCTCCCAAAGATCTCTGCCCTTCTAGCATATGCTCTGAGATTAGTAAACAAATCTCCTGACCATATATCCCAGGTATTTTTCAAACTGACTCTCCTGTGCTGTATCTCAGTGGGACTGTTTGTTGTGCTGTCTCTTTAAGGCAAGGACTAAGTTTGTTATTGCCCTCTTGGCTTTCCCAGAACTGAGCCTACTGATTTTTAAAGTTCCAGGTGTGAAGCCCTACTGATTGTAAGAATTCATGAAGTTAGGCCCCTTGGTTTTACAGCCAAATGTTATGGGGATTTGTATTCTTAGTGCAGGTCTGCCATGCCTGAGGTGCCTGATGTGGGGGTCTGCCCCTCTCCTCTCTCCTTGTCTGAGGCATCCCTCCCTCCCACGGACAGTCTTATGGGTCCATTTAGCTCCTGACTGCGTCTCTGCCCTTCCTACCTTCTTTGATGTGGCCTCTTCTCCACAGTTAGCTGTGGAGAGTCTGTTCTGCCAGTCTTTGCATTGTTTTCTGATGTGAATGTTATCTAGGTGTATCCATGGGATGAGGAGCCCAGGATCCTCCTACTCTGTCATCTTCCCTGGAAGTCCAAATATTTGTCTGTCTTTATTCTTTTTTCTCACTTGTCCTGGATTGATAATTTCCCCCGCTTTCCCTCTTTTAGTGTTATAGAAATTCTAAGTATTATTTCCATTTATGCAGTGGCTCTCTATTGCAGTGGCCCATCAGAATCCCATGTAGAACTTTAAAAAAAACAAAACAAAAAAACTGCTTCTAAGGTCTAAGGCCCAGACATCTGCATTTTTATAAAACATCACAGATGATAAGGATGTAAACCGCTTTGAGAGTGAATATTTTTAGTGTTATTTTAAAATTTCAACATAGGTATATTTAAATATAGCCTACTAATTTAGATAATTGAAGAATATGTATAAAGCTTTTCCCTTCTTATAAATTCAAATAAGATATTTTGGGGATCCCTTTTCTTTGTTTTATTTTACTTAATTGCATTATATAAATAAGCATATTACCAACAATAAAATAATCATTTGGATGAAATTAAACATTTTGCTTGTTTCTTTGCTTGCTCTTACATTTCTCTTTGGATTTCATTCTGCTTTTTGTGTGTTTTTGTTTTGGAAAATTATGTATTCCAGGATTTTTTTCAGAAAGGATAAATAGATGGCATAGTACATTACTATTGCTTTGGCTGCTTGGTATCTCTTCTATCTTCTTCTGGCAATAACACACTTTTCTTTTCTTTTAAAATTTTATTTATTTATTCGTTTGTCAGAAAGAAAGAGAGAGAAAGAGAGCGCACAAGCAGGCAGAGTGGCAGGCAGAGATAGAGAGAGAAGCAGGCTCCCTGCTGAGCAAGGAGCCCGAAGCGGGACTTAAACCCACGACCTCAGAATCATGACCCGAACCAAGGCAGTGGCTCAACCCACTGAGCCACCCAGGCATTCCAATAACACATTTTTCTTTTTGCTCTCTAGTACTAGCCATTTGATGTGGTTTTCATGGGGCTGTAAGTCACTCTATTCTATGCCGGTGACCATGGATATGGGTATCTGATCCATGTCTGGCTAGTTATAGTACAACATCGCCTGGAACACAGAGATTTTTAAAAAAGAGATGGGTGTATGATTTAAGTTTAATTAGAGTCTTTCCAGGGATTTAATGTATACTGATGTAATTTTGTTTTTATGAGTGGGATGATATAAAATCATAGATGTTTCCTCCTTCATCTATGACGTGGAAGAGTGATGTAGTTAGTGAGACAGAGAATAATGCCACAAGATAGGGAAAAAAAAAATAGATATAGAAGAGAAAGTGAGAGAGAGAGAGAGACCCGATAATAATAATTGAGACTCTGGATACAGTCATGCTTGCATGACCCATTTTCTTACCAGTTATATGAGCCATTAAAGTTCTCTTCTGTTTAAACTTTTTGAATTAGGTTTATTTCACTTGCACCTGATGGAATTCTGGCAAATACAGGTAGAAAACTTTCTTACCTGGAAAATGTCTATTTTGCCCTTATACTTGAATAATAGTTAATCCTGAGCAAAGAAATTTATGTTTAGAAACCATTTTCCTTTAGCCCCCGAAGACATTTTTCCATTGCTCACCAGTTTTATTCTTCTTCAAGGAGTTATGGTTATCTAAAAGATTATTGCATTTACTTTTTATTATTACTAAAATGTGAGTTCTGTGAGAGCAGGATTTTGTTAATTGCTATATCCTTGGCTTCTAAAATAATACTTAGCACCTAACTGCCCAGTAATTGTTTGTGGACTGCATGCATTAGAAATTCAGTTTAGGGCCACCTGGGTGGCTCAGTCAGTTAAGCTTCTGCCTTTGGCTCAGGTCATGATCTGAGGGTCCTGGGATTGAGCCCCGCATTAGGCTCTCTGCTCAGTGGGGAACCTGCTTCCCCCTCTCTCTCTGCCTGCCTCTCTGCCTACTTGTGCTCTCCCTCTCTCTGTCAAATAAATAAATAAAAGTTAAAAAAAAAGAAATTCAGTTCAAATTGTATTATATATCAAATTGATATATATCAATATACCCAAGTTAACTAAAAAGGAAATTATATATAATACTTATTCCATTATGTAGATTTATTTTTTGTTTTTGCAAAGAAAGATCTGGGTTAAAGAACTTTCCTATGAATTAGTATAGAATTTTAAGCTGAATAATAAAGATTCTAATGCATAGAGAGGATAAAACAAATAAATCACATCTCTTATAGAGTTTTGTTTTAAGACATCTTTCTTTGGTTATACATAAAGTAGGTTCACTTATTTTTTTTTCAACAGCTAAGGTGAGTTACAATAAATATTTTCAAGCTTATATTCAGGTTTTAGTTCTGGATACTATCTTATAATTCTTAAGTCTTATGCCTTACTTATGAATTTAAATTGTGCTTGATTTTTAAAAATGAGTATTTTGTTGGTTGTTATTCAGCTTTTTGTCTTTTGTGATTTCTTGGTCATATTCTATTATACTTACACAGAGCCAGTTCTTTTCTGTGTGTTAATCCTCAATGAAAAGTGACACGTTCTCATTGGACAGGACAAGTGACAGGTTTTTGTTCTTCCAATATTAACTAAGCACTTTATAAGACTGAAAAGGTATAAATCATTGGTGTAGAAGATTTTGATTTACCTCCTACTACTTGGTGAAAATTTAACTAAAGGTAGTATAATGAGTACTGTTTTGGTGTAGGGACTATTATGATATGAAAAGGAAGGATAATATTTGATTTTTAATTTTTTTGTCAAAGAATTTAATAGTGTGACAATAAAAATCTTCTCCCTTATGTTTAGTAAGGGAAAAGCAACCACAGAGCATAAATAGTCTGTGATTGCTGGCATCAAAACAGTTAGAGGATGAAAAACAATAGTCAACCCCCAATAAACAGAGGGTGAACTGTTCTTGAGTAAATCTCTTAAATTAAATGGAATGTTTTGAATATTAGTTTAGAGGAGATTTTCTTTTTCACTTGTTTCCCTATGTTAAGTGGGTGAAAACAGAGTACATTTCTTAAATTTGAAAGGATTTAATTTATTTTAAAATTTGAGATTGATTTAGTTATCTTTAGAGGAGCATAGAGAAAAGAATGTGGGTCACAGGACTAGAAAATTCCGAACTTGATCCCCAACTTGGTGACTCAAATTTCACAACCTGTGCAAAATAACAACGTTAATTCCTCTTGCCCTCTGTATATATACCTCTTTCTTGAGCAGTGGGTTTTCTCACACTTCCCATTTTATTGCTTATACTCCTTCCTTTTGAAAATTGTTTTTACTAACCTCAATTGGGGAAAACCAAACCAAGCCAAACCAAACCAAACAAAAAAACTTTTCTTCATCCATTCAATCTTAATCCACTCTTTAAGGGCCAGATCACAAGGTAAGATGATATTTTAAATGAAACTAAGTCTTAATCCACTCAGCTTTTGGTACCTAATAAATTCATTTGTAGAAGATTGCTGATCCAAAGTTTATCATGCAACCGATGAATTAGACTTCTAGCCTTTGGGCTTTGGGAAGGCTATGATGAAGGAAGGGACCAGAGTTTATGGACCTTAACTGTCTTTTTCTAGTTACCAGAAAAAAGTCCCTCTTTGAATAGGCAGAGTGGGTCAATGTTACTTGAGTAGTCACAAGGAATGGGATTCTTGTAGCATGGCAGTAGTAGCCCAGACCAGTGATATTTGAATTTAGGGGCACAGAAGAATCCTCTAGCCTGGTTGAAATGCATAATTTGGAAACTCAACTTGAGATTTTTATACATTTGGTTTGGGAAGGGTACCAGGAATTTGCACATGAGTGTATATGTGTGCATTCTAGTATGTTTTTGACAAACATCTTAAGTAGTTCTCATACTGGTTTTATAAAGGCCATAGTTTGAAACCTGGCTTAGATGTTAGCACAAGGTAAATTTTTCCATGCACCACAAAACCTGTCTGTCAATATTAATAAGCTGCAAACACCAGCTGGTGTTCAAGGCAAATATGACTCTGTTGTCTTCCACACTGTACCACTAATTTTAATTCTTATTTCTGACACCTCTAGACTTGGTGTTCGTGTGTACTATTTCCAGGATTTGGATTTTTGCTCTTTTCTAGTGACTGTGGCTTAAATGGTAACCTCACTGTCTTCTCAGGTAGATACTTTGTAGATACTTTGTACTTCAATGTCTTTATAAAATCTGGTGAGATTATCTTCCTTTTAACACTTGTACTTTCCAAATGAACATGTATTACTTCTATGGGAATTCTAAAATAACAAAAAAAAAAAAAAAAAAAAGGAAATAAAATATCACAGGCAATTCTAGCCATAGGAGGACTTTGTGAGACGACCTTTAACAACTGTGGTAAAATTGGTTAGGTCATTTTTCTAGTACAGTTTCTCTTTTCTAAGCATTTCCTATCCTTTAGTGCTGCCTAAGATTTCTTAGGGCACATAATGGACTCATTCTAATAGTTGATAGTCCCTTGCTCAATTTCTTTTGACCTTGAAAGTGAGTTTTTCTCCCACTTACCAACTCTCCTCTTGAACCCTTGCACCCTAACATAGACCTTTTTAACTTATGCTATCATTTCTCAAATGTCAATTTGATCATGTTATTTTCTATGCCCACCCTCCCTTCTCATCCTCAAATTTAAACCACTTCAATGGCATCTGGAATTTCTTAAAGACTCAGGTCTTTAACATGGTCTTAAAAATGTTGATTTTCATCTTTATTTACTTCTCTGGTCTTTTGCATTCTCACCATTTTCTTCCCTCTCAACAGAAATCACACAAGTCTTCTTTTCACTTGAACTGTCCTTCACCCTTCCTTCTATGCCTATTTAATTCCTGTTTATGTCCTCAGTTCTCATCACAACTCGGAGCAAGTATTTCTTGACTTCAAACAAGTAAAATCTTCACATTTTAATTCTTATGTTGCCCTGTACTCCTCCTTTGCAAAACTATGATTTTACATTTATTTGTGTGATTATTTTACAGGTGTCCACCAGCCCACCCAGCAGTCTAAGATCCATGAGTATACTGACTATGTCTGTTTTTCTCAACAGTGAATCCCAGCTTCCAGCATGATGCATGGCACAGAGCAGGTGCTCTTTTGTATTTGTTGAATGAATTATTACACTTCTGAATTAAAGAATTAAACTGAATTAAAGAATATACATAACAATCATGATAAAAGAAATTAGCATGGCTATAGCAGCATTCAGAAGAAGCGGCTGCTCACCTGACTCCGTCCCTGTATGTCCCAGAGCTTTGTCTGTTGCAGTTAGCTAGACCATGCAGACTACCAGATATTTAACAATAGCTGAAGAAGCTTTCAAATTTAGACTTTATAAAAGTGACCAGATGATTTGTTTAGCATGTCAACCTGAAATGAACACTATTTACAGTTTAAATATATGTAGCTAAGTAAGAATATTCGTCTACTTTCAACTTTAAGGTATGAAATTTGGCACATTTTCCTTTTGAACAAGTGAAATCCACGCCAAATTTACCCTCCTCACTTCTACCAACTTCAGTTGGCAGAAGTCTGATCTCAGTTGAATTTTGATGGCAAACCCCTCCAGAAACCCTTGCCCTTACTTACTCTTAGGAGTGCAGGGCTTCTCAATGCAATCCCCCACCCTGTGCTGTCTTTTCTAAGCAGGCATAGCTGTCCTGCATTTAGGAAAATCAGATACTCCTGTTTTTCTCCTTTATCTCCTCAGTCTGGCCCCCTCCTCATTTCAATACCACTGGTAACTTCCATCTTCTTTTACTTTGGGACCACATAGCACATTCCCTAAAAGGGACTACTGAAATCCGAAACTCTACTATCCGCTGGAGGTGAGGTAAGGACTGTTTAAGATCTTAGAAACATCATAATGGTTTCCTTTTTCCTTGCCTAGGAAAGAGAAAGCAGATATTAATACCAACTATTTACTTAATTAATAACACATTTTGTATATATGTGCATGTGTAGTGACAATAATAGAGGCTCTGATTTCAGCTATTTCATTTTGGTTACCAAGGTGATAAGAATCAATTACTATAGTTTCCGAGGGAGTGATTATGATCTCATCTGAACAGTATATGGTGTGTTGGATTCCACTCATTTCCTATATTGTCAGAAGTGTGCTGGGACATCTGTATCTTACTTTAGGATTCTTATTACTAACTCTGTTTCTCTACCTTTGCATTTACTCAGTGTTTGAGAACTGATTTATTTGATTTCCATAGAACTTTCATTCCCTTGATTCGATTAATCAGAGATGGTAAAAGGGACACTCTGTGTTTCAAGTAAATTTTGGAGTTAGTCATTTCTGTATTCAAGGTGCATATATGGGGGCTCCTGGGTGGCTCATTCAGTTAAGTGTCTGACTTCAACTTAGGTCATGATCCTAGGGTTCTGGGATCCAGCCCTATAGTGGGCACCTAGCTCGGTGGGGAGCCTGCTTCTCTCTCTCCTTCTGCCGTTCCCCCTGCTTTGCCTGCTCTCTCTCTCTTTGTCAAATAAATAAATACAATCTTTTTTTTTAAAAGGTACACATATGTTGCTTATTGAAACTGTGACATTAGGTCAGTGGTTCTTTCTTAGGGGTGATTTTGCCTGCTGGGCAACATTTGGCAGACATTTTTGATTCTCACCATTGCAGGGGTGCAACTGGCATTTTGTGGGTGGAGGCCAAGGATGCTGCTAGACACCCTGCAGTACACAAGACAGCCCCCGCCTGCTCCCTAACAAATAATAACCTGGCCCAAAGTATTTAGGTTGAAGAACCTTTCCTTAGGAAGATTTTTAACCTTTCTACATTTAGTTTCCTCATCTACAAAATGGAGATAACAATATGCATTTATAGGACTGTTGTGCAGCAAAATTTAGATTACAGCAGTGTAAACAGTTATCCATTTAGTAGAAACCCATAGATGGGCATTATTAATATTAGTATTAAGTAACATCAGAACTGGAAGGTTTTAGAAAACGTGTTGATCACCTGTCTGGTATCATGCACCTGCAGTGCTCTGTTTCAAATGTACTTGGCTTTGGTTTTTTTTACACCAGTCGCTGTGAAGGTGACCACTTCTGTTCAGGCTTTGATCTGCTTCCATACAGTGCAACTTGAAAGCACTTTGTTTCGGCTTTTCTTCACACTTCTCACTTCCTGACCAGGGTTTCTCTGCCATCTCTTGAGTGGACACCCGTGGAGCCTGGCTCCGTATTCAAGCAAGTGCAAACTCTAGGTGGGTGCTGGGTTGGGGGGGGGGTACTGTAGCACCCTTAGAGCCATGCTTGACTGATGAGGCTCTGAGCTGCTGAATAGAAATTTCCTTCTCCTTTTGTCGCCTAGGTGGACAGCTCTGGGACTGCTCATTTCATAAAGCTCCCAGGAGGTTCTGAGCACCCATGGCCAACTCAATATCATATAGATGCTTCTATTGGCTTCTTCTCCTTCCCTGTGTCACTCTTCTTGTCCTTCACTTCTCTCTGGGATCACTTCCCAAATAAACTGCTTGCATGTGGGCACTTTTCCTCAACTCTGCTTTTAAGAAACCCTGTTGTTGACACTTCTCATCTAGGAGATAGGGAAATGGAGGCCCAGAAAGGGGAGGTAATTTCTCAAAAGTCACACAGCCAGTGCAAAAGCCACATTGGAAACAATGTTTCCTGACACCTTTTCAATGCTCTTGTTGCCGCAGTTTCTCTCCACATTATAGTTTGGCTTAGTTTATCAAGGCTATTTATGCACTAACTGTTTTGGTTATTATTAGGCACTGTTAAAATATGACAGGGAGGCATATGCTAATAAAATGCGTGGGTTTCTAGAATGCCAGCAAAAACTGTTTATGCCACGGATTAAAAAATTATTTAAAGATGTTTAGGTGTTCTACCATCTGGAATGTCTACAAAAATATAAAACTATATCTCAAGTTTACATGATACCTAAATATATTTATACATATAATTGTACTTCTGTAAGATTTGCATAACAAGAACTGTCGTTGCAAACTTTCATCAAATTTCAATGTCATTCATTATGTTGCAAAATCTACAGGTCATTTTAAGATGTGAAAAAGCCATTGACTGGCAAAAATGAAATTACACCTAATAGTGTTCAAAATGGTTGATTGAATGTGTTCCTAAAAAAGAATTTAGAGGTAGTTCTTAAAGGATCTGTAATAAATCTGATAAACTAAGAGTAGGCAGAAATATATTGTTACTTTATGTGGTATCTAGATTGGCCTGTCTATCACATTACATTTTCCAGAAGTTGGAAAGAGCATGGTTTTCTTCTGCACAGACAGTTCTCTTGTCACAATCTAATTTGCAGTTGCACTTAACGAATTGTAAACTCACGCCGAGTGGGAGTTGATACATTAATCCATGTTAATATTTGTGAAAATGCATGTGAACATAGTAAATGAGTCATTGTAGAGTCTGGATTACTTTGCTTAAGAACAAAAATATCAGCAGGATTTCTGCATCTGTGAACTCAGGAAAGCATTAAGGTTCAGCTTGCCTACCTCAGTTAAGTACTGGACTTATCCAATGGTGCTGGATCAAAGTGGTGGTTCTGTTTGAAGGAGAGAAGAGAAATAGGCATGAGTTTGGAGAAAGACCATAGGAAACAGAGGATGGGAATTAGACCATGCTGTGTTAGAAAGTGTTCATATTTTCCACCCACACAGGAACAATTAATTTTCCTTCCTTCCTTCCCTCCTTCAGTCCTTCTTTCCTCCCTCCCTCCCTTTCACCCTCCCTTCTTCTCTTACTTCCTAGTTTAGAAAGGCTTTGCAAATCCAGGATTACATTTCAGGAAAGTTTAAGTGATGCTAGTGGCTAGGTTGAAAATTTCCCTCAGAATAGAGATTTTCTTGATGATGCTAGCGCACCCATTATCTCCAGGCTATTTACCTTGCCCTTAGGACCTGGTTAATATGTGACAAAGGTTTGTGTGTCATGCTAAATAACTTGGATGTTAAGAATAGTGACTATAAAAAGGCAGTTCTAAAGCAAGGAAATGATTTCAGGTATTTATTATACCAATGAGCAGGAGTTGGAGGAAACTTGTGGCAGGAAAGATACTTTTGATGCTATTGCTATAATACAATTAAGAAATGATGAAAGTTTCACCAGAATGGGTAAATGGGGGTGGTGAGCACACATTCAATTTGAGAGTAAGGGGAAATTACTTCACCTGTTGATTTGAAGGACTGTAACATACTTTCACATACATATTTGGTATGAATTCTTTCTAACATTATTGACTTTTCCTCAGATATATATTGTGATCTAGCATTTATTGGCATTCATTCATTCATTCACTTACTCAGATGTTTTTGGTGCATCAAACGCATTGCAGATCCATATACAGCAAGGGGAAAGAATGTAAAGATTACATGGAAACTGTACTGAGTTTGGCGACAGATACAGGTCTTGATTTCCGCTAGAGGAGATTATAAACTTTCTTTATAAATGGTTAAATTTTTTGCTTCAATAAACAATAAAGACTCAAGAGTTGAGTTCTATTTTTGGCATAAAATTTCTGAATCACCTTAGATAAGGCACTTCTCTAGCTGTCAGTCTCCTAATTTGTAAAATAAGGAACTTGAAATTTCAAAATGCTATGAGATGCTCAACACCATTAGTTGTTGGGGGAATGTAAATCTAAACCATGAGGAGGAAGCATTTCATACCAAATAGAATAGTTATAATAGCTTAGACCAGTAATAACAGATGTTAGTCAGGATATGGAAAACGTGAACTCTCATACATTACTGGTGGGAATATAAAAATGGTGCAGCCACTTGGGGAAATAGTTTAGCAGTTTCTTAAAAAGTTAAACATACAGCTACTATATGATCCAACAATCCCACTCTAGGTGTTTATTCAAGAGAAGTGAAAATGTATGTCCACTAAAAGACTTGTGAGTGAATGCTTCTAGAATTATTCCTGTAGCCCCAAACTGGAAACGTCTATCAACTTGTGAATGAGTAGACAAAATATAGTAGATCTATATAATGGAATACTATTCAGCAATATGCTACTTCATAAATGAACCTCAAAAACAAAGTGAAAGCTCTTAGACACAAGAGACTACATATAACATGATTCCATTTTTACGACATGTTTTATGACACATTTATAGAGACAGAAAGTACTACCTGGGCCTTGGAGTAGGGTGGAAGTTTAAACATCATGAGGGATGTTATTGGGGGGTTGAAAATGTTCTAAAACTGACTTATTATGATAATGGTTTTATCATTTGGTAAATTATTGAGAATCATTGAATTATAACTTGGAAATATATTTTATGATTAGTAAAATATACTTCAGTTAAGTTGTTTGAAATATGCTATGAGCAATAGGGAATGGCCTCTGATTCCAGTATTGTTTGAGAGACATGCAAACAAGAGTCCTAGTATGGCCAGAGTCAGCACATATTCTAAGTGTGATTTCTGTGTTTTGTACAACCATTACTGGAAGGTTTTTGTGGGGAGAGAGGGTATCTTTTTTTCATTTAAAAAAATTAAATTAAATTAATTAACATATAACGTATTATTGGTTTCTGAGGTAGAAGTCAGTGATTCATCAGTCCTATGTAATACCCAGGGCTCAGTTCCTCATATGTGCTTGAGTATGCACTCATGGTTCTCCTAGAGTGATTTGATCTGTTTTGCTTCAGACTTTAATATTTCAAATCTATCAAGTATTTGTTTTCCTTTGCTTCCCCAGAAGGATAATGGGGTCTAGGGCATAGGAGTTGGCTAAGGGGATGGCTCTACTTCAGCATCAGTTTTAATCCATTGTAAAGCTGGCTGCTTAAATAGCTAAGGGAATACAATAGCACATGCAGAGTCACCCAAGAATTTGTGCAAATTGTCTTTAGATGTTATTTTTTTTAATAAACTAGTAAGTTTGTAGATGTGTTTTTATTTTTATTCTGCTTCCAAGTCATTTTCTTTCTTTTCAAATTTTTCATAAATTTCTCTTCTTTCATTAAAAGAATAACATGTTTCCCCTTCTCTAATTTATTTATTCATTTTCTCTGCTTTTGCTCAGTCTGTTCCTTTTTGGAATTTTTGATTTTTTTCTTTTTGACAGTAGTATCTGACCATGACACTCTTTGGAAAATGTATACTTTACTAAAGAAAAATATTGAGAAGAGAAACTAAGTTATCAGGAAATCATTTTGTTTTTCTGTCTCAACTGTTTATTGATATATGACTCAAGTGAAATCACAATGTGGCAAAGATTGTAGTAAATAACTTCTAGAATGCATTTCCAATAAAGATTTAAAAACTTCTTTTGATCTCATGCTGAACATTCTTGTTTGCTGCTTTCAGTGACACAAGAATACTGAAGTATTTAAGTTAGGATAGTTATATTTATCTTTTTTCTTCTTCAAAACCAATTATGATTTCCTTTGTATTCTTCTAAGGGTTGGGGGGAAAGAATGGGAACCTAAAGTGTGACTACAAAGAGCCTTGAGTGAAATTTTTGCACGCAACACAACAGGTTGTCTATACATACTGGTGCTAGCAATCCTCCCTTCTTATGTTAGCACTCTTTCTGTCCACTTTAGACTATAATTCCCTGGGCAGGGTAGTATAGCCTGCAAGGCACCTAGAGTTTTGCTGATATTAAATAAGCATTAGCTCTTGATTTTGTAGTATATTACCATAAATAATAATGAAATTTTGTGGTTATTATGTACTCAGGTGAACATTTAGACCTTTATGCAGTGTGAAGTCCTACTTAGTAATTCACCATAACCTAGAATTTTAGAACTTACTTAAGAGTTAATTCTCTTGCATTCACTTAAAATATTTTGTATTAGTTTGCCGCAGGTAAATCTAGTGTCATAAAGAAACAAATAACAAACTGGAATCTAAGAGAAACTAGCTCACCCAACAAAAAAGAGTGGCTTATTAAAGCATACCTGAGGAAAGTCTGATTTTTACTTGATTGAACATACAAAAGAAAGCCTTGATGATAACAGCAAAGATTTATTTAGTGTATATTATATGCCAGCACATTAATTTTCTTAATGTTTCAAGTGAGGAAGCTGAGACAGAGATGTAAAAGAATCCCAAAACCAAAAAAAAACACACTTGCCCAAAGGGCAATAAAGGGGCAAATCTGGATTTTGAACTTGGGCAGTCTGGCTCTACTTCATGTATTTGACTAAAGAGTGGTAACACTCTACTGCCTTGCTGAGTAGATGATATTCTGCACATGGCGCATTGTAGGTGTTCAGTAGATACTTAAAGAATGAAAAAATATCATACCAAATAATTAAGACCAGAGCTATTGGAAGTATACTATTACAAACTGGGAAAGGAAAGACAGGGAATAATGATTTAAAGAATCTGATAGTAAATAATTTATTACTTAAAATCCTCTAATAAGACAATTTTTAATCAAGTGTGAGTATATAATAAAGACAAATTTAGTTTCAAATATTCAAAATTTACCTTTGATTCATTCTTATTAGAAAACTATTAGAGGCTGGATACTAAATTTTAAAAAAGGGTCATGAGATAGTGAAAATAGTGGATTTATAATGGGATTTTCAAGAAGAGAGCAGGATGAAGAGAAAAGGAAGAACCAAGAGGATAGCAGTCTGGAGTGGAGTAGGCAACTGGGGGACTCTGGGGATAGGTTATCAGGGAAAAAAGGAATTAATAGGTTTTTGAAATCCTTGAACATTTGAAAATAAAGCAATAAATATATGACATTTCTATCTGGACATTTGGATATAATTAAGAAAAACAATCAGAAAATGAATTAAAAATTGATAGTTATTAAATCCAAGTAGAAAGGGAATTGTATATAAAGGAGTGAATAAAATCTTAATACACAATTTAGCTTGATAATGAATAAGTAGAGAATAACAGTAATTTAAGGACTGATTAAGTTGGACAAAAATAAGATAAAACTGCACTATAAGGATAGAGGGGAGGGAAGTAGATTTAGGGGAAGTTTTGAGTATGTTAAATATTGATCTACTATAATTGAAAGTAAATAGATAATTTCTACAAGTGATAAAGAAATAGCAATATAAGCATCTTATTGAAAAATATGGATGAAAATATCAGAAGAAGCAAATGAAATAATTAGAAGTGTTTGATATTGAAACTAGGGAGTGTCGAGTATGAAGTAAAGGAGCTTGTCTTAGTTGGGTTGGGCTATTATACAGAATACCATAGACTAAGTGGATTATATACAAATGGCATTTATTTCTCACAGTTCTGGAGGCTAGGAAGTCCAAGATCAAGGTGTTGGCAGATTTGGTGTTTGTTAAGGGCCTGCTTTCTAGCAGATCAATGAAGCTCTCTTAAGGTGTTTTCAGTAGCAGGTAGGAAGGAGGGAGTTCTTAGAAGTGTCTCTTAAAAGGGCTCCACCCTCATGACCCAATGACCTTTCAAAAGACCCCACCTCCTAATTTCATCACAGTGGGAGTTGAGAGGGAGGGCACGAAACAGTCTGTGAGGAAAAGGCTCTTTTGTTGCCAGCCTATTAAAAATATTTTGACTTGAAAATTATAAATACCCATAACTTTAAAAACTAATAAAAATACAATAAATATAGATCTGTTGAGGATCAGTACTGGGCTGAAGAAGCTGATGATGAAGATTATGAAATATTGGGAACCTTTTAAAAAGGTCTAGAATTATATTCTTTGGTACTATTTAAATTAGAACAAAATCTCAATATGCTTTGAGCAAAGCTCTGTATCACTATGGAAGCAGACTTTATTAAGGGTTCTGTGATCCTTGCCTCAGCTGTCTATGCTGGGTCAGTGTTCCTGCCTTCCACTCATTCAGTCTAGGACCTCAGACAAGTGATCCAAACTATCTTTGAGCAGTCAACCTAGACTTTACCACTGTGAAGCTTCCCTTGCCTCTTTTGGGTGTTCTTTATTTGGGGGCCTGCCTTACCATACTCTTACCAAGTCATTTGATCCATGTGATTTTATCCCAGCCAGGAGAAGGGAAGGTAGAGTAGCGAAACCTACATGTAATAACTTGCCAGTACCCTGACAACTGATGGGAGTGCTTGTGGCCGATTTTATAAAATAAATATTGATTTCTACCGCCAATAATTAGAATAATTAATTACAGCTATCCTCCACCCCACGCCATGCATCTCTTTCCTTATCCAACAGAGGCAGAAGTGAAAAAGTACATAGGCTTTGGAATCTGCTTAAGTTCAAACACTTACTAGCTGTATGACTTTTCTAGAGTGAGCTAAAATCTTTAAGGCAACATAACTGATGAAATTAAATGAGGAAGTTTTGTAAAATACCAGGCACAAAATTATAACTATCATCATTATTATTAATACCATTATTGTTAGTAGTAGTAGTAGATAATCAGTAGTATTTTCATGTCAGGGCTTAAGGTGCAACTTGGCCTTTAGATATATTATTTTCATCTCAAGTGACAAAGTTAGAGCATCTTTTTTCTATTTGTCAGTTTATCATCATAGCACTCATCTTTCAGTTTTTGATAATAAACAATAACCAATTTATTTATTTGTTTTTAAATATTTATTTAATTAAATAAGTAATTTAGAGAGAGTGAGCAAAGGGGGAAGCAGAAGGAGTGGGAGAGAGACAATCCCAAGCAGACCCTGTGCTGAGTGTGGAGCCCCACAAGGAGCATGATCCCACAACCCTGAGATCATGACCAGAGTCAAAATCAAGAGCCACCCAGGAGCCCCAGCAATAACCAATTTATTAATGACCTAAAAGATGTTGAACGATTCTCCCAAATGTCTTCAAAATATCTCTATTTTATGTTTGTCATGAAAACCTCCAGACAACTCTTTCTCCTACATTTCTATCAGTTTAGGATGAGAGGACAAAGGAGCCACTTTAATGTGGAATCAAATTCATCAAACTCTTGGGGCACCTGGGTGGCTCAGTCAGTTAAGCATCTACCTTTGCTCAGGTCATGATCCCAGGGTCCTGGGATACAGCCCCATGCTGGGCTCCCTCTCAGCAGGGAGCTGCTTCTCCCTTTCCCCACTGCTCATACTCTTTCTCTCTCTCTCCCTCAAATAAATAAATAAAATCTTTAAAAAAAATTCAACAGATTCTTTCTGTGCACCTAATATAAAGTCCTATCATATCCCATCCTAAATGTTTCCTCTGCTTCCTGGTGTTGCCTTGGGGAAGATGTTATTGAAAGAAGTTATTACCTGTGCCTTTCAAGGTTTTTTTTTTTTTTTTTGTAGTCCTGATTTGCCTAGTTATCCCCTTCTTTCCATGAGAAGTTAACCTCTTCATATGGAAATACACATGTAATCACTTGCTTTGGCATGGGTATAATATTGAGTTAGAGCCTTCCAATTAATCATGTGATAAATAACCATAGTCATCTGTGAGATTTTGATATTCTTTGTTATTCCATAAAGATTTTAGTTTCAAGATGAAAATATTTCATGCTTGAGAATTTAGGCTTTTTCTTTCTTCTGAACTTTTTCTTTCTCTTAACTGTGTGTATAATCTTTTAAACTTCTATGTGTTAAAACAAGTTCAATGGGAGTAGACACAATTATTTAAAATTTTACTTATGAAAAACCAGACTAGTGTCTAATCTTTTAAGATCTACAAATAGTTACTGTAAACACATACTCATTTATTTCCCAAATATTCAGAGCCTCTGATCGTCTTTGAAACACTTCTAATTCCAGTTAAAAAGGCATTTTAATACTACTTTCCAACATGTACTTTTTTCTGACTATGCATGAAAAACGTCTTTTGAGAAAAATGACCTTTGTTGAACTTTGCAGGAAAGTCAGTTTTATAGAGATGATGATCACAGGTTAAATAATTCAGTTATTTTGATTTGTGAATTTGGATTGTCAGTAGGTCAGGAGTAAGCATTGATGAGGAGATAAGATTGTTTAGATAGGTTGAGATCTTTAGGTTTGATGTTGAATGCAGGTTCCATATAGCTTTGATGACAGGGCAAAAGGGATAAAATACATCATTCAGCACATTGAAGTTGGCTTTTTTAATATTCAAAATTGAAAATTTAGAAAGTATTGCTCCAAATGTGCTAAACTGAGCATTTGTCTGAATTGATGAATGAGTGCAGGATTCCTACACTCATTTTATTTTCTCAAAGAATTGGTTTTGTAAGAAATCAGTGGCACTTGTTTCTTATTTCTATTTCCAATAAATGGTCAAGAGGCAAATCAAACAGGTAATGAGTAACTCTCTATATTTAGTGCTCTGCTATGCTCAAGAGCATATGTTCAAGGGTTTCCCCTCTTTTCATTTGGAAAGATAAAACATATAAATATGGAAATAAAGTAATAATACAAGATAAGTGCTAATTGACTGATAGAGATAAAAAGTACTTTCAGGAGAGAGGTCAGAGGAAGGAGAACTAATCCAAGTCTGGGGTGGTCACTTATACCTTCATAGGATTGGCATCTGACTTGGACTTTGGCTTAGAATTTTGATGAGTAGAAAGAAGGGGAAAAAATATTTTTGGTGAAGGAAAAACATAAATAGAACAAATTGGCTAGAGGGATCAGATTTATTTAAATGAGTAGTAGAAGATAAGGTTTATGGCTAGGATGGGTTTTCAGTGCTACATTGAAGAGTTGGACATTTTGGGGGTATGCAAGTTGTTATACGGAGGATGATGTCATGTAACCATAGTGAGAAGTCTAAGAGGGGCTGGGGAATCTCAAAGAAAGAGAGATGTATTAGGGTGCTCTTTTTGGTAGTTTAGGATTGAGTTTTATGTGAGGTTCTGATCTTAGATAGTAGCAGTGGGAAGGAATAAGAAGTTTCTAAGTAAGAGCCCTGCCCAGGCTTTTGGGGTGGGGGTGGAGGTATGGGAGGAGGTGAAAAAGGAGGATTTATTAGAATATTGAAGTTGAGTAACCAGGGAAATGATGGAAGTGTGGAAGCTGAGTGAATTACTAAGGAGAAGAAAAGTTTGTTCTTAGCTTTATGAATCTATGGTGAAGGTGAGTCTTTCATGAAGAAAGATCTGATTGGCAATGAAGACATGACATTAGAGCTTGGAAGAGACTACACTACTGATATTAGAGTAATAGCCAAAGCCATCTCCAAGGGGGAAATATTTTCAGGACTTGGATGAATAATATTTTAAATAATGTAAATCATATCATGTTTAAATGCCTGAATGGCTTCCTATTCCACTTGTAATAAATTTCAAGCCCTATGACACTATTATCTGCCCCTGCCTCCTTTCTTACCACTCCAACTTTTGCTCTCTGCATTCCAGTAACATTGACCTCCCTTTTCTTTCTTGAACATGCCAACTCTTTCTTATCTCTGAACCTTTTCATACTACTAGTTCCACTTTTCCTCTAGCCATTCTCATGGCTCTCTTTCTCTTCTTTCAGGATTCAGTTGAAAGGCCACCTCTTTAGAAATATGTTCTTTGGACCCCTTCCTAAGGTAACCAATTCCTTCTCCATCTAACCCCCTTCCTGCCATCACAGTTAGTCTTTGTCATATCACCATGTTTATTTTTTATAGTACTTAACAGAGTCTGAAACGATCATAGAGCTGCAGAGTTGCAAAGATTATTAAATAAGAAAACTGAAAATTTTTGTGCTTTAATTGAGAGACACATGTATACTCAAATCAGTAATCTGAAGTAGACTGTGAGAAGTGACTCAGTAGGAAGAATGTTTATCTATGGCAGGAGGGATGTAGCTGGGATTTAGATGGCATACATGGAAGGGATTTCTATTTCTTGTCCTCGGTGATATTCACTTTAAAATAATTCATTTAGCCAAACATATGGTTTATATGATTTTCTGTATCTTTGTATAATTATACAATAAAAATTATTACAAGTGATTGGGAAAACAAATACAATGCTATAGCAATTGGAAGGAAGGAGACTACTTCCGGCTGTGGTGGTTGGAAAGATGTCCTGGAGAGAGTGGCTGTTTGGGCTGCAATAAACTTTGTGGAATGAATGGAATTCCTTTAAGATGAGATGTGAGAGAGCCTTCTTGGTAGAGAGGAAGGAATAAATAAAACCTCAGAAATGGGAAAACTTGAACTGTGTTTAGAGAATGGCAGTAGCTTAAATACGGTTCCTTGCAATTGTCTTTGATGGAGGGGTGGGAAGCAGGAGTTGGAAAGATAGAGTGGGAGCATGGGGAATATAAAGGACAATTTCTGGTAATTATTGAATATTCCTGACTCACAGTAGTCATCTTATAAATATTCTTGAATAAATAAATTCTCTGTTAGACAGTACACAATCAGCTTAGTACCTAGGCTGATCTGAGTTTCTCTCTTGAGCAGAGAGAGTTGTCATATATTTCAGCCCACCACTGATGCATAGCAAACGTCTGCAGAAAAGAGAAAGGAACAAATTTAAAATCAATGAGCAGCTGTTTATGCAAAGGATGGTAAAAATTGGGAGCTGTTAAAGACAGGATAAGTGTTATACATTAATTTCATTGGTAAAATTTTTCTTAAATTTTAAAACATTTATATGTTTCATTATAAATCAGGAATTGAGATAACTTGGAAATAAAGAAGTGAATCAGTGAATATTGAAATCAGAGACATCTGGGTGAATGGAAGAAGAAAAGTTTTGGTTAAAAATTGGATGGAATAAATTTGAAGTGAAGTGAACAATTGAGAGAAATGGGAATTAGTGAGTGATTGACTGGTTGAGTAAGAAGAGTGCACAACTCCAGTATGGAAAAATAAAATACATTTGAATTAAACAGACTGAATTTTGAATCTTCTTCATCCAATGGTTTGGGTAAGACACTTAATATTATTGAACCTCAGATTATATTCAGGTTATAAGGTTGTTAAGTTTAATGAAACATTGGATATAAAATATCCGGCACAATACCTGGTATCTTGTGGTTCTCAATAAGTAGTGGTAACCTTCCACCGTTTCTTCCACTTTCCCTTCTTCCCTCCCCTTAGTGTCATAACTGCTGAGCTTCCACACTAAAGTTCCATTAGTAAAATGCAGAACATTTTGATTCACAAAGTCAGATAGAATTTACTTCCTGGATATCCACCCTGGTGCCTGGATGTCTTTTCATATTTGATCTGAGTAAAGACCAAATTCCATCTGGAGTTTATAAAACATCTTTCACTTGTCATTTTCAAACAGATTTTATGCATGTGTCTACTACATGGTTTGAAAGCTGTAAGGAGGAATAAAATTGTGTGAATGGATTCCGAGGTGGTATGTAGAGTTCCCCACTGCAATGAACAGTTTTTTGTTATTAAAATCACCAAAGCTTATAATGAAAATTACCAAATGGACTTTCCATAAAGAAGGAATACTATGATTTTTATTAATATACTCAATTTCCTCACTTTTACTAACAGAATGAACTCAACATTCTTAGTATGAAAATTATGTTTCTTCCTTTCTGATTAAGGCTTTTGTTTCACCCTTATACATTTTTTCAACTTTATTATTTGCAAACTGTGTTTCATATTCTCTTCTTTTTTTTTTTTTTTTAAGATTTTTATTTATTTATTTGACAGACAGAGATCACAAGTAGGCAGAGAGGCAGGCAGAGAGAGAGGAGGAAGCAGGCCTCCTGCTCAGCAGAGAGCCCGATGCGGGGCTCGATCCCAGAACCCTGGGATCATGACCTGAGCCGAAAGCAGAGGCCTTAACCCACTGAGCCACCCAGGCGCCCCTCATATTCTCTTCTAAATTTCACAGCTTCCATTAACCATGTATTGAGTAGTGAAGGGACTAATTCAAACTTGTCTCTGTGATTCGACATTCCTGTTTTCTTTCCACAACAGGAAGCTTTTTTTCTTTTGTGTTCTCTAATAGATGACTTTTTCTAATATACTCTCTGTACCTTCCCATATCTGTGCTTTTGTTCACAATATTCCCCCTGCCTAGAGCAGTTTCTTTCTTGCCTATTGTTCTATTTCTTTCGTGGCTCAAATGGTATCTTTTCAGTGAAGCCTTTTATGATGCTTCCAGTTGGAATTTCAGTTCCTTTCTCCGTACTCCTGAAGTTCTATGGACTTTTATTATAGCACAGTATCCAAGTTTGTTCTATTAGAGTTAATTATTATGACAGAGGTAGTAATTCATTCTTCTATATATAAATTTTCCTCTTTTTAAAAGATTTTATTTATTTATTTGACAGAGAAAGAGAGACAGCGAGAGAGACAGCAAGAGAGGGAATACAAGCAGGAGGAGTGGGAGAAGGAGAAGCAGGCTTCCCGCTGAGCAGGGAGCCCAATGAGGGGCTCAATCCCAGGACTCTGGGATCATGACCTGAGCCAAAGGCAGAGGCTTAATGACTGAGCCACCCAGGCACCCTCCATTTTCTTTAATAATATGTAGAACTAATTTTTACTTGGGCTCATGACAGCCTGAAATCAAGCAATATTCTCAGCAAATATTCTCAAATAGAAATGGCCATATGAGTAAACTGTGGTTATTGGGATGCAAGTGGGAGTGTCATGTCATGTGCATTAAAGGAATCCTTAATGGGGGGGGGGGTGCTTGTCCCTCACCCCCTCCTGCTGACTGAAGTGTATCTCTCATCTCTGGAAATCAGACAGCTACATTGGGCCATCAGTTAAGATATGCTGAGAAAAAAGGAGGAACAGGGGAACAGCTTAGGTCCTTGATAATCATAAAACTATCTTACTAGTTGTGGTCTATAGCTAGATTTCTTTTATGTATGAGAGAAACTTCTATTTATTTAATTCATTTTAGGTTAGGGTTTCTGTTATTTGAAACTGAGTATGATTTTAGTTGGTATAATTTTTATTATTCCTAGTCAGCCTCTCTTCTCTACCCCAATCTACCTTCCTCTCCTTGTTATGTTCAAGAACTGAGATTAGGAGCCATGTTTCATTCATTTCTCTAATTTGAATGAAACTATGTTAGAGGGTTAGACATTCATTCATTTACTCAATGTATTACTATATGTCAGGGACTGTGCTAAGCAAGAACAATTAAACCATAGTCCCTGTCCTAACAGAGCTCAAAATCTAATTGGGAAGACAGACTCTGAACAAGCAATGTTAATAGTGAATCTCAACATTTGCTCCACATTATTTTTACTTGGATATTTAAAAGCTCCTGAGAACCGTGTTACTCCTCTACCTCCTATCTATTAAACCAGAATCTCAGGTGATGGGGTCTGGACATCCATTTTTTAGGAGCTTACCAGGTGATTTTAATGCACATTGAAGATAAGAGCCATTGAGTTAAACCAACAGGAAAGCACAGCAATGACTTTGACCTAATTACTGTAACTACCATGTAAGAACTGTATCAATTTTCTGTCATTGCCATAACAAATTACCAAGAAATTTGGGTGTTGGTAATTTCAATGACTTAAAACAACAGAAAAATTTTCCCTTACAGTTCTGGTGACCAGGCTTCTGAAATGTAAGCAGGGCCACACTACACTCCCTCTGGAGGCTCTAAGGAGGAATTGTCCCTTGCTTCGAGCTTGTGGGGGTTGAGGAGTTCCTGGGTATCTTTGGCTTGTGGCCACAACACCCTATCGTCATGACTCTATCCTCACATCTGTCTATCATGTCCTCTTTCTCTTAATAGGACACGTGTCATTGGCATTAGGGACCACCCAGATAATCCAGGATGATTTCCTCATTTCAAGATCCTTAACATAAATCTTCAAAACCATTTTCTAAATGAAGTAACACTCAAAGATTTTAGGAATTAGGGCAAGGTCATATTTTTTTGAGGGACGACCATTCAACCCACTGCAAAGATCTGCTGTGTACCAGGCACCAAAACAGCTTTCCTGTGTTTATTCATGTTTAATCCCAATACCAGATCCATGAGGTAACATTGTCTAAATTTTACAGATGTCAAAATTCAGACTACTTAATTTTGTCCTTTTGATATTCTTTTTGGGTCCAATTTTTGGTTTTAAAAAAGAAATTTACTATTAAAAAAGTCAATGTTATTCATGGAAGTGTTATGTAGTATGCTGGGTAAAAGATCAGCCTTAAAAAAGTGTTTGTGTTTCTAGAATAATGTTGGTACTATTACACAAAGTGGGAAGTCTTGATGCATTTATTTTTGGGGGTGGAGGGGTAGTGGTTAATGGCAATGCTGGAGATGTTTATACAATTAAGGTTTTTTTTAGTTATTGACATATTCTAGGTATTCCTCTTTTGAGTAAACATATAGAAATGTTTCTTATCAACTTGTGATTGTTTTCATTTTTGAAAAAGCAAACAAGAAGATCACTGCTAAATGTTTCTCTTATAGCTTGAGAAAATGGAAGAAACTTCTCATTGTCTAGTGTCTTTGATATTTAAGGCAGGCCTAGAAATATCTGTTTTGTTGTTTTAATTTCTTTCATTGTGATTTCTTGCCAACAATGAAAACTGTTCATTTTGCACTGAATGCAGCCAAATATGTAGATACCTGTAGATGTAATATGTTCTCATTTTACTTTCTAAATTTTAATATCTAATAATGATAGCTGATATTTCAGAAAGAAAATGAGTTTTAGAATGAGACAGGTCTTATGTATATTTTAATCCTACTGCAAGCACTTTCTAAAGAGGGGAAATAATACCCTCCTTGTAGGGCTGTGTAGTGAGATTATGTACATAAAAATACCTGGCACAGTTGATACTTAGAAAATGTTAGTTACTCTCCCTCTGTATTTCTTTCTTTAAAGTGTTGATAATACTGGTTAATTTTGAATTGCCAGTAGAGACCACTTTTTTGCTCCATTGATAAGGAGACCTTGGTTATTTGCATTAAAATCTATAATTCAATTTAGAAAGTATGTTGATAGAAAAGGTAAGAAATGATTATTATTAAATATAAAGATGACTATAAAAATTATTTTTATAATATGATCTCAAGGAACTCCATTGACTATTATGTAAGTAATTCTTAATGCATTTGTAATAATGGTGACCTATGAATCTTTAACCCAAGCATCTATCTACAGGTAAAAAACCTAAAAAAATTGCTATTTTATTAAGTTTACCAATTCAACACTTTAGAAAACCTTTGTCTCTTCGAAAATTTTACATATTTAGGTGTACACAATAGATGACTGGGCTTATTATTTCAGAGAAAGATCAGAACGGGTAGAAACTATTAAGAAGGAGCCATTAAAATCATAAACACCCTTACATACCCAACAGCATATGAAAGAATGAAAATAAAAGCTGGTACCTAATTAAAACTCATACACTCTAATTATGTTTTAAACAGTACATGATTAAAATATGCTTACATTTAGTGTTCTGTTTTCTCAAAGTAAAATATGTTTTGAATAGGAAGTAAATAAAATTTTTGTTGGGCTGTTTTACTAAAGTGACTGGTCCAAGTCTTAAATTTTTTAGTGGAATGCCTGGGTGGCTCATCTGGTTGAGCAGGTGCTTTCGGCTCAAGTCATGATCCTGAGGTCCTGGGACCAAGTCCCACATCGGGCTCCTTGCTCATCAGGGAGCTTGCTTTTCCCTCTGCCAGCCACTCTCCCTGCTTGTGTGTGCACGCTCTCTCTAACTGATTTAATTTTTTTTTTTTTAATTTTTTGGTAAGTAAAGTATAATTCGATTGGATTTTAAAAGTACATAGCTTTCATTTAAAACAACCATGTAAATCTAATACCTCCCTCTGGCTTTGTTTATGAGGTGTTTTGGATAGATGGACACTTTGGTTTTCTATGCTTTACAGTGAAGCCACCACGGATTTGATGGCAATGGCATCTAGTGACTGGAGGCCTTTATCTCTCTAAAGTTTGGGTTTCTGATTGTATATGCCATCTGTGAAAATTTACCTGAGTGCCTCAAAATGCCCTAGGAGAGGACTGGCCTTCATAAGAATGTAAAATATATATTAACTTCTTGTTTTGCCACTTTCCCTGTTTATGCCATTTCTTTTTTTTTTTTTACTTATTTTATTTAAATTTGATTAGTTGCCATATAGTGTATCATTAGTGTCAGATGTAGAGCTAAGTAATTCATCAATTGCATATAATACTCAGTGCTCATGGTGTCATGTGCCCTCTTAATGCCCATCACCCAGTTACTCCATACCCCTCCCCTCCAGCAACCCTCAGTTTGTTTCCAATAGTTAAGAGTCTCTTATGGTTTGTCTCCCTCTCTGATTTTGTCTTATTTAATTTATTTATTTAATTTACTTTTCCCTCTCTTCCCCTATGATCCTTTGTTTTCTTTCTTAAATTCCACATATGAGTGATACCACATGATAATTGTCTTCTCTGATTGACTTGAGCATAATACTCTCCAGTTCCATCCACACTTATGTAAATGGTAAGATCTCATCCTTTTTGATGCCTGAGTAATATTCCAGCATATATACTATGATTATTATATATATAAATATGTATATACATATATATGTATTTTTACACATACACACATATACTTATACACACACCATATCTTTTTTGCATATCCGTTGATGGACATCTGGGCTCTTTCCATAGTTTGGCTATTGTGGACATTGCTGCTGTAAACATTGGAGTGCAGGGGTCCCTTTGGATCACTATATTTGTACCTTTGGGGTAAATACCTAGTAGTGCAATTGCTGGGTCATAAGGTAGTGCTATTTTTAACTTCTTGAGGAACCTCTATACTGCTTTCTAGAGTAGCTATACCAGCTTGTATTCCTACCAAAGTGTACAAGTGTTCCTCTTTTTCTACATCCTTGCCAACATTTGTTGTTTCCTGACTTGTTAATTTTAGCCGTTCTGACTGCTGAGCACACTTTTTTTATTTTCCTCAGGCTACTGGTGTTCTGTGGCCACCCCATCTTTTCTTGTCCCTATGAGAAATGATTTCCTAAGCCAGAGAGCTTTTCTTTTTTCTTTTTATTCTTAAGACTATTTATTTGAGAGGGAGAAAAAAAGAGAGTATAAACTGGGGAAGGTCAGAGGGACAAGCAGATTCCCTGGTGAGTGAGGAGCCCACTGCTCAATGGCAGGACTCTGAGATCATGACCTGAGTTGAAGCCAGACACTTAATTGACTGAGTCACACCCAAGCATCCCTAAGCCAGAGAGCTTTAACTAAATACTTCAGGGGTCTCTTTGAAGGGCAAAGGGGGTTGCTGACAGAGATGGATTTCTGGTTTATCAACCTGCTCCAATCAAAATAACTTAGCTGCTGTCTGCTTTACTTCTTGTGGCTCCCTGTAAGATTTTGTTTAAAGAAAGATTTTAGCTGTTAAATAGAAAGTTTTAAGTGATATTAATAAGACTCTGACTTCCATTGTGAAAAATTTTTGATAGAAAAGTTAAAAAAAAATACAGTGAACATCCATATGTCCTCCTTCAAGATTCAACAACAAACATTTTAGTCTCTTTGTAGAATCATTTCAGAGAAAATTGTACATCTAAACAGTTCATCAAGTTTTCTCAAATAGTCAAAATACTATTTATTATTGCACCTAGAAAATTCTTAATTCTCCTATCTTATCTAATGCTTAGTACATATTTAAAATTTTTCCCAGCTATTCCCAAATGGCTATTATAACTAGGTTTTTGTTGTTGTTGTTGTTTAAGATTTTATCCATTTATTGAGGAGAGAGAGTGAGCACAAGTTTGGCAGGGCGGGGGTAGGGGGAGGACAAAGGGAGAGGGAGAAGCAGATTCCCTGCTGAGCAGGGAGACCAACGTGGGGCTCAATCCTAGGACCCCAGGATCATGACTTAAGCTAAAGGCAGATGCTTAACCACCTAAGTCACTCAGGTGCCCCAAAGCTGACTTTTTTGAATGTGAAATCTACTAAATTTCATGTCAAATTTTGGGTTGTGTCCCTTTAGTGTGGAATACCATATCTCTCCCACACAACATTTTATTTTTCATGACACTGAATTGTTGCAGAGACTAGATCAGTTGCCTGGAAAGTAGAATGTATGCATTTAGACTTGTCTGTTTATTCCCTATGGTGTCCTTTAACTTGTTTCTTTATTCCCTGTATTTTCTATAACTGTAGATTAGGTCTAAAGTCTCAGTTAAATTCAATTAATCATTTTTGGCAGAGTTCTTCCCAAATATACTGATCATATCAGGAGATATAAAATGTCACTATTAATGACTTAGATTTGATTATTTGGTTAAGGTGATAATCACAAGATCTTTCTATTGTAAAAGTAAGTTTTCCCTTTTGCAATTATTAGCTAATCTGAAGTGAGAAACTTCAGTATAGTGTGAATATTCTGCTCCCCATAAACTTTCCATGTAATGGTTTTAGCTTCCATTGATGATCCTTCACTGAATAATTTCTTCTAGTTACATTTTAAAACTATCATTCCATCTGTATTTATTACACATTGTTTTTCTGTAAAAAAAAAAGTGTTTTCATTCATCAATGACAATGGAATATTGTTCATCTTTAAAAAGTAATGTGAATGCTTAATTCTTTCCCTCCAGTCACCAATTTTCAGAATAAAGAGAATAAAAGTTACTTCTGATGGAAGCAAGGGATTTCTTTTTTCCCTTCCTTTGTCCCTTCTTTTCTCTTCTCACTTTTTCATTTTTTCAATGTGTATCATATTGTTCTCATACATTTTTATTTATTCAATATATTACGATTAACTACAGTTACTGATTTCGATGCACAAGTTATCCTCTAATCTGCTCATCAGTCAAGAAAAACAAAGCTGGAGGCATCATAATTCCAATTTCAAGTTATGTTACAAATCTGTAGTCACCAAGACACTATGGTACTGGCACAAAAGCAGACAAATAGATCAGTGGAACAGAACAGAAAACCTGGAAATGGACCCACAACTATATGGTCAACTAATCTTTGAAAAGCAGGAAGGACTCTCCAGTAAAAAAAAAAAAAGCAGTCTTTTCAACAAGTAGTGTTGGGAAAACTGGACAGCAACACACAGAAGAATGAAACTGGACCACTTTCTTACACCATACCTGAAAATAAATTCAAAATGGATGAAAGAGTTACATGCAAGGCAGGAAACCATCAAAATCCTAGAGAACACAGGCAGCTCTTTGACCTTGGCCATAGCAAATTTTTACTAAACAGATCTCCAGAGGCAAGGGAAACAAAAGCAAAAATGAACTACTGGGGTTTTATTAAGATAAAAAGCTTTTTCACAGGGTGCCTAGGTGGCTCAGATGGTTAAGCATCTGCCTTCAGCTCAGTTCATGATCCCAGGATCCTGGAATCGAGTCCCGATTGTGCTCTCTGCTCAGCACTGAGCCTACTTCTTCTCCCTGTGCCTGCCTCTCTGCCAACTTGTGCCTTCTCTATCTCTCTCTCTGTCAAATAAATAAATAAGTAAAATCTTAAGGAAAAAAAAAAACTTCATAACAAAGGAAATAATCAACAAAACTAAAAGGCAGCCTATGGGATGGGAGAAGATATTTGCAAATAACATATCTGATAAAAGGTTTGTATCAAAAATCTATAAAGAACTTATTAAACTCAACACCCCCAAACCACAAAATCCAGTTAAAACATGTGCAGAAAACATGAACAGACATTTCTTCAAAGAAAACATCCAGATGGCCAACAGACACATGAAAAGATGCTCAACATTACTCATCATCAGGGAAATACAAATTAAAACCATGATGAAATAGCACCTCACACTAGTCAGAATGGCTAAAATTAACAACACAGGAAACAACAGATGTTGGTGAGGATGTGGAGAATGGGAACCCTCTTACACTGTTGTGGGAATGCAAGCTGGTGCAGCCACTCTGGAGAACAATGTGGAGATTTCTCAAAAACTTAAAAATAGAACCCCCCATTAATCCAGCAGTTGGACCACTAGATATTTACCCAAAAGATACAAAAGTACTGATTCAAAGGAGCACATACACCCAGATGTTTATAGCAGCATTTTTTAAAAAAATAGTATAATGGAGCTTATAATTAAGTGTTAGTGTTTTATACAGAATCATTTTTCCCAGGGGAGAGGTACAAATCAGTTTTTTAAACTTTGGAACATAAAGAAGAGGAGGTTGGCTGCCTGTGGGAGCTACTGTTTAGAATGCCAGCCAGCTGAAGTCAAGCCCCCTGGAGAGAATGCTGTTCAAGGCACTTGAATATTGCTTATCAAGATGAAAGATCAAACCTTAGACTTAAACTGAGGGGTGCAATGAGGAGTGGGTATAGCAACATTATCAATGATAGCTTAAGTATGGAAAGAGCCCAAATGTCCATTGACTGATGAATAGATAAAGAAGATGTGAGTGAATGGAATATTACTAATCCATCAAAAAGAATGAAATCTTTCCATTTGCAATGGTGTAAATGGAGCTAGAGTGTGTTATGCTAACTGAAATAAGTCAGAGAAAGAGAAAAGCCATATGATTTCACTCATATGTGGAATTTAAGAAACAAAACTGATAGACATAAGGGAAGGGGAGAAAAAGAGAGGGAAGCAAACCATAAGAGACTCTTAACTATGGAGAACAAATTGAGGTTGATGGAGGGAGGTGAGTGGGGGATAGGCTAGATGGGTGATGGTATTAAGGATGGCACTTGTGATGAGCACTGGGTATTGTATGTTAAGTGATGAATTACTAAATTCTACTCCTGAAACCAATATTACACTATACATCAACTAACTAGAATTTAAATAAAAAATTAAAAAAAAAAAGGAGATCGCTATAATGGGCTGTCATGATATATTTGAACATGATTTTGCAAATAAGTGTTGGGAATTCAAGTCAAAACTGAGAGAGTAGTTCAAGATATATTGTTTTTCAGTCAATCTCCAGGCTTCAAGAAAAATGGTAAGTATGTCTTCCTTAAATATATTAATAGCTAAAAATGATTATCTTCACTCTGCATTTAAAGGTATATAGTCTCAGGGCTTTTGTCTTTGTTACTATAATTCAGAATGCCTTAGGTTTTAATAGGTTTAATTGAAATGAAACAAAGTCTTGAACTCTTTGTTTGAATAAAAATTCTGTATTTATGGTATTTTTGTGACATGTATATATAAAAGAGAGGAAAGGGAATTCCAAAAGTGCTCTTCCAGCTAAAAAAAGAAATCTTACAACTATTTATATTTTCAGGAAACAAGAATGCTAATTTCGGTATTATTATAAGGGCAAATAATCATTCAAATGTTGAAAAATGATCAGAATTGAAAGTCTGGAGCATTAATAGGTTATGTTTCTCAGGGCAGAAAAATAATCTCTAAAGTCCAGGTGTTCTAAAGACCCCTTTGTATAAATAACACTTTGAAGGACAGTTTCAATAACCTAACACAGAACAGATTACTCTTTTTAACATGTATTTCATAGGAATACAAGATCAACACTTCTGTAGACGTTGTTTTCTATTCACCATTTTATCAGAACTATCTGTATGAGATAGAATTATGCATGCATACATATATATATATATATGCATATATATATATATATGCATATATATATTTTTTTTTCCTACAACTGTAGAGAGACAGACATTTTATCCTTTCCATATTTCTGAAATTTCTTACCAGCATTTTGGAGTATATGCAATTTCAAATCTTAGCACTGTGATATCATCACATAGCACCAAGAGGGCAGAGAAAAATTGGCCTAAGAATATTACAATTTAAAATGTCAAAAGGAGGGGTGCCTGGGTGGCTCAGTGTGTTAAGCCTCTGCCTTCGGCTCAGGTCATGATCTCAGGGTCCTGGGATCAAGCCCCACATTGGGCTCTTTGCTCAGCAGGGAGCCTGCTTCCCCTCTCTCTCTCTGCCTGCCTCTCTGCCTACTTGTGATCTCTCTCTCTGTCAAATAAATAAATTAAAAATCTTTTAAAAAATAAATAAAATGTCAAAAGGAAAAGGCAAAGAGAATTTTTACAAAGGGAACAATGAGACGTCTAATGTTTTATATGCACAGTTCTTTTCTTGTTGATTGTAATCAACATTCCATCTTAAATTTAGATTTGTGTAATCTCTCCTAAATACCTTATTGCAGCACAATGCTCAGTATCCCAGTAAGTATGTTTGTTATGTATCCTTTTAAGGCTGTGTTGATTGTAGCATTTCATAAGCAGTACTTCTACATGTAAATGAACACTACCCTGTTTATTTTATTTTGTATTTCTTATTTCCCTACAAGGCCTGCAGCTGATATAAGTAAGTTCTGATCCTCCAAGCAGTGTGTCTTGCCAACTTTCTTTTGTATGGGGCTTGATAAATCATGGATCACTTTAAATGGACAGGAATACAGTTGGAGGGCTCCTTAGGAGGACTGAATATATCCATCCTTTGATGGCTGATATGAAATTCCAAGTCATTCTCTCAGGGGTGACCAGGTTAGAGAAGCAGTCCTGGTATTTCTCTGTTGTTTTAAAAGGTTGGTTGGGTTCTTGAGCTCTCCAATAGAGCAGGAAACTCTGTACGATGAGTATGTTGTTCTCTGAGATCATTTTGCCTCAGCTCTTTCACAAGGAGGATGAAACTCCCTTGTGGATCTTTGGAGGCTAAAGAATTGCGAAGTTTTTAAAACTTCGAGTTTTATAGAGAAACAAAGTTGAGATAAACATTACATTTTATTGCAACATTGGATATAGTTACTAATGCTGGTTTTCAAAAACAATTTCTTCATTTGTATTACAAAAAAAATTCAGAGACAACAGTCACTAAGCATAAGTCAGTCACTCCCCCTTTCTTGGGGGCTAAGTGGGAAACTACTAATTCTGCAAATATTAATTCGTTCCTCTATTGTGGACAGACAGTTTAGGAAAGGAAATATTCCCCTCCAGAAGGAAGACTGTCACCTTAGTTGAAAGACACTGTCATCACAGAGATTTCTTTTTCAGTGCTACATGCCACAGAGAGCAGACCCAGCATCTAGGAACATTTAAGGAATGTGTTGTTGCTGTATCTTTCCCATAGAAGTGGAAAGAGTAGCAGTAACTAGGTACAGGTACAGTAACTGTGATACAGTTCCACATTGTGTGATACAGTTCTGGAAAATAAGTTCTTTCTTTCTTACACTTGATGCTCAGTGATCAAATTAATAAGGTAGGATGGGAGGGTAGAGTAGCTAGAAGTTATTAGAATGCTCACTGAAACACCCTGTTACTTTTGGTTTTAGAAGCATTTGTAAAATGAGGCTTTTACACTGATAGGAGAGAGGGGTTAACAATCCTGCTCAGTCCCTTTATTGTGTGACAGTTCCCAAGTAAGGATGTCTTTTTTAATGAGAGAGTAGTCAAATCAGTTCTTGGAAGAAACAAGTAAGAACAATAGTTAGGATTTAAATCTCTTTTCTCTTTCTTTCTTTCCTTCTTTCCTCCTTTCCTCCTTCCTTCCTTCTTTCCTTCCTCTCTCTCTCTTCTTTTCTTTCTTTTTTTCTTCTTTTCTAAACAACAGAATGCCGAGGTGATGTGATATATGAAAACAAAAGTAGGACTTGTTAGGGAAAAATAGAGTTACCAGCATGGCATTCCTTTTAATGAATATGTAGGCTGAATGCTCCTTCCTTGGATAGTGATGGTCTTATATAGACTAATTTTGGAAGTTTGGAACAACTTTGATACAAGTGTTGAATTTCTATTTAGGATTAGTTTTGGATTGCCAGATTTCTAAAGGGTCTCATACCTCTATAAGGTGCTTTATATTGTTTGTTATCTTGGGTCTGAACTCAATTGAATAAAATGGAGTTGGTTCTTGTGTCTAGAGAGAAAAAAACTAATTAGTAGCAAGAAACCTATTACCGTAGGAGGCTTGAATCTAAGACAGGTCTTGATGCTTGACTATATACTAAAAGTCAGCAGGATGTGATGAAAACCTTTCAGTGACGTTCTAGTGATATCATTTCCTAAAACCTTGAGTGAACTCAGTTATGTCTTGAAGTGATAACATTGTTTGTCCAGGGCTACTGGTAGAGATTCTTGTATTGTGAATGGAATATGTTCATATGACTTATTAGTGTTTCGCAATAATAAAGCACTATTTTATGAAGTACTTAAATGTTTTTCCCATGAGTGGTCTCTAGGAAAGTCATCAGAAGTACCATAGAGGATTCATTAATAATTTATGTGGGAAGTTCCTAGTCTTCTGTTTACTGTAGAGCTCATGTTTTTAAGAATTTTGAGCAGTGCATCTGATCACTTCAGTTCTGTGTCTGCACAAACTTTAGTCAGTTTATGTTTTCAAGATTCCCTTTAATATTCTGCTACCCATGGTTGTGGAGAATGAAGTCATGGATGAATCTAGGACTTCACACACTTCCTTTACAATCTATCTTTAAGCTGCATCCCCTGACAACTTTTTCAAATTTTTTAAAAAAGATTTTATTTATTTATTTGACAGGCAGAGAGAGATCACAAGTAGGCAGAGAGGCAGACAAGTGGGGGGGAACAGGCTTCCTGCTGAGCAGAGAGACCGATGCGGGGCTTGATCCCAGGATGTGGGGCTTGATCCCAGGACCCTGAGATCATGACCTGAGCCGAAGGCAGAGGTTTAACCCACTGAGCCACTCAGGCAATCCCCCCACCCCCAACAACTTTTATTATTATTTTTTAAAATTTATTTTCAGCGTAACAGTATTCATTGTTTTTTCACCACACCCAGTGCTCCATGCAATCTGTGCCCTCCCTAATACCCACCACCTGGTTCCCCCAACCTCCCACTCCCTGCCCCTTCAAAACCCTCAGGTTGTTTTTCAGAGTCCATAGTCTCTCATGGTTCACCTCCCCTTCCAATTTCCCTCAACTCCCTTCTCCTCTCCATCTACCCTTGTCCTCTATATTATTTGTTATGCTCCACAAATAAGTGAAACCATATGATACTTGACTCTCTCTGCTTGACTTATTTCACTCAGCATAATCTCTTCCAGTCCTGACCATGTTGCTACAAAAGTTGGGTATTCGTCCTTTCTGATGGAGGCATAATACTCCATAGTGTATATAGACCACATGTTCCTTATCCATTCGTCCGTTGAAGGGCATCTTGGTTCTTTCCACAGTTTGGTGACCATGGCCATTGCTGCTATAAACATTGGGGTACAGATGGCCCTTCTTTTCACTACATCTGTTTCTTTGGGGTAAATTCCCAGTAGTGCAATTGCAGGGTCATAGGGAAGCTCTATTTTTAACTTCTTGAGGAATCTTCACACTGTTCTCCAAAGTGGCTGCACCAACTTGCATTCCCACCAACAGTGTAAGAGGGTTCCCCTTTCTCCACATCCTTTCCAACACACGTTGTTTCCTGTCTTGCTAATTTTGGCCATTCTAACTGGTGTAAGGTGGTATCTCAATGTGGTTTTGATTTGAATCTCCCTGATGGCTAGTGATGATGAACATTTTTTCATGTGTCTGATAGCCATTTGTATGTCTTCATTGGAGAAGTGTCTGTTCATATCTTCTGCCCATTTTTTAATATGATTGTCTGTTTTGTGTGTGTTGAGTTTGAGAAGTTCTTTATAGATCCTGGATATCAACCTGGACAGCTATATGTAGAAGAATGAAACTCGACCATTCTCTTACACCGTACACAAAGATAAACTCGAAATGGATAAAAGACCTCAATGTGAGACAGGAATCCATCAGAATCCTCGAGGAGAACATAGGCAGTAACATCTTTGATATCAGCCACAGCAACTTCTTTCAAGATATGTCTCCAAAAGCGAAGGAAACAAAAGTGAAAATGAACTTTTGGGACTTCATCAAGATCAAAAGCTTCTGCACAGCAAAAGAAACAGTCAACAAAACAAAGAGGCAACCCACAGAATGGGAGAAGATATTTGCAAATGACAGTACAGACAAAAGGTTGATACCCAACAACTTTTAATAGCAAGTAATCCAACCATGGGACAAGGTCATTTAGAAGTGTCTTGCAGATAGTCTTTATGTCAGCTCTTTCACACTGTAAAAATACACATATAATAACAAAATTGGTTGCACGGGAACATTAAAAAATGTGAACAAAATCAATTACTTTCAAAGGAAAGGTAAGCCTGCCTCTTTGTTTTTAGAACTTTCTTACAATGAAGACCTGAAAAATAGGACAGATTTCATAATACATCCGAGCAATGCTGGAAAAATTTGGACCATACTAACTATGCTAAATATTCTTAACATTCCTTTTTGTATTTGTATCCATACACATGAATTACGGAGCAAGAAGAGGGAGTCTTTGTCTTACTGAGTAGCTGCGAAATGCCAAAAATAATCTATACATAAAAGACCTTGAGTGCATTAGCTTTAAAAATCAATGCTGTAAAGATCATACACACACATACACACACACACAATTAAAGATTATATTATATATTATAATCTTATTTATTATATATAAATATATAATTATATAATATAAAGTTTAATTTTCTCTCTTATTTATATATATAATATACATATTCTATATTCTGACCTGATTTTGAATGACAATATCCAGATGAGTTGACAAAGTGGAACTGTTAGTTGTCAAAGAAAATTTTCTGAGAATGGAGAATACCCACTGCTCTAGTTGCATAATTAGTTAGAAAAGACACATTTTCTAACAACCAAGCAGAAGCAAAGATTCCTCTGTGAAACTAATGAAAACTTAAGCCTTGAGATCTCTCAGCCCTGTGTGGAATGTAAAAACCTTAAAATATTTCAGCTCCTTTAGAACTGAGCAGTCATCATTGTTTTTACAATTGTTCATACAGTCTTGAGCTACCACCAATGCCACAGTAATGGGCCAGAGTGAATGTGAGTGAACCTTTGAGAGGTAAGAGAAACACTCTGGGGAACGTAAAGTGTTCTCCTGGTTGGACAACCTGCTCAGAGAGCAAAGAGGAAATTTTGCTAATTCATTTGCAATCATTTATTAACTCCTAGCCAGAGACCGATTTTATTTTCTCAGAGCTACAGGTTTTCTTTTCTTATCACACAAACAATTTAAAATTAATTTTACCATAAATTAAATTGAATTATACACATGTATACAATACAGTCATATTAAATACTATATTTAAATGGTATGGTTTGAGCTTCAACACAATTATTTCATCAAGTGCTTTTTAAAGAAAACATTTATCACACTTTGATTTTGCCATCTTGGCTTCAGTGTTACAAAGAATGAACATGTTCCTACATTGCAAATACTACACATAGGGATTGCATGGTAGCTCTTCATACTCCTCCTTTTTCTCATATTTACTTTTTAGTTCCTTTGTCCTTATATCTTTTTCATTCATTTCCACTTTTTTTGTTTTCTTTATGACACTGATTTGCTTTTAAATTCCTGGCACAGATATAGAAATTACAAGCACTAATTGCAAAATTATTAGAATTAACTAAATAAAACAGCATGTTTTGTGTTGGAAATCTGAATTGTTTTACATTATCTTATAACCAATTCTATAACATTAAAAAAAATCTATGTGTTGACAATGTAGCTGTTTTTCTGTCATAATAAATTCCAGGATTAAGTCCTATTTCTTTTATTTATTTAATATCTGTGGACACTGATTTTAAATATTAGATATTAGAGTCCTTATAAAAGAAAAATATATATGATTATTAAAAAATGGATGTCTTGTGCTTGCTTCGGCAGCACATATACTAAAATGGGAATGATAAAGAGATTAGTATGGCCGTTATTCAAAGATGACATGTGAATTTGTGAAGCATTCTGTATTTTTAAAAAAAAATGTATTCCCTGATTTATTAATCTTAAAGTGAAATTAAATTCTCCAAATGACTTATGATACGTCATTAAGATAATCAAGGGGAACAATCTTAGGAAATGTATTATTGAAAATATATTCCCCAAAACACAATATACCATGTATGTTTGTCTTATTAATTTAAATATTATGACACACATTTCATTTTCCAGCTCTTAGTTTTATTGATACAAGATATGGTTGAGTGTTCATTTTTTACAATTAAGTTTTTGGTTTATTAGATGACTAGTAGATGAATTCTTATATCTAAAAGATATCTCAAATATTATCTGGGGTTTAATCTTCTAATTTTTGGATAAAGAAATTTAGGTTCAAGTCAATTTATTTAAAGACATCATAGAACAAATTAATAACAGAGTCAAGATTGGAAATTGAGCTTCTCAGTGTATTTGTTCCATGTCATGCTGGGGGGTAGAAACCAGAAAGCCCTCCAAATGGGAGAAATGGGACTGAGCCCACATAGATTCAGATCAAGGCTCAGAACTTTGGGTTGGCCCACTCCGCTGGTCCCAGACACTGGAGAGGGATTTAAAGAATTTCCAAGCAGGTACTCTAAGGAGAAGGGTCCCATAGAGGTGTGGGGCCAAGGCAGGGGTTCTGCTTGCATGGATTTCCAAGCAGGTACTCTAAGGAGAAGGGTCCCATAGAGGTGTGGGGCCAAGGCAGGGGTTCTGCTTGCATGGATTTAAAGACAGTATTGCTCCCATGGCACTTGGAGAACAATACTTAAGCAAACAATGACACAGTTAATAAAAGCTTACACAAAGTGCAGTGGGAACGCAAAGAAAGAAACAGCTTATTTTGTCTGATAAAACAGTAGGAAGGCTTCTTGAATGGTGTATGATTTGAGGAGGGTCTTCAAAGATGAGTAGGACTTTTTTAGGCTTTCCAATTAGAAAGATCACATGTGTGAAATTGTAGTTACGTTAATAGACTTTGTCTTAGTCATTTGGACCACTACAACAAATTACGATAGACTGAGTGGCTTATAAACAAAAGAAATGTATTTCTCATAGTTCTAGAGGCTGGGGAGTCCAAGATCAAGCTATCAGTAGATTTGGTATCTGGTGAGGTGACCCCAGTTCTTAGTTCATAGATAGTGGTCTTCTCACTATGTCCTCACATGACAGAAAGAAAAGGGAGCCCCCTGAGGTCTCCTTTATAAGGGAACTAATCCCATTCATGAAGGCTTTGTCCTCAGGACCTAATGACTTTCTCAAATCCCCATCACCAAATACCATTCCATGGGGGATTAGGGTTTAACATATATATCTTGGAGAGACACAAACATTCAGTCCATAACTGAATGTTCGTTAGATTTGAGAAACAATGAAAATTAAATGTGGCAGGAATGTGCTTTGTGTCAGGGATTAGTAAATGAAGACAGAAGGGTAAAAGATAAAGAATTCAATATTGGGAATGAATGTGCCTAGAGACAGGGGAGTCCATAATGGAAGCCCTAAACTAGGATAAAGGGTGCATGAAGGCATATGGTATGGGTGAAGTTGCAGCAGTGAGAGGGTCCAGAACAAGAAGGATCTTGTTTCTTATACAAAAGCAATTATTATCAAACTAAATGTATTTAAACGTCATCTCAAATGGGGGAAAAAATAAACAAAGTTTGCATTTTGGTTGAAATAGAAATAGCCAGAGTCAACTTTATTTGACTCTCAGTCCATTGAATGATGTTTTTTTTTTTTTTTTCTTTCCAGGAAAGGGGAGAAGAAAAATAGATAATTGACAGAGTAAATAACAGTACATCTCAAAAACAGTACATCTCAAAAACATAAATATGCCTTATGAGTCATGCAATTCTCTAAACATATTTACAAATTTTTGATAATAGCAGAAGACTTGGGGTTAAAGGGTTACATACCAGATGGATAAATACAGGGTCTGTATAAACATAATTTGATATCAAGGAACTCATTTTTTATTTTTACTATCAGTAAAAACACATCAGAAAATATCTATAATCTATGATAAACATGCTTGAATTTAATCTCACTCCAAACATTTGCCTCAACTAAAGTTGGTTTTTGTTTGGATCACTGGGTCTTAAATATTCTGTATCAGACAGTTTTCTCAATAGAAAGTAAAGCAAATCTCAGCACAGTACCTGAATTAACAAAGTACTATTAGCTCTAAGGAGATGATTTCCTCTCTGAGCAAACTCGTAGTCTATTATTTGTGTTTAATGAAGACTGAGTAAGGAGAGATAAAATTCAATTAGTCTGAGATTTGTTTTAACATAATCTAAGACATGGCTGTGGAAAAGAAAGAAGAGATGATTATAAATGAAAAAGGTTGACAAAGTGTTGGTAATTACAGAAAATGGGTGCTGGTAAATGTGCATAAATGTCTTTTTAAAATAAATGTTTCTCTGAGTTCTAGGAGCCATTTTAGCAGATTAATCCAACCCAAGGAGAAGGTTGTGGGAACCTCCAATCTGCAGCCAACTGGTCAGAAACACAGGTAAAAACCTGGGTTTTCATTTGGCATCTGAAGTCAGGGAGGGCAGTCTTGTAGAACTGAGCCTGTGGAATCTGATGCTATCCTCAGGTAGATAGTATCAGGATTGAGTTAAATTGTAGGATACCCAGCTGGTGTCCAGAGAATTGTTTGTTGTTGGTGTGGGAGAACTATTCATTACTTCCACCAACCCCTCCCCACTGGCATTGGTACTAGAACCTGAAAGACCTCCCAATTTGTGAAGGAGAGCATCACCAATAAAATTTGAGGCTAATTGTACATTTAATTCCAATCATATCACCTGCTCCTTAACTGAATAGTTACTACCCTAATTTTTTGATCATTCTCATGTTTATTAAAAATATTGCATTATGTAACTATCTTTAAGTAATTGTTTAAATTTAATTAAATAATTTTTATTTACTAATTTTAATTTAATTAATTATTAATTAATAACTCAATTAATAATTAATAATTTAAATTTAATTTTCACATCACTTCTTTTTATTCTGTATGTTAATGCATAAAGCCACAGTTTATTCATTCCATTGCTGTAAATTATTTCATGGTATGAATATTGATATTTATACAGTCTTTGGATAGTGAAGCTATTCTATATGATGAAGCTATGAAAATTCTGCTATGTCTCCTAGAGCACATGTAGAAAATTATGTCTAGGATATTCCTAGTTGAATCATAGGTATGTATATTTTCAGTCTATCATGTAATGCCAAATTTTTTCCCAAAGTATTATAAGCAACCAGTTTATATTCTCTACTGCAGTGTATGAATGTTCCTATTGCTCTACAAACTTGCCAACAAACAATACTTTTTACTAATTGGTAGGTAGGTGTGCAATATCTTATTATGCCTTTAACTTATATTTCCTTGATCACTAATGAGGCTAAAAACTTTTTATTTATTGACCATTCACATATCCTCTGTTGAGAAGACTTATTATTATTGCCAATTTTTCTATTAGGATGTTTATCTTTTTCTTATCTATTCATAGTATTTGTGACATAAAGCCTTCTTTAATTACATGGGTTGTAGATATCTTCTCATATTTTGTGGTCTTTTCATTTTTTACAATGTTTTTTGATGAATGGAATTTCTTATTCATTTATGTGTTCATTGATTCACTGATTTATTTATCTATTCATTAAATAACCATTTACTGAATATTGGATTACTTTGGAAAACAAAACAAAACAAAATCCCTGCTCTTGGTGAGTTTATTCAATAAAGGAAGACAAACAAAAATAGTGCACTAACTAAATTATAGAGTATGTTTGAAGCTAATTAAGTATTATAAGAAAAGAATAGAGTAGAAAGATTGGAAGTTGGAGGGAATATCAGTAGGCCTCATTGAGAAAGTGAGTTTTAAGCAAAGACTTGAAGAAGGCAGGGCATTCATCCTGAGATAACTGGGGGAATACCATTCCTAGGGGAGGGAAATAATCAGTTCAAAGGCCTTAAGTTGTGTTAAAGAAAAAAGAAAAAGACCAACATGTATGGAATTGCATAAGTGGGGAAAAGAGGAGTAAAGTGGGCCAGAAAGGTAAGAATGTATAGAATGGGTAAGATCTTTTAGGCCATTGTACGTGTTCCAACTTTTATTTTGGTTAATAGTGGACTAATAAATTGCAATGGACAAGGGTTGCTATAACCTTGGCAAGAGATCATAGTGTTTGGATCAGTGGTAGTAGTACAAATGGTGAGAGATCATTGGATTATGGATTTCTTTTTGTAAAGAATTTATTTAAGAAAAGGAATTTGCATACAGAATGAGAAGAGAAAAGTCAAGAATAATTCCAAAGATGATTCCAAGATTTTTGACTTGAACAATTTGAAGGATTAATGCATTAATTTATATGTGAGAGGTTTTGGGGGAAGATTCAAGAGTTCATTTTGGACATGATAAGTTTGAGATGATTATGAAGTTCTCATTGGATAGGTAGTTTTATATGTAATTATGGAGTTTAGGGGAGCAATTTGAGCTGATGATATAAATTTAGGAGTTCTTGGCAAAAAGTGTATTTAAAGCTATAAAAGGTGGGCTGCTGGGTGGCTCACTTGGTAAATGTTTGCCTTCAGCTTGGGTCATGGTCTCAGGATCCTGGGATCGAGTCCTGCATAAGGCTCCCTTCCCCCACAACTGGTGCTCTCTCTCCCAAATAAGTAAATAAAATCTTAAAAAAGAAAAAGCTATAAAAGGAATGAGACCACTAAAGGAGTGAGAATAGATAGAAAAGAGAAGACTGCAAAAGTTTGAGTCCTTGGGCACAAAATTAAAAGGTCAAGTAGATAGTGGACTTTTAAAAGATCAACCAGTGAAATATGAGGAAATTCAATAAAATATAATGAAAGAAATAACAAATAAAGGAGAGAGTGATCAACTGTAGCAAATACTGTTGATAAACCCAAAAGAAGAATGGAGATTGATCATTGTGCTTATGAATGTGGAAGTCAATGGTGACTTGGAAAAGAACTCTTTCAGCAGAGTGGTGAAATGAAAAGATAGGAAGAGGTGGTCAGAGGAATGCATAAAACTGAGATTATGAAGGGGCTTCAATTGTTAGTAATGAATTCCAAGGCATGATGATGGGAAAGGAGTGGCTGAGATATCATGAAATATATGATACCTCCTTTTTATAGCTTCCCATGTTTTTTGTCTAGTGATTCAGTGACCTCTGATGACCATTACATAGTCATTATTTCATGAAGCCTTGCAAAATGGTGATATGTTAAATCTATTATTGCCTTTTCATTTATTAAAAAGAGTTTTTAAAAAATGTATTAACTCTCTGGTTATCTGATGTATAACTTACATTCTGGAATAAATGCTTGATTCTTTTATTTAACAGATTTCAGTATAATGTGTTTGTTGCCTAGAATCCTTCTTAGGTGGGCTATGAATTTTTGTTTAAACATTATGAACTGATAGATTTTAACTATTTGGTATGTTCATTGCAGTTACTCTTTTTGTGCCGAATTTTCCCATCTTTGGCTAATATTGGACCTCCTCTGTTGTTCCTTGTGTCTTTTTTTTTTTTTAAGATTTTATTTATTTATTTGACAGACAGAGATCACAAGTAGGCAGAGAGGCAGGCAGAGAGAGAGGAGGAAGCAGGCTCCCTGCTGAGCAGAGAGCCCGACGTGGGGCTCCATCCCAGGACCCTGGGATCATGACCTGAGCCCAAGGCAGAGGCCTTAATCCACTGAGCCACCCAGGCGCCCCTCCTTGTGTCTTTTTGACATGGCCACAGTAGTCTTTACTAGCTTCATTGCTTTCTGATATGACAAGGTGTTCTAAGATCAACATTGATATTTTCTTTCTTAGGTCTTGCTTAGACAATTCTCCAAGTAACCCTTGTCCTTTTCAGTGGGAAATAATAATTACAAATCATAATCTTTTTGTTAATTGTAAACATTTATTTCTTATTCTACATATCTACATTTAAAGTCTTCCTGAATATCTTATATATTTGAAAGAGAGAGAGAGTATGTACATATAAGTAGGGGGAGGGGCATAGGAGAGGGACAAGCAGATCCCAGCTGATTGGAGAGCAGGACACGAGAGACTCAAGAGACTCAATCCCAGGACCCCGATATCACTACCTGAACTGAAGTTAGACACTTAACCAACTGAGCCACACAGGTGCCCCAGAACCTTAAAAGATTCTGATGCAGTTGTTCTATGAATCACACTTTGTGAGACACTGTGCTATGAATTTTGTATTTTTTTATTGTACAGACAATAAGGAATTAGCAAATGGTATCAATCAGGGATATAAACCAATCAGTTTTAAGATTACTCTGGTAATACTATAAAGAGAATGGACTAAAGTGGGAGAAACAGATGGTTAGAAGACTAGAAAGGAAGTTCTTGAAATTGTTCTAATGAAAGATGAGAAAGAGTACGTGGTCACTAGACATTTCTGAGGTAAAATAAGATAAGCCTCTCCCTTATATCCTTTATTGGAAATATCCTTTATTGGATATAAGGGAGAGGGAGGAGTCAATGATGACTGAAGGTTAGCCCTTTTGTGTTTTGAAAGGTGTTTTGATTTTAGAGAGATGAATTCTATTCAGGGGTCAACTTTTCTATATTTAGAATTTTATGTTTTCTTAGGAATTAGTATTTGAATATGCAATGAAAATCATCTCGTGACATTTCCTAAAAGAATATGAAATACACACACATATAATAGGAAGGTATTTTATGCCCTATCATGTTTGTGTATACTCTAAGCTTGATATTTGGAAGGTAAATGTTATGCAACATCTTTATAAGTGTTTTCCCTTTTGGCATTTGGGAGAACCACAACAGACTTTTTTTAAAAAGTAGAGTTAGAAAAAGTCCAATTCATAAAACCAAATGTCATAACAGATCAAAAGCAACTCTGTGACTATGGTTCATGAAGTAAAATCAGGATGATTTTCTGACAGTTTCCAAAATAACATAATGAAAGAGAAATATCATTCCAAATACAGTTGAGCAGTGAGTAGCAACATATAGGACATCAGTTGCTTTACTTTTTACTCTAAACCTCAATCAGAAGGGTGTTTAAAGCCAATCACACTTACCTCAAAAATCATGTGGTCATCTTGCTGTAGGGAAGTCTTCAAATGCAATGATGAATTTGCGATGGTATAAACAGCACAAGCCAGCAATCATATCACATACATGGTCTTCTTGGCTTCTCGAAGGAATAATTTTAAAAGTCTTAATTAGAATCTCTTCTAGAATTTACACTGTGCACAAATGTGATGAATTGTTTTCCTCCTTCACCTTTTGTTTCCTGGAATGTAGACTTTCTGTGAAGTTTTCCATAACCATTTTCCGTTTCAATAGCTCACAAGCCTGTAGGAGACCTAAGTCCTTTAGGAGGCAGTTTTAAATGACACCATGTCATGAACATGTAACTCTGTTTTTCATAGGAATTCATAATAAGTGAGGTTCAGAAACTTTAATAGAGAAGTAGGAAACACATGAATTTTCTAGCCCAGATTTTAAAGGCAAAAGATAGATTTTTATTTGCTCAACAAGTTGTGTCAACTTTAAATTATCAGCATAGATTACTTTTCAAAAAGCCAGCAGTAGATATATTTTTAAAGTTTTCCTTAAGCATTTAGCCAGTCTATTTATAGATTTTCCATTCTGGGAAAGACCCATAACTCTCTCTGATAAGCTTTTTTTCACTTTGTAACTCAGAAGAACCCTCAAATATTGAAGATTTAATGAGTTTTTTCAACAATGATAATGTCATAAAAGACGAAGTTGCTGCAAGTAAAGAACCTCAGGTGATAATGATTTTATGCTGAAGTGATTTCTAATAAGGGGAAGTTCACGACTGTCTGGTTTTGAGTGGAGCTTTGGAGAAAGGCATGGGTGTTAGCAGTTGTAGGACCATGTAACCTCTCTTTGTCTCAATTCATTCACCTATAAAATGGAGAGTAAAATGTCTACCTCATAAGGTTCTCTTGAGAATTAAAGGAGATGATATAGGTAAACTTCTTAGTGAACAGTAGAATTTCAATAAAATACATCCACTATACATTAAGTAATTTTCACAGTCTAATTGCACAGTTTGTCATAAAAATAATTTATTCTAGTCTCTATGGGGATAATCCTCTTCAAAGTCAGTATTGAATGGTTTTTAAAATCAAGATACCATTTGCTCCATTGTTGTTTGTTGTTAATTGCTTTACTCTGTGGAACCAGTGGATTTAGAGTCAGTCCCTGCCCAGGGTGTCTCATGGTTGCTGGTTTTCAATAGATGCTTTGAATCATGGAATCCCAGAGCATTGAGGGATTTGGGGATCATCTTTCAATTTAACTATCTTTTTGTGTGTATGTGTGATTTTTCACATGAGGATCCTGAAGTACATATTAAGAGAAGACGGTAACAGAGATTTTGGAGTCACACCTGAATTTAATTCCCAACCCTGTCATTACCTAGCTGTGTATAACTGGGTAAATCACCGTATTTCTCTGAGACTATTTCTTCATCTGAAAAATAGGTAAATGGTTGTAAAATTAAATCAGATATCATATATAAAAAACCTAGCACAGTGCCTGATGCTGTAGAGTTTAATGTTAGTCCAAAGGAACTTATCCAAGATTACAGTGCTAGTAATGTTAAAAGACTCCTGCTATAATCCAGATACCTTGATTCCAAGTCTAGCATTGTTCCCATAGCCTTAAATGAGAGACATTGTGAGCAAGCAGGTTAGGTCTGCAACAAAGGCATGTATAAAGAATTCTCAGATCACAGAATAATAAATGCTTGCTTCCACCATAAATAAATGTAAAAGGCAAACAACAGACAAAGTGAGAATAGTTTCAATCTATACAATCAATAAAAGGTTAGTATCCCTTGAAGGTAAGTCTCCAATAAATCAGTAAAGAAAAGACTTTTTGGATAAATGGAACAAGACTATGATTAGAACATATGCAAGGAAAGAAGTCGGTAAAGTAGGACTTTACAATAGGACATTTGGGGTCAATGTATTACTGAGTTTAGTGAGACAGCAGCTTTTCTCTCACTCTATTTACTAATAGCCCCAAACACCTCTGCTGCCTCATTGCCAGTCAATAGAAAGGTTTAACACAGTGCCTGGCATGCAGTACCTCCTTAATAAATATTTGTTGGATAAATGAATGAATGCTTCCCCAGCTTTTACCTCTTGGTGCCATTCTAGTGGGAAGTTGGCTTCTGGTACGTCTCTGTTGTCCAGAGAGATGCAGTTCTGCCACGGCCACCAGCAGATTCAATTCCCTGCCAATGCGTTGGTGCTGACTTGAGGAAACTCCACTACTCTTCCTACTCCTTCTGTGCACATTTCCCTAGCCCATTCCCCCTTTCCCAAGCTTTTTATAAAATGAAGACACTAGTGCTTCCTTCTGTATTATTTATTTTCTGCTTGGTGGGGGCTGTGGGTAGAAATCCCACAGGAAGATTGCCTGGTTCCCAAATTCTTCAGCAATGATTGTGCCAGCTCTTTCAATGAACATCTACAGTTCTATTACTCTCCAGAGAGCACTCATCCTTCCAGCGTCTTTCCAAAAGAACTGGCGAGGTAAAAGCTACCATGTTCTATCTTCTCTGACCTCTTCCTTGTGATCTTTGTGCATTGTTTATGAGTTGGGTTCTCTGTCACACATTTGTTCTTTCCTTTTGGTGAATTTCCTTTCAGTGGCTTTATAATCTCTTCTGCAAACTGGCTTTGTCAACACTGACCTCTCAGTCTGTTGGATACATCTTGTATATGTTCGTACTAGTCAAGATTTAAGGTTTTTTCCCTGAAGTCACTCATCTCCTATGCAAATGGGAACATAGGTAAAGCTACAGTTTCACCCCATTCACTGAATATTACTGAGTCTCAGCCTAGATGTGGTAATAATAACTACTGGCAGAGTTGTGAGGATTAGTGAGATAACATAACACCAGGCAGATGGTAGGTAGGCTTCTCAGCAATGGAAACCATATCATCAGAGATTGTGAGCAGATTTGCTAGAGCTAAATAGAGGACTCAGTGTTAGGAAAAAAAAAAATAAGATTATGGCAGACTATCAAGGCAATGACTTAGGCAAAGAGGAAAAAAAAATACAGGATTACAAAAAAAGGAAGGGAATAGTATTGACAAAGCAAAAGTAAAGCTACTAGAATTTGGTTGTGAGGTCAGTATAGGAGCCCTTAGACGAATTCAGTGCTGCTGAGTCTACTAAATACCGGGCTAGTGTTCTTTACCATCCTATACCAGTGATGGTCTGTGTCCCACTAGCCAATCAGGATGTTATCCTCTTTGCGCATTGATGGTAGGTAAAACAAACCTAAATCCTCCTTATACCACTTGTTTCCTTGGACCACACCTCTGGTACCACTTTTATTATCTTGGATCTCTGAGAAGCAGACTTGAAAACAAGATTAGACATGTAGATGTCTACATTAGGGGGAATGTATATGAAGAAAAATGGGAACCTGAGTGAGGCTGGGAGAACTATGAGACCATAATGATGCTCTGACTTTTGTAAAGGAAAGAATGGAGTTTGATGGAAAAATCAGACTGTACGTAGTTCAAAAACAATTTGAAAGGTTGATGCTGACTCCTTGAGCTAGATAGCAAGTCTTCCTTCAGAAGAGTCCTATATCGCCTAGAAATAGACCCACCTGCCTTGTTTCCCTTACCACATCTAGTCACGTCTCTGTGTAAATGCAGTGATGGATTTTTGAGTGCAGATCTTGGGGCCTTCAGCCCATTATGCTCCTCAGAGTCAAAGGCCTGAGATGTGCACTTTTGTAAACATTTATCTTCAGTAAATATACATGTTAAAATGTTTTAGAAAAACTACTAAAACAAAAAAGGAGGAAGATTTTTTAAAATAACAAAAGAAGGAAATAAATAAAAGAGACAGAAAACCAAGACACATCAAAGGCACAAACTGTGATAATACAAATACATCCAATACATCAGTACTTCAAGTCAATGAAAAAGGACTAATTTCTTCATTTGAAAGGCAAGATTTGTCAGAAGAAAAAACAAACACATATATGCTTTTACAAGTGTCACACCTAAAACACAAGGATTTAGAGAAATGAACTATAAAAAATTGGTAAGATATAAAAGACAAAAACAAACCACAAAGATCCTGGTTTAGCTATATTAAAACCAAAAGACTTCAAGGCCAAGTGTGTGTGTGTATATATGTATATATATGCATATCTATATGTATGTGTGTATATATATATAATGCCTTTCTGAAGGACTGAACACTTATTGATATATATATTGATATATATCATTAGTTCCTCCCTTGAATCCTACCAAGTTATATATCGAGAGATATATATATATAGAAAAGATAACATATATATATATCTTGATATATATATATTGATTTATACATATATCGATATATATCAATAAATGTTCAGTCCTTCAGAAAGGCATAATTCTAAACATACATGCTTATAAAAACCATGTTCAAAATATTTAAAACAAAACTTGGTAGGATTCAAGGGAGGAATTAATGTATCATCATAGAGGGAGGTTATAATATATGGCTCTCAGTATATGAGTTCAGACTAAAATATATCAGTAAGGATACACAATATTTAAACATCACAAATAATACTCTTGACCTAATGGACATAGATGGAATATTGTACATAATAATCAGAAATTATTTTCATGTACACACAGAATATTTAGGAAAATCGATCACATACTAGACCATAAAGCACGAGTCAATAAATTTTAAGCAAACCACATAATACTAGAAATCAATAATCAAAGCATATTAGAAAAAATGAATTCAGAAAGAAAGAGATTAAAATACTCATACATTAAAGAGGTAAACATTATGAGCTAAGTACTCAACTTCAAAATTTAGAAAAACAGAATAAACCCAAAGAAAGTAAAATAAAGGAACTGCTAATGATGAGGTAAAATTGATAAAAATTGAAAATGAAGGTACAATAGAGAGAATCAACAAAGAAAATAGTCATTTTTTTGGACAAAAATAAGATGGATAAACAAACATGACAAGATTGACCAATAAAAAGAGAATGAATATACAAATAAATATCATTAGAATTAAAAGTGATCATAACCCTATACACTGTGGAAATTAAATACATAATATAAGGATATTATAAAAAACTTCATGCCAGTATGTTTAAAACCTAGGTGGAATAGAAAAAAGAAAATTTTAACTTACCCAGAAAGAAATGGAAAATCTGAATGTTGCTATAGCGATGGAGAAACACCAGGCCAAAATGGTTATGTCATGATTTCTACTACTCATTGAAGGAAGAAATCATTCCAGAACTTCACAAACAACTTCAAAAGGAAGGAAACACAAAATAAAACCAAAGAAAGAACAGCTTGAATTCATTTTGTGAAGTGACAGCTATCTGATGATAGGTAAGAAATCAAGAAACAACAAAGAACAATGGCGATACTCTCATCAGAGACACGTGTAGTACACAGAAGGAAGACCAAACAACAAAAAGGGGGATATATTGTTGTATTTTTGTTATTGTTATTAAGGAAAATATCTTTGCCTTTGCTTTTGCTTTTAAGGTAAACATGTGGCTTACAAAGTCTCCCAGTGTTTATTCTAAATTCTCCAAAGTTGATTGTCAGAGAAATGAAGTTCTGTTCAAGGTCAGCATTTTGCCTTTCAAACAACATTCTGAACCATAAGTCTTTTTGTGAATGTCTGTTTTTAATTATTATGTGTCCTATGAGTAAATTAATAAAATAATTTATAATATTTATAAGTAGTGAATTAAATTTGGACCTAATTGCTTTGGTGAAAATGTAGCCTCACTGTCCTTTGTAAATTAGCTTGTTCCGGATTTCTCCATTCATTTAGATTCTTCTCTTTCAAGTATCGGTTCATGTCCTACCCCTTCCACAATGTTCTCTCCAACTGTTCCAGTTCATGGATCTTGTCTTCCTGAAAATTATTGTTGTTTTTATTGTTTCTACCAAAGAGATAAGAATAATAAACTGCAATTCAATTTACTGCAGTAAATTCACCAGATGATCAATTTGCTCAGCATTGCTAGAGTTTTCTCCACACAGAGTTTCACTTGACTGATTATCAGTGTTTCAGGGGATTCTTATTATAGAATGCAAACAAGGCTCAAAATTGAAAGGGTGGACTTTTTCTTAAATCTTTCCCAATTTCTGCAGGCTTACACCCTGAAACTATCTCTGCTTTTCAAAGTGAAATGGCTGTGAAAAACCAGGTTTAGGTGCTTGGCAGTTTTTGGTGAATTGGCTATTTAGCAAACTATCTTTGGAAACTGATGTTTTGGCTTAGAGCACTCTCCTCCCCATTTCTTATGTTCCAGATGCAACATTCATCAGGAATCATAAAGATGAATAAGGGACGGTCCTTGTCTTTTGAGAAAAGTCTTTTTCTAGTCCGTCTCTCCAGAGCCTAGCATACTATCTAGTATATTGTGAACAGGAAATAGATGTTGAATAAATGAACGAATAAATGAGAATCTTAATGTCTGATGGGGGATCCAGGCTAAAAATAATTATAATATAGCATTTTATTTGCAATATTAGATGTATGTCTAAGGCAACTGCTGTTGGTGGAAGCATTGGTAGAAGCAAGAATTGGAGACACAAGAGAAGATATTCAAACAAGATCTGCAAGCATACTATGTGTTTTTGCAAAAAACATATAAAAAGTAAATAAGGAAGAGAGCTCATTCTGAACAGAAATACTGACTTGAACATGGAAGGGGACCATGGAAATATAATCACAAGTATATTATTTTCTACTGCTGCCTAACACAGAACCACAACTTATCAGCTTAAAATGGCATGACTTTATTTATTTTTTTAAAAGAATTTATTTAAAGAGAGAGAGAGAGAGCACGAGCAGGGGGAGGGTGAAAGGGACAAGCAGACTCCTCATTAGAGTAGAGAGCCCCAAGTGGGGCTTTATCCCAGGACTCTGAGATCATGACCTGGGCAGAAGTCAGATGTTTAACCAACTGAGCCACACAGGTGCCCCAAAACATCATGTTATTATTATCTGAGTTTCCATGGACCAGTAGTCTGGACACAACTAATTTAAATTCTCTGCTCAGAATCTCACAAGACTGATCAAAGTGTCAGTTGGGCTGTGTTCTTGGGATACCCTTTCAAGTTCATGTGGTGGTGAGCAAAATTTATCTTCTTGTAGTTGAAAGATCAAGACCCTGAAAACCTGGAGGCCCTGCCATGTGCCCTGTTCCAATCACATCGTAGCAACTTGCTTCTTCAAGGCCACCCAGAAAGCCTCTCTAGTGCATGCTAACAAGACAGATTCATCTATTTCACAATATAATCATGGGAGTGATGAATCTCCCCATCTTTGTCATAAAAAGTAACCTAGTCACAGGAATGGCATACAATCTCTTTTGGTATATGACATTGCTTAGAAGCAAGTCACAGGTCCTGCCGAGGCTCAAGAGAAGGGGGGATGCCACAAGAGTTTGGACACCAGGGGGCAGAAATCCTTGAGGGCCCCCTTCAGGTGTGTTCGCCACAATGAAAGAGCTGGTTGGTAGTGAGCCAACAGAAAATGAATCTACCGTTTTCAGGGGCGACAGGAATCAGATCTTGAAACTACTTGGATGCCATGTGTGAAATCCAAAATAAATAGAATTAAAGACACATTAAGGCTAAAAAAAAAAAAAAGACACACTAAGTCTTATGTATCTTTGGGAAAAAAAGCTTTCTTAAGAAAATTAACAGTATAAATAAGTTTGTACAGATAATGCGTTAATATGTCTTACATTACTGTAAATGTAGAACTATTACTGAAAATGTAGAGCTATTTCCTTTAGAGAGAGAGAGAAAAAAATGTATCATTTTAACTTTCTGCTCGGGTAGCTTAAATTGGTTCACTTCTAAAGTTTTGTTCAAAAAAGGATGCACAAACTTTGCACAACCTTTCCTGTCTTTGAGTTATACAACATCAATTTATTTGGAAAACCTTTTTCTTGCTGATCTGTTGGAGCATTAGAAAATCATAAAGATCTGACCTGCCTGTTGACTTTTTTCTTTCATTTCTCTCTTTAAAAAAATAGCTGTAAGGCAACTGTGTCTGCCACCCACTCGTTTTGGAGATACCTTTGCTTTGGGCTTCAAACAGTCAGGTTAAAAGGAATTGCAGTTATATTGGGCTGTTATGTGTTTCATAGAAAAATGCCAAGCAAGAATGAGTATCATTTTTTATAATTTGATGAATCTGTTTTTCCCTGATGAGGGACTTTCAATGACCTTTCAATGACTAGTGTCTAAATCTTCTTTCCCTTAGTTTTTAAGTGATGCAAAATGGTATATATATAGAGAAAGAGAGAGATAGATAGATATAGATATCTATTATATATAAACATATACATTGACATAGATATCTATATATATAAACATGTACCTATATGTTTGTATAATTATATATAGATATGTAAATATCTATACACATTCTATATACATATATCTATATATAGGTATATAAAATATATATAAATATTTATATAAATATATAATATATAATATATATTATATATGTAATATATAATATATTATATATATAATATATAATATATATAAAATATATAAATATATAAAACATACATTTATAACATTATACAAATGTATAGAGAATAGTTTAATAAATGCCCATTTACCAGCACCCATTTTCCATAATTACCAACATTTATCAACCTTTTTCATTTATAAACATATCTTCATTCTTTTCCACAGTGATGTCTTAGATTATGTTAAAGTAAATCTCAGACTAATTGAATTTCATCTCTAATATACTCTCATATATATCTCCAAAAAAATAAGTACTTTTTTGTAAAATAACCACAATGCCACTAAAATATGAAAATCATCAATAATTCTTTATTTTCATCAAAAATCCAAACAGTTTTAAAATTTTCTTAATTGTCTCATTTTCTTTTGACAATTGGACTATTTGAATCAGAATCCTTATTAGGTCCACACTATGTGCTTCATCAATAAATCTCAAGTCTTTTTTAGTCTATAAGTACTGTCTCCCCTCCTTTAAAAATTTTCTTAACAAAATTTTTGTTGTTGTTTTATTGTTATTGCAGAAACTGGATGATTTATACTGTCTGGATTTTGCCAATTGCCTCACCATTGAATTGAACTTACCATGAGTCTCTGCCCCCTTTATTTAGGTTTTGGGTTGAGCCAAATGAAATTATATTTTTGTAGACCAAGATAGTCAAGTACTGGCAATTTTATGGTTCAACTTAATAATTAGGTATGGAAGTTTAATTAGATTTGGAGGTATGATCAGATTTATTTCAGACTTGTGATAAGAATACTTCCTAATGGTCAGAGTTTCATTATTTCATTACCTTAGATGCAATTAAGTGGCTAATTTCTTTCTTTTTATAATGTTGACATTAATCAGTGGGCTCGCGGATCATGAGCTTAATGCAGCCATTATAAAGCTCCCCATCAGTTTTTTACCTAAAGGATTCAGAACCATTGATGATCATTGCTTTGATCCATGGTTTCATTACAGGTTGCAAAGTGGTGTTATAATTTATTAATTACCTGTAATTCTTTGCAAAAGAGTGACTTTCCATCATCAACTATTTGGTTACCCTCAATGGCAAGACAAATGCTCAGTTCTCGGGATTTAGTTAATAATTTTTGGAATTATGTATTGGTTCATTTAGCATCTTCCAATGGTGGTCAATAAGCTGGTTTTAACTTTTAATTTTTAGAATTATTTTAAAATGATAACCTTAAACTTCATGAAAATAATTGTTGATTTTGGTACTCAACTTGTCCTGCATTTAGTTTGTTAAGAGTCCCTTCAAGTTTGCTTTTGAGTTTTTTTTTTCATACAACTTCAGCAAGCTTTGATAACTTCCTTGATTTTCCAAAATGAAAAATGTTATACATTTATTGCCCCAGATACAGAATCAGCAATTTCTCCTGGATTTGCTATGGTGGGAAGTGCCATAGAGAGAGTTGGGGAAATAAGGTTGTCTGTTTGATTGGTCATCATTTCTAGATCTTTTTAGTGGACAAAAGTAAAAAATGCATAATTTTAAAGAAAGTACTCCATAAACTTACACTGACTTCTTTAACTAAAATTTATTACTATAGGGCTTTTACTTAACTTCTTGGATTCCACACTTGTGTCTCCTCAAATGGCAAAAATTTTATTCCCGATACCAACATTACTGCCAACTTATTATATCTTACACATACAACAGTTCAGAATAACAACACCTACATTACTACCCCAAACAGATTAAGATTTCTTTGCAGGTTTTTTGTTTTGTTTTGTTTTTTGTTTTTTGTTTTTCTGTTAAGACCTTATCCTTTTATGGAATAGTCAAGTTACTGTTGGTTTTTTTTTTGTTTTGTTTTGTTTTGTTTTGTTTTGGTTTTGTTTTAATTTTCTTTGTGTTAAGAGCTCAGTAAAGTTTGTTTGTCTCATTTTACTTCCAGCTCTTAAGAATTACTTTTATTTTTTGAATAATTTTGTTTCCCAGTTTTATAAAACATTTATATGATTCAGTAAGATAGCATAGCAGTATTTGAGATAATCTTTGTTCCTTCTTGCAGCTTCTTGCAATCCAGTGTGTAGATGTACTACAGTTTATTCAAGCCATCTCCTATTGAATGAGCATTTGAGTTGTTTCCATTCTTTTGCTATTAGAAATAGTGACATAATGAATAGCCTTGTGTATATGGGGGTAGAGGACTATCAGTGTAATTACATTATAATCCTTGACGTGAGATTACCGATTCAAATGGTAAAAACATATGTATTTGTAATTTTACTAGATACTTCTTAATTCTGTCCTCTAGTGGTTGTACATTTGGCATTCTCATCAGCCATGTATGAGACTATTTCTCCAAGCCCTTATTAAGAGATTATGTTGTTTAACTTTTGAATTTTTGACAGTCTGATGGGTGAGAATGGTAAGTAACTCTGTAGTTTTAATCTGCAGCTTTCTTATTATGAATGATGTTGAGCATATTTTCATGTTAAAGGGCAATTTGCATTTCTTTTTCTGTTAAACCTATATTCATAATTTCTTGCTTATTTTTCAATAGGGTTATTGGAGCTTTTCTTCTCCATAGTAGGTAATTACCTATTTATTGTCTTTCTATTTTAGAGATACTAATCTTGGTCTGTCATATACATTGCAAATACTTTTTTATTTGTCATTTGTCTTTTTCATTTTGCTTATACTTTATATTTGCCATAACGTTTAAAAATGCTCATTTATCAAATGTATTAATCTCTTTATTGTCTCTTGCTTGTCCTCTTTCAGATTACAGAGAATTTATCTATGCTTTTTTCCCTAATATTTGTGTATTTTAATTTTTACATTTAAATATCTTATCCACTGGCAAATTTTTTGGTTTACAGTGTGAGAAACAATCCAGTTTAAATCTTTTTTTTAAATGATATGAATATCAGTAACCCCAACATCACTCATTAGGCATTTTTCTTTCCTCCACTGACTTGCTTATTAAATTCACTAAATATTCATATGCAACTGGTCCTGTTTCTAGATATTCATTTCTGTTTTATTGATATGTCTGTCAATCCATGTAGCAATATTACATTGTTTTACTCTTAGAGGATTTACATTTTACTATATGATAGGGCTATTTTCCCTTTTTTTGTTTTTGGAGACAGTCTAGTTATTATTGCATATTATTATTTAAATAATATACTTTACAATCACCTTATGTTGCTTCAGGAAAATAGTCTGTTTTGCTGAGATCACATTACATTTATAATTTAACTTAGTGTTAATTGGAATCTTTTTTACTCTTCCTACTAAGAACATGATACGTCTTTCTGTTTGTAGAAGTCTACTTTTATGCTCCTCAATAGTGTTTTATAGTTTCATTGTTTTGTTCAATAGATTATGAACATTTATTGATATGTGTTTTGCCTAGGTTATTTACTTATATCATAAATGGTCAGTTTTCCCTTTCATTATTTCTTCTCACTGAGTTTTGTTTGTGTATGCATAATACAGCCTGAATCATCTGATGTTCTAGTCTTCTATTTTTCTCTTTCCCATTTTATTTATTACATTTCTCTTGTGCAAGCCATCTTAGTATCTAGCAAAATGGTCTACAGCTTCCTCCAGGGAGTCCTGTGTTTTCCTAATACCCCAACATGTCTTAAGTATCCCTTCTATTTTGTTTGTTTTTTTCCTTTTTCTTTTCTTTTATCGTTAATTTCATAAACTCTTCCTGTGTCCTCTCTTCCACACATATTTCCTATAGCATTTACATCTCTATTTATTCACATGTTATACAGCGTAAGTTTCTTATAGGTTACTTATTTAGGGAGTGCTTGTCTATTATCTAAGGCAAGTCTATAAAATACAGAATAACAGGATTTGTATTTCACGCTTTTATTTTCTTCTTAGTACCCAATGCTTTGTATATACTATATACTCAAGAAAATTGATCCATTCATCTTCATCAAATATTTTGTTTTTTTTTTTTTTTTAAGATTTTATTCATTTATTTGACAGACAGAGCTCACAAGTAGGCAGAGAGGCAGGCAGAGAGAGAGAGGAGGAAGCAGACTCCCCGCTGAGCAGACAGACCGATACGGGGCTCGATCCCAGGACCCTGGGATCATGACCTGAGCGAAGGCAGAGGCTTAACCCACTGAGCCACCCAGGCGCCCCTTCATCAAATATTTTGATGGTTACTATCACTTTCCCTGGAAGAGCTTGATATATTTTTACCCTGGTAATTGAATATGCATAACAGCCCTTAAGAGCTAAAACAGAACTAAGTTTTCTTTCTTTCTTTCTTCCTTTCTTTCTTCTTTCCTTCCTTCCTCCCTGCCTCCCTCCCTCCCTCTCCCTTGCTCTCTCTCTTTCTTTCTCTCTTTCTATGTATAATTCATTTACCTATTTTTCATTTACCTATTTTGTTGTACTTAGTATTGATGTTCAATTGATACTGTCTCTCTTTTTAAAGATGATTTATTTTAGAGAGAGAAAGTGTATGTGTGTGTATGTGTGTGTGTGAGTGGGGGGAGGGGTGGAGGGAGAGAGAGAGAATCTCAAGCAGATTCTGTGCTCAGTGTGAAGCCCTAGGTGGGGCTTGATCCCATGACCTTGAGATCATGACTTTAGCTGAAACTAAGAGTGGGGTAACTTAGCTGATTGAGCCACCCAGGTGCCCCTGATTATCTTTATCAATAAAGTAATAGTACCAAAATGATCATATCTATATATCTATATCTGTATATATCTGTGCATCTGTATTTATATTTAGATATCCTACATTTCAGGAATTTTGTCTTCTGGTTAACTTTGCTATAACTTAATTCTTCTTTTTTTTTTTTTAATGTGTTTCTTAATTTTCTTAGAACTGAACTTTCACTCAGCTACCAAAACACAGAAGATTGGAAGATTAAAGAATCTGTTCCACAGAAATCTGGGTCTGAGATGGGGTTTGAAGTCAACTCTTACAAGACTTCAAAGCTTTTTCCACTGAACTCTTTGGCCTCCATAAACCAAAAGGACTGTGTCAGAAATAGCCTTCAAGAGCCTCTTCTTCATCTTGAAGAACAAGTTGATGGGATTTAAGAAGAAGAGTTTGGAGTCACTGTGGTTTTGGTGGGCTTATGACATAGGTCTTGAATTTTCTTCTCAATTCAAACACACACAAAGAGTGTTTCTCTGTGATCATTGTTGATCTTGAAAGAAGGATGACAAACTGCCTGGTAATAAATAAACCACAAAACTCAAAAGTAGTAACAACTCTCCATGCTTTTTTTTAAAATCCTTGATCAATAACTAGAATAATAGTAGTCCCACCTGACTAATGCATCTATTTCAAAGCCACAGAGAGATTTTCAGAGACCAAAGAAAAGAGGAGTACTTGTTGGAGGAGGTCATTGAGAGGACATGTCTGTCATTTGATCCATGAGCTGGACCTGGTCAATCTGAGGCTTCTTACCCCCTGCCCTGTCCTTGGAATGTATGTTCTGCCCAGTGGTCCCACAGTGGGAGCCCTTTTCAAGGATGCAGCCTTAAGAGGCCAATGTATTGTTGAGACCATCTGCATGGTGTATATGACTAAACCCCACTAATGCCTCTACGTAAACTTTTAAGATTCTGGCAGCTGGATGCAGAGATTTCATCTTGTGGTACCCGTGTGAAGCCTGGGATATAAGCTTCCTTGCTTATTAAACCCACCAGCTTACAGTCTGGGGTGGCCTGCCTCTTGAGTCTCTCCCTCCCCTTTGTGTATGGAGCTGGTTTGTGAAGCAACAGTACTGCAGTTTTTCCCATCTCTGCTAGGAGCTTCTACACATGGTGCTTTCATGACTCATCCCTTATGGGGAGGCATCCTAGCTTCATGAATAGACTCAATGGCTTAAACCCAGATTTCTATTTTTTTCTTTCATTACTTTTAACTGGGCATGTAACTTAACCTCTTTGTCTTCTTAAATCTTTCCATCCTGCTGGGAGGGACTGTGAGAGAATTTTTACTGAGCCTTTTGTAATCCGGAGATGAAATATGCTATGTAAAGCCACTACCAAGTTGTCATTAATCATAACGAGGACTTAAGTCAGCTGTCAGTGTTGCAAGGAGGAGCAAGTCTATAGGGTGAAGTGACAATCCCTTCAGGAGCTCTACAATGCACAGAATTTGCTGACACTCACACTGCAGCTAGCCCAAGAGTGGAAAATCGAGCTAATGACTGCCAGGGAAGGGAAGGATGTCAGCAGGCTGGGTCAGGGAACAAAGTCTTCATTAAGGAAAGAGTAATTTGAAAGAATCTGAGTAACTGGAGGCCTCTGTGAAGGTAAAGCTGCAGAATCCCTCCTGTCTGTATCTGGCCCTAAGAGAACCTGAAAGACATTTGCATGTATGAACACGTGACAAGAGAAAACAGTTACTGCAGAGTCTCCTGGAAAGCTCACTGTATCTTGACTTCTCACTCAGATACAAATTCTGCCCTATTTCTTTAAAGTGTTTTGGACCTGGAACATCAGAAGGGCTCAGTAAATGTTACTCTTTTATTTTGAAGCAGCAAAATGCTGCTCACATTGGTCACCACAGGCTTAAGGTTGAAGCACAGAACACTGGCACCACAGACAGGGGCTAAATGCAAAACGGTGTGCCAATCTGTCTCCACCTGAGCTGATGAAAAATACCTTGGCCTTTATTTTTTCCACCAGAAAAATAGTCAGAGGATTCTGGACCTCGCTCAGTTTTATCCTTGAAAATAGACTTGCTTCTAGTCCAGACTTTGCTTTTTGACCATGGCCTCCAGAGAAAAAGTCATTATAGAGCTACGGTAGAACATTCATTCCCTGGACCTTTTTATAGAATCCACTGGGGCAAAGGTTTTTCTCGTCAAACCAGATGATTAGAACGGGCACAGAAGAGGCTGGAAACTCCTCTCCAGACTGTGGCTGTGCACACACATCAGATTTTCACAGTATGTATTATTCTTTGACTTCCCCTGACTTCTTCCTCTCCCACCAGCTGGCTTGCTTGGTATTTAGGCAGCGAGCTTCAGCAGCTCAGACTTCCTCCTTCTGCTTGGAAGGCTCTAAGCCTTCTCAGCATAGTTCCATCTTTTTATTCTGTGGGATTGACCAGCAGTTACGAAAGAACGCTCTCGATCTCCCTAGGGAAATGGGCAGGGGAGAGTGCATGCGAATCACCATTATGATGTCTCAGTTCTTCCCATTATTTTCCTATTCCCAGCTTAAGCTGAACTATTTTAGGATGCCTTTGGAGGCAGCTTTGCCAGCAGAATGACCACAGAGGATGCTAAAAACAGGTGGAGTTTGTTGAAAGTTTAGCTGCTCTCTGGTGCTTCAGCAGGCATTTATATTACATTATCTCATTTAAAACATAAGCAAACTCTGAAGGTCAGAGAGATTAAGAAACTTTCTCAAGATCACACAGCCAGGATGTTGCCAGGATTCATGCTTAGGCTTGTATATCATATATATTATATATAATATATAATTATATATATACTATATATGTAATTATGCTGTTTGCTATTAGTAATGTCAATAAAATATTTGTTATATATATAATTATGCTATTTGCTATTAGTAATGTCAATAATAACATTATCAAGAATCCTCAGGCTATGAGGCTGGTCACATTCTCTCCTTTGTGTTAGACAGTGGATATAATTAAAGCATCCCAAGATTAAAAAAAACAGCAAACTTAACAAAATGGTTAAGATACTAGAGCATTAAGGTGACTCCGGATGCTTCTCTTGCCATTTAACAATTTTATCTGTATTTTTTAGCTACAAATGGTAGCAGGTTCAAATATTTCCCTTTGCTCAGGATATAATTTCCAGAGGGTGTTCTTTGCAAGGGAACTGAACTCAATGCCATTAAACAGCGATTACCATGAGCTCCGGCTTCTGTGCCATCATATTTAATAGGGCTTCACAGGAGTCTGTCATAATGATGTGAAATGGGGTTTTGGTTTTCGTTTAATTCCAAAAAGAAAGTGTATGCTTTTAAAAATCTACCAAAGAGTGTTTAATAACATTGTTCTCATCTCCAATGAGCAGATGATGCTGATTTTAAAGACACAGTGCAGCTGCAAAGAAAACGCAGTTGCAGGACAGGATGCTGATGTTGGAGAGAAGGAGAGCTGTAGCATCATGTGCAGAATACTGAACAATACATCTCATGCTTTCTTACCTAAGCAACAAATTGGCACCAGATATGAAACACAAGCCTAGAAAATGAAAGGAATGTAGTGAACACGTCCTTTAAGAGATGCCCTTCTTTTATGTGTAATTCAGTGGTGAGAAAGGGTGTTCACAAATTTATGGGGGAGGAAGGCTCATGTTCTCATGGTTGTGAGTTCAGTCTTCTTTCAAGCTGCGTGGTAAGTTGGGAACTATTTTTCAAAAGCATATAGCTTACTTATCTGAAGGCATATTGTTATTCTCCAAAATTAGAAGGGACTTCTGCTCTGATACATGTTATAAGGTGTTGAGCTTTAAGGACATATATCAGATCCATTTTCACTGAGGGTGGGTTTAATCTGAGTATCTTCTGTTGTTCTGGGCCCCATCTACAGCCATCAGCTTTTCAAATTACTTGGTAAAATGATCTAAGCAGAACCTCTATATGTGGTGTATCTTTCCTTTTTATCTAACAGTATCTACCAAGCACGACACTTTTTTCCTAAGCAACTTGCTTCTCTCTGTTCCATCACTATAATGTCTTCGATGGAATGAATCAGCATAATGTCCAACAGGATTGTGAGATGTTGGGGAGTTGATACAGAATGAATTGTGTTGGCACAGAACGGGGGAGTTGACAACGTAGAAGAGCTATACTTTTGTCTCCCACCAAGTAAAAGTAGACTACATTTAGTGTTCTTTGTTTACGGGAATGAATTAAAATGCATTGGTTTTATCAATTGCTGCAAACTTGATAGTGATAACTCTACTAACAGAACAACCTGGCAAGAATCTGCAGTAGACATTATCACCGATTTCCTAACTCCATCAATGTTTTGCACTGGCCAAACTAGAGTTAAATGGGGGATATGTTGGGAATCATTACACATGTGTCTTTTCAATATTTTATGGCATCTCTATGGTTCCCCGAGGGATCAAATATTTCTTTTGAGTTATATTTTGGTAGAGATGGAGTAATGTCAATACTTTAATTTGCTCTTTCAAATCAAGTAGTTCTTTCTTGATAGGTCAAGATCCATATGAGGATTCTGCAAGTTGGAATAAGTATTGGGATCTACACATTGTTGAGAATATTTATTCCAAATATAAACTTATGACCATGTGATAAGGTAGACATCAGTAAAACTCTATTTGAATAAAAGATCAAGGGAAAATAACCTATAGTTGTCATCATAATACTGTATAGCCATTTATTATCTTATTGGGTCTTTGTGATGATTAAAGATAATGGATGAGAAAGAACTTATTTATTTATTTATTTTATTTTTTTAGTAAAGTAGGTTCCACATCCAGCATGGAGCCCACTGTGAGGCCTGAACTCACGACCTTGTGATTAAGATCAGAGCTAAAATCAAGAGTCAGATGCTTAACTGACTGAACCACCCAGGCACTCTGAAAAAGAGCTTTTTAAATATCAGTTTCCTCTCCCACCACAATGTTATAAATCTCTTGAGGTCAGGAATCAGGCTTTATTTATCCCTGTGGTGCCAAATATGTCTGACATACAGCTTGGCTCCTACAACTGGACATCAGTAAATGTATGTTGAATTGAATTAAATAAACTTTACATTGCATATACAGAATCCTCCTAGCATTAGAGAGTGGTAAACATGACATGAATGTGGAATTGGAATAAAGGAAACAAGATAATCTTGAGAAATAATTCTGTCAAAACTTGACATGTTCTGTAATACATGGAAAAAGGACATACTTAATGAGAGAGTTTAAATCTAATCTATCCAAGCTCATTGAGCTAGTAAAGGGCTGACATTACTAGCTCTGTGACTCTGACCCATCAGTGAATTCACCCAAATGTTAGTTACTTCATTTGCTGGATTGTTGTAAGAAGGTGATGGATGTCAAGTATTCAGTGTCAAACAAAGCCCCTGGCACAGTAGATGACAGGTTATAGATGTTATTATTGGTAAACTGCTGCAGGAGGGACCTTTACCTTCACCAGAATTATCAAGATTGTAGATTCTGCTGCTTTTAAATATTTGGCCAAATACTTGTATATTGCCTTCTGGTGCTGTTTTACTACCTTCATACAGATCTCCTTTCTCCATTTTCCTTTCTTCTCTTGATGTTCTTTATTCTACTGAAGGATTATAACCTTCTTTCTTATTCAGTGTTCTCTGAGAACATGTTTGGCCTTCAGTAGCTAGGGAATCCTGGGGAGTTAAAATCGCAAGAACGACTGGCCAATGAGGATCGGGAGTTGGTGGATTAATATTCGGGCTCCCTTGCCTGTCAGTGGGGCAATTCTAAGATGTGTTTTACATTCTCATAGAAGGTCCCCAGTGGGTTTTTGCCTTGTGCTATTCAGTAGTGCACATTTATTGGCCTTTCTCCCATTTATAAGTCATTTATCCATCTCTCATGTCACTTATGAGGACCACCTTTCAAATATACTTCTTGAACCCAAATTCTTGCCTCAAAATCTGCTCAAAATACCAGTCCTACCTGATTGTCCTACTCTAATCTTATTCCTTAAATCTAGTGGGGAGGATCAGTCTCATTTGTAATAGAAACATTTTACTGGTTTTACTTCAGAAGATCATTTTATCTACAAGCTCAAAAGGTGCTTAACCATCACCTTATCTTGATGCTATAATACTTCAAAACAGACATTGAGCTGATGAAATTGCTTCTTGGTAAGATCACGGGAGGCAAAGTGAAGGTTTTGTTTAGTCTAAAGAAACTGGTGAAAAAGAGATCAGCTTGAGTCTTCTATATTCTTGGCGGAATCCCTATGAAAGATGAGGAGGACCTGAATCAGGGTTGTGGCTGTAGACATGTGGATTAGGGACAACAGATAGCATAGAATCTAAGAAGTTGAACCCATAGTAACGATACCCTGTCTTTCCCTTACTTTATGTTCCAGAGTTATTAAGATTTTACTCTACAGAAACCAAGCCCCTGACTTAGGAAATGAAGGATGCTCAAAATTGTAGACCTGTAGAGTATTTGCAATGGCATTAAGCCTCAGTACTCAGCAAGGTGGTGGGATATAGAAGAGCTGTGGCTGGTAAAGCTTTTATATGAGGAAGCTGAAAGCAACAGAGAGGAAGTGGTATATTCAAAGTCATGCATCTTGAGGTGGCGGTGGGGAACTGAAGTGAGGCCTCTGTTATTGGCTCCTGGTCCTTCGTTCTATCCAGAACTCTGTGTCAATGGATGATCACATCAGTGCTGATCTTTGGGTTGAATTTGGATCTTCAGCCTTGATTTTACTTCTCTTTGGAGTATCTTTACTAGAACATTACTGGTCACGATGTGACCTATTATTATTATTCTTATTATTCTTAATTTAAACTGATTTTTATTTAACAGTTCTTGGAAGTGTTATACTCCACACTGATTCGTTGATGATAACATATAAGCCTGTTTTTGTCTCATGCTATTTTATTTCTCTAAGAGAAATATTTTATGTTCTTTGAATCTTACAGTCTCCTATAAATCAAAGTAGAATAGTTATTTTCCCTATTTTACAGATAGGAAGACTGAGTAACAGAGAACACATTTTGTTGGGAAAACATCTGGAGTGGGAGACTGCTTGATTGGAATTTGAATTCTGCCAATTGTCTTAGGCAAATTTCCTAGCTTCCCTGTGACTCAGTTCTCTCATTTGAGGATTAGATGAAGATTGAATATATCAATGTAATTCAATGCACTCAAAAGAGTGTCAAGCATTATTATTCTATCATAGTTGTTGAGGAAGCAGTAACGAACAAGGTCAAAATCTTAAACAAATGCAAATGCAGGAGATTTTAAACAGTACCCTTTAAAAACGTAGAGCTCAGGCCCACCTTTACCCTCTTCAGCGAGTGGATCAAGTGAGAAACTATTTCTCATTGGTTGGGGTGGCTTCGGCTCGAAGATTCTATTTAGCATGCACAGGATCCTTTGCAGTATAATTATTGGCCTGATGAATTGCTGTATTCTTTTTTTTTTTTAATTTAATTTATTTATTTGACAGATAGAGAGAACACAAGCAGGGAAAGAGGCAGGCAGAGGGAGAGGAAGAAACAGGCTTCCCAACTAAGCAGGGAGCCTGACATGGGATTGGATCCCAGGGCCCTTGGGATCATGATCCAAGTCAAAAGCAAATGCTAAATCGACTGAGCCACCCAGGAGCCCCTGCATTCTTTTTTTTTTTTTTTTTTTTTTTTTTATGTTTATCTGAGAGTGAAAGAGAGAGAGAACACAGGCTGGTTGGGGGCAGAGTTAGAAGCAGACAACATGCTGTGCAGGGAGCCCAATACGGAGTTGGATCCTAGGACCCCGAGATCATGTCTGAGCGAAGACAAATGCTTAACTGGCTGAGCCACCCAGGAACCCCGAATTGCTGTACTCTTTTCAAGTGATTCAGCCTACCCATTCCTCCAAATGTTAACAAAGCATCAATTCCCAGTCACTTCCCAGCAGTGTTGCCATTATCTACCATTTCCAGAAGACAGAAAGCTTACAGGGAGCAATACACAATTATTTTCAGAAATTGGATGGCTGTATTTGAGCTTGGAAGAGATCTCTCTCTCCTTCTGTCTCTGTCTCTTTCTTGCATGTAGAGCAAATAGTTATGGATGTGAGTTGAAACATTACCTATCAATGTGAAATTAATGGAGAAAATTTTAATAAATATGCATATATTTCAAGGGTCATTTATTGAAAAAACATAGAGATGAGTTAATTAAAACTAATTTACACAATTTGTGGTTTGATGGTGGAAAATTAATAGCAAAAATATGGAGTCTTCTTAGTGTAAATGTATTTTTGATCTTAGGAGTATCTTTTGGTTTATATCATGTTGGTAAATGTATAAATCTTACCATTTGTCATCACAAAATATAGACTATGTCTGTAAAATTGTATTGGAGGATGATAGATGTTTTCTTTGAATTAATGACAATGATTTTATTATGGTAGAGACAGGATTTGTCTTATTTTTAGGAACACGTTACATTTTTATTTAAGTTTATGGATTCAGATTTTTTTCTTTGGAGTCGTACCTTTTATTAAACTGACTTGATGTTATTTTGTGGATTATTTCTCCCTTTAATATTATGGTGAAGTCCTTTTGCTTTAAACTCTGCAACTGCTATTTATATTTCTAATGGGATATTAGACCTCGGAGGCTTCTAGAGTTTCTCTTACTGTAATTGTCTACTATTAAAAGACTGAATTGTTGGTCTTGCAGGAGTGGAGAACATCCAGTTCAACTGTGTTGTGTGTTACAGTTTAATATCCATCTCATAAAAACTGCTGAAAATCAATCCTCAATTTGCAAATACTTTGGATTTTAGGCATTGGTTTGTGAGAAATTTATATCATGTTTGGCAGCTCTCTTCTATACAATAATAGCAAATTGCTATCAGTTGTTCTGTTATTTTTCTATTTCTTTAAAAATGTTGGAGTATTAAATTGGTTGTCAGGAGACTTGAGATTTAGTCTTGAATTTGCCTTTAGCTCACTTTGGTGACCTACTTAACCTGTGTGTCTTGGTGTCTTCATCTATAAAATGAAGAGAGGAAAGGGCTTGGGTCAGATCAGAACACCCCAGAGATTTCTTCTTTTGTGCTCTGATCTTAACAATGGTATATTTTGGACTACAATTGACAGACTTAGGTTGTTATGATAATAATGGATTTGTTAAGGATAGAAAGGAGGTTGAATTAGAGGAAATGTCCCAGGTAATATGGGAGCTGGATAATTAAACTACCTATAAAGGAATATTTGAATAGAGGCTATTTGGTGGTGCTACAAATGGGCCAAACTGGCTTGGTAAAAGTAGGTAAAGTATAGTAATATGTCACTAACAGGATTGGGGAGGTAAGTGGAACAAGTTTTACAAAGGAGCAATGCAGAGAAAAAAATCACAGTCAGCAGGTCAAACTTAGGGCTGGGTGATATAGAAGTATGGCTTCGGATGAATGCGCACAGAAACAGGCAAAAGCAAAAGGGTTTTGTCACAGGGGGATGGGTTGGAGAAGGATGAGATAAAAGATAGGAAATGTTGTAACTGAGAATCTATAGGGTTGCCTGAAGCTCATCTGTCATA